>NC_045146.1:6328485-7075793 GCF_008831285.2 Nymphaea colorata
GGGATGCTCTTGGTATATCACAAATTGGTATGGGATAGAACAATAAACGCACATGCAAAATGGAAAATTTAACCTTTTTCGGAACCAAACTTCTTTGCTCCTTAACTCCATCATTGATATCAATATCTTTTGCTAATTCTTAATTGGATAATAAAGATGTGATCATTTGTATGAATTTTTATTATCAACCAGACATGATGGACCCTTTCATTAGAAAAAATCTCGAAGTGTTAAACTTGAAGTTATGGTGATTGTGTTCTAGTTTGCTGACCCTTGACATTTACTGCAAGTATATTCTAGCTATATGTAACATGAAAGAAAATGAGAAGTTCTATGTAAATATCTAGTTATACTTAATATGAAGTCATCAATGATTTTCATAGTTAAAGATATATAGTGAGATGAATAGATCAACTTTAATCTACGTTATTAAATCCTGATGAAAGATTGGGAGGCAAGGGCATTTTTCTTCCCAATGAAAGAACACAAGTATAGTGTAGCTGACGGTACTGGTCATTTTCATCATGCAACATTATTTATTTGTATAAGAGTTTAATTTTGTTAAGAGTTTGAATTATTTGGAATTGGTTTGTTAAAACAGTAAGTAAAACAGAAGGATCCACTCTACCACCCTCATTTTGCCTATAATCGATGTGTCACTCAACCTATTACATAGTGGAAACATTGTAAGGGCTGGTTGGCATAACTGGCATGTGATATAACCTGTCATAAATAGATAGTGTAGTGTAGTAATGTAGGGGCCTAATAATTTAAGTTTTAGACATTCATAATATTAAGCACAAGCTAACACTAATGCTTTCATTTCTATAAGCATTCAATTGAAATCTATGCACGATATGAATCCCAAGATACACTGAACTATCTATGAGCCAATAACAAAATCCATATTTACAGAACATGTCATAAACAAGCCAAAAGGTATGCACATATATGTATGTGCGAGCCACCAAATCTTGTCTGCAGCCATAGTGCTCTTGAATCACCTATAGGGTGACAGACAAGCCCAGGAAAGCTATGAGATGCACAGAAACTTTAATGATTTACTTTAATAGTCAAATAAAATTGGCAACAAAACTAGAGGGTAGCATCTACTAACACATGACCTGACATTTCCCTATCTTACTATTTAGAAAGCCTAGAACAAATTGAAAAACAAGGAATCTTAGTGCTAAAGCTTGGTTTGAAGTAGATAACCCAGCTAAATGCCACTAAAGAAATTCATTATTCCCACCTATATAGGTTCCAAAGAGAACAACAATAGAGAAGAATATACTCATGTCACCATGTGGAGCATATCCACAGAACTTATATAATTCTCTTTGTTGACTTAGTTTTCTTGAAGATCAAGATGTAGCATATGCAAATGCCAATCCTATATCCATCTTCATCTTTCCTTGAACTTCAATCTGATTTTATTTTTAATATTGGTTTTCCTTGTCTTTTTGAACATAGTTAAGATTTTGTAATGTACCAAACTCTAGTCTAAGGTATCAAGGCTTTAATTTATAATTTAGTTTATATTCTTGTCATTGTGAATGTTGTATTTGATTTTAATATTATAATGCTCATTTAATTTCAAATTTTCGTTCAAATTCACTAAAGAATTTAAGTTAGGTCAGCACATGCCTTGAGAATATAGTCCTTGCACACGTAATCTAACATATTATAATTAGATGTTATGTAGTGTTTGATGTGCATTCATATAGTTTACTTTCAGTTTGTGTCTTGCATTCAGTTTCAAATGGTGCACTTAAAATTAGGCCCATATGTGATTCAGGTTATGTTATCAGCTACATGCATGCGGCAATAGTCTCTGCAAGCACTTAATCGGAACTGACATTCATAAGGTTACACGTCTTCGAAATCGTGGATTTTGAATTGCATGTCTTCAAATTGAACTAGTTTTCAAACCTATTTTCTAAAACCCAAGGTTTAGACATGATTGATATATAAGCTCCTGATTTAGCCTACCTAAAGCCTCACTAGGTTCAGTCGATTCCCTAGTCAAGTTCTCTCACTGAGCCAAATACAATGAACATATCCCAATGGGAAACTTAACTAAAACCCAGATCCTAGATATTAGTTTGGACACTGCATTCGGAGCATCGAGTCTTCATATCAAGTAACTTGGATCAATCTTTTGGATCCTACAAAGAATTGGACTCAAATTTAGAGTTTGGATATTATTTCTAGAATTTGGATCTCAGATCCTAGAATTTGCATCATAATTTTAGACTATATAGGACTAGATCCAAATTAGGATTTGGATGTTAGATTTTCATATTATTTGGATCAAGATCCTAGATCTTACAAGATTGGATTCCAGAACTTGAACTTATATTTAAACTCTAGTTAGTATGAGTTGGATCACAAAAAAATATTTGAATTTTTCTTGATTCAAACCTTGATAATTTGAATTTTAAGTCATAAATTTCTTTAGGTCCACATCGCAAAAACCTCAGAAGCCAACTCTTAACCCTGTCTGGAACTAGTTTTCATGCATTTTTGTTAGATCTAGGATTTGTTGTATGGATTGATGCTGACATGGATCATGAACTGTGTCCCTAGATTCCAAATATTCTTTTATTTCATACACTCCAATTTCAGATGATCTACTTAGTTTTCCAAAGTTTTTATTTTTTCAAAGTTAGGGCACGTTAATGCACATGAATGGAACCCAAACTGAGATGAATGAACTCAAACCAAATTAATCAAAAATATATTCATACGTGATAAATATCCTTTTAGTTTCAGCTCATTCATTCAGATTGAGTTCAAATTCAACTCAACCCCCTAAAAAATAAGCAAGAGAGTGCGGGCTTTGGGACCTTTAAATTTGAATTGAACTCAAACCAAATTGAGGAAAGATAGATTTAAACATGATGAACATGATCCTAGCTCGTTTCGGGCTAACTCAATCTAGATGAAATTCAACTCATGCCCTACTAAATAGGAGTGAGAATGACTTAATGGAAACCTACATGTTACTCTAGACCTGAATTTGAGTATGGTAACTCAAAGTCAGTAAAATAATACTTTTCTTTTTCTATAAAGGTAAAACTTTCCAAAACTTGGTTGGACTTAAGGATATATGCTCGAGCTAAAAATTGTAGTTTTAGGCAACAGTGAGCCGGCCTAAGCTAGGGTAAGCTTACTTAAGCTAGTCAAAAGAGTTGATGAGCAGATTTTAACTACCTCAAAGACATGTAGAGTTATGAATTACCTTGTTTGAGTTGGTTCTAAACCATTGCAGAGTTTTTGAGGTTTTCTAATATTTAGGGGCAAAATAGTCAATTGACATGATGGCAGCAACTCAGGCATTTCAGGTTTACATCCCTAGGTTCATGATTGATGTTCTTAGAGTCTTGTTCTGATAAATTGCCTCAACTATTGAAATTCTGAAGTTAGTTTGAAATCTCATTGTGAAGGCTGAAATGGCCACATTGATATGTAAGAAATTTGATTTGTCTACGCCCCAACAACACCTAGTTGGAGATGTTTTTATTTGCAATGTTGAAAGGTGTTATTCCCATACACGCTCGCACTCATGTACATTTGTGCCACTAAAAGATCTTTAGTTGCAAACATCAAGTACAATGACCTATTGTCAACCACGAATTGAACATGAAACATAAAGAACATCTCCAAAACACATTTAAGATGTCTAAACAGATGATTTTATGCCAAATCACATCTAAAAATCACAAATATAGTTAAATGAGGTGGTTCAAGCTAAAAATTTTATAGGTACTATTAAAATGGAACATAACACAACATACATGAGTGTTCATCTAGATGACCCATTCAAAAATACCATCTACAGCATTAGAGAAAGAAAACAAAATGCATTTTCCCTACTTGTGATGAAAACAAAAGATGATAGGACTAGGATTTTGAAAATAACTTATGATGCACATGAAATGGACATAGAATACTAGAAAAATGGAGGTGAATATCATAAATTCATGGAAAACAAAATTCTCCCATGACAACTGAAACATATCTAGATAAAAGGAAGAGTTGGATTCTGAATCGAGAGGTTGAAATCTTATTTTCTCTCAAAAGAGAAAACAATGAATATGGTTTGGATGCAGATTTGGGTCTTCTTAAAGCCTACCTAACAAGGTTAGATCAGCCTAAAATTTGGGTTGAAAACTATTTGTACAGCAAAAAGAATGCCTATGTGTTAGAATAGAAAAACCATCTCAGAGGATGACATAACACAACCACAAATCCATGACAGGAAACATGTTTTAGTGCTAACTGGTTTACAACTTTTGCTCTAGGAGGAACCCTATCAAATAACATTGGTTTGACGTAAAATTTGGTAGTTAGACTTTTGGATATCAGAAAAATGATTCTAATTGATAAATTTTGAAAAGATGATCTAGATTGAAAACTACAGCTTCATGAATCTAGTGTGGAAAAATAGTTATTGCAGAAAACACATTGGTAACATGACTAAACAACCAGCTTTGGATTATACCTAGCTACCTAAAAGGATCGGGTTGGACTTAAAATCCATGGGAAGACGCTTAGTATAAAAAATAAGAGACCTTAGGTAAAATAATAGACAAATTATGGCTGGGTCAAGAACTATTGTCTGACAAACTTAGGATACACACCAGTTTAGCTGAAAAAAAAAACAAAAAACTATTAGCAGAAAATGAATTTCAATTAATCAATTCAATGACCAAACAAAACACCTTTGGTTAAGCTGAAAAATGAAGTGTAATAACTGGACACCTGCAGCAACCAAGTGGCTTTTATGAAATGAAAAAACAATTTGTAGTACTTGACTTATTGAGTTCCCAAATTGATGAAATATTGAAATCAAAGTTTTAGGACATTGAATTACCATAAACAATTTCCCAGAAATCATCAAAACAGGGGAACCAAAATACAAATTCTCATGAAACTAGGTATAGAGTAAGCTAGATAGAATAAACTAGATACATGGAGAACCTGACCGCTTTTACATTTCATCAAAACGACTCATACATTAAAAGAAATTGGTTTCCAAAGTTAGGTGAAAATTTGTATTTTTCATAAAACAGATTTTTACCTTAACTAAAGAATATATGTCCCCAAAATATGGGAACCTATTGAAGGCTGAAGATAAAAAAGGTAAACATCTAAACCCTTGAATAAAAAACACGACGCAGGTATGCCATGAAGAATAAAAAATAACATAAGCATAACTTCTAAGAAAGCAAACATGAATTCATAAAGTGGTTATATGAATCAAGTTAATCATATAGTCGACATAACTTGGAGATCCTTTGAAAATAATATATCGGACGCAATGCAATGTGAGAAACAAAATAGATCCATGTTGAAAAAGTGGGGGCTACGTCCATAGAAGCAGTCTAAAAATCTCAAAAGCCTTAATGTTAGAAACATGAAACACTTAAAAAAACAAGCATGAAGATGAATTAAACCATGCATTGTGAGCCATTAGAGGGAGAAAATTTCTATGAAGGCAGCGCCCCAACTAACTACCGAAACCATTACCAAAGCAAAAGGTTAAACAAATGATGAAAAAAATTAAAAAACAATTTGTCAACTTTGAGAAGGAGCTTCATATATGAAGGAAGATTTGACTTCCTATTGATTGCCTGGGAAAATAAGTAAAACAAAACAAAGAGGCCTCCATGGAGTGTTCCATGGGGTGCAACATGTAGAGAGAGATGGAGAGAAAATGACAGAGAGAGAGAGAGCATACCTTTTGGATATGGGCCTGTCCTTTTTCTTCTTTATTCTTTCTTCTTCCCCTTTTTGCCTCCTACTAGACAGCCAAAATTGATAATCATAAGCGGTGGCTGCTCTTCATTGCAATCTCCTAAAACCTAGAAAATTGATGAAGTGAAGAATCAACTAAGAAAGAATAAGAAGACTAATAAAGGGGTGGGAGGTGTTACCCCTTACCTTTCCTATTCATTCAACACAATTGACTGTCGGATCCTTGTACATATAACCCCTATTTATAATATTGTACCATGGCACTTTTGAAATAAAAAGTGGGGGGGGGGGGGGGGTTACCCCATTCCTTTCCCTCTTGATTCATCACATTTTGTAAAGTATCAACCCTAGTTTAATGGTTAGAATTGATTTTGTGACACATGAGGATCTTGTTGATTTGGATTTTAATTCTAGATTCATTGGCAAATTTGGATTATCATATGAATTTAAAAAGAGATTTGGACTGAAAATCCAAATATAATATTGAATTGGAAATCCATATTAAGATATGTGGACAGCCAAAATTTTTTATTACCAAAATGACCATTCTGCCCATTTAATGCAGATTTTGTGTTGATTTTCTCAAGTTTTTTTCAAATACAAATGCTAAAGAACATACAGGCACAGATTTTATAATCCAAATATTGGGCAGCTAGACTCAGCTCACCTAGCTTGCTGCCATTCAGAAGAATGACCATTTTGGCCCGATCACCACTTATTTTTCCCTATATATGTTGTCCATCTTTTATGAAATAACTATGGAATTATGGAGAATTATGCTTTACCAATATAATTATAAAAATACTCATTTTTGCGTACCACCACGGGCTTCCAAAAACCATTCTTAGCTCACGTTTGGTTTAAGTTTGGCTCAAATGACCATTTTATATGTTTTTAACAATTCATTCGCACTAAATATCGATTGATCTCTTCAATTTCAACTTCAAATCTTTTTTAGTATCAACAAACTACTTTAGGTGATACTCCCAATTTCAAAATCCAAATTTCTGCTATAAACCATCTATTTCCCTCTTTTTCAACTAAAATGAGCTCATTTAGTCAGTGATTTGCATAATTATCGCCAATGGCATCTTGCGAGTCTCCATAGAGATCACATTAAAGTCTTTTTGGTGCTGGGACAGCATTTTTAAAGTTACTTTCCACTCACTCAACCTAATTTGAGCTCTAGAGAGTTTTCAGGACATCAAGGTCACTCCATTTTCTCCATTTTGAGTGTTTTAGCTGAAATTCTCTTAATATGTGGCTGGCCATCATCTGCCAAGTTAGCAACATATTTTAAATGTTAGAACTAACTATGTTTGCCTCAGTTCAAGTTAATTCATTCTCAGTCAAGCTCATTTTCTAGTTCTTCTCATTTCTCCAATATGTCTCAATTCAAACTCAACTTCTGAGCCAAAATTTGCACAATCCAAGACTTAGAGCTTCAATTGAATATTATCTTCTTTAGTTTGGAGTGATCACATCCAGATCACAAAATTTTTACCTCTAAACCGCTCTATCTTGTACAAATTCAAACATTGTCACTTGTAGTTTTAGAGCTTACTTCTTGTCAATCCAAGATTCTGATTTCAAATCTAAGCACACTGATAGATTCAAAGTCACTCAAAAAGAATATCAATATGATTCATTTGTCACAAACATGGCTGAAATCTCTATTTTTCTTTTTATCCATCACATTTTCATTTATAAAATCAATTTCAGCTTGTTCAAGTTTGAAAAGTCTAATTCCACAAGGTCAAACTTGGGACACGCCTACGAATAAGCTTAACCAACATCCAAGTGTAGCCAGACTGCCCCTCACAGAGTGCAGTTTTGCACCCAAGGGCAAAATTATTATTTGTACATGCACACATTATTTTAATATTTCTGAAGTTAGAAGCCACATGAACTTAAATTTGAACCTAGTTAAATTTGACCTAAGCATAGTTTGGACCTTTGTCCAACCTAGCCAGATATAGAACATGACCACGTAAACAACCCAAGCACTAAACTTGAACTCACTATGCCTAGACGGAGCCTAGGTCCTATGCCGGGATCTCAGAACCTGATCTTTGAACCCAAAATCTACAATACTCGTAATAGGCTTTATTTTGGACCTAGATTCTACATTTGGTATCCAAAACTACATGTCTCAACTACATCATGAGTTGATGAGCTGATTTTAACTTCCCTCAGAGACTTGTAGATTTAAGAATTACCTTATTTTGATTGTTCTAAATCTTTACAAAGGTTTCATGAGATTTTTTGACATTCAGTGTCAAAATGGTTATTTGACATGATGGCAACAAATTAACTGTTTCAGTTTTAGGTGCCTAGTTCTTGAGTGATGTCTATTGAAAATTCCACTTTTTAAACTAGTTTGAAATCTCATCGTGAAGGCAAAATGGTCATTTTGATATGTGAGAAAGTTGGGTTATCTACACTACTCCAATACCCAGTTTGAGGTTTTTTTATTGCATTATCGAAGCATTATTTTCACACACTTTCTCTTGTATGCATTTGTGCCACTAAAAGATCTTTAGTTTCAAATATTGGCTGCAGTCGATTGTTAATAATGGCATGTTATGTGTGCCACCAGTTGACATTTAGTAGTACACTTAATTTATCATAGAATATCAGTAAAGGCCATGAAAACTTTTGCCACTTAAATATATTTAGTGGCACATTTGTCTCATCATCAAAATGATGATGAATTGTATGTGACTAAGCGTCCTTTGACAGACATATGAAGTATGACATAAACTATCAACAATGACATAATAGACATGTCCTGACACTTTTCAGTGGCTTTTATTTTTTGCGACAAAAGACGATTTGGGGTCGCTTTTTATCTACTATGATAAACCTATTATGGGATTTTAGAAGCACGGCTAAAGACATTTCAGTGACTTGATCCAGCAACTAAAAAAAATATTCCATTTCCAGCGCAACTAAAAAATTCCAGTGGCACAATCTCTTGGCCGTACATGGTGTGCATCTATGCCATATACAAATTATGCCTCTTAAGGAATCATTGGCTCTAGTTTTATCGGCATTTTTTGTGGCACTCTATTTGCTACAAAATTCTTTAGTGCCCCAGGATGAGTAGAATTGAAGATTAATATTTTTTTTATGAGTGTCACATGTTTGTAGATAAAATTTTTGATGGAAAATATTGAAAAAATTGCTACACTGACGCAAGTCACGTATTCAAAAATTTGATCTTAAATTGGGAGTGTAGCATTAAACCAAAAGAGTCATAATTACCTAACAATGAAAGAATCATTTTCCAATGAAGGATTATTTCGTTATAAAAAAGTTTCAAAAATTTGGTCAAAGTAGTGACCAGACCTATATGAGATTTAAAGGGACAAAAGATTTTATAATCAAGACAAGAAATATGTCTCATTTTTTTGGGGTTAATATAACATCCTTACACAAAAAAGTAAGTTGGTCAAGATCAAGAAAAAGTTAACGGTGGTGTGGAAGTATCAAATACGGTTATGAACATTATGGAATCATATGAATAGGCATTTACCAATACAAGTTATTTGTTACCAAAAATTAGGTTGTTTTGATTTCCCATGGAAAACAAGATGTTGACTTGAAACATTTTGCCAAGTTGTGAACTTCTCTTTTTCCAAATTGATTTGCTTCAGCGTGTTTCCTCTTTTTTGCTCCATGTGGTGATGAGAGATTTATTTTAAACAAGGTAATTTATCTTTATTTTTATTATTTACGAGATAAATTGACCATATATAGACAGACTAGTAAGAGATATTCTACTTCATGACATGGAGTTATCATCCTACAATTTGGGTAGCCACCGAGACTAGAAAGAAAACAGTCACCGCTCACAATATGGATTTTATAATTTTATCATCTTCAAATTTTGCTTTTCAAGTATTTCAAAGTTACAAAATTTTCTTAATAGAGTAAAATCCTATGAAGCAATTTTTGCATTGTTAAGGAGGGAAAAATCTTGCTAAGCTTTGCCTTCTTAGATAATCAAATTTGGCATTAATTGAAATTAGTCATAAAAGATTTGTAAAACAAATTTGAAAAGATGGTATTACTAAAGATAGCAAATGTTCCCTATTCAAAAAAAGGAAAAAGAGATTTATATTAACCCCCCCTTTTCCCAAAATCTTATTTGTCCACCTACCAAATTAATCTTTCCTGAAAATGTCTTATAGTATGAAGTATAAGTTGCCCATTGCTTCAGTTTGATGACCATCCAAAGCAGTTTTCAATTTCTCCATACATTCTAGAATGCCAAAAACATATATGAGTTCCACAACTTAGTCTATGCCTCTCTTCATATGTGTTGTTGTCACCGTGTTTAGTCATAGTCCATTGACATGGTAGAAAGCAAAACTCTCCAAAAATATTACCTCAAGAATCCTCCTATGAAGACCATCATGATATGCCTCTACATTGATCCTCTCTATTTCTATGTATTGTTTCTGATTCACAGCTGTCTCAAACCCAAAGTATCAAAAGCTAGTAGAAGGCTTGAAATTTTCATTATTTAATATTCTTTTAATTTTGAAATATTTGTAATTGTTCTTAAGTTGAATGTGAAAAATAAAAGTATGGCCGGATTTGTATGATTTAAAAAATGGTCATTTTACTTAGTACCAAGATATGTGTCAAAGCCACATTGACTAGACCGTGTCATTATTTCTTTCTATTGCAACTATTTGTATTATTCCAAACAATGTTAATCCTTATGACAAATAGAATAGGCTAATTGTATGAGCTTTTGTGTTTTCATAATATTGAAAACTATTTGAAGTTTTTAATGTCATTGTCCTTATTGTATCAATCAGCCAAATTCATCTAATCAACACATCAACAAAAAAGGCAGGATTTTAATTTTTAATTATTTTAAGATCATTTTCAAAATGAAAAATATATAGATAATGCTTATATGGGCTTATGCATATTAGTCAAAATCACAATCTGGAACGTTATGTAGTGATATTGGATCTGATACTGATAACACTAACACCTATTGGCATGAAGAACATCTAATTAAAGGTTCACCCTTATGTCCAATAGGCAATATCAAACCATAACTAATAATCTTCTATATGGAAAAAACATTAAGGTTCACAAAATCTATATATTGCCTCAACTCTCACAACCTCTCCCCCACGCTAGGAAAGAAAAATACTTGTTCTAAACAGCAATTAGAAGAAACAACATTCACAAAATCTATATATTGCCTCTACTCTCTCTTCCTCTCCTCTACTCTATATATTGGCTCTACTCTCACATCCTGTCCCCCACCTCTATGCAAAATGTATGCCTTCTATTCTCCCCTTCCCACCCTCGAAAAACAGGACATGTTCTCAACAACATTGGAAAAGGTATTCATATGGTGATCCTTGCATTTAAAAGGTGGGATTTTATGAAATGAACATCGATAGTAGTGATAGAAAATATGCACAGGAAGAGTTGCTTTTGCTATATCAAAAACTGATATGGGTTAAAATAATGAACTCACATGCGAAATGAAAATTTTAAACTTTCTAGGAACCAAACTTCTTTTCTCCCCTAACTCCATCATTGGCCCCAACATCTTTTCCTTATTTTTACATTGGTAATGGAGATGTCATCGACTCAGTGGATTATTACCATCAACCAGACGTGATGGACCCTTCCATCAGAAAAAAATCTTCAGGTGTTTAATTATACGTCTCGGTGATTGTGTCATGATTTGCTGACGGTTGGCATATACTACAAGTATATCGTTGTTATCTAAAAGATGAAAGAAAATGGGAAGTTCTTTGTAAATATCTAGTTATACTGAAACTAGGTCATCAATGATTTGCATAATTAAATATATATAATGAGGTGAATAGACCTTATTTAATCAACATTAATAAATCCATGCATCACATTAGCAAGACACAAACATTATCCTTTACAATTCAGAACAAAAGTATAGTGCAGTCAAAGGTGCTAATCATTTTAATTACGGAAATTTATTTATTGGGGAAAATGTCACTTTTGTTAAGAATTTGAATTATTACAAATTAGATTCAAGTTAAAACAGTAAGTAAAATATAAGGATCCATTGTAATGCCCTAATTTTGCCTTCTTAAATGATGTATGACTCAACCTGCTATATCGTGGTAATAATATAAGGGCCTGTTGGCATAACTTTAGTGATCTACTTGAAAAGTCCAATAAAGTCAGCAATAGAACTAGAGGATAGCATCTTTTAATACATGACCTGATATTTCCCAATTTTACTAATCAGACAATCTAGAACAAATTGAAGAACAAGGAATCCGAAACTAATGTTTGTCTTGAACTAGGTAACCCAGCTAAATTCCACCAAAGAAATTCATTATTCCCACTTATATACATCCTAAAGACAACAACAACAAAGAAGAATCTACTCATGTCACCATATGAAGCTTACTTATGGAGTTTCTTTGATGATTTAGTTTTCTTGAAGATCAAGATGGAGCATACGCAAATGCCATTCACATGGAACCTTTCTCATTATCCAAAGGACTTCAGCTACCACTTAGGATCGACTAAGCCATGTGAATGACACATACATCTGCTCCATCTTGGTCTTCAGGATAACTAAATCATCAGAGGATCTCCGTTAGTTATGTAAATAAGCTTCACCAGGTGATATGAGTAGATTCTTCTACGTTGTAGTCATTGTCTTGAGAATGCATATAGGTGGGAATAATGAATTTCTTTTGTGGCACTTAGTTGGGTTACCTAATTCAAATCAAACTTGAGAGTATTCAGCTTCCTTGTTTTCAAATTTGTCCAAGGTTGTCTTTTGTAACATGCCTTTTTATAAAAGCATCTAAGTTGTGTTTAATACTCATTTTCGTTGTGTTCTTGAAGTGATTCTCTATAGTTGGTCTCAACCTGCTGGAATAACCTCATGTTTTGGTGTTTGTTGGTGGGTAGTTACTCAACGAATAGAATATAATTCAAGCTAACAGAAGATTCAATATGAGAGAAAAACGGAACTTATGACCCTGAATTCTACCCAAACAAATACCAAGTCTAAATTAGGTAATCTCTGGTAGACCAAGGCTAATGTTTGTAATTAAGATAGGATTCAAATGGAATTTGGAAAAAAAGGATTCGGGTGGATTTGCAGTTCAGTATTGACAAGATTAGCAACAGTAAGCTGGGTTCTTGAATGATTGATTGCTATATTAACAACGGATTGAGGGAGTTAATTAGGTTTGGAGACTCCTTAACTACCATCTAACGAATGATTAGGTTAAATGCCCGCTTGAGTTTATAAGTCCTTTTGCTAACTACTATGATTAACAACATTAAACATAGGGGCATATTAGTGATTAACTAATGATGGGATTAGAGACATTAAACACTATTAGTGATCCTTATTCATCTAATCAACACATCAACAAAAATGACAGTTGGTAAGTTTTGACTTTTAATTATTTTAAGTTTGTTTTTAAAATAAAGCATGTATAGGCACTGCTTATATGACCTTATGCATGTTAGCTGAAACAACATGATGGAACATTTTGGAGCGATATTGTATCCGATATTGATAACATTAAGCACAAGCCAACACTAATGCTTTCATTCAGCACGATATGAATCCCAAGATACACTGAACTATCTGAGCCAAAAACAAAATGCATATTTACAGATCATGTCAAAAACAAGCCAAAAGGTACAAACATATATGTATGTTTGAGCCACCAAATCTCATATTGCTCCACTAAGTCTTGTCTGCAGCCATAGTGCTCTAGAGTCACCTATAGGTGAGAGACAAGGCCAGGAAAGCTATGAGATGCAGAAAAATTTTTTGTGATTTACTATAATAGTCAAATAAAATTAGCAACAAAACTAGAGGATAGCATCTACTAACGCATGACCTGACATTTCCCTATCTTACTATTTAGAAAGTCTAGAACGAATTGAAAAACAAGGAATCTCAGTGCTAAAGCTTGGTTTGAAGTAGATAACCCAGTTAATGCCACTAAAGAAATTCATTATTCTCACCTATATACGTCCCAAAGACAACAACAATTGAGAAGAATACACTCATGTCACCATGTGGAGCATATCCATAATTCTCTTTGATGACTTAGTTTTCTTGATGATCAAGATGGAGCATATGCAAGTGCCATTCCCATATCCATCTTCATCTTTCCTTGAACTGGATGTCTTCAAATTGAACTAGTATTGAAACCTATTTTCTGAAACCCTAGGATTAGACATGATTGAGATATAAGCTCTTGATCTAACCTACCTAAAGCCTCACTAGGTTCACTTGAATCCCTAGTCCAGTTCTCTCACTGAGCCAACTACAATGAACCTATCCCAAGGGGAAACTTAGCTAAAACCCTGATCCTATATATTAGTTTCGACATTTCATTTGGAGCATTGAATCTAGATGTGAAGTAACTTGGATCAAAATTTTGGATCTTACATAGAATTGGACTCAAATTTAGATTTTGGATATTATATCTAGAATTTGGATCTCAGATCTTGGAATTTGGATCATAATTTTAGACTATATAGGATTAGATCCTAATTTGGATTTCGGATGTTAGATTTTAATATTATTTGGATCAAGATCCTAGATCTTACAAGATTCAATTCCAGAACTTGAACTTAGATTTAAACTCTAGTTGACCCCTAGGTCCAAACCATGATTCGAAAATTCCGGATTTAGATCACAAAAAAATATTTGAATTTTTCTTGATTCAAACCTTGAAATTAGATTCGAATCTCGATAATTTGAATTTAAAGTCATAATCTTCTTTAGATCGACATCCCAAAAACCTCAGAATCCAAATCTTAACTCTGTTTGGAACTAGTTTTCATGCATTTATTTAGATCTAGGATTTGTTGTATGGATTTATGCTGACATGGATCATGAACTGTGTCCCTAGATTCCAAAATATTCTTTTATTTCATACACTCCAATTTCAGATGATCTACTTAGTTTTCCAAAGTTTTTATTTTTTCAAAGTTAGGGCATGTTTATGCAACTAAATGGAACTCAAACTGAGATGAATGAACTCAAACCAAATTAATCAAAAATATATTCATACATGATAAATGTCCTCTTAGTTTCAGCTCCTTCATTCAGATTGAGCTCAAATTCAACTCAGTCCCCTAAAAAATAAGCTAGAGAGAGTGGGCTTTGGGACCTTTATAATTGAATTGAACTCAAACTAGGATGACTGAACTCAAACCAAATAGAGGAAAGATTGATTTCAACATGATGAACACGATCCTAGCTCATTTCGTGCTTACTCAACCTAGATGAAATTCAACTCATGCCGTACAAATTAGGAGTAAGAATGACCTAATGGAAACCTACAAGTTACTCTAGACTTGAATTTGAGCATGGTAACTCAAAGTCAGTAAAATAATATTTTTTTTTTCTATAAAGGTAAAACTTTCCTAAACTTGGTTGGACTTAAGGATATATGCTCAAGCTAAAAATTGCAGTTTTAGGCTCCAGTTAGCTGGCATAAGCTAGGGTAAGCTTACTTAAGCTAGTCAAAAGAGTTGATGAGCAGATTTTAACTACCTGAAAGACATGTAGAGTTATGAATTACCTTATTTGAGTTTGTTCTAAATCACTGCAGAATTTTTTAGGTTTTCTAACATTTAGGTAAAATAGTCAATTGACATGATGACAGCAATTCAGGCATTTCAGGTTTAGGTCCTTGGTCCATGATTGATGTTCTTAGAGTCCTGTTCTGATTAATTGCCTCAACTATTGAAATTCTGAAGCTAGTTTGTTCTAATTTGATTTGTCTACACCCCAACGGCACCTAGTTGGAGATGTTTTTATTGCAATGTTGAAAAGCGTTATTCCCATACACGCTCGCTCTCATGTACATTTGTGCCACTAAAAGATTTTTAGTTGCAAATATCAGCTACAATGGCCTATTGTCAACCATGAATTCCACATGAAACATAAAGAACATCTCCAAAACGAATTTAAGATGTCTAAACAGATGATTTTGTGCCAAATCACATCTAAAAATCACAAATATAGTTAAATGAGGTGGTTCAAGATAAACATTTTATAGGTACTATTAATGTGGAACTTAACATAACATAACATACATGAGTGTTCATCTGGATGACACATTCAAAAAATCCCATCTACAGCAAAAGAGAAAGAAAACAAAATGCATTTGTCCTACTTGTGAAAACAAAAGATGATTGGACTAGGATTTGGAAAATAACTGATGATGAACATGAAATGGACATAGAATACTAGAAAAATGGAGGTGAATATCATAAATTCATGGAAAAAAAATTCTCCCATGACAACTGAAACATATCTAGATAAAAGCAAGAGTTGGATGCTGAATCGAGATGTTGAAATCATATTTGCTCTCAAAAAGAGAAAACAGTGATTATGGTTTGGACACTGATTTGGGTCTTCTGAAAGCCTACCTAATAAGGTTAGATCAGCCTAAAATTTGGGTTGAAAACTAGTTGTACAGCAAAAAGAATGCCTATGTGTTAGAATAGAAAAACCATCACAGAGGATGGCATAACACAATGACAAATCCATGACAGGAATCATGTTTTAGTGCTAACTGGTTTACAACAGTCATATCTAGCAACATGTTTTGCTATAGGAGGGACCCTATCAAATAACATTGGTTTGACGTAAAATTTGGTAGTTAGACTTTTGGATATCAGAAAAATGATTCTAATTGATAAATTTTAAAAAGATGATCTAGATTGAAAACTACAGCTCCATGAACCTAGTGTGGAAAAATAGTTATTGTAGAAAACAATTGGTAACATGACTAAACGACCAGCTTTGGATTACATCTAGCTACCTAAAAAGATCAGGATGGACTTAAAATCCATGGGTAGACGCTTAGTATAAAAAACAAGAGACCTTAGGTAAAATAATAGAGAAATTATTGCTGGAACAAGAACTATAGTATGACCAACTTAGGTTAAAAACCAGTTTAGCTGAAAAATACAAAAAACTTTGCGCAGAAAATGATTTTCAATTAATCAATTCAATGACCAAACCAAACACCTTAGGTTCTGCTGAAAAATGTTGTGTAATAACTAGACACCTGCAGCAACCGAGTGGCTTTTATGAAATGAAAAAACAATTTGTAGAACTTGGCTTATTGATTTCCCAAATTGATGAAATATTGAAATCAAAGTTTTAGGACCAGTGAATTACCAAAAACAATTTCCCAGAAAGCAACCAAACAGGGGAACCAAAATACAAATTCCCATGAAACTTGGTATAGAGTAAGCTAGATAGAATAAACTAGATACATGTGAGAACCTGACAGCTTTTACACTTCATCGAAACGACTCATACATTAAAAGAAATTGGTTTCCTATGTTAGGTGAAAATTTGTATTATTCATAAACAAACTTTTACCTTAAATAAAGAACATATATCCCCAAAATATCAAAACCTATTGAAGGCGGAAGATAAAAAAGGATGAACATCTAAACCCTTGAATAGAAAACACGATTCATGTATGCCTAGAAGAATAAAAAATGACATAAGCATAACATAGGAGATTCTAAGAAAGCAAACATGAATGCATAAAGTGGTTATACGAATCAAGTTAATCATATAGTCGATATAACACGGAGATCCTTTGAAAATAATATATCGGACGCAATGCAATGTGAGAAACAAAATAGATCCATGTTGAAAAAGAGGGGGCTACGTCCACAAAAGCAGTATCAACATCTTAAGGGCCTTAACATTAGAAACATGAAACACTTAAAAAAACAAGCATGAAGATGAATAAAACCATGCATTGTGAGCCATGAGATGGAGAAAATTTCTATGAAGGCAGAGCCCCAACTAACTACCGAAACCATTACCAAATCAAAAGGTTAAACAAATGATGAAAAAAATTTAAAAACAATTTGTCAACTATGAGAAGGAGCTTCATATATGAAGGAAGATTTGACTTCCTATTGATGGTCTGGGAAAATAATTAAAACAAAACAAAGAGGCCTCCATGGAGTGTTTCAAGGCATGCAACATATATAGAAGATGGGGAGAAAATAACAGAGAGAGAGAGAGAGCATACCTTTTGGATATGGGCCTGTCCTTTTTCTTCTTTATTCTTTCTTCTTCCCCTTTTTGCCTCCTACTAGACAGCCAAAATTGGTAATCATAAACGGTGGTTGCTCTTCATTGCAATCTCCTAAAACCTAGAAACTTGATGAAGAAAAGAATCAACTAAGAAAGAATAAGAAGACTAATAGAGGGGTGGGAGGTGTTACCCCTTTCTTTTCCTATTCATTCAACACAGTTGACTAAGTCAGATAATGATCAGTCCTTGTACATATAACCCCTATTTATAATATTGTACCATGGCGCTTTTCAAATAAAAAGTGGGGGGGGGGGTGTTTACCCCATTCCTTGCCTTCTTGATTCATCACATTTTGTAAATTATCAACCCTAATTTAATGGTTAGAATTGATTTTGTGACACATGAGGATCTTGTTGATTTGGATTTTAATTCTACATTCATAGGCAGATTTGGATTATCATATAAATTTAAAAAGAGATTTGGACTGAAAATCTAAATATAATATTGAATTGGAAATCCATATTAAGATATGTGGACACCCAAAAATTTTTATTACCATAATGACCATTCTGCCCATTTAATGGAGATTTTGTGTTGATTTTCTCAAGTCTTTTTCAAATACAAATGCTAAAGATCATACAGATACATATTTTATAATCCAAATGTTGGGCAGCTAGACTCAGCTCACCTAGCTTGCTGCCATTCAGAAGAGTGACCATTTTGGCCCGATCGCCCCTCATTTTGCCCTATATTTTGTCCATTTTTTATGAAATAACTATGGTATTTTTTAGAATTATGCTTTACCAATCTAATTATAAAACTACTCATATTTGTACCACCACGAACTTCCACAAACCATTTTTAGCTCACATTTGGTAAAATTTGGCTCAAATGACCATTTTTGATGCTTTTTAACAATTCATTTGCACTAAATATCTATTGATCTCTTCAACTTCAACTTCAAATCTTTTTTAGTGTCAACAAACTATTTTAAGTGATACCCCCAACTAGATCACGAGTTGATGAGCTGATTTGTACTTCCCTCGAGGACTTGTAGACTTAAGAATTACCTTATTTTAGTTTGTTGTAAATCTTTACGAAGGTCTTTTGAGATTTTCTGACATTCAGTGTCAAAATGGTTATTTGACATGATGGCAACAACTAAAGTGTTTTGGGTTTAGGTCCCAGTTCTTGAGTGATGTTCATTGAGTCCTGTTCTGATAAATGCCCCCAGCTATTGAAAATTCCACTTTTAAAACTAGTTTGAAATATCATCGTGAAGGCAAAATGGTCATCTTGATTCGTGAGAAGTGTGGGTTATCTACACTACTCTAATACCCAGTTTGAGGTGTTTTTATTGCATTATCGAAGCATTATTTTCACACACTTCTCTCATATGCATTTGTACCACTGAAATATTTTTAGTTGCAAATATCAGCTGCAATCGTTTGTTAATAATGGCATGTTATGTGTGCCACCAAATGACATTTAGTAGTACACTTAATTTATCGTAGAATATCAATAAAGGCCGTGTGAACGTTTGCCACTAAAATATATTTAGTGGCAATTTTGTCTCATCATCAAAATGACAATGTAATGTATGTGACAAAATGTCGTTTAACAAACACATGAAGTACAACATAAACCATCAACAACGACAAAATAGACATGTGGCCTGAAACTTTCCATTGGCTTTTGTTTTTCGCAACAAAAGACCATTTAGTGTTGCTTTTTCTCTACTATGGTAAACCTATTATGGGATTTTAGAAGCACGCCTAAAGGACATTTCAGTGACTTGATCCAGCAACTACAAAAAATATTCCATTTCCAGCGCTACTAAAAAATTCCAGTGGCACATTCTCTTGGCCGTACATGGTGTGCATCTATGGCATATACAAATACGGCCTCTTAAAGAATTATTAGCTCTAATTTTAGCGGCATTTTTTGTGGCACTCTATTTGCCACTAAATTTCTTTAGTGCCCAGGGATGAGTAGAATTGAAGATTAATATTGTTTATGAGTGTCACATGTTTGTACATAAATTTTTTGATGGAAAATGTTGAAATAAAAATTCTAGACTAACGCAAGTCACGTATTCAAAACTTATATCTTAAATTGGGAGTGTAGTATTAAACAGAAAGAGTCATCATTACCTAAGTGTAGTATTAAACCGAAAGTGTCATCATTACCTAACAATGAAACAATTTTTTTCCAATAAAGGATTATTTCGTTATAAAAAAATTTCAAAAATTTGGTCAAAGTAGTGGCCAGACCCATGTGACATTTAAAGGGACAAAAGAGTTTATAATTAAGACAAGAAATATGTCTCGTTTTTTTGGGGTTAATATAACATCCTTAAACTAAAAAAAAAGTTGGTCAAGATCAAGATAAAGTGAACAGTGGTGTGGAAATATCAAATACGGTTGTGAACATTATGGAATCATCTGAATAGGCATTTACCAATATAAGTTATTTGTTACAAAAAATGAGGTTGTTTTGATTTCCCATGGAACACCAGATGCTGACTTGAAACATTTTGCCAAGTTGAGAACTTCTCTTTTCCCAAATTGATTTGCTTCAATGTGTTTCCTCTTTTTTGCTCCATGAGGGGATGAAAGATTTATTTTAAACAAGGTAATTTATCTTTATTTGCATTATTTACTAGATAAATTGACCATATATAGATGGACTAGTAAGAGATATCCTACTTCATGACATGGAGTTATCTTCCAACAATTTAGGTAGCCACCAAGACTAGAAAAAAAATGGTCACCGCTCACTATATGGATTTTATAATTTTATCATCTTCAAATTTTGCTTTTCATGCATTTCCAACTGAAAACATTTTCTTAATAGAGTAAATCCCTATGAAACAATTTTTGCTTTGTTAAGGAGGGAAAAATCCTTGCTAAGCTTTGCCTTCTTAGATAATCAAATTTCACATTAATTAAAATTAGTCATAAAAGATTTGTAAAACAAATTTGAAAAGATGGTATTACTAAAGATAGAAAATTTTCTCTATTCAAAAAAAGGAAAAAGAGATTTACTTTCATCCCCCCCATCCCAAAATCTTATTTGTCCACCTACCAAATTAATCTTTCCTGAAAATGTCTTATAGTATGAACTATAAATTGCCCATTGCTTCAGTTTGATGACCATCCAAAGCAGTTTTCACTTTCCCCATACATTCTAGAATGCCAAAAACATATGAGTTCCACAACTTAGTCTATGCCTCTCTTCATATGCGTTGTAGTCACCTTGTTTAGTCATAGTCCATTGACAAGGTAGAAAGCAAAACTCTCCAAAAATATTACCACAAGAATCCTCCTATGAAGACCATCACCATATGTAACTTCCTCTACATTGATCCTCTCTATTCCTGTGTATTGTTTCTGATTCACAGCTGGCTCAAACCCAAAGTATCAAAAGCTAGTACAAGGCTTGAAATTTTGATTATTTAATATTCTTTTAATTTTGAATAATTTGTAACTGTTCTTAAGTTGAATGTGAAAAAGAAAAGTATGGCCGGATTTGTATGATTTAAAAAATGGTCATTTTACTTAGTACCAAAATATGTGTCAAAGCCACATTGACTAGACCGTGTCATTATTTCTTTCTATTGCAAGTATTTGTATTATTCAAAACGATGTTAATTCTTATGACAATTAGAATAGGCTAATTGTATGAGCTTTTGTGCTTTCATAATATCGCAAACTATTTTAAGTTTTTAATGTCATTGTCCTTATTGTATCAGTCAGCCAAATTCATCTAATCAACGTATCAACAAAAAAGGCAGGATTTTGATTTTTAATTATTTTAAGATCATTTTCAAAATGAAAAATATATAGAAAATGCTTATATGGGCTTATGCATATTAGTCAAAATGACAAGCTGGAACGTTTTGTAGTGATATTGGATCTGAATTTGATAACACTAACACCTATTGGAAGGGAGTTAAGTAACGTGGCTGGGGATTTGAAGACCTTGTAGTTCAAGAACACATCTGAATTCATTGAATTGACTGTGAGAAGAGAACAGAAGACCATTTTGTTGAAGGGTAGATTTCAAATTTGAAGAAACCGAAACCACCCTCATGGCAGCAGTAATCTAACTTCCATTAGATGAGCAAGTTCTTCATGCTAATTAAAATGCCGATGGCGATGACAGATTAGCAGCTAGAAAGCAATAAATCTCAAGTGAATGAATCTGGTACAGCAGAATTTAAAACTGTAGCTGTCAACTTTGAAGAAAACGAAACCACCCACATGGCAGTTAGTCGCCTAAACTCCATTAAACCAGCAAGCTTTTCACTCCAATTAAAATGCTGATGACAGATTAGCAGCAGGAAGCAATAAATCCGATTTGGGTGTGGTGGAGCAAAGTTGAAAACTGTGGTTCCTCGTCAATCCACCAATTTGTGTTTGAGATGTCAAGCAACACATAGTAAAAGTCTGCTCCACCACACCCAAATCGGATTTATTGCTTCCTGCTGCTAATCTGTCATCAGCATTTTAATTGGAGTGAAAAACTTGCTGGTTTAATGGAGTTTAGGCGACTAACTGCCATGTGGGTGGTTTCGTTTTCTTCAAAGTTGACAGCTACTGTTTTAAATTCTTCTCTACCAGATTCTTTCACTTGAGATTTATTGCTTTCTTGCTGCTAATCTGTCATCGCCATCGGCATTTTAATTAGCGTGAAGAACTTGCTCATTGAATGGAAGTTAGATTACTGCTGCCTTGTGGGTGGTTTTGGTTTCTTCAAATTTGAAATCTACCCTTTAACAAAATGGTCTTCTGTTTTCTTCTCACAGTCAATTCAATGAATTCAGATGTGTTCTTGCATTTTTGGCTCCTCTTAGAGAGATCTTAATTGTTAGCTGTTACTCTCTTTCTTATTATGAAGCCCATAGACTTTGGCAGGTTCATGGCACTCTTCAGAACTAGCGTGGAGCCGCTGCAAATAATCATCTGCATATATAAAATTACGCCAAGCGCCAAGCACCTAGAGAGTATTGAACATGTACTCGTAACTTCCTTCAACTACAAGGTCTTCAAATCCCCAGCACGTTACTTAACTCCCTTCCAATAATAAAATCTAATTAAAGGTTCACCCATATGTGCAATTGGTAATATCAAACCATAACTAAAAATCTTCTATTTGGAAAAGACCATAAGATTCACAAAATCTATATATTGCCTCTACTCTCACATCCTCTCCCCCGCCATAGGAAACAAAAATACTTGTTCTCAACAGCAATTAGAATAAACAATAACATTCTCAAAATGTATGCCTTCTATCTCCTCCTCCCACCGTAGAAAAACAAGACATGTTCTCAACAACATTGGAAAAGGTATTATTATGGTGATCCTTGCATTTAAAAGGTGGGATTTTATGAAATGAACATCGGTGGTATTGATAGAAAATATGCATAGGAAGAGTTGCTTTTGCTATATCGAAAATTGATATGGGTAAATAATGAACTCACATGTGAAATAAAAATTTTAAACTTTCTAGGAACCAAACTTCTTTTCTCCCCTAACTCCATCGTTGGTGCCAACATCTTTTCCATATTTTTACTTGGATATGGAGATGTCATCAATTCTGTGGATTATTATCATCAACCAGACCTGATGGACCCTTCTATCAGAAAAAAATCTTCAGGTATTTAATTATAAGTCATGGTGTTCGTGTCATGATTTGCTGACCCTTGACATATACTGCAAGTTTATCGTTATTACGCAAAAGATGAAAGAAAATGATAATTTCAATGTAAATATCTAGTTATTACTGAAACTAGGTCATCAACGATTTGCGTAATTAAAGATATATAATGAGATGAAGAGACCTTATTTAATCTACACTAATAAATCCATACATCTCATTAGCAAGACACAAACATTATCCTTTACAATTACGGGACAAAAGTATAGTGTAGCCAAAGGTGCTAATCATTTTAATCACACAAATTTATTTATTGGGGAAAATATCACTTTCCATCAAGAATTTGAATTATCACAAATTAGATTCAACTTAAAACAGTAAGTAAAACAGAAGGATCCATTGTAATGCCCTAATTTTGCCTTTGTAAATGATATATGACTCAACCTACTACATCGTGGTAATAATATAAGGGCCTGTTGGCATAACTTTAGTGATCTACTTGAAAAGTCCAATAAAGTCAGAAATAGAACTAGTGGATAGCATCTATTAATGCATGACCTGATATTTCCCAATTTTACTATTCAGACAATCTAGAACAAATTGACGAACAAGGAATCCTAAAACTAATGTTTGCCTTGAACAAGGTAACCCAACTAAATGCAACCAAAGAAATTCATTATTCCCACCTATGTACATCCTAAAGATAACAACAACAAAGAAGAATCTACTCATGTCACCATGTGGAGCTTATTTATAGAACTTATGGAGTTTCTTTGATGATTTAGTTTTCTTGAAGATCAAGATGGAGCATACTTAACTGCCATTCACATGGAAACCTTCCCCATTATCCAAAGGACTTCAGCTACCACTCAGGATCGACTAAGCCATGTGAATGACACATGCATCTGCTCCATCGTGGTCTTCAGGATAACTAATCATCAGAGCATTTCCATTAGCTATGTAAATAATCTTCACCAAGTGATATGAGTAGATTCTTCTACGTTGTAGCCATTGTCTTGAGAATGCATATAAGTGGGTGAATTTCTTTTGTGGCACTTAGTTGGGTTACCTCAAATCCAGCTTGAGTATTCAGTTTCCTTGTTTTACAATTTCTCCTAGGTTGTCTTATGTAACATGCCATTTTATAGAAGCATCTAAGTTGTGTTTAATACTCCTTTTCATTGTGTTCTTGAAGTGATTCTCAAAAGTTGGTCTTGACCAGCTGGAATAACCTCCTGCTTTGGTGTTACTCAATGAATAGAATATAATCCAAGCTAATAGAAGATTCAATATGAGTGAAAAAACGGAACTTATAACCCTGAATTCTACCCAGACAAATACCAAGTCAAAATTAGGGAATCTCAGGTAGACCAAGGGTTATATTTGTAATTTGGATAGGATTCAAGTAGAATTTGAAAAAAAAAAGACTCAGGTGGATTTGTAGTTCAGTATTGACAAAATTAGCAACTGTAAGCTGGGTTCATGAATTGCTATATTAATGACGGATTGAGGAAGTTAATTAGGGTTGGACACTCCTTAACTACCATCTAACGAATGATTAGGTTGAGTGCCCGATTTAGTTTATAAGTCCTTTTATTAATCACTAACTAATTTGATTAACAATGTTAATAATTGGAAATTGGATTGAATTTATATTAAACATAGGGGCATAACAGTGATTCACTAATGATAGGACTAGTGACATTAACCACTATTAGTGATCCTTATTCATCTAATCAACACATCAACAAAAATGATAGTTGTTAATTTTGATTTTTAATTATTTTAAGTTCATTTTCAAATAAAACAAGTATAGGTACTGCTTATATGACCTTATGCATGTTAGCTGAAAAGACATGTTGGAACATTTTGGAGTGATATTGGATCCAATATTGATAACATTAACACCTATTGGTATAATGCCTGACTAATTAAAGATTTACCATAGGTGAAATAAGTAATATCAAACCATAACTAGTAATTTTCTAACCTAAATCAATTATTCCGCATAGTTAGTCTATGTTCAGAGTAAGATTTTTCAATTTGGAAGAAACCAAAACATTCACAAAATTTATATGTACCCTCTGCTCTCCCATCCCCTCCCCCACCCTAGGAAAGAAATTGGCATGTTTTCGGTAGCATTTGGAAGAAACCATGACATTAAGAAAATGTATACCTTCAACTCTCCGTCTCCACACTAGGAAAAAAAAGACATGTTCTCAACAACATTGGAGAAGGTAGTCATATTGTGATCGAGCAATTAAAAGGTCAGATTTTATTTAATGAACATTGATGGTAGAGATAGTATGCATAAGAAGGGATGCTTTTGGTATATCAAAAATTGGAATGGGATAGAACAATAAACGCCCATGCAAAATGGAAAATTTAACCTTTTTGGGAACCAAACTTCTTCGCTCACTTAACTCCATCATTGATACCAATATCTTTTTCTAATTCTTAATTGGATAATAAAGATGTGATCATTTGTGTGAATTTTTATTATCAACCAGACATGATGGACACTTTCATTAGAAAAATGTCCAAGTGTTAAATAGGAAGTTATGGTGATTGTGTTCTAGTTTGCTGACCCTTGACATTTACTGCAAGTATATTCTAACTATATGTAACATGAAAGAAAAATGAGAACTTCTATGTAAATATCTAGTTATACTTAATATGAAGTCATCAATGATTTTCATAGTTAAAGATATATAGTGAGATGAATAGATCAACTTTAATCTACGTTATTAAATCCTAATGAAAGATTGGGAGGCAAGGACATTTTTCTTTCCATTGAAAGAAAGGACATTTTTCTTTCCAATGAAAGAACACAAGTATAGTGTAGCTGATGGTAGTGGTCATTTTCATCATGCAACATTATTTATTTGTATAAGAGTTTAATTTTGTTAAGAGTTTGAATTATTGGGAATTTGTTAAAACAGTAAGTAAAACAGAAGGATCCACTGTGTCAACAACCTATTACAATGTGGAAACACTGTAAGGGCTGTACGGCATAACTGGCACGTGATACAACCTGTCATAAATAGATTAGTGTAGTGTAGTAATGTAGGGGCCTAATAACTTAAGTTTTAGACATTCATAATATTAAGCCCAAGCCAACACTAATACATTTTTATAAGCATTCAATTGAAATTTATGCACGATTTGAATCCCAAGTTACACTGAACTATCTATGAGCCAATAACAAAATACATATTTACAGAACATGTCATAAACAATCCAAAAGGTACAAACATATATGTATGAGTGAGCCACCAAATCTCATATTCCTCCATTAAGCCTTGTCTGCAGCCGTAGCGCACTTGAGTCACCTAAAGGGTGAGAGACAAGCCCAGGAAAGCTATGAGATGCACAAAAACTTTAGTGATTTACTTTAATAGTCAAATAAAATTAGCAACAAAACTAGAGGATAACATCTACTAATGCATGGCCTGACATTTACCTATTCTACTATTTAGAAAGCCTAGAACAAATTGAAAAACAAGGAACCTTAGTGCTGAAGCTTGGTTTGAAGTAGATAACCCAGCTAAATGCTACTAAAGAAATTCATTATTCCCACCTATATACATCCCAAAGACAACAACAATGGACAAGAATAAACTCATGTCACCATGTGGAGCATATCCACAGAACTTATATAATTCTCTTTGATGACTAAGTTTTCTTGAAGATCAAGATGGAGCATATGCAAGTGCCATTCCCATATCCTTGTCTTTTTTAACATAGTTAAGATTTTGTAACGTACCTAACTCTAGTCTAAGGTGTCAAGGCTTTAATTTATAATTTAGTTTACATTCTTCTCATTGTGAATGTTGTATTTGATTTTAATATTATAATGCTCATTTAATTTCAAATTTCCTTTCCACTAAAGAATTTAAGTTAGGACAGCACATGCCTTGAGAATATAGTCCTTGCACACGTAATCTAGCATATTATAATTAGATGTTATGTAATGTTTGATGTGCATTGATATAGTTTACTTTCACTTTGTGTCTTGCATTCAGTTTCAAATGGTGCACTTAAAATTAGGCCCACATGAGATTCAGGTTATGAAATCAGCTACATGCATGCGGCAATAGTCTCAGCATGCACTTAATTGGAATTGACTTTCATAAGGTTACACGTCTTTGAAATCGTGGATTTTGAATTGCATGTCTTCAAATTGAACAAGTTTTCATACCTATTTTTCAAAACCCAAGGTTTAGACATGATTGAGATATAAGCTCTTGATTTAACCTACCTAAAGCCTCACTAGGTTCACTTGATTCCCTAGTCAAGTTCTTTCACTGAGCCAACTACAATGAACCTAGATATTAGTTTCGACATTCAATTTGGAGCTTCGAGTCTAGATATCAAGTAACATGGATCAAAATTTTGGATCTTACAAAATATTGGACTCAAACTTAGATTTTGGATATCATATCTGGAATTTGGATCTCAGAACTTAGAATTTGGATCATAATTTTAGACTATATAGGATTAGATCCTAATTCGGATTTTGGATATTAGATTTACATATTATTTGGCTCAAGATCGTAGATCTTACAAGATTGGATTCCAGAACTTCAACTTATATTTAAACTCCAGTTGACCCCTAGGTCCAAACCATTATTCGAAAATTTCAGATTTAGATCTATGAATTGGATGACAAAAAAATATTTGAATTTTATTGATTCAAATCTTGAAATTAGATTCAAATCTCGATAATTTGAATTTTAGGTCATAAACTTCTTTAGGTCCACATCCCAAGAACCTCAGATGCAAAATCTTAACTCTGTCTAGAACTAGTGTTCATGCATTTATGTTAGATCTAGGTTTTGCTGTATGGATTGATGCTAACATGGATCATGAACTGTGTCCCTAGATTCCAAATATTCTTTTATTTCATACACGCCAATTTCAGATGATCTACTTAGTTTTCCAAAGTTGCTATTTTTACAAAGTTCGGGCATGCTTATGCAACTGAATGGAACTCAAACTGAGATGAATAAACTCAAACCAAATTAATCAAAAATACATTCATACATGATAAATATCCTCTTAGTTTCAGCTCATTCATTCAGATTGAGCTCAAATTCAACTCAGACCCCTAAAAAATAAGCAAGAGAGAGTGGTCTTTGGGACCTTTAAAATTGAATTGAACTCAAACTAGGATAACTAAAAAACCAAATTGAGGAAAGGTAGATTTAAACATGATGAACATGATCCTAGCGCGTTTTGGGTTAACTCAACCTAGATGAAATTCAACTCAAGCCCTAATAGATAGGAGTGAGAATAACCTAATGGAAACCTACAAGTTACTCTAGACTTGAATTTGAACTTGGTAACTAAAAGTCAGCAAAATAATACCTTTTTTTCTATAAAGGTAAAGCTTTCCTAAACTTGGTTGGGCTTAAGGATATATGCTTGAGCTAAAAATTGCAGTTGTAGGCTCCAATGAGCTGGTCTAAGCTAGGGTAAGCTTTCTTAAGCTAGTCAAAAGAGTTGATGAGCTGATTTTAGCTACCTCAATGACATGTAGAGTTGTGAAGTACCTTATTTAAGTTTTTTCTAAATCATTGTAGAGTTTTTGAGGTTTTCTAACATTCAGGGGTAAAATGGTCAATTGACATGATGGCAACAGCTCAGGCATTTCTGGTTTAGGTCTCTAGTTCATGATTGATGTTTTTAGAGTCCTGTTCTGATAAATTGCCTCAACTATTGAAATTCTGAAGCTAGTTTGAAATCTCATTGTGAGGGCCAAAATGGTCACATTGATATGTAAGAAATTTGATTTGTCTACACCCCAACAATACGTAGTTGGAGATGTTTTTATTGCAATGTTGAAAGCATTATTCCCATACACACTCGCTCTCATCTACATTTGTGCCACTAAAAGATCTTTAGTTGCAAATATCAACTACAATAGATTGTTAAATAATGTAATGTTATTTGCGACTCCAATTGACATTTAGCAGCACTCTTAACTTGTCATAGAATATCAATAGTGGCATGTAAATGTCTACAACTAAAATACTTCTAGTGGCAGTGTTGTTTCGTAATCACAATGGCAATGTGTTGTATGTCACTGAATGCCCTTTAAGAACACATGAAGTATCACGTAAACTATCAACAAAGACATAGTTGTGTCCAAACACATTTGCAGTAACGTTTATTTCTTGCGATAAAGACCATTTGGTGGTGCTTTTTTTCTACTATGGTAACCCTACTATGGCATTTTAGAAGCACTATCAAATGACATTTCAGTGACTTGCTCAAGCAACTACAAAAAGAATACAATGGCACTTTCAGCACTATTAAAAGATTTCCTATGGCACATTCTCTTACACATAGATGATGTGGTTCTATGGCATGTACAAATAATGCCTCTTAAAGAATCATTTGCTCTAGTTTTAATGGCATATTTTGTGGCATTCCATTTGGGCACTACATTCTTTAGTGCCCCATGACAAGCGCAATTGAAGATTAATATTTTTTATGAGTGTCACATATTCACAATTAAATTTTTTGATGAAATATATAATATTACAATTTTTTTTACACTAATTCAAGTCAAGTATTCATAATTTTTCTTTTAAATGGAGAGTGTAGTATTAAACATGAAAAATCATTACGTAATAATGAAAGAGTCCTTTTCCAATAATGGATTAATTCATTCTAACAAAGTTTCAAAAATTTGGTCTAAGTAGTGACCAAACATATATGACATTTAAATGGAAAAAAGATTTTATAATTAAGACAAGGAATATGTCTAATTTTTGTGGGCTTAATATAACAGCGTTAAATTAAAAAATAAGTTTGTCTAGATCAAGAAAAAGTAAAGGATGGTTGAAGCATGTGGCATGAGACCATCCCTGTCAACTTCTCTTTGCAACTGCATATAGTCTATCTAAATTGAAGGAAATATGAGACTTTGTCGAACCATACATCATTTAAAATGTGCTTTTTGACTACTTGGTCCTTTTCAACTTTATGATAAACTTCTCAGTCATTATCCAGTAAATGCTTTTTGGGGGTATCCCAATTGATTTTATTGATAAAAAATGAGAGGATATGTATACAAACAAAATGGGAGTCAGCGAAAAGACTCTACTCCTCCCCTTCATGTTCCCATACTAGAATCCAACCCTCATGATGCTTCAACCAAAATTTACATTCAAAATGAAGACTCACTGCAAAAACCTATATCACTTGTTCAGACGGCCAGCCCTTTCAAAACCTGCTTTGTTGGAAAAGGCTTAATTCTGGTTGTGAAATAGGCGTGAGAGATGAAGAAAGAAATGATAGAGAATGAATGAGTAAAAAAAAAGTCTCCAATCTGACATTCATCTTTGAGTTTTTAAAGATATACAGATCCACAAACCATGGGATATGGAGGTTACACAAAACAATATGTTATAGCAGATAATTTACAGATAAAATAACAATTAATGGGATTTTCTTGATATTATCTTCCCTTAGAAACGTATTCTAGATCTTTCCTTCTTATACAATACTCCCCCTCAAGTTGGCGAGTGCAAATCTAAAACACCCGACTTGGCAAGTAGATTTTGAAATATATCTTCCTAATGGTTTGGTGAAAATATCTGTTAGTTGCAAACATGACGATACATGATGCTGCTGAATTATTTCTTGCTGAAATTTTTCTCTTACAAAATGACAATCCAGCTCTATGTGCTTCGTTCTTTCATGAAAAACCGGATTTGCTTAAATATGCAAGGCTGCTTGACTGTCACAATATAAATTGATTGGTCTATCATGACGCGATACCAAGTCATTCAACAAGGATTTTAACCAAATAACTTTACAAGTTGCCATAGCCATTGCTCGGTATTCTGCCTTGACAGAGGATTTGGAGATAGTAGATTGCCTTTTTTATTTCCAAGAGATGGGACTATTTCCTAAATTCACAATATATCCACTAGCTGATTTGCAAGTGGTTGGACAACTTGCCCAATCTAAGCCACAATAATTTCACAATTGTTTTTGCTTGATGATGATAAAAGTATTGCTTTCACTGGTGAAGACTTCAAATATTTTAATACTTGGAGTGCTACTTCATAGTTTGTGGTTTGTGATGATTGCATGAATTGACTGAGAACCTCAACCAAATACATTATACCTAGATGCGTAATAGTCAAATAAACCAAATGTTCAACTAACTTCCTATATTTAGCTGGAACTTTTAGTAGAATACCATCGTTTGGAGTCAACCGTAATTTTTGCTCCATTGGAAAATCAATAGAATTGGCTCTCATATGAGATTTAGAGAATTTCTCAATAGGTATGGGATAGAGGATACCTAAGGATTGCTTATTTGAAGTAGATTCCTTAGGCAGTGAATTTATCACATTGGAACACACATAATCTTGAAGATAAAATGGTGAATGACAAGGATGACTAGATTGGCATAGAGCAAGTGGGTTCAGAGGAGTTCGATCATGTGATGCGGGCTGATGATCTGAAACATGGGTTGCTGGCTGGTTTTTAGCATTGTTGGTGGAATTGTGAGGTTGGGTAGATGATGTAGATGATATTGGGAAGGAGTCTGCAGGAACGGCATCCTTACAAGATGATATATATTTCTCATCAAGATAGTCTTCTTGAGGATGAGGCAAAATGATATTGTTCAAATCATTTGCATGACTTTTTTTACTTAGAAATGAAAAATGATCCTCATAAAAATGATATATCTATACTTGTGAAAAGTTGTTTGGTATCCAAATCATATACATGATACATTTTTTATTATGAGAATAACATACAAAAACACATGTGTGTGCATGTGATGCAAACTTATGCATAGGATTTAAATTTTTGGCATAGCATAGACATCCAGAAACATGCAAGTCTTCATAATTAGTTTTTTTATTGTAAAGGAGTTCAAATAGAGACTTGTCATTTAAAAGAGTTGATGGCATTCCATTAATTAAAAATGTCGTTGTCAAAATACATTCTCCCCAAAAATTAACTGGTAGTTCGGCTTGAAATCTACGTGCTCGTGCCACCTCTAGTAGATGACAATGCTTCCTTTCAACACATCCTTTTTTGTTGTAAATCCCAACACATGAGGTTTGATGTTCTATGTCTTGATCATGAAAATACGCTTGCATATTATGGGTTGTAAATTCAGCACCATTATCGCTTTGAATGCATTTCACATAGATATTAAATTGAGTAGAAACCATGGCACAAAAGCGAGTTAAACAAGAGAAAGTTTTAGATTAATTCTCATTAAGAAAACCCAAGTAAATTGTGTAAAATCATTTATTATGGTGAGGAAATAATGTGCTCCCACGTGTGACATCATGGCATATCCTCCCCAAATATCACAATGGATCAAGGCAAAAGTTTCACTTTCTCTACTAGTACTAGTTGGAAATGGAAAGCAAGTAAACTTAGCTTTATGACAAGCATCACAAGGAAAATCATGCTTGGAAATAGAATATTTTTATTCAAAGAAAAAAGTCTTATCAAATGAAGGATGTCCAAGTCTCATATTCCATATATTAGTTGTCTTATTACTAGGAGAAGCAAACAAAGCATGTGAAGTATAAGGAAGTAGAAGATGATAAAGTCCACTACTTAAGTTACCCACTCCAATCAGCTTCCTCGACAAAGCGTCCTGAAAAGCACAACAAGTTGGGAAGAAAACAACAATACAATTAACGGTCTTGGTAAGCTTTGAACTAATAAAAAGTGGTATTTAAAATCAAGAATATATAGGAAGTCAGTGAGCTGAATATTGGTTGAAAAGTGGACTGTTTTAGTGATAGAGACCAGCATTTGATGTCCATTTGGTAGGTTGATCACACACTGTTTAGGCAGAATTTTAGTATTAGAAAGTAAATGGAAACAAGGTGTCATATGGTCTAAGGCTCTAGTGTCGATAAGCCAAGGAAAGTGTGATGTGAATGATTGTTTACCTGCAAGATTTGCAGCATCTAGTGAAGTACAACATTCAACCAAGATTCCAATTGACTGACTTGATCTTTGGTTAGTTGGGACAAAACAACATTGGCTTTTACATTGTTTGCAGACATTCCTCCCTACTGCTCCTTTTCAGTTTTAGAAGAATCATACATTGAACCTGAAGCCTTAGGATGATTTGGAGGGTAGCCGTGAAGCACATAACAACAAGACTTTTTGTTATCGAGCATTTAATAATGGTGACATTTCAGTTGAGGATGATTGTGAGTAGCATTAGATGGCCATGCACAATATTTTTTTATAGAAGGAGCAGGAGAAGACTTGGCTGCAAGAGCTATGAAAACTTGGCTGCAAGAGCTACGTTGTTGGAACCAAAAATTTGAGGAGTGAGAAGACAGTGAGTCTCCTCCTAAAGCAGCATCAAATAGAACTTATTTATGTTGTGCAGGGGGTCGATAGCAAGAATCTGTATGCAAAGAGTGCTAAAACTTTCATTTAACCCCAATAAGAACTGATAGACTTTTTCATGACCTTGACATGAATGAAACTCTTTGAATGTACCACATGTACATGCAAGCACAGTTGAATAAGATCCAAGTTCATCCCAAAAAATTTTGAGTGTCGTAAAGTTGACAGCCAATGAATTTTGTTCTTGCTGTAAATCAGATAACGTCTTCTTCAATTGATAAATACGAGTAGCATTACCTTGAGAGAGCCGGTCTTGAAGATCGATACAAACCTCATGAGCTTCATTGGCATAGATGATGCTATTCGTAGTTTCCTTGGATAATGAATTAAGAAGCCATGAATGAACCAAATCATTGCAGCAAACCCATGCCATATAGTCTGAACTCGTGGTTGCTGGTTCTGGAATGGAACCATCAACAAATCCAAACTTGTTCTTGGCACTAAGGGCCATTTTTCAAGGCTCTCATTTGCCAACCACTTGGCCATGCCAAAACATAGTTGGCGTTGGTATTGCTGATCACAGGAGAAACCCTACCTTCCCCTGCTATGGACCAAGAAGCTAGGTGTATTTCTATTGTGTTGCTGCTATGTTATCCCCCATGTGTCCATGCAAATACTAGATGCCACCCAATTCGAAAAGATAGTTCTGTCATCTTCTGAGGCTGATTTTCTTGCTATTTCCTCACATGGCAACTTTCAGGATTCTGCAATTATTAGAGAGGACTGGTTTGACATTTCAAACCATTGTGAGCTTTCAAACATACCATATCAACACATGTATACTATTCTTCCATCATTTAAAAGGAATCTTGTGCTTAGAAACCTTACCTACCCACCATGCTAGGGCTCTTTGACATTGCTTTTGCCACTTGCCAAACTTATACCAGATGCTGCTCCATAGGGGGTGACAAAAGAGTAGTTGAAGATGAGGTGTTCAACGTTTTCTACCTGTTTCCCACAATGATAACATCTAGAGGCTAAGCTCTAGCCTATTTTTTGGGCTCTATGATCAGTAGGCAGTCTATCTTCTGCTGCTATGAAAACAGACCAAGAGATTCCAGGGAGAACGTGAGAGTGCCAAACAAAATCTCTGCATTGCAACACTTGACCTTTGGCTCTGATTACTTTGCAGATGCTCCACCTATTGATGCGAGATCGTTCTTCATGGATCCAATGGAGGAAGTTGGACTGTTCCTCAATTAAGATTAGGAGGCTAATCAAGATTCCCATATCTACAAAGACTGCCTGAACCACTAACCCTTGTTCGAAAACCATTTGTTGAACATAGTAGGATGGGTCCAATAAGCCTGAATTGGTCAAGTGATAGTATGTACAATAAAACTTCATCGTGCCAACAATCTGTCCAGAACTTGACTCTGTTGCTCGATCTGATACTCCATTTCACTTTGTCTTCAATTTTGTGTCAGGATTTAATTATTTTTCTTCAACCATCGAAGTCCTTCTTCCCCAGCTTATAACCATGCATACTCTTGTTAGTAAGGTATTTATCCCTTACTAGGCAGAGCCAAGGCAAATAATCGCTTGCTGCTCTGGCAGCGAGGAAGCCTAAGTAAGCTCGATTCACCTCTTGACCAACTCATAATCCTGCTCCACCTTCATTTTTTTTGAGGTAAAGCTGCCTCCAACTTATGGAATAGATACATCTTTTGTTCTCCGAATCACCCCTAGGAAACCTGCACATAGTTTTCAAATTTTCTCCTATACCTCAATAGGTATCCAGAAAGTGAGACTCCAATACACAGGAATGGCTGATAGCGCATGCCTAACCAAGCAATCATGGCTTGCATATGATAGTATATGCTTCCAGCTCACAAGGTGACTACTCACCTTGAGAATGATGGGAGCACATTGTTTCGCATGAATGGCCTTTGTTCGGACAGGAAGGACATGGTATTTGGTCGGGAAATCAGCTTTGCTCCTTCCAACCATCTAAAGAATGGCCTCATACTCCTGGACATTGAGGTTAAGAAAAACATGATGTCATTTTCATAGAAAGTGGAATAATTGTGAGTAGTATTATTGAGCATTCCAGGAATCTTAATATTACCAGACTTGATCTAGGTTGTGACACTCCTAGTGAGGATTTTTAAAATAACAATGAAAAGATATGGATAGAGTGGGTCGCCCTGGTGGATGGCTTGGGTAGGATTACCAGGCAGCCTCTCAACCATTCATAAGCAAAGCATAGGAGACAATGGTCAAAACCTGATCCACCCTTAGCAAGTGAATCATAGCATTTCAAGGAATCACTATTCTACTCTATCACAATCTTTACTCATGTCAATTTTGACACAAGCTGCCCTTGCCTTTTGGGAGTTCAAACCATAAATTATTTCCTTGCTTAAGAGGAAACTATCTTGGATGCATTGACCCTGAAAGAATGCATTTTGGTTGGGGGATATGATCCGGTTAAGAATGGGCTTGAGACGTTTGACCATAATCCTGGTGATGAATTTGAGGATGCTGTTGCATGGGAGATGGGTCTAAACTTGTTGATTTGACATTCACTTGATTCTTTGGGAATGAGCACAATGTCGGTTCTATTGATATAACTCACTAAGAGACCAGTCCTGAAGAAGTTGTTGATGGCTGCTTGTACATCCTATGCCACTAGCTGCCAATGATCCTGAAAAAAATTCATTGTTGAAGAAGTCTGGACCAGCCACCGCCTCTCTGCCAAGGATACTGTAGGGCATCAATTATGGAAGGGTTCTTGCCTCCTATTGGGGGGAAGGAGATCGAGGAAATAGTAGCTGCTAACTCCAAAAATGTCCTCCTTGTCACTGACCAAATGATCACCCGACTGGATTGCATTAATTATTTTCCTTCTCTGATTGCTTTTGACAAGCATAAAAGAATTTCATATTTTGGTCTCCATCCCAAAGCCACTTGAATCTTGATTTTTGGCACCACAGGTCAGCTTCAAGATAGAAGCCATGATAGCTTATACTTTATTTGCTTTTCTTCCTCAACTCGAGGTCCATAGTCTTAACTAGAATCTGTTTGGTGATTGATAAAGAATTGTTCATGCAGGTGCAAGATCTTGCTATTGAGATCAGACTCCCCATCAATGTTCCATCCCTTTAGCCTATTCTTTATGAACTCCAATTTATGAATCAGTTTAAGCATGGCGTAGTACCTTGGGAGCTCACTGCAGCATTCAAAAATGAATTCCTTACAGCCAAGGTGTTCATTCTAGAACTGAAAATATCTAAAGGTTGCTCAACCAGCATTGCAGAATGGTTCCAATTGATTTGAAGCATGATGCGGCAGTGATTTGAGGTCGATCTGGAGAGAGTTGCAGTTTTTTGAAACAAGAATATGGTCCAGTTTGCTCATCGCATTCTTTTCTCCTGACCTACTATAGAATGTATGTCTGCTATGATGGTCATCAAATCATTGTTAACAAAAAAATTTTCAAAAGCAAGACAAGCAGCTAGGGCATTGAACCAAGAAAACCGCAAACTAAGCTGGTAAAGGCTATCCGCGTTTAGTTTTATATTTGTCAACACTATGATATTAGGTTTATGATGATTGGTGATGCTCAAAAGGTTGAGCTCAGGTACCCTACATACTAGCTCACAAGCATTCCAAGCTAGTATCTTCATCATTAAACGTGGGGTTCCCAACAACTCCTAGTGACTCCATTGGAACATCTAGAGGCATGATTTCCTTCCCACAAGGGCTCCCTTTCTCAAGAGTGACACCATCTAGAATGACTTGGGCCTGATTGTAGTCCATGCCCTCTTGAGCATTCAAAGGCCTAATCGATATTCTTGGGGGGGTTTATCTGAGAAGTCTGTTCATCCCTTCTTGGAGCTGATTTTATCAGCAGGCTATTCAGCAAGTTGATCGAGTAGAGTGTGTGTTTTTTCACTAGTAGAGTGTTCGCACCCCACCCTTTTCTCAAAGGGCATCGAAATGTGAATCAACAAAATTCTTTTCAAATTGGAGTTCTGAGAAAAAAAAATTTAAGAGAAAGAGATCTGTCTGTCAGTACGAGGTCCAACCATTTCTGCCGCTTTTAATAGGGGTAATTGGACCAAGGACTAAGGATCATTTGGATCATGTACGAGTTATTGATACAAATCCTATATGCTTGTGTATTGACGTTTTGGATTCAAGTTCCAAAATTCATTTTAAATAAGTGATTTGAACTTGTTTTGAAAATGAATTTGAAGATTGGAAGGTTTTCAAATTGATTTAAACACCTTTATTTTGGTGCCATTTGATTTGAAATCGACAATTTTTGGGGATTTTGAAGATTAAAATTGAGTTCTTTGTTGTGAACTCAAGATGATTCATGAGTTAAAATTGTGACCATCTAATGATCAAAATTGAGTTTGAATTCTTCTTTTGCCAAATCATGTGATTTGGTCTAAGATATTTAGAAACTTGTGATTTGGTTAGGTAGAGTTCATTCTTTTGATAGAACATAAGTTCCAAATTGTTAGAAAATGTGTTGTTTTCTAAACATATTTTGGCCAAGATTGTTAATGCATTACTTGTATTTTCTTTTGAAGTTAAGTGAAGTTTACAACTTCTTGTTGCATTATGACTTGGTCACTTTTTGCAACTCAAATTTGAATCACTTAATTTCTTGAGAATCTGCATGTGGTGCTATTGACTTTGGGTGAAAGTGAATGCATGAAATAAGAAGGGAAACTACACGAAACATTCATCCTTATTTCTCTCATAATCTGTCAAGATTCATTCACATAAGACATTTATTCTTTACTCTCTCATAATCTCTCAAAGTCCATTCACTATAATTACATGTCATACAATCTACACATAAAGATTGATTTTAATTAAAATGTAGGACTTTCTCTAAACGTGCTTATTATATTGTTAAGCACATGAATTAGAGATGCAGTCCATAAGCTTGATACATAACATAAAAATAATAAAAAATATACAAATGATTCCAAAATCAATTTTTGAAATAGATGGGAGATGTGGATGACATTCACTTTTGTCTCAAAATAGCTAAAAAAGATCAGATCTTCTGTTGATTTGGATAGCTGAAAATTCTGGACATTGATTCCAATCGAGAGCTTGTTTCTTATATAAAAACGATAAGTGTTTCAAACCTATTCAAATTTCAGATTTCATATCAATGGAATCATCAACATTTTTAGATAATTTTAGGATAGTTGGTCTCCTTTTTTGATAAATGAAAATGAAATTTTTCATCATTTGAGAAGATGGATTAGTCTCATGCAAATCTGAAAATTAATGAATGAGAACTACAATCCATAAAAAATATTTTAAGATGCCGATTGGATAGGTTTATATTTTTTTTTTATTGTTCCTCAAAGCCTTGCCACTTGATGGCTCAAATTGGATTTTCAAACGTGTAAACTTCGACATTCTTAAACTAATTATTGTAAAATATGACCTAATTTTAGCAACTTGCATACACTTTACGTATGAGTCGCTGAAATTGAATAAAGATTAAAATGAAATAAAAGTGATTTCATAGCTTTGCACTATGAAAATCAATAAAATGTTCTCTTTTCTTAAAAATCAGTTTGGAAATGTATTCTAACCTAATTTTAAAAGAGAAAAATGACTTTTAACAAGAGCTTGCATGTGTGTGTGTGTGTGTGTGTGTGTGTATATATATATATATATATATATATATATATATATATATATATATATATATATATATATATATATATATATATATATATATATACGTATTTTACTACTTAAAATGAAATTTTATCAAGGGACGGCATGACTCTTGAACCATGATGATTCGTGGCTGGGTTCTTTTATGTAGGAATATTGAAAACTTGTTTCTAATTTCCTCTACCACCCTTGATCAATCAAATTGAAAGACATGAATCAAAATGACTTTAAATGAGAAAGAAAACATGATAATGCTCAAGCTAATTCGTCCATAATTTTGTCATGCAAGGGTGAATCACATTCATAAGAATGTATCCATACCTAATAGGCATTTTCATCACATATGTTGCAGCAAAATTACTCTCTCATCGTGGGATTTTGTCATGGTAGGGAGATCAAAATGGTTTTGAGCTTGTTGTTTTGAAAGGAATGTGTTATTGGGGCCCTTTTCAAAATTTGATACATGGGTTAATTTTTTTAGAAGAACCGACTCATGCATGCATTATGCATTAATATGTACATTCAATCGTAAGTTTCCCCTAGCTGGACATCATTCCCAGCTATAAAATAAATAAAAATAAACTCTTTCCATGAATTGCTGAAATTAAAATGAACCAACAAGAAGCTAAAGTATATGAGAAATGAGTTAAAATCACCTACCTTGTGGTCAGTCTTGATGTTTGATCTTCTTCTTCACTTGTTTTCTAAATCAAGCAATTCTAAGCAAGAATCCAAGCTTGGATTCAAGTTTAGCAAAGTAAGAAGAAGAATGACATGCTGGAATTTGTAGTGCGGATGAGAAATCTTCTCTCCACGAAAATCCTAAGTAAGGGTTCACTTAAGCACCCTAACTTAGCAAACTCGATAGAGAGTATAGAGGAAATGAAGAAGAAAATGAGAGAGAGGGAGGGGGGAAGAAGGCTTGGACGAATCTTCTTGCTCCTCCTTGGCTTCTCTCTCCTACCTCCTTGGCTGCAGCAACTTGATGGAAACTTCAAAATTTCATCCACCCCCCCTCCCCCTTGGTGGTCAAGGGGAGGCATATATAGAGGAGGAGGTGGGTTCAACCACCTTCTTAACTCATCTTGGGAACTCACTTAGACCTTGGGGACTTGTAAAATGAGTTAAATAAGGTTTAATGGCTCTAATTGCCCATTCTTAGCCCATTTACTCCAGGTAAGTAGGCTGGGCTAGGCGTGGTCAACCTTCGTTCAGAACTAACTGACCAACCTTGACCAAAATTTTAGACGAAAATGCCCTTGCGCAAGGATTTGCTTTATTTTGTTTTTTTTTTTTCATTTGAAATTGACTTGTTAGGTTAAAACCTATTACTGAGCTCTAAATGTTATTGAATTATGACAATCCAATTTAAATTTGAATAAATTTTGAAAATTTTATCAAATTTGGCTTGAAAAGCGTATTTTCGTCCATAACTTGATTGAAGATGGATTTCAACTGAATCAAACTTTGGTTTGAAATAATGATTTTAATTTGGTATTTGATTTATGAATTTAACAAATCCAAATGTATATTTGCCTTTCATAAACTAATTTAGGCTCTATAATCTCAATTTGATCAGAGAAGGGCAAAATTGTCCTGATTGGTCAATTTCGACTAATTGACCAAAGTCAAAGCTCATTTCCGAGTAATTTAACTTTGTTTGAGGTAATTTGATGAATTTGAGCTAAGAAAGCTCTTAATTGAGCTAAATTGTACTTTGACTAAGCTTAGTCAAAGTGGGTTCGATTCAGTCAAAGTCTATTTTCGTCCAGTGATTGGGTCGCGGGATAAACCTACCCTTTTGGCTGAAATGAGCCCATGTTGACCGAACTTAGCTGAATTGACACCACATTTGGTTGCACCCGGGTTAAACCTACTTGGATTAAGTAGGTTATGTGAGTTTAATTCTAACACTTATTGCTTCTTTGAAATTTGATTTTTCTTTAACTAAGAGAAATAGAAAGAGATTAGTGTCTCTTTTTTCCTATGAACCCATATTCATTGTCTCTTCAAAATGAATTTTCTCATTTAATTGAGAGAAGAATATATATTTCTTTTTAAAAAAGGGGTGTGTGACCGCTGGGGTGGCTCTTGACCACACGGGTTGGGTGGGGCCCCCACATGGGTCCCACATAACATTCTAGACCGAATTAGATCAAATTCTTGGATTTGAATCAAAATTTTATTTTTTCAATTGGATATGGACTTCAAATGATATTTGTAATTGGATTTGGATGTCAAATAACATTTGAAATTGAATTTGGATGTCAAATCCTAATTTAGACATAGTTTGGACTCGTAATCTTAAATTCATGATTTGAATCTAAATTGTTCTTTAGGTTCGAAATTGTCTTTGAAATTGCAATTTTTCATAGTTTCTTTTGTAAAATTTTGACATCGTTTCAGTTCTGATGTGGAAAAATTTGGGGTGTTAACATAGAGCTGAGGTGATTATCATTTTGCCAACAACTTGAGCTTGTAGCTGTGGGTTGGGCTACATCCCTGAAAGCGAGGATTTGCTTTTCCCCAATCCTAGGTCCCTAGACCCTAGCAGATTGTCATCGATTGGGAAATCAACCATGTTATCTGCTTGCTTATCCTCGTCATTTTCCCCATCAGTACTAGCCTGATATAAAACCTTTCTACTGCTTTGTCGCATATGGGGTCCTTCCATAGTAGTGATTTCCATTGCATGATAATCAAGATGGGAAGCTTTACCCTCAGCTTTGGAGTCGGGTTCATCAACTACTTCAATGAGAAGGGCCTGGAATTGATTACCCTAGGCCTCATTCTAATTCATTCAGTCAGATGATTTATTCTTGTGCTTGGGCATTTTAACTTCTATCCATTCCTTCCGATCCTAAGAGGTTTTTTTTGGTGTTTCCACACATCAACATGTAATGGCTTATGGAGCCACAAACTATATGTAACTTTATTCTGGTTTCATATTCAATGAATTGATTAATCTTTCTATCCTCATCGACCTGAAATTTGATATCAGATATTGGATGGAATCCCAAAGGGATCTCTCCTAGATTCTGGAGAATCACAACTAGCAACCTCTTTGGTATACAAATCGGCCTCTACATACATAGCGCTCTGATCATTTCTGCTGCGTCCTTGAACAAACAAGAGTTCCACAGGAGCATGGGGAGTTCCGGCAAAAAAATCTAGATGTGGATTTGGCAGATCACCTCAACTTTGATGTGAGGTCCTGGCACCCATATTGGCAATTAGGTGCCTCCCTCTCACTTTCCATTGCCTAGGCTCTGTAATACATTGTAAATCGGCCTTCAAGGAAGCCCTTAACATAAACAAGCCTTTCCTGGTAGAGGTAAACTTAAGATTACTCACACCTAGCCAAATATCTCTAAGGGATGTGAAGGTCTAAGCATAGTCCACCCGGTTCCGACCATTCCCTCCAGTCAAAGTTGCAACTGCATAATATTGATAATGGCTTCTTAAGTTGTTTGTAGGCAGCTTTTGGGATGACCAACCTTTTCTTTCCACTGATTTTTTTAACCTAAAGATGAAGGTCCATGGGTACTCCATCCACCATTTTCCCTACTACTATAGACGCCCACGAGCATTTTCCCTCTTGCTGCATGAAAGAAGGGTCCTGCTCTACCCCACATTCTATGGGAGATGCCACATGCCATGGGGGCCTCCCGCACAATGCCATAGAAAGCGATCTGCCCTAACCTACTTGCATACCACCGGGACCCTGATGTTGCTTGCAATCACCAGAACCCACCACACCCGAAGGGCCTGATTTTATTGGGATCCCTTGATAAATTTGTTACAATGCCATTGCACTTAGCACATTAACATAGTATTAATTTCCACTATATTTTCTTTACCCAGTTCTTTGATCTTTACCCAGTTCTTTGATCACTTCTATGAACAATCTATTTTAATATTTTCAGTCATTATAATCCACATAAGTATCAATACACTTTAAAACAACCATCAAGCAAACAAATTATAAAATTTATTAATGCTTGCAATTACATGTCCATCCACCCATTTGAAAAGATAGAGACTCTACAAACAGTCCATACAATTCTTTTCTTTTCTAATAAGTTTCCAATGGTTGCTTTCTTTTCCAATAAGTTTCCAATTCTTTTCAAATTATCTGAGCTGAGAGTCAATGATGCAATTGCATCTTTACAATAAGGATTTCTAGCTAAATTAAATGGAAGTGAACTTGTATAAAAGAATCTACCTATTATTTTATTTATTTCTATCTACCCATTTCTCTAAAGAATTCAACTATTGTTTTATGTCTTTAAAGCTCTTTTTTTCTTTTCTTCAAAATATCTGAACTTTCTAGAATATTTTAACTAACATAAAGTTTACTTGATTTTCTTCAATTTTTTATCAATTAAAGTTGCCTTGTGTTCTTTCCTTAGTTATTTCATTGTTTTTTCAAAATCCTTTGTCGTCCTCTAACTCCATGGCCATATATTTGCAATCAATGTGCTTTTGTATATGAACCATTGAGTCATCCATGACATACATTACGGTCTAATTGCACATTGCGAGCACAACTAGGTATTTTTAGTTGAATCAATATTCACATTGTTGTTAAAACTTGCTAGCACAAAAGCACTTGAAACTGCCTTTTCGTTATCTGCTATTATGTCTGAGAAGTGTAAAGTGACAAATTGAAAGTGAACCCAAAATAAATGAACAAAGTTGCTTGCTTACTTCAAAATCATAAATAAATTACATAAAGAATGAAACAATATAAATACTAAAGTATGAAGGTATAAAAATAATAGAAGACTTAAACTTTAAAAGTATAAAAAACTAAACAAATTAGCAAAATGAATATACAATCTATTATTATGAGTTCATAAATTGACATAATACATACGTTATAATACAATTCTTACAGTCAATTATATGTCGAATGTTTTCCCTAATCATTTCATAAATTCTTAGGTATTCATAATTCAGTGCATATATTCTTCTATATTCAGTACATATATTCATACAAATTACCAATACGATCATATATATTACACTTCCCGCTTTTATAGTTACAAGGCTTGATTACTTTAAGAAAAATATGAAGACTCAACCAACGGTGGGTTCATAGAACCAAAACAACAGATAGTTTATGTGCACATTGTATTCATTGTGCAGTAAATAGGACACATAGTTGCCACCTATTTGGAAGCATTAACAACTAACAAACCATTCGGCTAGCTGCCTTTCCAAGAAGCAAAAAAAAAGATAATGATATTTGAACTTGATCAAATGAATATGGAAGTACCTAAAAATACTAGATGAATAGAATATTCTGTCACCAAATCAACATATTCAGACACCAATACGTTTCAGTAGAAATGTAGAGAAAAATTAGAACAAAATGTATAAATTGGAGCAAATGAGGATAAAATAGGGCAAAGCATGCAACAATGAAATTAGGCAAATAATCAATTATAAGTAGGGCACATGAAACTAGGCACGAAAGCAGAAAAAAATGAAAGAACATGTTGAATAAAAACCATAGGAAAACATGTAAGGAAGGATGAAGTGTCTCCCACTTTTTGCTTTCTAGAAATAGGATGTCACCAGAAATATTGTGACTCGCTAGAAAATTTACCAAACATTGGAGAGGTCCACATTGCCACACAAGGTCCCAACAAAAAAGGGCAGCCTTCATTCAATTGAAGGTTGTTGTTCCTTGTGTATAATCATGATAAAACTAAAAAGGGAACAGATTTTTGCACTAAAATTGACACTAAGACTGAGCGCTAATCTGGTCAGATATTGGCTTGGGAGCATTGATTGCACCGGATTGGCCCAAACATTGTCCAGGCCTGTTACTCACACCCGCATTTAACATGGGTGGGTCACCTTTTCATATAGGCAAGCATTTCACTTGGTCAAGCAACATACTGCAGCCCTTTCTATTAGGGTAAAATACGAATTCTATGATGATATGTTTGCTTGTATGCATCGGCTTCAACAATAGTGGCATGCACCTTACTTGTGGAAAGGTTGGAACCCAATGCTATATGGGGTTCAAATGTTGCTGGTGCATTGGTTAAGCCAAACGGCATAACCACAAATTCATAGTGGCCCTTGTGTGTCTCAAAAGCAGTCTTATGTATGTCAGCCATTGCCATTCTTATCAGGTGGTTTGAAAATATTCTAGCCCTGTGCAGCTCATCCAGTAGCTCCTTCATCACTAGAATAGGGTAACGTTTCTTGATGGTGCATGCTTTTAGAGCCCTATAGTCTACAGAAAAACGCCATGATCCATCTTTCGTTTTAACTAAGAATGCAGGTGAGAAGTTTGGACTGTGGCTAGGTTGGATTGTTCCCTCTTTGAGCATCTCCCTGATGAGCTGTTCTATTTCATTTTTATGCGCATAGCTGTACCTATAGGGCCATAAGTTAACAGGTTTGGAGTTGAGCTCTAACTCGATTTGACGATCAAAATCATGTGCAGGTGGAAGGCTAGATGGTTTACCAAAAAACTCAGCATGTTGCACTAGAACTAGCTATATGTATGCAGGCTATCTTTAAATGAAGTTAGCCTCTTGATTCTAGTCTACTCACTTAAGTCGTATCAGCAAATGCAGGTTACCTTGTTTCGTTAGTTTTCTGTTCTCACCTCTGCTGGATATGCTTGTACCAGTGTCACTTAATCCTGTTAAAATGTTGTTTTCCCCATCTCGCCTGCAGAATACCATCTTCATTTCATTGGAATTCCATTCCACCTTTTCAAGCTGTCTCAACCATTGTATTCCAATCACCAAGTCAGTTCCCCACATTGCTATAGGATACAACTCTAGCTCAAATTTTTGCCCTTGAATTTCAACCACCCTTGAATTTCAACTGCCTCCTTTGGGCAGCGTCAAATGCACCATAGGACTTTTCCATCTCCCACAACTACTTTGAACTCTGGTTGCCCTTCAGTGAAACAATCACATGTGTGAGCAGTGTTTTTGCAAATAAAATTATGGGTAGACAATGATGTCTACCAACATGTTGATTTGTCATCCCTTAAGCCTCCCTTGTACATGCATAACCTAAGGCACATTGTTCCCTGCCAAGGGATGCAAAGAAATTGCAGGTGCTGCCCTTCCCCTTCTTATAACTCCTCTTTTGCCTGCATTTCGGTATGCTCTTCCTCTTTGTTCTCGTCAACCAAATACATGTGCAGTTTCTTGCATGTTTCCTGAAAGACCATTTCTCCCCACATTGGAAGCATAGCTCTTTTCGGTGCCTCTCCTTAATCTGCCCTGGATTTAACAGCTGCACTAGCACACTCTTCCATTTGTTTGACTTTCTAGGAGGCGAGGTGAGTGTTCCAGCCTCACTTGGGGACACTGGAGATTTCCACGCAGGCTGTTTAACAGGTTTAATCTCTTTAACATAGAATCCCAGTCACCTGCATTTCTTCTCAGCCACTCTAGCGATTTCGAATGCCTCTAACAGTGTTTGTGGCCTTGTGGCTTGCACCTCTCTCCTTAGTTTCTCTTTTAATCCTCCCACAAAGGTCCCAACCAATGCCTCCACTGGTCATCAACAGACCATGTTACTCACTTCTTCAACTCTACTTGGTTTTTTATCACAGATTCTCTTTGTTTAATTTTTGACAACTCTACGTTGAAATCCAAATGTGCAAATGGGCCTAACCTGACTGTGAGAGCTTCCACGAATCTAGTGCAGCTTTTTGGCTTCCCCTGTTGTGCTACCAGCCAATAGCACCAGTGTATGGCATCGCCCTCCAAATGCACAGCCACATGCCCCACACGATATTCCACTGCAATCCCTTGGCACTTGAAATACTGCTTAGCCTTAAACACCCAACTGAGAGGATCTTCACTCGAAAATTTCAACCTTCTGCACCATCTCATGCAGCATTCCCGTCACCTCAAATAGCATCGTCTACATCCTGACATCTACTTCCATTAGTCATTGCCACAATTTGCTATAGTTTCTCTTCACACCATCCAGACGTGCAACCCATATTTGTTGATTGCTATCTGCCTGTTTCTTTAGGGTCACCTGGGACATAAGACCTTCTCTGAATCACTGTTGATTATTCAATTTTTTGCTGGCATTCGATATTTTCATAATGCCAATGTGAACTGTGGGGTCTGAAAATTTTTCCGATGAATAGACACTCAAAGAAATCAAACTAGTGCTTCCACATTCCATGAAGTTAAATGCTACTTGCATACAGGAAGAAAACATGCAACCAACAGGTACAAAACTATCTTGAACACTATCCTTTAGGTGTCAACAATGACGGTCTCTACGGTTTGCACAATCACCACATACACTCTCTCCAACACGGTAACAATTACTTTCGTTATTTTGTTGGTCACATATTGCCACTCATACTATCGCCATATTATTGCACATCTTACCCCAATTGTTGTTCACTAGTTGCTGCTTTCTGGTGTATGTAAACTTAAGCATAGATTCTCATGCATTTCATATGGCATGACTCCCATCCTTTCATCATCATCTGAAAGTAACAGTGAATGATTTGGCAGTAGAAGAACGTGAATTGTTGCCTGTAGCTAAATATTTGCACGAAAATTCATTGCACAATAAAACGTTAATACTGCATATGCATGTGCATGAATAGATGAAGCTCTTGCGGTAGGAATTGTGTTCGATGACAAGTCTGACACTTGCGTATTTTACAATGATTATGCACTAAGTCCCATATTTAGTGTTAGAAGGTGTAGGAATGATAAAAATGCAGAAGGCATCATTATGAGAAGGTCATTTATTTGTTTGAAGCAAGGTTGGAAGAAACCAGATAAAAATATAAAGAAACATAGGATTGATACAAGATGGGTTGTGCAACTAAATTGGTGTTGGGAAGGACTCCCAATGAAAAATATTGCGTCAACACATTCACAAATGACCACAATAATCCATTGGCACCTCCTCACATGACTCGTATATTGGGCTCGCGTCGCAAGGTGTCGACATCCCATTCTACCATTGGAGAACTAGCCAATAGCTCACAATTGTTTTGTGCAAGTTGATTGTCAACAAAATGTTCCATTCACACCCATTGATTATAGAAACCACATAAGGAGAAACAAGTTAGAATCCATGAAGGATTGAGAATTATGAGTCTTATTAGACTACTTGGATACAAAATCCAGCAAACACATGTTTTCTCAGTGTGGTTCAAGTAGATGAGGATCACTATGCCACATATATCTTATTGGCATACTCAAGGTCAAGGGTAGATTATGAATGCTTCAATGATGTTCTTGTTTTTAACACATCCGTTAAGGCCGATACCCAACAATGCTCCTTTGCCCAGTTTGTGGGGGTGAATCACCACTCTCAAAGTTGTATTTTTGGTAGTGGTTTTGTGTATGATCAACCCATGGATACCTTTGAGTGGTTGTTTAAGGCTTTGACCAAATCCGTGAATGGTAAGCACCCGAAGGTTGTACATACATATGGCGAAAATGAAATAGCAACAGTGTCTCACATATTGTCAGATACACATCATGGACTTTGTTTGTGTCATGGTTTCCAAAACGCCACAAAGAGAACAAGCCATATACTGAATCACAAGATGGGTTTCATGGAGTGCTTTACATAATATACACTTGAGTGTGAAGATGCAGTTTGAGTCTGCATGGGAACAAATGATTCATGCCTATGACCTTGAAGAGAATGTTTGGCTTCAAAGGTTGTATAAAGATAAAGAAAAGTGGGCATTAGCATATGAAAGATAATACTTTCATGTAGGAAAGATAAGCACGCATGGAGTTGAGAGCATGCATGTTTTACTAAAAAATGAAGTGTACTCTTGTTTGTCAATACACCGATTCATGGAACAATATGAATTATTTGTCGACGGTCTTATGTAGAATAAGTTTGAAGAAGATGTCAAAACTACAATTCATGACCTCAAACTCTGAACATGAACGCAATGGCTAGAGCTATAACTATGTATACACCAACCACGTTCGAATGGTTCAAGTAGGAAGCAATCCACGTGACTAATTTCAGCCTAGAATTGGATATGCAGGAATCAAGCATGCGCAGGTATCATGTGGTATGACATGGAGAAGAGTCTCTTAAAAGGAATGTTGTGTATGTTACTTACTATGTTGATACCAATGCCATGCAACGATCTTGCAAGAAATATAAATTCAAAGGTATTTTATGTTGTCATGTACAAAAAACACTTGATCCAGCGAATATTAAAGAAGTGCCTTACACATGTATCATGAAAAGATGGACGAAACACGAGAAGGTAGAGATATTGAAGAGGATGCCAGATATTTCTTGTGATTAGGATCCTATACATTGCATCGTCTCCCGTTACCAGCTTCTATGCAGATCACTCATGGATGTTGGAGACTTAACAACACAAAATGGCCGAACATTTGAATACATGAAGTACACAAATAAAGCACTAGACAAAGTGTTATCATTTGGTCACAACAATGGCATACAAAGAGCTAGTCTGAAAACACTAGACCGATCAGAGAAAAAGAAGAATGGTTTGAACATAAATACCATATTTGACAAGTCAAGCGTCAATGTTGTCAACCACAATGGAATACTACATACAGCAAAAAGTTTGAAGAGGAAGCAAGAATCTGATATAGTCACCATAGGACAAAAAAGTGCATTGGAGAATACTGGCAAGAGAAAGAAGAAGAAAAAATAACCATGTATTCTATAGGAACAACCAACCAATCTACCGAGTTATAAAAAGTGGAAAATCCTGGGGTTGAAACACCAGTTTTATCCAAGTGGCGGTTTGCTAATCTCTTGGTAAGTTTTGATATTTACCTGGATACTTTATGTAAGCCTATCATAACATATAAAATGTTTAATTGTCACAATGTTGTATGAATTTACTTCATCTCTAATATGAATAAGTGGACATGCTTCTTCATTGAACAGTCATCAGTTGTTAGTTGTATGGTTAGTTGTGTCATAATTTTTGCAATACTACCAGAAATTCATTGCGGAGTCAAGGTGCAATATCTAGGGTGATAGTTAGTTCAATAATTGCCATATAGCAAAGACAATAACTTTTATTTAAAATTGTTCTATACAGGTGATATTAGGAAATATATATTAACTCCATAGCGGCATTAAATGAAATCTTGCACCTCATTCATCGGTTAGAGTCCCCCTCCCGTAGTACCTTTAGTTACCAATGAAGCATTTGAATGTAATACCTTCTCTAGAGATGGTTCTTAACTTCTTCCTATGTAAATTTCGACTTTTGTCCGTGAGAGAGGTCTTCCAAAAATTTTATCACAAACATGCCACAGTCATAGTTGTTTTATTGCTGGGCGTATTTGATGAAAATACATTGTAGTCATCTACACTGCAATAGAATACTTTTGCAAAAATACAATACTGCAAAATTATAGGAAATGGAGTCACGGTCATCCATAGGAAATCTCTTCAACTCAACAATACAATCCTCAACATGCATACAAATGCTGCAGCATCATAGGCTTGTTGTTTTTCATCAGAAAGGTCACAGAACTATACATGCATGAACATTTCTTCTTGGTTTCGATGACATTAGCATCCAATGTTTTGCAGACTCCCACAAACAAGGAAGAATGAACTAGAATGAAACACATAATTACAATCATATACTACAATTGAAATCAAATCATACAAGTTGAGTTTTTTGAAAAATGGAGAGACCATTTTGTATTCCGTTATTTCAAATGGAGTTTTTGCTTCCTCCCTCACTCTTTGGACCAACGCCAGCATTTGTCTAATCGTTCTGCACTGCCTAACCATATGCTAAATCCGATAGATGATCAACAATTTTTCAAAGTCTCCAAACGATTGTAACGTGGAATAAGTGCCATAAGAAATCTACCATAAAACATGAAGCAAGGTTATCTTAGCATGGTCTTGAAGCAATGACTCCAATACCTTTGCAAACTCATCGATAACCTGCATAACAATGGACCACACATGTGAAGCACCCACAATAAGGAGTAAAAATAGATCAAGAGATACTAGGGAATCACTGCATTATTGATCTCATTTCAAAGCCAAAAATTATCTTCAATCAAGGCCAAAAAAATCGTTCCTAAGGGGTCAAGCTCGTCTCAGCACACTTGTTTCTCTTGTGCTTCCCTACCTTCATTTGTTGGTTGGGCTCAAGCAGTTTTTGACCTGGTTCTCAACGTTGGGGTATCCATTGCCATGGATCTTCTTCCTTCCTCTCTCTCCTTCCTCTCTCTCCTTCCTCCCTTATCCTTTTTTATTGCTGCAAAAGACTATTTCTAATGTGTGCTCTTTGTATACCCACCATTTGAAGGAAGCAACTTTTTGGCTTATTTTCAATAAATGATGTGTAAAACACATCAGACTGTTCGATTTGATTGCATTATATGAGGTGCCAGTCAGTGAAGTGATTTATGAAACGATGAAAATCTTTATGATATTTGAATCATGCCACTGTTCTACATCGATGGTTTACTTCTGAGTTTGATAATGTGAAGACTGTTATAATATTCAGGGCAACTACTTGGTTAGGCTCAAGCAGTTTTTGACCTGGTTCTCAACATTGGGGTATCCATTGCCATGGATCTTCTTCCTTCCTCTCTCTCCTTCCTCCCTTATTCTTTTTTATTTCTGCAAAAGACTATTTCTAATGGTGCTCTTTATATGCCTACCATTTGAATGAAGCAAATTTTTTGCTTCTTTTCAATAAATGATGTGTAAACCACATTAGGCCATTTGATTTGATTGAATTATATGAGGTGCCAGTCAGCAAAGTGATTTATGAAACGATGAAAATCTTTATGATATTTGAATCATGCCACTATTGTACATTGATGGTTTACTTTTGAGTTTGATAATGTGAAGACTGTTACAGTATTCGGGGAAACTACTTGGAATAGTGTGAAATGATGGTCCTATAATTAACAAATGGTATGACAACCGGTACATCATGTGGTCTAATAATTAACAAAAAGTGTGAATAGATGGCCCGATAATGAGCTCGCTATTTAGGAAATGAATATGCATTGTATTTAAAATAATACGACAGATTACACATGGTCAACTTTACAATGGATTGTTCTTGGAGGAGGAATTTGCTTGAGCATGTAGTGCTTTTTGTTTTTAGTATTCCATCAACATTCGGAGATGGTTTTGCGGAGATGGTTCGAGACATCTTCTTATATAAAAACTGGCTTTTTCCTTTTGTGTAGATCTTCCATGAACTTCATCACAAACACACCACAATCATACGCATTGTTTCTCTATAGACATTTGACAATAAAGTTTGTGCAATCCTGGTTATGTTCATTCAACCATCTTTTCAAGAAATCACTTTGTCGAACAAGAATAACAATGAGGACATTGGAATATGAAATGTTGAATAATGAACATTAAAAACATTAATATGCACACCAATGCACATGCATCTTATGCTTGCTGCTCAGGGTCAATGTTGGTCATCAAATTGTACATCCGTAGATGTTTCTTCCTGTTATCGAAGACATGTAGCACCCAATACTTCAGTTCACTCTAGTGACAAGGTTTAATGAATTGGAAAAAACACAATTAGTGGAAACACATGTGAGGATAATAAAAAACTATTGAAAATAAACATATTAGTTCAAAATCAATGACACTCACGTAACTTAGACAACAAATGAGTGTCTGATGGACTACATCCACAGTCACTTTGCATTTGTAGACCTAATCAAGGACTATGTTTGTTTGCAAGACTAACAATTCAAAGAAATATTATCAAAGCAAGAAAAATATAATAAGAAATCTAGATGGCAAAATTATCCCAGTGTGACCTATCTGAGACACCTCCAAATATGACACGAACTCATAAAGAACTTGCATAAGAACAATACCATTTATACACCCATCATATTATTGTCCTTGTTAATGATGGTTTGCATCTGTGCACCTAGTTATTGATCTCCTGTTTGGGCTGGAGATCCCTTATAATGTCTTCAACCACTGAGGGATTAGTTCAAAGAATAAGCCTCGAGCTTCCTCGTGCCTACTTGTTCACTCTGTTTGCCCCATCCTTTCCCCATCTTTCCCCTTGCACCTAAGAAACACTCCCTCTAGCCTTCTTGAGCTTGACATCGGTTTCTTCCTTACTCTGTCCCTCCACTTCAGTTGAGTGGGTGGCCTTTTATCCTGTTCTGGCTCAAGGGCATCCATGATGACAATTGTCTTCCTCCTCCTCCTCGATGATTATTTGCAAATGCTAATGCATTGTTTGCTCTCCTTCTCATTGTTGATTATCTATAGATGTTTGTGCACAAGTTCTCCCACCTTCTCGATGTAGGCTAGTCTCGCTTTCCTTCTCCTCTTTCTTATAGGTGTTGGATTACTTTAAATCTTGATGTGAAAAAAAATGAGATAAAGCTACCCCAAGCAAGTGATAGCTGCCAATAGATCGTGGGTAATGAAGCTCGCCCATACTCTTCATGACACAATGCTAGATGGGTAGGATTTTAGGACTGTACACTCTTTCGATGATATTGTGCAGCAACATTCCCAATCAGAGTAAAGTTGACATCATATACAATCGGCCATGTAGTCACCCTATGGCTTGTCCAATCGACAAGATTGATAGGCAACTGTAAGACTGTGCTCCCAAGATTGCCTCATGTCGTCCTGAATCAGCCATAGGTTCACCATCATCCACTTCCTCACTACACATGTCAACTGACAGTTTGACTCTTATTCTTCCTAACGACATGTTTCTACCAGCAGATCAAGGTATAAAACATGCAACCATTCCATCGACATCTGACCACACAACTGATCGGTTGTGCTCCATGCAGGCCAATGTTGGACTGACTGTACCCCAAATCAGGAAAAGTGCCCAAAAAAATAGTGTCACCTTTCTATTGGCCACTCAATTGCCTTCTCCTATTCCAAACAACCAGTTTCTACCGGCAAATCAATGTATAACACATGTGACCATTTCACCAACTTCCTACTGCATAGCTGGCATCCTCTAATCCAAATTAATGAGTAGGGAGACCAAAAAAACATGATCAGTCATATCACCACGCTACATCGGCCATAGTCGTACCCATAATCACTAGGTACTAGGTCCCCTAGAGATGAAACAGCTAGATTTTGTTGGTGATGCTATGGGCAATCGCATTCTTTTTTGTTTCCTTTGCACTTCTTGGCCAACCATCACTAGTAGGGCAACATACTCGAGCTTCCTGTGCGTCGATTAGTTTACCTATTGGAGAATGCAATGCCACGCTGACCAGCTATGCTCCATATAGGCATCTATTGGACAAAACCTGTTTGTACGACAACAATCTTCTCTCAAGTAAGTAGGTGGGTGTCTCCAAAGAAGGAAAAGTGTAGAAAAATAGTGTTGCCACTAGGATCACCCCAATTTGGCCTCAATCGGCCACACGATCCCCTCCTCCTCTTCCAAACAACTTGTTTCCACCAGTGCATATAATTTGCAACCATTTCACTGATTTCTAACCGCCAAGCTGGCATCCACCAATCCACATTCATGAGTAGAATCACTAGGAAAGCTCGATCAAATATATTGTCCCCCTACATTGGCTATAGTTGTTCCACTATCACCCTGTAACAGGGCAACATACTCAAGCTTCTTATGCACTGATTGGTTTGTATATTGCAATTCTCATCAGCGACAAGAGCAAGGATGCAATGACACATTGACTGGTTATGCTCCATGCATGCCACTATTGGACTACTGGACACGAACTCATTCTACAAAACTTGTCTTCTCTCATGTAAGGAAGTTGATGTCCCCAAATAGGAAAAAGCACCAGAAAACAATATTGCATCCAGCAGCATTGATCTATTGTGGTTCTTTGTACGATACTATGTGTGACACCAATATGCTAGCAAAACCCTTTTATTTCGTTGTGATTATTTGTGAGACAAACAATTAACAGTTAGAAAATAATGCAATGTGATATATAGCATGATTGTTTGTGTTGTACTATGTATGCATCCATTATACAATCCAATACTATTGATTTTTCTATGGCTCTTTGTGTGATACTATTTCTCACACAAACATGCATGCCAAACTACATACACAAACTTGAAGTTCGAATTAGTTATAAAACCTTTAAAAACTTTGATTCTGTTTGAATCATCAAGCAATACTCTATGTGACATCAATACAACTGTAATACCATTTGATTTTGTAGTGAATCATCGAACAATACTATGTGTGACACCACCATGCACGTATGTCCCATTGAATTTGAGTGATTCATTGTGTGGTACTATGCATGGCAAAACTATGCACACCCAGTTAATTGCAATCAATTGTTTCGAACAAAGTTGATATCAATCTATTTTGGACAAGTACAAAGCAAGGACAATATTCTGGTAATTAGTTCTTCAAATATTATATTAATAATGAATTAAAGGTAAGATAGTAATTTGCATTTATTTTTGTTCCATCGATTGTTTCATAAACCAGCAACAAACTTTCATATTGTTGTGATGCATCTCTTACACACTATGGTGCATATTGTCCATATTCTTATTCAATTTCTTTAGTTCTTGCAACAAGTGTAATGAGATGTTGCTTGAGTTATTGATTTCCTCGTGCTGTGCATCCAGAGGACGAGGCTAGCTTGAGGAGGTGACAATCATAGGCAATGGAAGAGGATGAATCTTGGGTACCAGACTGTGAACATGACCACTAGACTGGCCTGCAACTATGATAGGAACCTTGGAGAAAGCCATGTGCTAGGGGGCTTCGTTGGTTTGATTTCGATCATTGAATGTAGTGTTCGACATGCACTCTTCCTAGTGGGGTACTCCAACCTATAGGTTCCAACAGGACATGGCTGCAATATCTGCCAGTAAAGCTTGTACTACCCTAGTACCCATCATATGGATGCACCTCGACAGGTCCCTTCTCCCAATCCTCCAATTCTCTAACAAACAGAACTCATCTTTCCTCCACATATTGGAAACCACCTTTGTTCTTTATCTTGTTGTGTTATCATTGTAGCTTTGGAATAGACTAACCTTTTTCGGCCTCTCGAAGAACTCGATTGGCATGCTTCATCGTTACCTCGTTCATGGACATCAACTAGATATCTCTGCATGACTCCCTCATAGCCTCTCGAACTTCTGCCATATCCTCATGTTCACTCTCCCTATACGGTCTTCAGGTAACTTGCACATAAAATAGGTCCTAAAAATTTAGTAATTGTCGCATTTCTTCTATCGACATGATTATGTACATGTTTGAACATTATCACCTCTATTATTTTATTAGCACGATCTAGATCACAGTAATCCTCTCGTGTAGCATGTGTCAACCGTACCATTATTGGGAAGGCACCAGCATTTGGAGATGCAAACTTTGGACGCACACAAGGTACATGCTCCCACATCTGGGCCTGCAAAGATGACATGTATGTGTATTTAAGTGTGAACTAAGACAATGTGTGTATTTAATCTATACCTATTTCAATGGTCGAAACCCTATGATGATTTGGGTGCCCTATTGCAATCAGTGGAGATGGCTGAATAAATGAGCCAACATCGCTGCACCCATGCGTTGTCTATTGCCGCCAAGTCTTCGATGAATTGTAGGTACCTTCAGCTCATTCATCTAGGAGTCCATTTCTTAGCGAGAGCGTAGATGGGCTTTCACGACATGACAAACCAGTAGTTATCTAGGACCCTGCCAAAGTGCATGCTCTGGAATTTGTCATTCTAGTAGTTGCAGAGCAGATCGTGCCAAATAGGACATTGTGCCACTAAATGCACCTATATTTCTTTTACATGAAAAGAATTTTTTGCCCACATAACATAAATAACTTCTAATGGACACACCATTACACTATTTATTGCAACAATATCGTACCTCAAACTACAAAATAAAGCAATCATACCTCGAAGAAGCATCATCAATGGTGGTCACCAACCTAGTTCGATGTATTTGACCGGCTGCTTTTCTTCGCTACAAGAAGGTGTATATCCAAGTGTCAGTCCTCATCCTCTCCTTCCTTTGGCCCTGTTGTTCTTGCCTCTTCCTCTGGCCTCCATAGATGGTCATCTTCCGCATGCAACTCTTCCTCTACCTATCTTCTTTTTACTGAACATCTTCCTTCACCTCCTATACTTTGTCTACCTCTCTCACCAAGAAAGTGCAATCTGTCTCTTCTTCCCCTCTTTTTTTATGACGAGTTGCTCAAAGAGACAAGTATGTTAAGAGTCACCACCGACTCAAGAGTCATCACCGACTCTCACGAACCATCTTGAGCCTTCTCTCTTTAAGTCGGTGGCTACTAAAAGTAGTAATAAAAAATTAAAACAAAAATTAATGAGAAGTCGGTGGAAGCATCCACCACCGACTTCCTCTCCCTATAAATAAGGATGATGGGTATGTAAGTGAGTGTGTAAAAAATTGTGAGTTGAGTGTGTGTGAAAAGAAAGAGTGTCTTGAGTGGGTGTGCTCACTTCGTGAGCTGCTTGGGTGGTACGAGTGCAGCAAGGTGTGTAAGTGGGGTAGCTCATTACATGAGCTAGTGAGGTGAGTCTTTCTTAGACTCTTGGTGTTCATGTAATATTTTATTATTAAAAATAGCAAGTTCATTTTGTGAATTTCGTTGGTGTTGTTATTAAGTTGTTATTAAGTACATTCTGCCAAAGTTATTATTGAGTATCATTTTGGACATCGAGACTCTGCTGGATTTTTTCCGCATAAATTTGAGTTCGGATTTGAGTTATATATAGGGTCCGCATCACACATTTTCCAGCAAAGTATCTCCTGGATCTGTTCGTCAAAATTCCTATCACCTTCGTCATCTTCCCTCTCTACCTCCACTCCACATGCTTGGCTTCCGCTACTTGCTTCCCTTTTTCCTCATCCCCCGATCCTTCATTCTCCAACAGTAGATTTTCGTCTATACATTCTATTCAATCTACCCCTGCCCATGGTTGGTAGCAACATATTGGACCAGTAACTCTTCATGTTCTTGCATCTCTTCTAGGTTGAGCTCGGATTCTGCAACAACAGTTCATCAAATAAATTTTGAGACCGAGCTGGCTTTGTGTATTTTTCAGCAAGCACCCCAGTCATGCTCCATGCTAGCCAGGAAATCAAGTGTATGCATACCAAATGTTGTGCATTATTCCTTTTATGATAGTCAGTGTGATATTGCATCTGGTGTGCAATAATGTCGACGTAATTCATGCAATCAACTACCAAACGAAGAACCCTTATGTTGAATACATATGTTGTTCGAACGGTGGGTGGGTTGCGGAAAAGTGAAAAGGAGAATGAAGATTTAGGCAAGGAAACTACCTGTCCATTGCGTTGATAAAAGTTTGAAATGACGAAAGTGACGGCAATGATCAAACAGATCTTCAAGCCTTCGAGAGGTATTTGTTCTTTTCAAGAGGTGATCATGGAAAGTGAGTTATGATGTCAAACTAAACCATTTGAGAGAAGCTCACAATGGTGGGGTGGGAGCTGGGATGGTAGTCTCATGGCCAAGTGGGAGTGTTGGGCTTATGGCCATGAGCCATGCCCTTAGCCAATGTAAAGAGTGAGAGGACCCACTCAGTCTTTATAAAGGCTGCTACAATATTGATTACCAGATATAAAAGCTGTGACTAAATTAAACAGTATTAATTGAATATATTAAAGTAGTTGGCCTTTCGACTGCCTAAGACTGACCTGAAGGGAAAACCAAGGCATGCTACTTATCATATAAATTTAGAGGCCCTATGAGGAGCATCTGAGATAGATCATTCTTATGATCTGGGCTCCCCGTTCCCTTGAACCCAACCGTTAAATCATAAAAGTCGCCATTTTTGTTGTTATTTTCTCTCTTTCTTGTTTTGTTTCGTGTTAAAGGTTGCATTTGCTTATGGTGCTGCAGGGTCGCTGGTGCTTCGTTTTAGATCATGGGAGCTGCTGCTAAACGTCCCAACATAAGTTGAATCTGTCTCATTTCAAGGGTGAAAACCTAAGAGTTGCTTTTTGTAGTAAGATGCATAAAATGCTTTTGATTTTTCGCCACCTCTGTGTAGTCACTTTCGCTTGAGATATATAAATAGAAGAATCGTTGCCCCGATAAGTCGAGCACAATGATTGTGGCGCGTCCAGTTTAGGGGAAATGTGGGTCACGTGTATAATGAAGGCTTGAGCAATGTCAATTATATTTATGGGATCGATGCAGTATGTCAGCCGATATGCCGTATCACTTTATATTTTTATTTTGAATTTAGAAATAATAAAAGTATGTTAACTTTGTTTAAAATTTAAGGAAAACAAACTCGTACTACGAAGGGATCGATAGAATACTCATCTGCCCATGTGCTCGAAAAGGAGCAATATTAACAATATTGCGCTTGATGAAAGTAGAGCCGTTTAAGTTTTACGAGTCTGTTTCCTTTTTATGTCTACTTTTCTTGGGATATCGAAACGCCAAAGTAGAGCCGTTTAAGTTTTTCCACACCAAACAAGAGAGGCCTAAATGATATGGATGGGGTTTTACATTTTTCCAACCTACGCATTTAAGCGTCAGGAAACAAATATTTTACTTTGTGGAGGAACTGCCCAACAAAGGAGCCGAAGGCTTGACTCTTTCCCCCAATTTTTTGGGATATTAGATATAATTTCAGTTTGTTTACCTTGGGGAGGAACTGCCCAACAAAAGAGACGAAGGCTTCACCCTTTCCCACAAGTTTTTGAGATATTAGATCTACTTTCACTGTCCGAATGTGATGCCATACCTCAATTTACATATCTGCGTCTAGTACCTGCAAACTTAGAAATGGTTCCTCAGGATTGAAACTAAACCACTTTACTTGAAATTACTTGGCAAACACTTATAAGCTGTCCAGCCAGTTACTTACATGGGTTCTCACATAATCTAACCACGTGTTTTACCCGTATTATCCAAGTTTTATGTTTCAGAAAAGATAACTTAAATCATGGCTATCCATTCAGATACTGGATTCAGTTGAACCAGATACAACAAAGAAATCCCAAATCCGAGGAACATGTCTTTAGCAGTTAAAATACTTAGTTTTAGTGCATCACAAGCTCGGCATGGACAAAGAAGGGAATTGCCTGAGATCGAGAGACGGATATATCCTTCCCTGACCTTACAGCTATTCAAGCTCGACTGGAATGTCCCCTAACGGCCAAACCTGATAGCTATTCACGCTACACCTTTTAACGGAACATCACAAATTATTGCATTTTGCTTATATTTCTCGCAAACTATTAAATTTCCTTATAGAAGTAACATTCTAGTACTACTATAAAAGGGCAAGAGGCAGAGATTACAGTAACATAAACTATTCTGTTGGCAACAGAAACTATGATTGGCTGCTCACAATTTGTAGGAATTGCAAAAGTACGAATAGATTAAAAGTGTAATCTCATCATTCAGCGACAAATGTAGAAAGGGGAACATTAAGCCATTTATCTTGCAATAAATCTCTCTACTCACCTTTGCTTCAATTTTATGATCATCCGAAGCGTCCATTATTGGAAGGAAACCGCGCCCTCCCTCCCTCTCTCGACATATATGTGCGTATGAAAGAACAACAGAGCTCGTACGTGAAAAGACCGAAAGCGCACGTCCCAAAAGTGTACATTAAAAAATAAAGAGGTATTTAATTACCAGACCAATATATTAAAAAGGTCTTTTGTTAATTAAAGACGTTTTTAATATATTGGTATGGCAATTAAATACTCTTTTTTTAGTGTACAAGATTGAGAGAAAGGGGAACGAATGCGTCCCTGAGGCACGTTGGCTTCTGATACCCTCCAAACGCCAAAATAGCATTTACAGGATATGCAAAAGTCATGCATTTGCGTTAATATATGATTCGTCAAATGCGCTCTAAGTTCCTTCAAAACCAAATATATAGGGTCCTTACCGTTTGTCACAACCTGCGAATATCGAGCACCAAGGATGGAAAAAAGGACTACCAAATAATACCACTCCACATGCTCGTCTCTATCCAAAAGCCATCTAAAATGCTCATCTTTATCCCAATGGGGTCTAGCATATTCTCAGCAAGCCTATAGGATGTAAAGATACTTGACACAGAAGACAAGTTTCAGGCGTGAAATCTCGAAATTGAAACTAAAACAGAAAAAAAAAAAAAAGGCACTATACCTACCAGGGTAAGGAGTTCTCCACCAACTCCGCCAAAACAGCAGGAGAATCAGCAACCCTTAATGTTGTAAGCATAATGAGGCAAGACTGATCGGTAACTCCAGGCATGCCTTCTCCATACTCCCACATCTCAGATACGCTTTACCTCTCACATTTCAGCACCGTCGTCCATTATCTCTTCTTCCTCGTCATCATACTCCTCATCTGCAGTGGCATCCTGGTACTGCTGGTATTCGGAGACCAGATCATTCATGTTGCTCTCGGCCTCGGTGAATTCCATCTCGTCCATGCCCTCACCAGTGTACCAGTGAAGGAAAGCTTTTCTCCTGAACATGGCAGTGAACTGCTCACTCACCCTTCTGAACATTTCCTGAATTGAAGTAGAGTTGCCAATGAAGGTCGATGCCATGGACAAACCCTTTGGTGGAATATCGCAGACACTGGACTTCACATTGTTTGGGATCCACTCCACAAAGTACGAAGAGTTCTTGTTCTGCACATTGATCATCTGTTCGTCAACCTCTTTTGTGCTCATTTTTCCCCTAAACATGGCAGAGGCAGTCAGATAGCGGCCATGACGAGGATCAGCTGCACACATCATGTTTTTGGCATCCCACATCTGCTGTGTGAGCTCAGGGACAGTGAGTGCCCTATACTGCTGTGAGCCTCTTGAGGTAAGGGGAGCAAATCCAACCATGAAGAAGTGAAGACGTGGGAAGGGGATAAGATTAACAGCAAGCTTACGCAGGTCGGAGTTCAGTTGTCCAGGGAATCTCAAGCAGCATGTCACCCCACTCATTGTGGCAGAAATTAAATGGTTTAGATCACCAACTGAACCAAAAGAATAAAATAACAGGGGATTCAGTGAGAAAATAAAATGTCAAACATGAAATAAATGTATAAAGAGGTTTTACTAAAGGTAAGTAAAGTTAGTAAACCATTCAAAATCAACAAAATACTTCTGAAATGATAAAAAAAAAACTCGTAACTTATGGATATTGTCTATTTGGGTTTTGCACTACCAGTTTACAAGTTAATGTACAGGTACCCACTCAAAATTCACTCACTAACCATATAGATGTGTTCCACATGGCTGATTTGATCGGAATCAAACCTTGAGTTGCAAGGACATGAGATGTGCAGAAAATGTTACAGTGGACGTGCTTTTTGTGAAGAAGTTTTACAACAAAACATAAAATTTGTATTGCCATAAAGAAAAGTGTAATCAGAATCTATTTACGAACAAATCAACTATGCAATGTCTATATGGTCAAATTTAATCAAAGCCACCCTAAAACATAAGATGCTAAAGGTGATCATGCATATGCCTTTTTAGCGGACCCAGCTAGCAGCACCACATTATCAGATGCTGAAATGGAAATATTAACATAAAAAAAGGCAGCCCGCTGATGTATTAGCGAAAGCCATCCATGAGAAAGAACGAGCAGCCTTCAAAGGCATATGCTCAGAAGCTTGAGAGACCAAGTTGAATATTCAATACGTAGCAAAAGGCAAATGAAATAAGAAAAGTTGGTTCTTCCTACTGTCCTTACAGTATGGATAGGTGTAGTTCACATTTTACAAAGGGTGCTGGCTTATATCAGTACCCATGTATATTTCCTGGCGTGCTCATTTTGCTAGAAACAAATAATTTAATCTTCCTTGTTTGACCAAAATTGTGATTGTTCTTTACATAGAGTATCAAAAAGGCATCATTCACAGTGAATGTCATTTATGTATGCCCACTGATTTGAAAATGTAAATAATAGTGACAAGTACTATTTGTTGCAAATGGATGATAGAACGCCGTAAAATTTCAAAAAGAACGTGAAAATTAGAAGCTTGCAAAACTAAAATGGTTGATGACGTCCTACTCTTAGGAGAACCCGTCATTCAATGAGAGAGATCAGAAAAGGAAGCAAATACAACCACAATTATATAACACAAAAGACCAACTTGAAATCCCCCAAAATATACAATATGATAAAAATGGATAGAGAAGGGTCACTGGGTCATTACTCACAGCTGGGGGTCGTAAGCTTCAAGGTCCTGAAGCAAATGTCATAGAGAGCTTCGTTGTCCAAAACCATGCATTCATCAGCATTTTCCACCAACTGATGGACGGACAGAGTGGCATTGTAAGGTTCAACCACCGTGTCGGAAACCTTTGGGGATGGAAAAACAGAAAAGGTAAGCATCATGCGATCAGGATACTCCTCTCTGATCTTCGATATCAAAAGGGTTCCCATTCCTGACCCAGTTCCACCACCGAGAGAGTGGCAGACTTGAAACCCTGAATAGAAAAACAAAATGGTAAGCGCAGATGATATGTCCATCGGTAGGAAAATCAGTAACATGAACAAAACGAGCAAAAATCCTCACATTCAATAGCAAGCTAGAGGTGCAATCCAATTCATTCTTTCCCTCTTTATACATTCAATTCGTGAGCTATTCTCTTTAGACCACAAGGAGGGACATGTCTTGGAAAAAGTGTATAAGAGATTCGCAATTTTTCTCTAGGCAACAACAAGAACAAATAGAACGACTCGACCACTATCAAATGCCAATTTCCCTCTTACAGATCTAACTTTCGAATTCAGGCAAGCAACTTAACAAACAATCATTTCCCAGCGAACTTGAGGTTTTAAACAAAGCAATCTTCACTAAGAACGAAAGAACACCAAATCATGGCCAGCAATACTGCATCTAATGATCGTCAAGTAAAATCGTTAGGAAAAAAATCAACAAAAAGTAATATCAATAGGAAGGCATGATCTCAGGGACGAATATCTGAGAGACCTTGAAGACAATCGCAGTTCTCGGCCTCTTTACGCACGACGTCAAGAACGGAGTCGATGAGCTCGGCGCCCTCGGTGTAGTGCCCCTTGGCCCAGTTGTTTCCGGCGCCAGACTGCCCGAAAACGAAGTTGTCCGGCCGGAAGATCTGGCCGTAGGCCCCTGTGCGGACGCTGTCCATGGTCCCGGGCTCGAGATCCATGAGCACGGCCCGGGGGACGAACCGCCCGCAACTCGCTTCGTTGTAGTAGACATTTACACGTTCAAGCTGCAGATCGGACGACCCAACGTATCGCCCGGTCGGACCGATGCCGTGCTCTTCGCAGACGACCTCCCAGAACTTGGATCCGATTTGGTTACCGCATTGGCCCCCCTGAATGTGAAGTATTTCTCTCATTTTTCTTTCCGATCTTCTGTCTTCTTCGACTACAAATGACAGAACACAGAAAGGGAGAGGGAGAAGGAGAGAAGGATTTCTTTCAAAAAAACGGTGAAGCGGCTGACAGTACATAGGGGAGAAGGGGGTTATATAAGGGCAGCGGAGAAAATCCAACGGTTGACAGTCTTTCCCTCCTTTTTCCTTTGGCAAGATCGGATGGCTGTCTTTCTTTTAAACGTCCGGCGTAGGACTGCAGCTTTTTGTTTTAAAAAGTCTGTAAGGTGAAATTTTCCATAAGGCCACGTTTGATGGCTTGGATTTTTTTGAGGTGGAATTTTTTCTAGGGTAAAATATCCATGGTAAAATGACAGGAGGGTAAAATTCCCTTTTTCTTGTTTCAAGCCATGTTTGATGGCCTGGAACTTTTTTGAACGGAAAAAAATGCCTAGTTTGATAGATAGGAAAATTTTTTCAAGGAAATTTTTTTTGACCGTTTAAACGATATCATCTCCTCACAAAACAAACAAATATGCATATCAGAATACAGTAACAAAAAAATGACAAGCCCCTCATCCTGCCCAAAAGGCTAGGTTTGAACACCTAAGTTGAATAAGAGGCCAACGTAAAGAATGCCTTTCTGTTAGCTCAAATTGGTAAACATTCCAAAGAACCTAGCCGGAGGATGGCTTCCAGCAAAAAGAAAAAACGGAAATAGAAAAAGAAATAGGAACCCCTTTCAAAATAGTATATATAGAGAAAAAATGTACATAAGCATGTATAAGAGAGAGAGTGTTCTAAACTCACCGTGAACTTGCCATATTTTGCACAATTCACTATCAACCATGTTAGCAAGTAACTGATTCACATCAACATATGTCCAACTGTGGAACCAAAGATGGTCAACGCAGAAATTTACAACATACTTTCAAACTGTTTAAGGTGGATCATGGCTTCTTGATTCCCATTACAGACTTGAGGTAACAAAGCTTATGATTCACATCCCCAAGATCAGGGGAGAAAGCAGACGGTGGCTCTCCTCCCATATTTTCCCTTCATCAAACACGCCCTGCTGAGCCAAGCATATCACGATGGGCAACAAATGAACAAACACTGTTGCTCATTGTGCAAGCTAGAAAGAACCACAAAAGAGACAGCAAAGAAAGCACACAGCAGCGGAAAACATTAATTAATTTATGAAGCTAAGCATGAAATGCAAACTTGAAGTTATATAAATTATTCTATAACTAAAACCACATGCAGATGTGAAGAAACCAGTGTCCACAAGTTTTTCCTCTGAACTATCTTTTTTTTTTTTGTCTCCCTCTCTGTTTCTTCTGGCAGGCCTTCCAATTGCCCATTTGTATCATTGCCACCTTCAAACCTTTGGATCATACTCTTCAAGTGACCATCATCCTCCCCAGCCAAGAACAAGTAGCTTTTGATCGACAACACTTTCAAGACCTTTGCAGTACATGCATATCCCATGAATGCAAAACCAAAAGGGACAGAAACCATGAACCCCAAACTGGAGATGAGGAAGAGTGGAGGAATCACAAATGGTGCAGCTGATACAACTGTACCAGTTATTACAACTTTCTTTCCCCAGTTCCATATCAAATCCAACATCTTGTTCATTTGTAACTGCTGCCCAGAAAACCGAAATGGCTGCCGTCAGGTGTTTAAATTTAGCTCCCACAAGTTCCAATGCATTGATGAAGCTACTGCAATAAGTGATTTTATAGTGGTTATGTTTGCAAGAGGAGCAATCTGGTTCACAATAGTTGATTCCAATTTGTTTACTGTATCCTTTGGCAGCCAGGCCTGCCTTGTAGTGCTCTCACATCCACCTCAGTCTTGATTTGGTAGACCCACTTGCAGGCTATAAGATTCTTTTTAGCAGGAAGTTTCACCAAATACCATGCCTTTGTTCTTTCTATAATATTTTAACTCCTGCATCACTGTGCTTTGGTGCTTCACTTTTATGAAACTTCTTATTTGGATTCACCTCAACATAAGAATGAACTAAGGCAAGGTATGCAGTCTTGGGGAGAAGGAACCATAAGGAAAAAACACAAGTATGAAAAACTGAAACACTCGTACTATGATGTCTTTGAGGACAAGGAGCTGCTGAATCAGGAGGTGATATCAGAATCTTGATTTACAGGCCCAGAAAAGGAAAGAGTTTGCAATATGGACTTGCTTATCCCAAAAATATATTGGGATGTATTTGTTCAAGCATCCAGAACAAAATGAAAAATAAGATGATATCAGCTTAATTCCCCTCTGCATCCACGCAGGCAACTAGCACCAAGTGTATATTTAATCAACCTGCCACTCAAGAACAACCAGCGATCAAACACATAGAGTCAAGAAAACTTGACAAAAAACTCAGACTGATCAGATTTATCAAATCTGAATCCCGTTCTAGGTAGCACTCAAGTATGAGTGAAACCCTAAAATTCTAGAGTTCAGTTGATCTCTATAAACTCGGGTCCATAACATTCTAACTTACTGAACACTTGGAGCTGGTGCGATCAATAACCTAACTCAAGAGCAGAAAGTACATATATCTGCCCATCTCCTAATTATAGCAGTTCAAGAAAGAGTTGCAGACAATATATAATGGGCATCTTTCTCATCTCCAAAAGAAAAATATCAACTTGGACTAAAATGGTACTGATGCAGTAATGTGTTTGTTAGTCTTGTTGTATGAGAAATGGGTAAAACCATCCGCTCCGTTCAATTTCTGCCCTCGAACAGAATCAGACACCAATGAACGAAAAGGACACCGACAGTGGAGGAATGACTTTTGGGAAAGAAAACATTGCATTAGAATAGATGATGATATTCGAGGAAGCAGTATGTTGCAGCAAGCAAATGGAAAATGAAAAAGAGTCGGAACTCTAGCAGTTAACGGTGAGCATAACAACATTGGAAAAAAAAACGACATATTTATGTATACAAGCATGAATACTTATGTAACTCTCCACCAGAAAGCGTGCTCTCCACCATCACCACCGCCACTGCTCCCCCAAACCTCAACTTGCGAGGTTCCCCATGAAGCCACGGAAGGAAAAACGGCGATGAATGAATTGTAAGAAAGAACGCAGAATAGAGAGAGAGAGTTGGCGTACCTCACCTTCTTCAAAAGACCACGACGAACGACGACTCAACTTGTTCGAAACACCAAGAGCAGCAGCGGTGGTGGAGAGCATGGCGAGCAGTCGGGCGAGTGGTCGAAGAGGAATGAGAGTGACGAGGAAGCCCTAACGGGCAAAAAAATTATCCCCGCAAAAAAGTCGGACCCTTCAGGGTCCGACTTTTTTTCAGGGGAAAATTACCCTGGAACTAACTTTTTACCCGGGAAAACTTCACGGTGTTTGATAACACCGGTTGAATTCGTACGGTTATTTCTTTTTTTTCTTATTCAACAGTATTTCCCCCGGCCATCAAACGTGGCCTAAGTTTCAAACTATGAATGCTTAACCAAAAGGCTCTTGTTTTTGTCCGTAACGGGTCAGTGGGGATATAAATGGTACCGATTCGGGTCAAATTCAGGCTTTTAGCAAACTCAGTTAATCAAATTCTATGGGATCATTTTCTAATTTAAACTCAAATTTTTGGACTATAGTTTCTAAAATGGAATTCAAACCCGCATAGCATAACTAAACTGGATGGAGATTTATTGGATTCACCTTAGATTCAGTTAAAAAATTGCATACTGAATTTTAATCTAGTTAGTAACTGAATCTTGTTCTTTTAATCCGGCTCCGGCTAAGTCAAACCTCTGAGGCCATTAAAATAAGACAAACCAAGTGAACCAGACCTTGTTGTGTTTAGTTAAATTTACTTTGCCTATTCTCTAGTGGCAAGATAGATTGAAACCTCTCCCCACGCCCACCACTCTTTTTTCTTTTTTTCTTTTTTTCTTTTTTCTAGAGTTGAAAGTTGCTTTATGACCTGGTAGAGGGCAAGTCACAGGTCAAGAACATAACATGACCGTAGAATTGGTACCTTGAACCCCTTTTGATTGAGCTGCCCAGTTGCATTACACCGCTGAGGGCTTCTTCTATAAAATCACAAATATTTTCAACATTAAAGATCTATCTCTCTCTTGCCTCACTACTATATATATATATATATATATATATATATATATATATATATATATATATATATATCAACATGTTGTGGTAGCAAGTCTCCATGCAAAAGAGGCAGAGTCGTGTGCACGGCCCCCCGAGGAATGCATTTATTTGACCATTTAAAAAAATGATTATGTTGAAAATTTCATTTTTTTTCTATTTCCCTCCTTCTCCTTATAGGGCATTGGGCTAACCAGACCCATTAAGAAGTTGGGCCCGAGCTCAACCAGTCACCTGAAACCGGGGTTCGATTCGATTAAATTATAAAATATATATTTTTAACATAAAATAATATATAAATATTAAAATTCATAATAAAATATTATAATGATATATATATAATTAAAAAACTGTTATAGGGCCCACTCGAGCTGGCACGATAACATTTCGCACCGGCCCGATGCCCTTTTTTCTAGGTTAGGGCTCAGGCCTGAGTTGGGGTAGGTACTAGTAAGGCTGACCACCAGGCTGGGCCGTCGCCAGGAACCCCGCCCCACTCGGGTCTGGGCCCAAGAAAAGGGTACCCGAGATGGCCCGACTCATTATCGGGTCGGCCCGAGTGGGCTTGATAATTTATTTTTTAACTTTTTATTAATATATATGATACTTTGTATCAATGTCTCTTTTATATATGATAGAAATATATTAAGATGTTACATCTAATGCATATCGTTTACATGTTTTTAGTCAGCACACTGGCAATAGGATTGCACAACCTATGGACATACAATAATAGAGACCTGATGTGTATCACACTATGATTAACTTGCATACAATTCAAACTATGCATCCATATGCATGTTCAAGCATGCTATGACCCATCATTTATTAAAGTCCAAATGCAGTGTTTTGAAAATATGATGCATGAATAATGTACATTTAATGATACATGAATGAAATTAATCAAACAAACATGCTCTAAAAGCCTAGGATGACGATTCATGAGATTAACCACATTAATTTAAATTTTTACCACAAATAAAGTATAAATATTTTACTTAAAAATAAATAATCGGATGAAAAATCCCTTACTAGGTGGAAAATAGAATTTTGGCTGTCCTAGAAAAACTGCAATTTATTCTCAACAATTGATTTGATTGGCCCTAAAAGGTATGCACATGATTTCCAATATTCACAATGTTTTGGGTGAATAATCCTCACATATCAAATAATCAGTTTCAAGTGATAAATCGAACAAATCTATTTCTACAAAAAAGATAGTTACATGGAAATTGGTGCAGAAAATAGAACAAGAAACAGTTTCACTGCTATGACTTTTGCATGACCCAAAACATATCAAAGAAACTTGGATTGACCTGAAATTTGGGTTGAGATTCGCTACATAATAGAGAGTCAATAGGACTTTACAGATCCAAAGAAGATTGGAAAATGAAAAAGTTATTCATATGGAAGATTGCTATAGAAAACAACTTGTAGATAGGTCTTGAAATCTGCTTAAGTATCAACACAACCAAACAGCCTCAAATCTCATGTTGCATGAACAAGCTGAAAAATAGATTCACACATTAAAAATGAGAAAGTGACAAAGTTGTTACAATGTTGCTTTTTGTAGTGAACCGTGTAAGCATCTAATTTTTTGGATCTATTTGAAAGGGGTAGAAGACTTGATTTTGGCTCAAAATTAAGGCATAGACTCATGACATAATAAAGAAACAACATAACTTGAAACTATAGGCACATATAGAAAACTTTTAGATTTGACAGAACTTGATTTGGAGTTATAGATTGAGGTAACCAAGTTAATTAATTTAGAGAAATTTCAATACTTATTTATGTAAAAAATTTATGACAAAAAAAAAACAGTTTTGAGAATCGGTCCGAAAGAGGGGACAAATCACAACAAAAATTTGTAAAAATTCCAAGACACAAAGTAGACATGTATACAAAACTATATTTTTTTACAATCAAGAAAATGATCTCTGCTATAAGAGATATAGCTATATCAATTTGGGTGAAAATCTATGTTCAAATAGCAAGTATGATTTTCACTTACTTAAATTTTTGACATCTCTTAAACTAGGTTTTAGCAAAAATACCCAAATATAACAAAATTAATCGTGTGAATCAATCAATTAAGCACATTGGAATTCAAAATGAAGCAAATAAACTATGTGCATGTGCATTCATGTGACATACATAAAAACTATGTGCAAATATACCAATCAAATTAAGCAAAACAAATGAAATTGAACATTTTTATATAAGAAACAATAAACTATGTGCATGTGCATTCATGTGACATACATAAAAAAAAGGAAGTTAACTAATGAAGAAGAAAAAAAATGTGAAAGAAGAGAGGGGACATATGTGAAATCCATTGGGGGGGGGGGGGGGGAGAGAGAGATGTACTTTTTTCTTTTTTCTTTTTCCTTCTCTTTTCTTCTTTGGTGCTCCACATCCAAGCTTCTTGGACTAACTTTGCAAAACATGCAAAAAAAGGGAATCGTTAGCATAAGCAAAATAATCAAAGTACATAAGAGAGAAAGGAGAGAGCTTACATTGAAAAACAAGCAAAGAAAGGGGAAAAGAGGGCTGGCCGCCCCCTACCCCTATTTATAATGTTTTGGCTAATTTTTAGCCAGAACCTATGGAATCATATATTTAAAAATAGAAAAGCATGGATTGCTGAGGTGGCAGCAAATCAATGGTTGTGATTTTGTTGAAAATCTGATTAAGGGCCAAGATTTATCTGATGATGCTATTTTTAAAATTAATTTTCAAAAACTAAGAGTAGCTCAAAGGAGTGGGGCGACACTCTTAGAGTACTCTCTTTTACAAAAGTTAAAATTTTAGCCAGCCTTACACTAGGATCTATTATGCTCAAGATGGATTAAATTAGAGCATTGAATTATTGATCTGCTACTTTATTTGGATTTTTATTTGAATTTTGGGTATGGATTTGAATTTTGGATTTAAGAGAAAGGTTTAGACCATGCTATGGATTAAGAAAAGTTGTTCTGGATATCAGATATGAAATCTAGATCCAAAATAATGTAGATTGCAAATCCAAATTGTACATTTGGAATTCAAAATCAGTATATGAGATCTAGGTGCATGACCTAAGCTTAGCCTTGGCTTAGTGAGTTCAAACTTAGTGCTAGGAGTGTTGACTGGGTTTGTTCTATGTCATGTAGCTACGTTGGACACAGGTTCAAACTACGCTCAAGTCAAATTAAGTTCAATTTTAGGTTGAATTGAGCTGATTTAGTTTAGGTTTTAACCTCAATTAGATTCAATGTGGGTTCAGACCCTGTGTGAGCCATGTTAGGCTCAAGTCAGGCACATGAAACACGTAAGGTTGATATGGTTCCTAACTAAGGAAAATATGAAAATAATGCACACTTGCCAAATGATAGTTTTGCCCTTGGCACAGAAATCATGTTTTGCATGTCAGTATGAGCAGTTAGACTATGCAGAATCCTAGACAGGCCCAAAATATATGTTCATATGAAATTTCATGGAAAGATAACTTTATTTACCCTTAAAAAAATCACATTTTTTAAAATTTGATCGAGCTGGAAAATGAAAATGTGGAGGCTAAATGAGAAATAAGGATTTTGAACTTGTTTGTGAAAAAATGATGCACTAACACTCCCTTCAAGTCATGTTGAATACATTGATGCACTTAGATTTGAAACTAGAATCCTAAATTGATTGGTTTTAGGTCTAAAGCCACAAGTGATAGTGTCCAGATTTAGAAGATAGCGTGGTTTAGGATAGTGATAAATTGTCTCATCTGGACGTGACTTCTCTAAAGTAAAGATGATAACGCTTCGTTGAAGTGTGTTTGATCATGTTAATGCAAAGAAATTACAAATTTGACATTTATATTTTGAGAATTTTAGATAATAAATTTGAGCTAACACTAAGCACTTCAGGCATGTATGAGAAACGAGTGGAAATGCAAAATGAGCTGAATTCTAGGTGAAATCAAATTGAGCTGAAGATAGTCAATTCTAACTCTGAAGAACATATTGCTAACTCATCACAAGATAACAAGCTATGGATTAAAAGAATTCAGCTGACATAGGCAAAATGGAGGACCATGATGTTAGGAAAACTCTCTAGCTCAAATTAGGATAAACAAGTAGAAAGTAACTTTGAAAATACTCTCTTAGCACTCAAAAGACTTTAGCATGAACTTTGTGCAGTTGAGAAGGTGTATTGCTGAGAATTATCCAAATCACTAAGCAAGTGAGCTCTTTTCAGCTGAATCAAGGGAAATGAAGAGTTTATGATCGTACACAGGGGCACGATGGTCATTTTTGGATTGGCAGTAGGCAGGGTGATCTGCGTCCTACTGCTTATCGTTTGGATTATCAAATCCATGTTTGTATGATCTTTGGCCTTTATATTTGTAAAATATTTCAAATTATCAGCACACAATCTCCATAAAATGAGCAAAATGGTCATTTTGGCAATGAAAATTTTGGGCTATTAACCGATGCCCCTCTTTGCCATTAAGTAGATGTCCAGTTGTGGTTAGTGGCAAAGATAAGAAGCTCTAAATTTTGAAAATAAATGCCCTAGTGTTGGGAAAAGTTCTTTGTTTTTAAAAACCATTTTGCAAATGTTTTGAGGAAGGTCATGAGAAAAATAAAGATGCCCTAGTATGAATACTGGGTAGGTACTACGAAATTTAATTGTTCCAAACATTGTGAGAATAAAAATTTCCTAGTTTGAGATTGGGAAAATTTGTTGCTCCAAACATTATAATAAAAGATGCTCAAGTTTGAGAACCGAGCTGACGTTGTGAAAAATCATGGTTTTGATCATTGCAAAAGAAAGATGCCCTAGTTTGTGAACTGTGTAAACATTGTGACATTATGTGCCCATGATGGAGAAGTTTCAATCTGGGTCACCCTAAGGTGAGCTCAAGCAAGATCCAAAATTTTTAGTGAAACATTTCATTGTTAAATTGATAATCCTTTTGAGGACTTGTCCTGATTTTTTCACATTTTGAAAGGGTTGAAAAACTCACTCTAATTGTATAGCCTTTTAGATTCTTAGAATAAACTTCTCTTTATTGTCACTTTATGAACTTTTGGAAACTATACTAAACCCATGATCATTGGTTTGATGACATTTTAGCCACAATGAATTTCACATTGTTCAGAAGAGAGTTTTAGATTTTGAACAGTTTCTACCTTTCAAGCAAGCACTCATTTTTTTTTTCTTTCCTTTTTGCTTTTGTATTTTTTTCCTGAATTTGGGGCCTTGGCTCTTAAATTTGCTTTCTTTTACTTAGGCCAATGGGGCCACTTGGCTCTTAAATTTGCTTTCTTTTACTTAGGTCAACCTTCACCGCGCAAGGGAAATACCTCACCACCACATAGGTTACTATAGAGCTCTATCACTTTGATGGTGATCTATAGCTCTGCTACATGCAATGTCATGTTTATAAGACTTTCTATTGAACTCATGCAGCGAGACTTCAGCAGCTCCCAAAATAATTGGCCTTAGGGTACTTGATGTGAAACATAATTCAGACTTACTTGCTCGAGTTCAAAAGACTTTAGAAGACACAACTCAACAGAAGTTCATGTTTCACATAACTTTGTAGAATAGACACAAATCAAGCTTTATGCCTACCTAGAGCTCTTGAATACTGATATGGAGGAACAACTATACTTGCCCCGAGCCCATCTCTCAAGACTCATTTTGCAGCACCCTTGCTTGATTGTATCAAACTAACTCGAATCTTTGTTCTCACATGAATTTCAGTAGGTTCATGTAGTACCTTTTGATCATTTGAACCAATAATATTTATTGAATTTTGACTCTTTCAAAATCATGAAGTTTACTTCCTTGGTTCATGTCACGGCATTGTTGAGACTCTCATCCCTCGAAGCGCCTTCAAACAATGATTGGAAACTGTTTTTCTCTCAAATAGTGGCAAACTCTGATAAACAAGTTCTTTTGGGATGTCCAACTTCAAAATTCACTTCTTACTTTCGAATGCAGGTGCGCTCACATGTTGCTCAATGCATGAGAGTGCCAGATCAAAAATTTGTGTTTGTTCGGTTACTGCCCCAACAACATGAGTTCTTTTATAACTGTATGTTGCTCAATGCATACAGTCATGAAGGAAGTATGTGTTTAAGTGTTGCTCTGATATACTCAAATAAGAAAAAAAGGTGTGTTCACATATTGCTGCCGTACACGTAAGTACGGGAGAATTAGAGGCATCTGTTGGTTGGGTTCCTACCAACATTATGTCTCTTTCGTGACTGCATGTTGCTCAATGCATGCAGGAAGGGTGTGCTCAAGTGTTGCTCCGGTACACTTAAATACGAAAATAAAAGTGTGCTTGCGTATTGCTCTGATACACATGAGTACGAGAGAATTAGAGGCATATGTTGGTTGGGTTCCTTTCAACAACATAGTCTCTCTCGTGGCTGCATGTTGCTCAATGCATGCAATCACAAAACGAAGGGTGCATGTAGTGTGGCTCTGGTACACTTAAACACAAAAAAAATGTGTGCTCACATTGTATACGTGAGTACGAGATAATTATATACATGTGTTGGTTGGGTTCCTGCCAACAGACTAATCTCTCGTGGCTGCACGTTTTTCAATGCAGGCAGTCATAGAATGAAGGTTGTGCTTAAGTGTTGCTCTGGTAACTTAACATGAAAAAAGTTGTGCTCACATATTGCTCTACTACACGTGAGTACAAGAGAATTAGAGGCATGTGTTGGTTGAGTTCCTACAAACGACATAGTCACACTCTTGACTACATGTTGTTCAATGTAAGCAGTCACGGAATGTAGGGTGTGCTTAAGTGTTTTATTTAGTATACTTGAACACAAAAAATACGGTGTCCTTACGTGTTGCACTGGTAGATGTGAGTACGAGAGGATTGAAGGCATGTGTTCTTTGGGTTCCTGCAAACAACATAGTGTCTCTTGTGGCAGCGTATTGCTAAATGGCGGGGCCACATTGTGGCTGGTGTGGGCAACATGGAATTTGTTTTATTTTCATATATAAATTTCATTAATTTTCATTTTTTCACATATAACTGCCTCTTAAATTTTGAAATTTAATGTATCACTGTCTCTTTTGGTTTCGCCACTGGTATAAAGAAAAACAAGGAATTATGTTTTTACAAAGAAAAAACTCGGTTTATGATGCATGTGGTTGGACCCTCGCTATTATGTCCAAAACTCGCCTTGATCTCTTGCCAAGCATGGATTTATCTACCAGTTATTTCGCCTGGTTCTTTCTGCTACTTCTCATTTTTTCCTTTTGAGAAAGAAAGTCAAGGAAAGAAACACGAAGAAACAAAGGAAGGAAGAGAGCAGAAGGGAGTTCAGAGGGAAGGAGGAGGGACACAACAGCCAATCCCTTCATTCCCCACCTTCTCCTTGCCGCTCAACTCCCTTCTTCTTTCTTCCATTACTTCTCTTCTCAGTCTTTCTCTCCTTAAATTTCTTTCTCAAATGGATAAAAGGAAAATAAAAAGAAAGAACCTGACCAGATCTTTGATAGATATATCCATGCTTGGTAAGAGAACAAGGCCAGTTCTCCTCAAGAAGTCATCAAGGTTTATATGGACATAATTGTTGTGATCGAACCACATGGATCATAAAGCGAGTTTTTTCTTTGTAAAAAAGGAATTCCTTCCTCTTCTTTGTATCAATTTATGAAATCATCCAATTTTCTTTTCCCCTGTATACATTTCGAAAGAGAGGAAGGTGTGACCTTTGTCTGCTTTAGAAAACCATAATTGCGGTGGCGGCCACCCCATCCCATCTGCATCCATTGTCACTAATTCAGTTGATGCAAGGCAGTAATTAGATCACTTCTTCTAGAAACAGAAATCCTGGACGCCATCCATGCATAGGCAGAGAGGGTGTGGGTATCGATTAGGTTGGGAATCTGCCCTCCGTGCCTATGCACAGAGGTCTGGCTCTCTTCAATTTTTTTTTAAATTACATGTAAATTTTAGAAAATTTTACTTGTCTAATATAAAAATTTTGAAAAGTGATGTTGTGGCTCATGTCAACATTTAGAAACTTTAATGTGCCTCCTCTCATGAAAAATTTATAGCTCCGTAGATGGTATTGATGAATGCATGAAGTAACATAAGGGTGTGCTCAAGTGTTGCTCTAGTACATTCAAACACGAAAAGAAGGTATACTCACACATGTCTTCTGATACACATGATTACGAGAGAATTAGGGGCATGTGTTCTGTCAACACAGTCCCTCTCATGGCGGCATGTAAAAAGGTGGGGATCCATGCACATAGATATGAATTTGATGTTCTCGTGCGCTGCACGCTGCAAAAGTTTTGATTTGCAGAAAAAGTTTGCTCCAACACGTAAAAAAAATCATGCAACATGTGCACTGCACTCATTAGGTACATCAGCAGTGGAGGTGTGAACTCTAGCTCGGAGCTCTACTGGTTTGTCCATCTCTCTAGCATTCTAGTTGCCCGCACTATACGTGTCTCTGCATCTTCCCTTCTTCCAACAATCTAAGTTCGGAATGCACGATATCATCAATGCAAATTACGCAGTGGATCAGGCTGATCTATGGATGCTTTTGGAGTGAGATCTAACAACAAGGTTATTGGAGAATTGGAGGCTTTCGCGAGCCGCACAAACATGGTTCATGTTGACATCGATCCATCCGAGATCAGGGCCTCATGCGTCGCTCTGTGATGATATTTGGTTGGCATTGGAGAGGCTCAACATGATGCTAGTGGAAAAAGGAAAGGTTAGTAGAAGCTTGGATTTCACAACATGGAGGAATGAACTAGATGCTGATGAGCAGAAGAAGAACTGGCCATTGAGCTTCCTGAACTTCAGGTGAAGCGATTCCTTTGCAATATGCCATCAAGGTGCTCGACGAATTGACTAATGGAGAGGTGATGGGCATAGGTCTACACACCACAATCGGTGTTGCTGTCAGCAACCCAGTTTCAGCACCGGTTGACATCACTGGGGATGTGGGAAGACAAACTTTACAAGGTTAACAGAGCACACACATATATTCGAAACCTAGCAAAGGAGAAGGAAATATTCCCGAACATGCTGAAATTTATAGAAACTTCGTGTCTGAGCATAGCGGAAGGACTCGCAAGGCGTTCCGGGGGTAAATCACGGTGCTCTCAGTCGAACCTCTGCTTCTTTCTTTCTGTCCAGTTCATCTTCTTCTTTCTCCAGGTTCTATTTGATGTTGGTTTCCATTTTGTGTGGCAGGGCAAGTGGAGCTGGCATTTCCAACTCTGAGATGACCATCGTCCCAGTTAAATACTTCTCAATTCAACTTGCATTTCTGGTAAATCATTTCTTATTTCTATTTCACAACTTATTGTTCATTCTCTTGATCTCTTCCTGTAGTAGGTCTCAAATAGGCATTTCCTCATTTTCTTTTTATTATTTCCTTTCTTGTTCATAATAAATTTGTTGTGTATATTATATTGAGCGGCATTACTCACATGCATAATTCGTGTTGGGACATATCAATTTTTGAATGGTTTGTGCATGGCCCCAATGGTCCTTCCCTTAACTTGTAGGCTAATATAATAGGAGGGTAGAATAATAAAAGGCCAACACAATTTCTCAAAATTTGGATTCAAATCGGGTTTATGATTTGACTCGGGATGGTTACATGCATGCTTGACTGAGACTTACCGGAAATTTGAGAATTTTGTATTCGGCATTTTGCGTTGAGGTTCTGGCTGGGTAGCATGATTGTGTAAGACTTTAATAATTACTCATTTGCTCGCCTACTTCTATTTGAATGTATGTCTGGCTGGGTAGCATGATTTGTAAGACTAATAATTACTCATTTGCTCGCCTATTTCTATTTGAATGTATGGTTGCGAAATACGCAAATGTCATTTAATTGAATGTCAATCTATGCCCCTTTAGATGGAGAAAATTCTTGGGTTGGCGTGTGAAGTGAGCAGATGGTCAAATTCTCCTCTCCAAGTACCTCATTAATCCAAAGCTTACTCTTTTAATAGATTCGACCCGGACCTGGGGCCACATTAACAATGTTTTCAATTGTTTTTTGAATCCATAATCTCAATTTTAAAATTCAATCTGGTTTTCAAGATCATATATAATCTGTTTCATTAAACAAGTCCAACATTCCAAACCCCCATTTTGAGATTCAAATAAGCCAGTTTATAAAATCCAAATATGGGAAGATTCAATTCAAGCCCATTTCGTCAAACCAGATTTTTTCAAATTAATATCCAAATCAATTCTCCAAATTTGTAACCCATTTCTTCAGTCCATGTTCAAATGGGCCAATGTTCAATAAATTTTCGAATATTTATTTCAACATACACCTGGATCACCCTGCACCCACGTACACCCCCTGTTTCAGAATAGGCCACGCTAGTCTTGTAACATCCCATGTGGCATTAGTCTAGATATGTGAAGCTAGCCTGGTCCTCACATAGGAATCTTTTCAAAATCATAGTTTTCTCTAAAATGTTTCAAATTCAAATTCTTTAAATGATCTAAAAAACCATAGTTCATAAAGGCATGGAGTCCAAACCCAGTCCAGTCCTCTAAGCCCTAACCTAGACTGACCACCTTAAAGCCACTGCTTGTGAACCTAGTCCCATGGCCTAGATCTAGTCAATTTCCACAATATCCATCTACACAAGTCGAATTGAAATTATATTATGGATCATATGGTTTGACTAGGATCAAACATATTCACCACTACTAGAACCATCCCGAGGTATGTCTAAACCCAGCTTAGGCAGGACCAAAGTAAGTCTTTTGGCTAACCTAGTCATCAAAATCTTGAATTTTAGTCAGATTTGATCTTAAACATGATATTATCATGAATTCAGATTTAGACATCAAGAATCACATTGATAGATTATGAATTTTAGATTGTGGATCTCATATTATGTATTTCAGATTATGGATATTGAATTTCGGACCTCAAACCTTAGATTTTGGAGTCTCAATCTCAAATCTTGGGTTTTGGATAAGACCACACAATGAACGTTACAAACCATAGACCAATCCCCACATAATCATGACCAAATACAAGATTTTAGACCACGACAATCATTAGATTTGGATTTGTTCTCTTAGGATTCAAATATTAAAAGATCTAATCATGAATAAAGATCAAATTTACTGAATTTTTGACCCAGGACTCTGGAACACAAATCTTCATGACATGATATGATAGTGAAGACTTTTATGACATCTACTATTGCAATTTAGAACAAGAATTACATAAATTTCTCATATCATGACTATACTTCTTGGATTTCGATCCAGTTTTCTGCTAATAGGTCCATCTCCTACAACTAAATGCTTGTAGAGACCTGATTCTGTGTCTATATGACCTAGCCTTGGATGCATCGTATTAGGTTAAGGATATCGATTGAGATTGATCTGTGATGATCTAGACATGAACATGCATCATCATTTAATTTTTCTTGTTCCTAAGTCTTTCTAAGATCTATTTAGATTTTGAAACATACATGATTTTAAAGGACGCATTTGCTTTTCATAGGTTTTGGATGACATTTAGACTTATGAAATGGAACATTTCAGTCTAGTCCTTTGTATGATTGGTCTAGGTAAAGGCATCATGAACAGTTAGGCCTCATATGGATAGGTGGGGTCTCATCTGTCATAATCCTGCACGAGGAAAAAATGTGAGTAAAGTTAAGCAAGTCCAATTTATTAAGGTCTGTATGTAAGTTTGAAAAGATTTACATGTAAACAAAAGTGGCAACCGTGGTGAGACCTATCAGAACTTGACGAAGTACTTCAATTTTTCTATTTTCCAAATGTCATCCTACCTTTATAGCCTCTTAGGTGTCCTCATAATTTGATGTATATGTATATATTTCTGATGTGTAGTAGGACTTAGAACTGAAAAAGATTTTCCATGTTCGCTTAGATATAAGATCACATTGTTACTCCACTCAATTTAAGAGATGTTTGAAAAACCTTTAGTTTTTTTTTTTTTTTCATTTTAACCCCCATCTTGGGTCCCATTATATTAGAGCCAATTGTTTGTGCATGTACTTGCATATTTCAAAATTTTACCTCACCTATATGTGTTGGTCATCATGTCGAGGAATACTCCTTGTATGCATAAGCTCGAGGTGGTTCAATGGCGGCTGGACCAATCTACTGGAGGCAGGTATTGGTCATGCCTTCATCGATATTGAGGCATTAGCCAAGTATTGGTGGGTGATAAAGGAGAATGAAGACCCTTAACCTTTAGAACTATGTCTAGAGGGGTCTATGTCATGCACTCTAGAATTTTTGTCCAAGTATGTAGGCATATCTAATATATGGAACAACTACCCAGATATCCAGTTATAAATCACCAAGCTTATTTCAATCAGTTTCATGACAGAGTAATGTTATTAAGGAGTGTTGTTTGAAGCATTCTTTATGTTTCTTGTTGGATTACATATTTATCTACTTCACATGCAGCACATTATGCATAAGATCTTTCATAAAAAGTTAGATTGATTTTCCAAAAGAACCCTTGTTTTCCTATGTCAAAACGTCCGAAATTTTAATTTCATGTGTTGTCTTGTAGGATCCCTTCAGCTCGTTAAAGTCAAAATTGTCATTTAGTTGAAACATATTATTGTGTCGAGCCTGATAGGCACAGACTCATCACCTAGTCTGACCATCCTCTGTTTGTATGCCCATTTGAATGTCTGTCTTGATTCCCCACCATGGCGTTTTTGTCAGTCACTATGATTAGTGACTCGGCCACATTATACATTCTATTCTTAGTGGTGACCCAAATACCAAAATCTATTCCCCAACCATAAGTAGAATGTTGAAATTTCAAATCAAGCTTAATATTATTTTATTTTTTGTCATGTCCCATGTAATGTATGGATGATGGGATCCCCTCCTCACACATCTTTCTTCAATAGAAGTTGATTTTCCTTCTCTCATGATCAAGTCTTTTTATATTCTTTCATGTGAAATATCAACTGATGGCGGCTAGTCTCTTGTCTTTATTTACGGATTCACTTCACTACCCTTCATATTGGGGCATTTTTTATAGGAACATTACAAGTTGCATTCCAAGACAAAAAAACTAAGCCACCATGGTGCGGCAGAAATGGACCCACACCCGCGTCGACGTGATGTGGGTGCGACCCAGATTCGCACCCAAACCACACCTGCTCAAAGGGGTCGCACCCAAACCGCACTGGTAAGGATACAGGGCAGTAGGGAGAGGAGAGGGAGTGCGGGAGAGAGGGCATGAGAGCTTGCCTGCCGGAGTGAGAGAGTGCAGATAGAAAGGGAAAGAGACAGAGAGCTCGGGACAGAGGAAGAGGGACGACTCGAAAGCTTGGGACAGAGGGAGAGGGACAACATGCTTTGGGGGAACAGGGAGAGCAAGGGTGAGGGGGACTGAAGGCGACACGAAGAGAGGGTGAGTGACGAGCATGGGAGGAAGAGAGTGCAGACAAAGAATGCTCGGGCGAGACAAGGTGAGAAGGAAGGGGGAAACAGATGGGAGAGAAAAAAAAACCCTAGTTACCCTAATCGCTGCTGCACCGCACTGCCACTGCTTCTTCCTCCACCTTCTTCTCTGCATCGGATGCTCACCTGCAGAATGAGAGGGCAACGAAAAGGGAGACAAAGAGGAAGAGGAATGAGAGGGCAACGAAAAGGGAAAATGGAGACAAAGAGGAAGAGGAGAAGGGGAACCCACGTCGGGTCCTAACCCCTATCGGATATTACTTGCCATTGCCCGATCCAGATCAGATATTGAGTCACATATAAACTCCGTGGGATCAGATGTTACTTATTACAGCAGATATCTAAGTTTGGATATTTGTTTGAATCTCATATAATATTAATATATATTATATATAATGTTTACAATTTTTTGTCATATATATTTATATATATTAATATATTATAATAATAAAATAATAATAATAATAATAAATACCGTCGTCGCACCACCACACCTAAATTTTTTGAGATGTGCTGTACCGGCAACCGCACCAGTACCTGCACCCGCACCTCGCACCTAGGTGACATAGCAAAAAAATAGCCACAAAAGATTTTTCAACAAGAAAATTTTCTCATCTTTTAAAATTTGAGGGCAATTAGTCCACATGTCTATACAATCCAAGTACATACTATTTTTCTAAGTTTTGTGATCATTTCAAGACATAGTTTCTCTAAATCCCATGCTTTGGTGCACATAGATTTCACAATTCACAAGATTTTTTAATTTTGCACTTCAATGCCTACAACTTTCCAATTTTGCACTTAGGTACACACAAGCTTTCAAATTTCGCACCTTGGTGTATACATGTTTCTAAATTTTGTACCTCGATGCACACATGGTTTTTCCAATTTCGCACTTTGATTTATACATGTTTTTGAATTTTACACTTTGGTACACATAAGTTTTCCAAATTTGGTACAGACAAGCTTGTCATCTTTTGCACATTAGTGCCTACAATTGTTCAAAATTCGCATCTCGGTGCACACAGGTGTTGTTTGCACTTTAGTGCATTCAAGTTTTCCAACTTCACATTTCAATGCCCACAGGTTTCCCAACACATACAAGTTTTCCAAACTTTGCACTAGGTGTGTACAAGTTTCCCTTTTTGCAGTTTAGTGTACCTAAGTTCTTTGATTTTTTCACTTCAGTGCATGCATGTTTTCCAAGTTCAAATTTCACACCTCAGTGCATATAGGTTTTCAAATCTTTCACCTTGGTGCCTACAAGTTTTCTAATTTCGCAACACTGCACTCAAGTCTCCCAATTTCATACAAATTTCATGCTTTTGCATATCATTTGCACTTCTGTGCAACCAAATTTCACAAGTGATTTTGTTTTTCAGCAAACCATTTCTATGCTTCGGCTTACCTTTTCTATGCAACTACACACCATTTCTATGGTTTGGCGCATAGAAGTTTTCCAAATTTTGTACTTCGGTGCATACGTTTCTCAAATTTCACACATCAGTAAATATAAGTTTTCAAATACAAAGAAGTTTTCAGGCTTGCACATTAGTTCACATGAGTTTTCCATTCACACACAAGTGCATACAAGTTTTCAATTTTGCGCTTTCATACACTTAATTTTTCACAAGTTTTCAAACTTTTGTGCTTTTGCACATGATGCCATGCTTCATTGTACCCAAATTTCATAAATTTTCTAAATGATTTTGTGCTTTGGCACAATATTTCTGTGCTCTAGCATACCATTCCCATGCTTTGGTGTATACACATTTTGCATGAACATGCACTGGGATAAGGTTTTGTGCTTTGGTGCCCCCAAGTGGACATGCCTTGATATAAGATTTCTGCCCTTCGGTGCACACAAATAAACGTACTAGCTTACACAAGATCTCAAAACTCCAATGTTCTGGTGTAAGATTTTGTGTTCAACACGTCCATGTAAATCTGCCTTGGCAAAAGATTTTTGCACTTCAACACACACAAGTAAACGCACCACTGCATGAATTTTCACAGTTCAGCCATACAAATCCCCATGTTTTTGTGTAAGATTTTGTGTTTCGGTGCACACTAGCAAACACATTTTGGTATAAAGTTTTGTGCTTCTATGCCCCAAAGTGGACGTGCATTGGCATAAAGACTTTCATGCTTTGGTGGACACAAGTGACCATACTAGTGTACATACATTTTCAAACTCTTGTATTTTAGCATAAGATTTTCATGCTTTGACGTACACAAGTGATTACATCATTGTGTAAGATTTTATGCTTTGGCACACAAGTGCACACACTTCAGCACATGATCTCTCTCTCCAGTGCACATTTTTGCACTTTGGTGCACATTTTCTTGCTTCAATGTGTACAAATTTTAAATCATCTTTACAAGCATCCACGGGCACATGAGCATACAAGAAGTCATATATGTACGAGACCCACAAACACCTGTACTCATTTGAGACCCACAAGCATACAAGCACTTGTATTTCAGTGTGAGATTTCTCACTTCGGTGCATATTTTCACAGTTCGGTGCACATTTTCATGCCTTGGTGCAAACAATCATTTCAAGACTTATAAATGTTTCTTACAAGTTATCATATTGCATCCTACAAACACTTACTGATTTCTGTTTCTTTACAAGGACAAGAAAATTTCAGCCGATAATTTGATGATTGTCGAAAGGCAAAAGATTTGACAAGAGTATATTATAAGCCATGAACAAAGTTCAAGGAAGCAAAGGGAATTGAAAGTCTAAGAAATGTCACTCGCTTTGAATTCTTGTAAAAATAGAAGCTCATCAAAATTCAACCAAAAAGCAAAAGGCTAGGTTGACATAGAGAAAAGTAAGCAAAATATGACAAAATGAGCACTGAGAGATGATCTCGGGGTAAACGTAGTAGTTCTATTGGATCAGTACGTGAGAGTACCAAGTAGGTGCAAAGTTGATTTATGTCTATTCTATGAAGTTATGTGGTCTATGAACATTTATCTAGTCACATCTTCTAAAGCCTTTTGAGCTCGAGCAAGTAACTCCAATGGGTGTTCTACACCTAGTACCTTAAGGCCAACTAGTCTGAGAGTTGCGAACCCAAAACCTATTACAAGGCTTCAATAGAAAGCATAATAATCATGACATTGAATATGACAAAGCTGCATGGCCATCAAAGAGAAGGAGGTTCAAAGTGGCCTATGGGGTGGCAAGGTAATTCCCCTACAAGTGAAGGTCGGCCTAAAAAAGCAAGAAAGTAAGAACAATAATGAAAAGAGCCAAAAAAATGGCCAAATTTGAGGAAAATTCAAAACAAGCAAAATGCCTGCCTTTAAAAAAAAAATCATGGTTGCTCAAGTCAAGAATTATCTGGTGATAAAAACATAGGCTTCTTTTGATTATGAAAGGATTGAGGGTAGTGACAAATCATCACTAAGAAACCTTATGACATGGAGAGCAACTTTTTTGGCTTACCATTTGGAAATGAAAGCACAATTGTTTTAGATGGACTTCATAATACTAGCTGCAAATTTTGTCCTTATGGTGAAGGAAGTCATACAAGTCCTTATAAGGTACAAGAGATACAAGCAAAGGCGATTTCTCAAATTTAACAGGCATTTCACAAACATTTCACAAGCACTCACAATTTGATGTGAGATTTCCATGCTGTGGTGCACATAAGAATTTTACAAGCACTCATAGTTTGATGTGAGATTTCTACACTTTGGTACACACAAACATTCCACAAACATGTATGTTAGATTTTCGTGCTCACAAGCATACATGTACATGCATTCCATTGAATGAATTTCACAAACATTTCACAAGCACTCACATTTATGTAAGATTTCTGCCTCGAACATGCACAAGCATACAAACTCAAGCATTCCAATGCATAAATTTCACAAGTCAACAAATATTTTACAAGAACTCACATTTATGTAGGATTTTCATACTTCGATGCACTTAATCATAGAAGTACATGCACTCCAATGCATAAATTTCATAAGCATTTTTACATGCACTGCACCAGTGTTCACACTGGGGCATCTTTTTATTTGCTTGAGCGCTAGAGACCTTGAACTTGTGCTTCATGATTTGAACAACTTGGAAATCGTTTTAAAAGCTATCAACTTTTTCCTTATAACTGAGGCATCTCTATCTATGAGCCATATTTTGATCAATATTTTTGGAACAAAGATCTTTCACAATGTTAAACCAGTCTATAGACTGGGGCATTTCCATTTGAAGACATGCTTTTCAACAAGCCTTTTAAAACAATCACCTTTCATGATGTCATCTCAATGCACACATTGGGACATCTTTTGAACAAGTCTTCGCTCAAGCACAATTCTGACCATGCATCATGAACTAGTAGCATTCACAAGCATCTCAAAATAAGCATCTTTCAAACTATGTTTGATCCAAACACGTATCTCTCACCAAGTCACACCAGTGTTCACACTAGGGCATCTGTTACTATGAAGAAGGCTTTGAACAAGTATTTTGAAACAAACACCTTTCAAGTGGAAACTTAATCCTCTGGATTCGTTTCAAATGCTTCAATCCAAATCCAGATCAAAATCTAATGATTCATATTTAAATTAACTGAATTTCAAACAGTTTAAGTTAAACTCTAAGATTTGGTAGTGATTTTCAAAATCAATCGGATTTTTTCAAATAAATCTAAATCAATTCTACAAAAATTGTGAATTTCATTCACTTGCAAGGAATGTCAAGCAAATTTGGTGCTGAATTAAAAATATTCCAAAATTTTCATAATTTTCAAGAGATGCTTAATTGATTCTAAAATCAATTTTAATACATTTTTAAAACAATTTTCAAGGATTTTGAAATAAATTGGATAAACTTTCAAATAATTTCAGGTCAAATTTTAAAAATGTCTAAAAACGTTTTGAAGTGAATCTCAAAAGTTTAAAATAAAATTCAATGAATTTTAAGTCAATTTCATTTCATTTTGATTTTAAAGAAAAATTTGAACTGATCAATTGTAATTTTGTAAATTTTTAAAGTTTTAAATTTCCTATTTTACCCCTTCCATTTTTCTTTTTTGTCCTTTTTTCCCATTTTCTTTCTCTCTACGATTCCTCTCTCTCTCCTTCATCGCACTCTCCTACTCTCTTCCATTCTCTCTCGCTCCCCTTTTCCATCTTGGCCATCTCCTTCCCTTCTTTCCTTCTTTCCTTCCATTAGCTATTCAGCTCTCTGTTATTTCTCTTCGTCTCCTCCACCACTATCGCAATTCACTGTTGATGCCATGGCCTTCCTCTTCTGCAGAAGTATCAGCCACCCACCGGCATCCCATGTTGCGTCGGTCGTGGACCAGACAACCTCCCATCATCCCAAGTAAATACTTTTTCTCAATTCATTTTGCAATGTGTTGTTCATTGTCTTGATCTCTTCCTATAGCACCCTCTCGCATGGGCATTTCATCATTTTCTTTTCATTATTTCCTTTCTTGTTCACAATAAATCTGTTGTGCATATTTTACTGAGTTGTGTTACTCACATAAATTATTTGTATTGGGACACATCAATTTTGATTGTTTGTGTGTGGTCCAAATAGCCCTTCCCCTAAAGAATAATAAATGGCCGACACAAATTCTCAATATTTGGATTCAATCGCGTGTATGATTTGATTCAGAATAGGTACACGCGTTCTTGAGTGAGATTTGGCGGCAATTTGGAAAATTTATATTTGAGCTTTTGCTTTGGGTTCTTGTCTGGCTGAGTAGCGTGGTTTGTAAGTCCTTAATGATTGTGAAATACCCTAATTAATTCTCAATGTCTGGCTATTTCTGTTTGAATGTATGGTTGTGAAATACCCTAATATCGATCTGTGTGCCACTAGATGGAGAGAAATCTTGGGTTGGCGTCTCCGGGATGAAGTGAGGAAGTGACCAAGTTCTCCTCTCCAAACACCTCTTTAGTTCAAAGCTCTCTCTTTCAATAGATTCAAGCCAGACCTGAAGCGACATTAACAATGTTTTCAATTGTTTTCAAATCCATCTCAATTTTAAAACTCAATCTGATTTTCAAGATCATATATAATCTTATTTCATTAAATAACTCCAATTTTCCAAACCCCCATTTTAAGGTCCAAAAAGTCAGTTTCTAAAATCCAAATCTGAGAAGATCCAATTCATGACCATTTCATTAAACCAAAATTTTCAAATTAATATCTAAATTAATTCCCGAAATTCATAATACATTTTTTCAGTCCATGTTTAAAAGGACCAATTTTTAATACATTTCCAAATCTCATAAAGTGGTTCTCAAATTAAAATGGATTCCATACTCAATCAAGTTATATACGGATTCAAATAAATTAGATTTCAAATTTTAACCCAAGTTCAATCCAAATTCCTATATTAAACTCAGAGACCAAAACTCACTTGCAAACAAGCAGCCTTTCAAATCCATACCCAAATGATTTCAATCCAGATATAAACCCAATAAAAACATATTCCCATGTGCAGAACTTATCTTCAACAAATTAGATTTCCAATTGGCATCCAAACTGATCACATCCAAAATAATAGGGTTTTCAAATTAATTTCTAAAAACCAACGACAGTTATGTGTGTGGATTGTGCTTACGGCCCTAAAATGTCATCGAGCTGCCTCAAGTAACCAACATCGTTTTTTCATTTCTGATGCGTTTCTTTCATTTTTCAAATTAGAATCCATCCAATTCTCGAGAGAATTTAATGCATCCATTTCTCCTTTTCTATTTCAATTTTATAATTAGTTACCTTCTGCTTTTGCATTTTGCATAATAGATTGTATTACACATTTATTTCAACATACACCTGGATCACCCTGCACCAACGTGCACCCACTATTTGAAACCAGACTAGGCTAGTCTACTAACATTACTTGTGGCATTAGTCCAGGTATGTGAAAACCTGAATCTAATATGGTCCTTACGTGAGAATCATTTCAAAATCTAGTTTTCTCTAAATTCTTTTCAAAGTCAACTTCTTTAAATGATCTAAAAAACCATAGGTCATATAGGCATAGAATCCAAACCTAGTTCAGTTCTATAATACCTAACCCAGACCGGCCTTGGAGCCCACTACTTGTGAACCTAGTCCCATGGCCTAGATCTAGTCAATTTCCTCAATATCCATCTACACAAGTCGAATTAAGATTATATTTTGTTTCATATGGTTTGACAGGAATCAAACATATTCACCACAATCCAAACTATCTATAGGTAGGTTCAAACCCAGCTTTGGCAGACCGAACTCAATCCTTGGGCTGACCTAGCCCTAGTCATCAAAATCCTGGATTTCAGTCAGATTTGATCTTAAAGATATATTATCATGAATATGGATTTAAACCTCAAGAATCACAATGATAGGTTATAAATTTCAGCTAATGGATCTTAGAGTATGAATTTCAGATTATAGATTTCAGAGTTTGAATCTTGGATTTTGGATCTCAAACCATAAATTTTGGATCTCAGATCTCAAGTCTTGGATTTTGGATCAAACTTCACACAATGAACTTTGGTTTATAATCCTTAGATCAATTTCCATAGAATCATGCCCAGGATTTGAGACCACGGCAATCATCAAATTTGGATCTATTCTCTTATAATTTGAATATTGAAATATCAATCATGAATGCAAGATCAAATTTATTGGACTTTTGACCATGGACTCTAGATCATTAAACCTCCTGATATGATATATTTTAGATTCTACGACATCTCCTATTTCAATTTAGAACAGAAACTACATAAATTTATTAGATCAAGATTATAATTCTTGGACTTAGATTCAGTTTTCTCCTAATATCTCCATGTCCTACACCCAAATACTAGTAGAGACTGCATTCCAGATCTATATGAACTAGCTTTGCATGCATCTTATTAGGTTTAGGATACTGATTTGCCTTGATCTGTGAGGATCCAGACATGAACAGACATCAAGGTTTAATTTTTGTTAATTAGTCTATTTTTGAGATCTATTTAGATTTTCAAACGAAGGGACATTTGCATTACATAGGTTTGGGATAACATTTAGACTTACAAAATGAAATATTTTAGTCTAGTGCATGGTCTGATTACTGCTGGTAAAGGCACTAAGAATGGTCAAACTTCATACCAACATGTTGTGTCTTGTCTCTCGAAATCCAGCACAAAGAATGGAGGCAAATATAAGTAAACAAGTCCAATTTATTAAGATTTGCATATAATATTGAAAAATTTTATTTGTACATGGGTTCCCACTTTCCTCAGGGGTGATGTCTCCATGCAATGGTTGATTTGAGCACAAGGCATTCACTTTGATTTTTCTCTCGATGATTGTCTTAGCATAATGTTTGGCTACTGTCTAGCAATATGCTTTAGCGTGTTTTGCAGCTTCCAATCTTTTCCCTTTGAAAATATCTAATTGCAATATTATCTGCTGCTGATACTGATCCACAGGCAATTCTGTGACTGCGGCAAATTTGGATGTTGCCTTTTGCACATGAAGTGCGTACACCACATTTGTCCCATACACTAACTCCATAGGAGTTGCATTCATAGAAGTTCTAACAGTTGCCCTATAGGCCCATAATGCATCATGAATCTTCTCATGCTATTCTCGGCCTAACTCAGCCATCCATTTTTAATTCTAATCAATATCTTGTTTGTGGCTTTTGTCTAGAGTTTACCTTGTGATAGTATGGTGCTAAAAAGTGATGCTTGATCTTAAGTTTGGCATAGAAATATCGCGTACATCTATTTTTAAAGTGTGCCCCACTATTTGAGATGATATCATGAGGTATTGTGAAACTAATATTATTGTGAAGTGAAAGCCACCACGTTGCCTACCTTCCATTGTTTTGAGAGTGATGGTTTCTACCCACTTGATGAAGTATTTAGTGGCTGCAAGAAAGTATTGATGGTTGGATGCAAAAAAATTGATGAGAGCTACAATATCAAATGCCTATTTTTAAAAAGGCTATAGTGAGACTACCGAGTGTAAATATGTAGCTGGTGCATGAATGAAGTCTGCATGCATGTAGCATTTGAAGAACTTCTTGACATATTTGTGACAATCTTGCTGCATAGTTAGCCAATAATAGCCTGCCCAAATCAATTACTTAGTTAGAGTTTGGTAGCTTGCATTGCCACCACAGATTCATTTCTGTGCTTCTTTGATTACTTCTAGTGCTCTCTAAGCATCTGCAATATTAGGCACTGAAGTCATTCATGTATAAAATTTTACCGAATATGAAACATCGACTAAAGATTCTTTGGGCGGCTGACCACTCTTTTTTAGGCATATTAGGAGGAAAGTCCCCTATTTCCAAGTAGTTCTTTATCTATCTTTTGATGCCATGGTGATTTATGTGCATAAAACTGCTATATCTATTTTGACATTTCATAGGCTAATTTGGTCAGCCTTCCGATCTCAAAGGCTCTGCATGGTTCAGATTTCTTGAAGGTGATAATGGAGCCTAGGCAGATCGTTCACTTTCCATTCTTCATTGACTTGATTCATAATAAGAAAAATACCACCACAAACATGAAGTCTTTTCACATTGAATTCTACCAATATTTTAAGGCCTTGAATAAAAGCTTCGTATTCTGGCATGTTGTGTGTGCAGACAAATTCTAGCCTTAAGGTGATAGTAGAAGGACTCATATTTCTATTCTCGTCATATTCTTAGATCCGTTGAAAAACAAGGTCCACATTGCATAGACTTTACATGTAAGATGTGTGCATTAGGGAAACTGCCTCTGCTTTGAGTTTTTCTGTCAAGGAAAAATCGACTAGTTGATCTGCTCTTCCATGTCCTTTTATGGACTTTTGAGGCATCTATTCCATATTATACTGCATGAGCACTTGCATTTGAAGTTTTGGCCATTGAGAAATGGTTGTTTCATAATGTATTTCAGGGAATGCAATCAAGAGATCACCTTAACTTCACATGATAGAAGGTAGTGCTCGACTTTCTGACATGTACAAGTTTTTTCATTGTGAATATGACTTTTCATGCTGCATAAAGGTCATGCTTACGTAGGATATTATGTGCTTAATTTTGCCCCATTGTTCATATTGAGCTGAAAAATCTGCACAAGCTGAGTCATTCATAGAGACATATAATAAAAGTGGTTTTTGAAATATTGGCCAAAGAGTAAGCAAATTCAACATGTACTGTTTGACACATTCCAAAGACTACTGATATTGTGGGCCCTACTCAAATTTGACCTTTTTTTTGAGAAGATGGTTGAATAACTCACATTTGACTGCCAAGTTTGAGATGAATCTTTTGATTGTTTGAATTCTTCCATGCAAGCTTTTGAGTTCCTTAAGGGTCCTTAGGGCAGACATGTTTATTATATTCTTAGTTTTTTTTCAATCTACTTTAATTCCTTAATTACTAACCAAATAACCAAGAAATTTTTTTGTTTCAATATTGAATACACATTTTTGCAGATTACATTTCTATTGGTACTAAATCAATATGCCAAACACCTGCTTGTGGACATCAAAGAGACTGTTCGAGTTTTGTACTAATGTCTATCAATATATCAATATTTTGTAATGGATAATCATCTTTAGCATGAATCTATTGAGAAATCTTTTAACCATTCTTTGACCTTGTCCTTAACTCTAGGGTCTAACTTCCTTAATTTTTGCTTCACTGGCTTGCTCCTCGGTTTCAAAATTAGTTTGTGTTATCCCAGCTTTGGATATAACCTTGTCATGTCCTTATAGGTCCAAGCAAATAAGGTTTTGTATTTTTCAAGTTATTTGATGAATTTTTCTTCTTCCTCAACATCAAGGTTCTTATCAATCTGAATCATTTTGGGAGCTTTCTCTATCCCGATGTTAATTCCTTTGGTGGGATCATTGAGGATCTTTTTTTTTTCAGTTATGCCAATTCTGTTAGCTCTAATCCTGGTTTTGCATCCTCTTTTGATTGTGCCTCTATTCTTGAATCTCATGTGCTTTTACCATCTTTTGTTGTTGTTGCAGTATTATTGTAAACTTGTGAGCAACCTTGCATGCTATATTGGCCCTACAAAAGTACTCATGGTGAGGAAGTGCAGTAGTAATGCAACAATTTGTGCAAATACTTGAGCAAGAGAGAGGAAGAACATAACTTTCAGGGTGAAACAAATCATTTTTTTAATTCATCACTGAAAAACAAAAGAGGGGACCCTAGTGTCCCAATAATGCTATAGAGAGAACAATTTTTTGCTTTTGCCAAAGTTAGACATTTGACACAAGAACTCTGCTAGATGAAGCTTTTCCATTGTTGCTCGTTGTCTTCGTTAGATTAGAGCATAAACTCATGGCATGCATCATAGTATCTGACATGTGAAAACTTCATCATAGCCTCTTCAGCTATGGTTTCATGAAAGCTTACACTACCAAGGGTGACAAACAACTTCATCAAGAGTAGGAATTGTTTTAATTGGACCAGATTTTCTATGATGGTTGGAGAAGAACTTATATAAAACGAAAAAAAATCCCAAGGTCAAGTCTTTAGTAGTGTTAAACTGGTTCAATAACCTTTTGAAAAGCATTGTTCTATCCATAAGGTTTCTGATCATGACGGTCACCATCTTGAGGTAGTGCTAAAGGCCTTCCATGTCGAAGCCTACTGCTTTCCCTTGAAATTTGCACACTTGTAAATTTGGGATCTGGAGTTAGTACTTTTTATATGTTGCAACAGGTTGTTTAGGACCCTAGTAGATACTTCTTCAACATCATCTATAATTGTTTTGTTTAGTTTGACAAAATTTTTGAAGTTGATGATCCGATGCTTGAGTGCTCTGCCTTGCAACATGAGAGTGTGGAGAAGATATATGGTTGTGGTTGAAGAAGGTCATTTGTAGATTGTATAAGCATGGGGGCACATCCCATCTGTAGACTCTGAGATCCAACTCCAACTCCAAATCTTTCACATTTCTTTTCAAGTAGAAGCATAACCATATGTTGAGATACAAATCAAAATTTTTGACAGTGATGACCTAGAGCTGAAACTTCTACAGGTCACCTTCATAAAAGACAATATACTTCTCAATTAGTTCAATTATACTTTGTGTTCTGAGATGAGTAAGCATTTATTTCCACTCAAGAAACAAGCTAGTGTCATACATATATTCTGAATAAGGTTTTTACTTATTCAACCATGCCCAAGTAAGAGCCTGCTCCAGGTTCATAGTCAATGATAGGGTCCACAAATCTCCAACTTTCTCAATAAGAATGGATGACATGATCTTCACAACATCTCTAGGTAGCTTGTCCAGTGGGCTTGATGGGCTTGGAATATTGCGTGTGTTGTCTGCATCATCTCCTCTATGTTAAACCTTATGCATTTAAATGTGACAGTTGTTTTGCAAACAGGATATGGGGCCATAGTGATTCCTGTATGATCAGAGAAGATGAAAAAGGCAGACATTTGAAAAAGGAGATGCACAAAAAAAATGTACTTAGAAGCACATAACATATAATGAAGAAGAGAATAGAAATTGGAAATTTCATTTATTTAAAATGTTTGGACGACATGGCCGACAATGACCAAGATTGTCCCTCTAAATAGCTGACCAATTGCTTGCTGTTAAGGTGCTGACATTCTTCCAAACTTTGGACCCTAGATGCCGATCAATGATAATGGAAACTCCTTTCGGGACATCGTAAGAAAACAATTATTTCCTAGAAAACTAGGTCAAGCATCTCTCTGAGTGATAAGGTATGACAAAGAATGGTCCTGTTAGCAAACGTCAATGTATCGCCCATGGTAAGTGTACCTAGTTGGATGCTCCTCCCGATCATAAAAGTTCCACACTATTTGTTCCTCAGTCATACCATCCAGTAGTTGACGTTGTGCATGCAAAGAAAGAGTGTAGTCACTACGTGGCTTGATGTCTCGTCCCTCCTGAACTGTGTCGATAGAACCATTTTTACAAAAGCCAAGTGCATCTTTCTACTATTGAGCACTGCAGCATGGTGTAACTAGTGAGTCCTCTATACAAAAAGGCAAATCCAGCCATAGCCACTAATAAGCTCCTATGTGATAGGTCTCACATGTTCTGAACAGGTGAAGTACATGAAGGCCTATTGTACCCTGCTTGTTGGTGAAGATGAACAGTTTAATGGTGCACAAAAGCATGGCCTTATTGGTCCCCTCATGCATGGGCTTCGGTCGGGTCAACATCTCCCTTGTAGTGCCTCCTAGGTGGGCATGGATGTCCACAAGTTCAATATGTTGGCTCATATTCTCTCGCTTTAAGTTCCATCTTCTAAATCCAGTCAACCTAAGAAGTAGCTCCTTGTAGTAGACTAACTCTTTTTTGACCAAGAACTACTAATCCCCCGGTTTTTTAATCTTGTCTACCAGGTTGGAGAGGTCGATGATGTCTGGAAACTCATCCATGAGTGGTGTCATCTCTCGTAATGGGACTAAAATGTGCACGTGTAGGGGTTTCATTTTTCAGCTAGCACTGGAATCAATGGTCCATTCACCTCCTTCTTATGAATAAGGGTGGGCGACTCTCTTTGCTCCATAATCATTAAGGTATCTGGGTTAGTCTATCAGCTAGCACCTAAATCTACAGTCCGTTCAACTCCTTCTTATGAACAAAGGTGACTATCTTTGATCCACAATCACTAAGGTATCTGGGGTAGGCTATTAGGAAATACCCTAGCCACTCAAAGTACCATGATGGGGTAGGAACATCCATGGAAAGGATCAGAGTATCGGGGTTTCCTTGTAAGATATAATCCATAATGTGTTGGTGGAGATGTGTCTAGCACATGATTGCTGGAAAACAAAGGATAATGGGGGTCAGTATTGACAAAGTAATCGAGATTTTGAGTTGGCCAGACTGGATTGAATGCTATTTTGTCTACTAAGCCAACCTAATAGAGAGTTTAAAATAAATGACAAACATGTTTGGCTCAGAATGAACTAGGATAAATCATAAGTAGTAGGATAACTGAAAATTTTGAAACTTTGGATGGTTTTGATGTGGTAAAATACAAGTCATTTTGAAAGCCACGTCTAGTTTTTGAGAAATTGTATTAAGTACGTATCCATCAAACAAATACCAAACAAGATTACACACATATGTGAATACAACGAAGCCTAGAGACATGGTTCTAGTATGATTGCTTTGAAAATATGCTTGACATCTGCATTACATTCCCTAAGGCTTTTCTTGATTATCAGTAATTTCTTAACAAGGTATACCGATGTACTTGGATAAAATCCAATGTACGTGGCATAGGCTCTTCCATGGGTTCTACAAGCTGTTGTTTCCCATTCTCCTTTGGTCTTTACCTATACACAAAGTTGTTTCTTGCAAGTATGTGGTATGGGAAGAACTTATACCTGCCTCTAGCAAGTTGCTCTAGCCATTGAACCCTCTGAAGCTGTTGCTTAACAAATGGCATGTAGACCGAGATTTTGTATAGGTCAGATGTTGTTTAAAATATAAACACATGCTAAAAACAAAAGGGTTTAATGCAATGGGGCCTAAGATGGATATTGAAATCAACAAGAGAGCAAACAGTGTTTTCAACTAACCCTAAATTGAGAAGGATTGTATTTGATTTGAACCTATATGAACATGACAAATCATTCTCACTTCTAAGTCCTAAACAAGCAAAAATGCAGAAAGAGCATTAGAACTTCTAAGTGGCTCTAGGAGTAAGAAAACAATCATATTTGGACATTTAATACTTGATTGAGTCAAGGTAAGGATGAGTCCATCATGGTTGCTACTTCTATTGACCATGCAAAATTTCAAATTCTTGCATACTCCCACTATACATATGAGATGAACAAATCAAATATTAACTCACCTCTATATTCTCATTGTTGGAATCCATGAGAGATAGGAATTGACTTGTTAGTATGGCATCTGAATGTTCATGTCGCCTTTAACAAGAGTAATCAGATGAAGGATTAGATTAAGTATTTAAGGTCCCAATATATGATTGTCGTTAAACCTAAAAGCAAAGGGTGTCCTAAATTTAGAAGACGAAAGGGTTTTAAAAAGATAAGTGGATCATCAGAAACTGGAGGACATGAACTGAAAATACTTAAATTAGATGATATAGTTCATGATCCGTATCATCATAAATCCACACAATGGCTAATTCCTAAATCTAATCTAAACGCATGCAAAACTAGATTTGATAGATAATTGAGATCTGACATCTAAGTTCGTGACATGGACCTAGGGAAAACTTGATTCAAAGTTCAAATCCAAATTCATTGACGAAGGATGATCCAAACATTTAATAATTGATCTAGACACACGGTTTGGACTTAAGGTTATCCTGAAAGGGTTTCAGTTCAAATTCTAACTGTGGATTGATTGAAAGATATAACTCCAATTCATAAATGACTTTGAACTCAAAGTTCATAACCTGAATCCAAAATGTATTCAACCATTCAAATCATATGGTTTCCAGATTTAAGATCATGGACTCTAAGGTTCAGAATAAAGAATTTGAAATCTTAGCTCGAATTAAATTAGATCCAAATCCATAGATGTTAATGTACAGTCCTAACGTAGAATCCAATTCTCACAAGATCTAATTATTTAATTCCTTTGATCTTTGAAATCCTAATCACATAAAATATATGAAATTCAAACTCAAATCCAAAGTTGCATTTGATTTCAAGTTGAATATTTAAATCAAATCGACTCATATCTAGATCCAATTTCCCCAAGTTCCATACTTCAACTTAATTACAGTTTAGGTTATTGTTTAGGTTTAAATGGACCAGGGTTTCTGCCTAACTTCAAGTGGGTTTCGTTGTGGGCTAGGATGTTGCTGCATGTATATAGTTGATAATATTAACTTGATTAACATGAAACCTAATTCTTTGTGCATTTTTTGAAATAGATGAATGCATTATGAAAGCAAAGTATATGAATGCAGACAAATAAGCACATTACTGAAAATAAAATAAAGCAAAACAAATATACTTGTATGAATTACATTTTTTTTCAAATGACAAGGACTTCATATTGAAAGTAGTGTTTCTAACTTGATAAATCAAACTTAATGAGAAGGGTCTTTTGCTACAAGCTCAATCAAAACCCTAAATTCATTTACTGAAGTCCAAATGCAATGTTTTGAAATATGATACATGAATAATACACATTTAACGATGCATGAATGCAATTATTCAAACAAACATGTTCTAAGAGCTTAAAGTGATGATTCATGAGATTAACCATGGTAATGTTGTATTTTACCACAAAGCATATACAAATATTTGATTTAAAATTGGAATGAAACATCCCCAACTAGGTGGAAAAATGAATAATGGCCAAATCCTAGAAAAACTACAACTTATTTTCAACAATTGATTAGTTCAAAAAGGTAGGCAAAGTATTTCCCATCTTCATGAACAATTGGGTTGAGAATCTCCACATATCAAATAATTAACTTCAAGTGATAAAACCAAAAAATCTATGCTTTGTAAAAGGATTCCGAACAAGAAATTGGTGCACAAAATAGAACAAAAACTAGTTTTCCTACTATGACCTAAAACATATCTGCACTACTTGATTGACCTAAATTTGGACAGTAGATTCTCTCTATGACAAATAGTCAACTGAACTTTATAGATCCAATAAATAATAAGAAATGATAAAGTTATTTGTCTACAAATTTTGGTATAGAAACAAACTTACAGACATATTCTAAAATATGTCTAAATATTAGAAAACAACAAAACAATCTCAAAACTCATGTTGCATGAATGCAAAAGTTGATATGACAGTCTTCAATTGTTGAGAAACTTTGTATACTTACTCTCTATATTTCAAGGTTTCAATCACAAGTGAAATTTTCACAAAATCATTTGTGGACAAAACATATTAACTCACAAACCTAGATTGCTGATAATTTTCTATAGAAAAATAGAAAGCAAAAAAGAGTTCCAATCACCAATTTTGTCAATATGAAAAATAATATTAAATCTGCATAGATCAATGCCTAATTTGGTCTGTAAAATCTCTACATATCATAGAATCTATAGAGACTTGAAGCACAAAAAAAGATCCATAAAAAAAAGAGTTGTACATCAAACAAGTTGTTCTAGTAAATCGTAAAGATAAAATTCTGCAGAATGGGTCATCATTGTAATAGTTTCTGTATGAATTTTAAAATACATCAAAAGTATGGTTAGAATATTCATATTGATATATAATTTGGTCTATAGGTTCTCTACTTATTAGAGAACCTAAAAAAACTTACAGATTTGAAAAAGCACTTCCAAACATTAAAACATGAACATGATAAATTGCTAAAAATTAGCTTTTCATAGTTGTGCAAGCATCCAATTTTTTGGATGTATTTGAAAAGGGTAGAAAACTCGGTTTTGATTGAAAATTTGGGCATAGACTCATGACATAAAGCAAAAATATAGAACTTGAAACCACTATTTTTTTTTCTGTAGACTTCTATATAAACTTGCTGAAAATAGGCCCAAGTGAAACATTAAATTAATGGGTCAAATAAGCATGGAATTACAATAGTTGACACATATAGAAAATTTTTGGCTTTTATAAAACTTGATTTGGAGTTATAGATTGAGAGAACCAAGTTAATGAATTTAGATAAATTTTAAGACTTAGTTCTTTGGAAAATCAAAAATAAAAAAACCAGTTTTAGGAATTGGACAGATAGAAGGGTCCAATTACTACAAAAAATTGTAAAAATTCTTACACACAAACTAAGCATTATATAAAACTATATTTTTTTATGGATCATGAAAAAGATATTTGGTATAAGAAATAAAGCTATTTAAAGTTCGGTGAAAATCTGTCTTGTGACAGCAAGTCTGATTTTCACTCAACTTAAATTTTAACATGTTTTTAAACTAGGTTTTAGCAAAAATATATCAATATAGCGAAATTAATCATGTGAATCTATCAATTAAGTACATTAAAAGTCAAAATAAAGTAAGTAAATAGAAATTAATGCTTCATTACATGAATCAAATTAAGCAAAATAAATGAAATTGAACACATATATATGAAAAGCAATAAACTACATAATATCAGGTGTAAAACTAACATTTGTTTTTTACCATATTCTTCTGCATAAATATAGGATATATCATACATGTACCTAAGTTTGCTGTTTTTTTTTTATTTATGGAGTTTCAAGTTGAACCAAATCCATCATTTGATCCTGTTTCAATCCAAGATTACACCTAGGGATAAAACAATCATTTTCTTGTTTATATTTTCCACCTAAACCTAAGTTATATGTCATATATACCTAAGTTCATCAAGCTTATCGTTTCAAATCTCTAGTGCCCCAGTTTGAAATTTCTTTTTCAGTTTAAATACATAAATGAATTTAGATCTACAACCAAGAGCAAACTAGTCATTTTGCTTTGAGGCTTTTACTCATGCCCAAGGCTTTAACAATGTCATTCTGCACTTAGGTTGTATGTTCCATATGCCTATTAATCTGTAAAATTTTTTGAAAGGAAACCATACACAACCTTGATGAAAAATATAGACTCACCTCCATTTTGGTTGAAACTCATCCTCTCGGTACGAGGATTGATCGTTCTTAGCACCTTTTCTAAGGGTAATCAATGGTTTGTCTAATACTTAATATTCTAAATGTGATGCTTCAACCCTAATGAACAACATAAAACACACATGCATATGAACATAAGTTTAAAATGGAATTGGTTTTTTGAAAGCTAAAGGGGCCCTCAGGGCTTCGGCCATAACATGCCTCAAGGTTCTCATATCATCATTGGGTTATGACATGCAATCTACATCTACATAATACATGCAATTAATAGAACTAATTCCAAATATGGAATTTGATTTGGAAATTGGAGATAAAATCATGATTGCAACTTCATTTTGGAGGAAATTGGACATTGGATTTGATTTGAAATTTGGTAGGTAGACTCTCTGCACAACAGATAATCAGACACACTTGACAGATTCAAACAATCAGGGTAAAAAGTTATGGCAAGACGAACTGGAGCACAAATATGATTATTAGAGAAATGGCAGAAAACTATGTTTAACTAGCCTATTTGAAGATAAAAATTGATTATGCAAATGGACTACTTTTCGCTTGAAATATTGAGCATAAAATTTTGGCATTACAAAAAAAAAAAATGGAATTTAAATAATGAGAAAACTACGTTTCAATAGAAAGTTATGGCATGATAGACTTCACAAAAAACTGTTTTGTCAGGAAATTGTAGAAATTAATAACAGAAACCTCTTCCGAATTTTTTTTTTAACATCCTATCAAAGCAATTTAAATTGAGATAAAAATTGGTTCAGACATACTAGACACGCATAGAAAAGATATAGGTTTTACAGAATGAAAATCAGAGTCACGGAACTTGAGTTATAGATTTCCAAAATTGGTAGATTTTCTTGACCTATTTTCTGCAATTTGAAAACTGCAGAAAACAAGTTCTAAAAGCTTAGATACATGGTGGAACAAAACAAATTAGATTTTGTTGAAATTTAAAGAAAATTAACTAGATGCATGGGAGAAATATAGGTCTCTAGCCTAGGTCAAGTCCGAACTGACGACTCGACGCTAAGGACTCGATCTTACGCTAAAAACTGTTTAGGGAAAATCTAGATTTTTCAGAAAACAGATTTTTGCTTCAACTAAAGAATCCATGTCTCTAAAATGTCGATCACATTGAAAATCATAGAACACAATGACAAATACTAGCAAATAATGATTTTTAACACACATAATAATATCATTCCTGAAAAATAATAAAAATAACTAATTGAGGCATGCTAAAGAATCAAAACTAAATAATTATAAGATAATTAGTTACGAACATGATGCATGAAGATATTTTGCATGAATCAACCTATTCATCAATTGTCATAGCTTGTAGATTCATGAGAATGAATGTAAATATGTTACTCACGGAGAAACGAAATGAATTTATGTTGCCAAGAGTGAAAACCATGTCTATAAGAATGGATCGTCCTCTTGATGGCTTAACTCAAGAATATGCATTACATTTATAAATATAGATTCTAATATATGATGCCATGAATCGAATACTTCAAGGAGCTTACATCAATATAGGTGATCCAACCATGAAAATCGTATAGGCTTCTTGGAGAATACTTCATCTACAAAGAAGAGTTATTCATCCTAAGCCATCAAGATTATAACAAGAACACAATAATAAACAAAGTAAATAAGAGAGTATCCATAGAAAACTCCACACATACAAAGGCTAGAACATAAAGAGAAGGATGGCTAGAGAGAGAGAGAGAGAGAGAGAGAGAGAGAGAGAGGAGAGGTGGATGGCCTACCTCTTTTCTTCTTCTTTGTTGGACATCCAAGGTGGTCTTCTAAGGACGTGGCATGCTTAGGGAAAAAGTGAGAGAGAGAGAGGTTCAAAAAAAATTCTAAGGAAGAAATAAGGGAGAGAGGAGAGGACATACCATAAAGAAAAAAAGAGAGAAAGGGGATGTGCCCCCTCCTCTCTATTTATAATGGGTGGATGAGAGAGATGAGGGAAAAGGGAGCCCTTCCCTCCTTGGTAAGATGAAAAAAAAAAATCAAATTTTTGAAAAAGATAAAATTTTAGTTTTTAGAAAATGACCAAAATTGATTCAAGGGTTGAGATTAATCATGTGCCATGTGGCATGATCTGATGATTTTGGATCCTAATACATTGATCCAAACATGGACCTGGTATGAGACCTAGATGATGATTTGAAATGGAGATTTGCATCTCAAATGGATCCAAGATTGACATTTTGGTATTGAATGATGGATCTAAAATGTGAATCTAAATTTGAGATTTGATTTGGAATAGGAGGGGTGTTTCTTACTGGGCTTAGTTAACTAACTGGGTTTAGCCTAGGTGCACTTGATTGAGCTAGAGTGAGCTGTCTAGTTTGGATTATTGGGTTTAGTTTAACCAAACCTGGTGATACTGAAATTAGTTTTAGTCGAATGGAGTACATGTGACTAAGGTTAGGTAAACTGGGACTAGTTTTAAATATTGGGTTCAACGGGCTGTAGCATCATGAGTTAGAAAGTAGACCAGGTTCGAGTAGGGTGGGACCTAGGCTTGCTCTAGGTTGACAAATTTTAGGCAGGTCAAAATGACTTGGGTTTGAATTTGACTGGGTCAGGGTTGCATACTAAGTTTAGTAAGCTGAGCTAGACTTGGTTTTCACTAAATTGGGTCACCTACTTGCAACATTCTAAATCAGGCATGTAGTGGAAAATTGAGTTGAGTGGGCCGTGCAAGTATAAACTTGGCAAGTTGAGTGGGCCTTGCATGTATAAACTTGGGAAGTATAAACCATAAGGTTCTTCTAAGTAGTTTTTCAGAACATAGGGATTATAAACCCTCACGATGCTAAGTTAGCTAGGTTTAAAAGAATTGGAGTTCATGGGCCCCTCTGAAATTGTATTTGGCAAGTTTCACACATTTGAGGTTTCCAAGGCCGATTAAGACTATTTCAGGCAGGTTTTCGAAAACAAAGTTTTGTGGGTCCTACTGGGCGTAAATTAGGTAGGTTGTGGTAAACATGACAAGTAGGTTTATTGGAGCCATATTTGGTAGTTTTAGTGAAGTTAGGATCTACAAGCTTTGCTGAAGCTATTATTGGTAATTTTGAGGAACTAGGGTTTTAAGTGTCCTATCAAAGCTATTTTAGGCAGGATTTTGAAAGTAGGGATTTATGGGTCCTTTTGAGTTTATTTTTGTCACACTCTAGTTTATCCAATGAGCTATATTAGGCAGAAACTGTCTAAAATAACATCTAGCCGAATAAGACTTCTAAATCTGGAAAAGACAAGCATCACATCATAAATTTCATTATACTTTAAATGCGTTAAAAAATAAGACCCCTCAAACAACCTCATTTTTAGAGTTTTTTTTAGGGTTTAGGGAAAATTGGTAAAAGTGATCTAGGATTAGCCTGGGGTTTTAGGGTTTTCCTATGATAGGGTAGAGGTCAACTTACTTGGACAACCTACAGTAAGTTGACAGCACCCTGGGGTTTCAAACCATTCCAATTGGAACAATAGGGCAAATTGGTAAAAGTGATCTAGGATTAGCCTGGGGTTTTAGGGTTTTCCTATGTTAGGGTAGAGGTCAACTTACTTGGACAACCTACAGTAAGTTGACAGCACCCTGGGGTTTCAAACCATTCCAATTGGAACAATAGGGCAAATTGGTAAAAGTGATCTAGGATTAGCCTGGGGTTTTAGGGTTTTCCTATGTTAGGGTAGAGGTCAACTTACTTGGACAACTTACAGTAAGTTGACAGCACCCTGGGGTTTCAAACCATTCCAATTGGAACATGGTTCAGAACAATAATATTACTGGTGGAATGGGGGTAAAATGGTCATTTGGCTACAATAGAAATTCAGGATGTTTACAATACTTAAGTTTATAATATTTGGAGAATCAATTATAAATTCTTTATCATTTTTAGATCTATGAACTAGTGTCATCTACATACTTATATGGAATTTTGATTCAAATCTTTTATCACATCCAAGATTCATTTTTTAGAACTTTCTTTGGATTTAGACTTTGATTTGAATCTCAAAACCATATCTAGGATCTATTTTCTAGGATTTTCTCTGGATTCAAACCTTGATCTCAGAACCATGTCCCGATCTAATGTACATATACATAAAATGTGCAAATATGCAATAAAAGTCTTGCTCAATTCATGCAATATGGTAGATGTCAATCCAAACATATGCACATAATTTGTGTAGAATTCTGAGCTAGACACTCTAAGTTAGCCCTATACCTAATGTTGGAGAGAACCACCCTGGGGCGATTATAAATACCCCTTGGAGGAGGGAGTTTCTAACACACAAAAAAAAGAAAAAATTCCAAGCAAGCTACCATAAAAGTTGGGAAATTTCGTTAAGTGCTTTTAAAAAGCTATACCATGGTGAAAGGATTTTGGCTAAAAAATCGAAGATTCTTTTAGGTTTGAGTCTAGGTCTTGGTTTAGTTATTGATAGAGTCTAACCAAGTCTACCAAGATTCAGCCATATAGAGCTAGTTGGTGCTCTGTGCAGGGCTTCGGTCAAGAGGTCATCTCTTCATGCTTTAAAGTTCCGAGGAAGATAAGTTTTAAGGTGATCAAACCAATTGCAATAAGCTTGTTTCAGAGTGTAAAAAGCTGTATTCAACTTACAAATGTGGTGTGGCCTTGCCTAGCCCTCAAACCTAGGGGTTGGATCATGTACACAGCTATCATCAATTCCATGTAAAAGTGAATTGTTGAATCCAATTGACGGACAGGCCAGCCATGACTTAGGGCAATAGTCAACATAACTTTATTATAGGTTTGTCCAGTAACTTGTGAGATATAATCTCTTAGCTGCCCTCTTAATTATACACAATTCATTTACATACGATAACATTGGAGAAATTGTGAAGGAGCAAGAGACCATGTTATATTTTAAAGAGGGCATTCATCTCTTTTTGCATTGTCTGACACCATGTATTTAACACTTTGGCTTGATCAAAATTTTATGATCGATGGGTGTAATCACCCAAATTTTTCAAAATTCTATACTTACCATTTTTCAAACAACTTTGCGATAGCCTTCAAGGATTTTCGGCTTCAAACACTCCAATTTCTCCTAATTATGGTCAATTTCTTCTTTTATTTCACTATCAACGATATCTGGGACTTATTTGGATCTAATTTCAGACTTTGGACACAAAGCCAATCTCAATTTAGACTTACTCTATAATTCAAACAAGGATCCGCTTCAAAAACTCATATAGAAGCCTAAACAAATCCTAGATCTAAATCTATATTCAAAAGCTAGCTCCACATCCAAAACAGTGCCCTAGATCCAAATCCTAATCCAAATACTAGCCCTATATCTAAAAAAGATCTCTAGATCCAAACTATATCCAAAACGGATCCATATCTAAATCCAAATTCTAGAAAACTGGATCCACAACAGAACTTTAGATTTAGACTTTGATCCAAATCAGAAAATCAACATTTTATCCTGCAATGTCAATATCTTATTTATCCATTTGTCTAACCTCCTATTCTTGAACATGATACCCATCTATTGGTTCATTTACCAACTTTGTTTAACTCAGTTCATATATTTTTTTTATCCTCCTTTATATTTAGCCTGATGATTTTCTAACTTCAACACCCATAGTGTGCCTTTCTTTCTATTTTGCTACTTCCATGATTTTATTGGGTCATCATTTATTCCAACTTGATTATCAACCTTTGTTTTACACCAGTATATTTTGTTTTCAATCATTGGACACGTGATTTTAACTAATTCATTCACCCCTATTGAGTCTATATCTTCTTAAATCAAACATCATGCATTTACTATGTGGCTTCTAATCTGCCTGAGCTTTAATCCTCTCCAAAGTCAATATTCTTCACAAGTGAAAGATTGCTCATACTTTTCTCTGTTTTCTATATTATCTTTAAAATATTATCAATTCCCACTATGAAAATCACTATCTGTTGATCATATTCTTATAACAAGTTTCTTTTTTACAAGCCTTTGCCCCAATTGCTTGTCACTAAAGACAAATCGGAAATCATTTTGTACCCTCATTTTCCTGTTAGTGAAAAAAATCATTTTTTCTTTATATAATTTGTTCACATCTTCCTTTATCGTGGTATTTTCCATTATTTTCTTCACCCTAGTTCCAACCCAAGACATCAACCATCTATCTTTTACATAGTACATTGATGCATTTTGTTTTGAATTAGATCCTATCTCTTACCAGTGGTCATCTTTTCAATTACGAATATTTTGAAGCATTTTTTAAATTGTTTTTCCAACATATATATATATATATATATATATATATATATATATTATTCTAACAAATCATATAAATCATCTTTGTCCATCAAGAAAAGGGTTCTATCTCAATCAAATAAACTCAGCAAATAAGCTGGAGAATTGATGAAGCACAACTCGGCCTCTAGGTTTGGAGTATTCTAAAGATAGCTCAACCATGTAACTAGACAAGAGAATATTATGGAGCCAAGTGCCGTTTGGCCATTGGCTTTTCAAAACAAGATCAACCCAAGTATTAGGTTGAGGAATTTTACTAAGCAAGTTCAACATCCAGCCCTTGGTGAAGACAAAAAACTTTACCATAAGGCACTCGATGTAATAAGAAGTCTTCCTATCACAACCAATGTAGGAGCAATAGGGTTTCATTCACATCTTCAACAAAGCTATTTGAGGTGATGAGGGTTCTTTTGTTGATTGCCACTAGTTTTTGAGCAATCTACTTAAGAAAGGGGTAAAACTTGAAATTATGGACAAAAGAGCAACCCACGTAGATAAGGGGTTAAACCAGCAATGTAAGCCAAAACAACTCATTCGGGAGTGTTAAACTTGAATTCAATTTTGGCAAACCCATGTAGGCAAGTGGTTAAACCTACAACATATAAACTCAAACAACCCATTCACGTAAGGGATTAAACCTGAAATGCGATTTTGGCATTTTGATTTTTTTAGCCAAAATTATCGTTGATAATAAATTGGACGCTTATCTTCGCCACTAAGCATGGATTACACTGGCTTAATAACCAAAAGAGACATATGTAATCACCCCAAAATTTTCAAAATTCTATACCTGGCATTTTTCGAACATTTTCGTGATAACTTTACGACAACTTCCACGGATTTTCAGCTTCAAACACTTCAATTTCTCTTAATTAGGGTCATTTTTTTCCTTTGTTTTACTATCAACGATATTTGAGACTTATTTGGATCTAATTTCAAACTTATGAGACAAAGCTCAATCTCAATTTAGACTTATTCTATAATTCAAACTAGGATCCCATTCAAAAAAAGTCATATAGAAGCCTAGCTTCATATCTAAAATAGGGTCCTAATATCTAAATACTAGCCCCAGATCCAAAAAAGGTATGTAGAACCAAACTAGAACCAAAATGGATCCATATACAAATCCAAATTCTAAAACTGGATCCACAACAGAACTTAGATTTAGACCTTGATCCAAATCTCAGTTTCGGACTCATTTCATCCCAATTTGGGCCTTCATATCAATTCAGACCTTATCTAAACCCAAGATCCAAAGTCTAGATCCATATCCTTGTTCAGTCCCAAATTCTTAATTTAGATCCAATTCCCTGTTTTTACTTCAATCCATATCTAAATATGAGATTCAGAACTAGATCCAAATCTAAATATATTACTTTTGATCCATTCTATGCTTTTGATCTAGATCCAGCACCAAATCTGAGAGCTAGATCCATTTTTAGATCCGAATACAAGTCAGATGATTTCGAGTCCAAGCATTGAGACATTATGGTCATTTTTCAAATACCAACTGTTTCTAATTCAAGATTACCAAAATACCCTTGATGTTTTTTAAAAAAATATCATTGAATTTCTCAAAATGCCCTTGGTCTTCTCAAAATATCCTTTTTTTACAAAAATAAACTTATTTTTTTCCAAAAATACCAAAATATCCTTTGTGGGGCACACAACCAACGTGGTAAGCAGATCAAGCTTGGTCTGGCTGTACCTGGCACAGCCAGGCACGGCCTTGGCCTGGCCAATCTTGGCACGGCCTTGGCCTGGCCAATCTTGGCCCGGCCCTGGCGCAACCCTTGCCGGCCTCGTGTGGCCCTAAACGGCATGGCGATGCCCTAGCTGTTCAGGCATGGCCTTGAACGGCCCTAGCCTGCCTAGCGTGGCCAGGTACGACCGTGGCCCTCCATTCCTCAGTTGGCGTGACCAGGCACAGCCCTAGCCCATCAAGGCTGAGCCAGCTGCCGGCCAGGTTAGGCATGCAGCTGGCCGTCACAGGCCAGAATGGGCCTGTGGTAGGCCAGCTCAGCTAGTTTAGGCCTGCGAGTGGGCTAAGCCCACGTTGGGCGAGCCTTAGGTGGCACCCTACCCTCTGGTATGGTTAACCCTCCAGTCAACCTATTTTTGGATGGATTTGACACTCTTAGTGTTTTTAAGCTATTTTAAGTCAATAATGACTAATTAATGGCAATTTTTATTTAAAAAAAACCACAACGCCCTTGAGCCTGCTTCCACTATAAATATATCCTCATTTCTCTCATTTACCATGAAAAATCTATCATCCTTTCAAACCTTTGAGCCCTCTCTCTCCTCTTCTAGATTTCTTCTTCTCTTCTTCTTTCTCTTCTTCTTCTTGTTTAATTTTTTTTGTTTGGCGCTTCTAATCATCAACTCCAAACCTTCATTTCCAACAAGAAGAGACCTTGTTGGAGCTTGTGATGGACTCTTGAGGAGTATTTCTAACCTGTTCAAGCTACCATCAAGAAGTTCTTTTTGCTAGGAATAGCTAAGGAGCCGCCTTGACACCAAATCTTTTTTTTTAAAGGTATTTATAACTTTCTTTTTCTATCATTTTCTTTTCTTTTTTCCTCATAACAAGCTGATGGAGGTCCAGAGTCTCTCCAGAGCTAAGGATCCTTCTTCAAGCTCTGAGAGCATGAACAATGCAAATGCTTTCCACAAGATTTTTGTTTCTCTCTTTTTAACTCATTTTTTAGCATTTTAACTAGTTTCTTCATTTCTTTTAACTCGTTTATCTCTTTTTATCTTGTATTTCTCTACTTTTAATTTTTCATCTTTATTTTTCTTTTTTTTATTCATCTTTTTCAAATATTTTTTTTCTCCCTCTTTCATCTTTATTTTTCTCTATATATTTTTGTTTTTCTCTTTCTATTTTTTAATTTTTCTTTACCTATTCTTGCTCTCTGATCATATATGTATCTTTTCATTTCTCTATCTAATTCTTTATTTTGATGCCTTGATTATATGTGGATGTGTATAAAAAAGTCAAGATTTGGGGTGTGTTATTTTTCTACTTTTATCATTTTGAGGTTGGGACATGTCCAACCCGGAAAAAACCTAAACGCGGTTGATGTACATGATAATTTGCATTGAGCATCTCATTTTTTATTTTTCAAATTACAAATTCATCTTTCATATTTTTTTAATGATTCTTCTAACCTTCTATTGGCCTATCTATACTTTCAATACACCCTTGATTGACTCACTATATGAAATCTTACCTCTATCAATTTTCATCAAGTTTTTTTTTTTCATTTCTCCATAAATGTATGTGATGTTTGGAATTGTTTATCTTTTTGTTATGCATATAAAATTTATGTAATCATACATACACTACCATTTATGGGACTCACGAATGCTCACAAGCACATCTCTAAACAGTTTAAGTAAGACAAGATCAAACCCTAATGAGGTGATAATCAAATTACAGCAAAATCTTGAAAGTTACTTAAATTCAAGCGAACCACCCCTACAAATTAAAATATTTTCTTCTTTTAAATATCAAATTTTCACTCTTTTCAACATATTATTTTGACATTTGTAATATTTGAAAAGTGTCTCTCTTTGGCCCTATGATGAACAAGAACTTTGATCATCGTCCATCTATTTTGATATCTTATTTTTCAAGTTAAACTTGTAAAACTTGCTTTTGCAAAGCATAACAAGTTAAAATCATGTTTTGTAAAATAAGTAATTTACAAGTATTTTCCTAATCATATTTCCTCAAAAAAGTTGAAAACTTCGATTTTCAAAGCTATCTTCAAATATAAGTTATCTTTTATTTGAGTTCTAGTGACAAAATTTGAAGAACTCAAATGATCTTACAAGTGTCTTTTGAACAATTTGTTTTCTATACTATTTTGCTATTAGAACAATTCAATCTCAAGTTTCTAGAGTTATTAATTATTAAGTGTTCGTTAGCCCTTGAGACCATAGTTCTAGACCTGAGGGCACTATTTTTTTAAAACCAAACCATATGTTAATCATTTCAAAATTGGTCTCAATATTAAAAAAAACATTATTTAGACTTGAGCACACATGCGTATAGATTTAGGATTACATTTCAAATAGCGGAATGTGCAATGCAAGAGGCTAGTTCTTGGTTAGGTTACCCCCAATAAATGTGTTGGGAACGACTGGAACTCGTACCGACGGATGAGACACTTTCTCTCTTATTTCAAAACAAAACTTTATTTTTCTGAAGCACTACAAAGTCCAAAATAAAATTTGAGGATGCAAATAACAGGGATCTTGGTTGATGATAGCTTGATCTTGAGAGGGTTGACAGTACTTGAAAAATGCAAGATCAAAGAGTACCATCCATAGATCTTGTAACCATATGGAGGGCCTGAGTAGGACTTGGATCCGGTAATGGGGAAGTTGGAACAAGAGATTGAGATTCACTACATGGTATATGTAAGTTTGTGATCGAGATGATGACATTACTAAAGAAGAATTTGATGAACTAGTTGGCTAGATTGGAAGCAGCTAGTCCTTGAGCATGGTATTCGATAGGAAAAGAGAGAGGCATAGTGACTGGTCGTGAGGGTTCACTAGAATTTTGTGGCTGAAGGATAGTAGTATTTGCTTGTCACAAAATGCGAGCACAAACTTCTTGCATGTTAATAAGGCATTTTCTTTGTAAATTCATATGAAATCATGTTTCAAAACTATAATCTTATTAGCCACAATACTAGAACAAATATGTCTTTATATTTGTGCATCATACTTGTATCAGACATGGGAAGATGCATACAACACCTGTATCCTCAGTGTAATTTCATTCTATCACCATATGTAGAACTAGTGGGATGCCAATGACTTTGCATCAATTTCATGGTCATTATAACAAATGCCTAATTGTAAATCATAACAGTTTTAGGCAACATAATTTTCCCTACAACAAATTTGACATGTTCTTTGATTTTTATTTTTATATTAACATCCTTGAGTTCCTCTTCCACCACATTAGTAATTTTACCAAATCAACCTCCACTACAATTGTGGCCTTGACCTCTTCCTCTGTCATGCCTTCTTTGTAAGAATAATGCAATGGCTATAGATTCAGATGAAGCTTTATGTTTGTTGTTAATAATCTCTAGCTATTTTCCCTTGTTAATGAGATCATACCGTTCCAAAAAAAGGACTGCAACACCTTGAGAGTTATCACAATAGCAACAAAACTCTCATACTCGCTTGCAAGTCCATAAAAAATAAACATAACTACATCAACCTCTTTTATAGTCACTCCTGCATCACTTAATGAATCCACCAGGAATTTCACATGATTTGAATAATTAGTGATACTTTTTTTTTAAACATTTTGGGGACCTTCACTGAGTAGAAGGATGCGTAGACTAGACTATGAGGCAAATGTCTTCTTGAAGAATTGTGTGGGGCTTATAGATCACTCTTGTGATGAATAAATAATCTGGCACAAAACTGACTCATGGTAGGTTTGATCCAACTCCAAAGTAGCTGGCCTACATGCTTCCAAAATATATATATATATATATATATATATAGTGAGGAAATAGTGACTCTAGCTGTTCAAAGTCACCCAACCGTCTAACCAAGACTGTCTATTTGATGCACATGGATGGTTGAAAGAAAAATATGAAAAAAAAGTTGGGAACTGATACTAAATGATGAAATGCTCATTAGCTTTTCCTCCTTGTTTTTCTCTTAACCATCCATCATGATGGCTTGGACAGCCCTAGTTAGATGGCTGGGTGACTCTAAGAAGCTAGAGGCACCATTCAATTTTCCTCTCTCTCTCTCCCTCTCCCTATATATATATTCAAGATTTGGTTTTTCTACATCACCTTCTTTGATCATTTGAGGAGGACACTGACAAGATCTGTCAACATGATTTAAGAGACCTTGACACAATGTTACTAATTCTATTTAAGACTTCCATAGCAAAGAATTATTCCAGTCCAGCTTTATAGAAATCTGGGTCAAGAATGCAAACCACTGAGAAATTGTTGTTGTGGGGGCATACTTGAATATGGTGTGGCAGCTATGATAGTTTTGATACCGTGAAAAGTCAAAGGAGCACTGAAGGGAAAACATACAAACAATCAACATTCACATGACAAATACATGGTTATGTTAAAAACAAGTCCTAAATCCATGATGCCAGTTCTTCCACTCTCTTTCAAATGTAATTAGAGAGTAGAGGATTAGGAAATGCACATTAAATAACAGCAGTACATGTGTTTTCTCATCAAGATCACCATTTTTCTTTTGGTTTAGTTGTATGACAAGGTTTGTCTTTCTGCTTTGTCATAGGGATTCTAATGTCATCACAGAGTAAAGTGTCAGCTTCTCTTTCCTTATCCTTTCCTTGACCACTAACAACGGATCTTTCAGCCATATCTTTGTGCTCTAGACCACCAAAGCTTATCAAATCTACCATAACATAGTGCTGGATATCCTCACCACATCAGAGGACAGGTAAACAACAAGACTTTGTGGGCCTGCTTTTGATGTTCATGAATCTCCTATCTCAGATCATGTACATACATCCTTAGCATGTCATTGTGCTTGGATTTCCCCCTTATCCCCGGCAAGTCTCCTAACAATTGTGGGCTGATTGGTAGTAAAAGCATTGGGGCCATCCTTATCAACGGCCTGATCTGACTTCTTTTTAAAGTGACATCATTTTGAGTTTGCTTTCTTCGAGTCTGCATTTTAACTTGAGTGAATACATTGAAAGCAGAAGAGTGGGCTTTACCACTCATAACAGTCGAATCCTCCTCAGCGGTTACAAGAAAAGTGCCTAGTTGATCAATAAGAAAAGTTTGTGTAACTAAGTTTTTAAATATTGATGGCCAAGTTCGTTAAAAGAAATGCCTATTTACGTGAAATTTTACCGATTCTTGGGCAGCCAAATATTAATATTCAAAAGATCCCCATCAACTTTCAATCGACTTTTTTTGTTTTGGATTTTAGCGGACTCTTAGGCTAGCTTCCCTAGTCTGTAGTACCGTGATGTTGTGAATAATCTACCTACAGATTCCATCAAGTGGCAATCGTAGTTTAATAGAAGGCTGTACTTTCTCTCAAGTTCTCTTGTCTGGCTAACGAATTTTATAACGGGAAAATGCCTAGAGTGTTTAAAGAAATAGCTTTAAGTAGACCAGGAGCGGTGGGTACTTGTCATCAAAAGATGGTTCAAGAACTGTGGCCTCTGTTCCAACGGAAACTGTAGACTAAATAAAATATGGCAAACCAAACCCCACTGGCATTAATTAACTATATTCTAGTTCACAAGATTTCATTGAAAGTTGAGCTGCGAAATTTTATCTTCATAGTTGAATAAAAATATGTGACTTAAGCTTGCGCCCGAAGCAGGAGTACCGCCCCTTTGGGCGGTGGAAGCAGACGGCAAGGCCAAATTACTGCGCCGGTTGTCGAATTCAAGAAAAAAAAAACTGAAAAAGCTACTATGATGTGAATCAATGCATCAATCATAAGATGACATCAACATCGAGACCGAGTTGATGACAGGAACATGCTCTACTCATCCTCGAATGAGGGGATGAACATTCTCTCAACGACGCTAGCTGCTCCAGAATGAAATTAAAAGCAAATTATCTTAAAGGAAGAGTTTCTCAGATCGTGTACAAATGAAATCCGGATTACTGCCAGAGATTTTGCATTCACTTTCAGTGTAAGCTCCTATGAGCACGATGATACAAGAAATGGGCTCAAGCTTTCTCACGTTTCCTCAACCCATTTGTCTTCAATGATTTCAACCAGCCTCACCTTCTTCAAGTTGTCCTCTGAATCTGCATTATTGAAATCCAAGCACAGATATTCATCAGTTAAAATATGCAAGTGGGTGCCTGTTATCATCAGAAGCAGTTAATCTCTCCTTTGGTTGATAGACTGCTCCATCTGCAGAGCAGTCTATGTACATATGATAACGAATCCCTAATAATGGGTTAAACGACCATAAATTTTCTAACCCTTCCCTTACAGTAAAGAAGCTTAGTTTTTTCTTGACTGCCATCAAAGTAAAATAATTCAAGCTTGGTTTCTCAAAAGCACTTAACCTTCTGTTGCAGACATTTGCTTCGTGATTCGACATTTGTTCTTAAAATAAATGGTATTTTTCATCGTAGGACGTCCGGCACGTCCATGTCGTGTCGTATGAATTTTTGACTGATCAGTCATGTGGTTGCATCCCCATATCCATGTGATGCTTTCAGCCCACGTGTACTATCTGCACAATGATAGGACTATAGAGAGAGAGATTAATTTATGCATGTCCCATAGAAAAATATTAATCGGTGTGTTTTAAGTTGACGCGGTAACTGATCAGTAGACGTAGCCACAAGAATTCCTTCGTTGGTCTTCGATTCTCTGCAACCCATTAACAATTTGGTCATTCAGTACTCAAAGCATCACACACAGTTTCTGGTTGGCCTTTGCTTTTCCTTTCCAAATTTCTTCAAGCATTGCTTGTATATGAGTGTGTGGATGGGTAGGCTTTTATGTGCAAGTTGAAATACTTGGAGATCTTCCGTTTGATTCCGACACTGCTTTGGATCTTAAGAACAGGAGGAACGAGTGGGGGTTTCGGCATTCGCTTGGACCATAGGATTAATCCACCTACCCACAGGATGGGATCAGTAGCTAGGATCAAGCAAGGTGAACTGCTATAGTTCTCAGTACCTACTACCACCAAAACCAAAATGACCACTTAGCTAAAATAAGATACTCTCCACTAAGGCTAAAGAAAAAGCGTGATATTCTAAACAGTGAGAGGTTCAAAAAGCAAAAAACAAAATGTTCGTAAACTTTACGGTTTCCCGAAAAGGAAAAGGAAAGGGAACGTTTACCAGAAAGTAGCTTTCGCCAGGTTGCAGCCCTTGCAATGATACTCCCGAAACATCAACATGAATAGGATCTCCCGATGAATGGACCAAGATGACGTCTTCGCCGAACAATGCCCGCATGTGGAACGGTCCCCTTGGAACTTGGAAAATGATTCCATTGATAGACACTGTTATCAGCTCTGCAATCAACGCCAGTATTTTGTAAGTCGCATGTCAGCTACAGGTAACTTAAAAACGCAGTTCTAGAGCGGCAGTTTTGCAAATGACAAGGCTACAATTTTTTTCTTACGGTTTTCATAAAGAGAGACACTTGTGCATTAACTTCCCTTCTGTACATGTATATCAACTTTGCTGGCAATTTCTTTCAGACAATACTAACTAATAAAGATCCAAAGGAAAGAAATTTCAAATTAGCCTCTTCTTTTCAGATTTCCTCTGATGCTAAGGTACGTACTGCAAGTCTGCAACAATGACCACTTCTTGTTTTGGCTAAGGTTTAGAGGGACATATCCCCATTGCAAAAAACATACACTGTCAGTTTCATCTGTTAAACCCTTTGACAGGCCTCTGCTGGTAGAAAGCTATACAGCGCTAAGGCATGGAGGCAATTCGAGATTCACTGCAAAGCCCTCATGTTCAAGCTCTCTAGAAAGTCTATTTTACTGGTAAAATAACGTAGTTTATGGCTCCTCATCTTACGTAGTAGGTCATTCTACAGGTGAAATTTGGAGTAATCACAGATTCACAGGGCCTCCCCATGTTTGTGGATGGTTGTCTTGGCATGCAACAAACTTCGCATAAAAGTCTGACTATGCAATCCATGGGTTGGGCAAGAAGTGGGCATGCAGTTTTTGCGGCAGAGTAGTTCAAAGAAGGGCTTCCACAATAAAACGTCATGCATTATCTTAAACCCCAAGGTAAAAGAACTAACCAGATTGATAATGAAAACCTGCAGAAGACGATTGCGTGAGGATGGAAGAGACAAGGTAAGGTTGGTCAATATGATGTGACCCCAACTCTTTGGATACCGGATAAACGTTCACGGCCTCGTCAACAGGTAGATGGGATGCAGAATACGTGTCGTTAACAGAGAGACCGCCATGACCAGAGGTCGGACCAAGAGCAGCGGCGTTACCCTGAGGGAGATGAGGCGAGACCGAATCATGAAGGAGAGGAGGAGAAAAGGGTGAAAAGGAAGAGGACGATGATGATGATGATGACGAGGAGCAGAAAGGTGCCGGGTCGACGTGGAAACTGCTCTTTTCATCCCTGATCAAGGCTTGGATTCCGGACTGCATCTGTCTAAGGCGGCGGCGTGAACGGGAGCGGCGGTTCTGAAACCAGTAAAACACGTTTGCATCACCAACTGACCCAAACCTCTCGAGAAGCTTCCTGATCCTGACTGTCTCATCCTTTGGTGGATTCACCATCCCACTGTTGAAGATGGATTCCAGGATGAGAATCTGCTCCGGCTTTGGGCTCCATCTGGACCTAATAGGCCCCGTTGTTCGTTCTGCAACTTGGTTGACTCCACAACCATCTCTTCTTACTGCTCCTCCTACTGACCCACCATTATCCGCAAGTTGGTGACCGTCGTTCATGGCGGCTGAAGCAGCTCAAGCAAGAAAAATAATTCACACTGAAACAAGAGCTCCCCACAAAGACAATATGTAAGTACCGAGAGGGCCGAAGAACTATATTATTTCCAGTCCATACACTCCGTAGCAGCAAAAAAAGAATCATTCAATATAAAAAGGTAATCACGGCCTGGGTCTTCCGCCTTTGCCCCCTTTTCCCTTTCGCTGTTTCACAGGACGCCACCAAATTGCCTCTTCATTGGAAATAATACAACATTATCGCCGCAACAACATGTTCATGATGAATTAATATTGCAACACTTGAACATATTAAAAACGACATTTCAGTAAAACTTTCAACAGAACATTGCTCTTGAATAGTTTAGGAACCATGCTTTATGATATGTAGCGCGTGATGTACTTAATTTCTTCATGGACATCGTCATGCAAGAGAGAGAGATATTGGTATTGAGCTTAGTGCAGTTCTGACGGCTTTGTCCCTCAATGGGCCATCATGTTAGCGCCTAGCAATATTTTATTTCAAACCCATAGGTTGCATAAGTTCGATGTTCAGCATCCCACTTATCGACAAAGGCATGGTTCAAAGGCGAAAGGATCGTTGTTCCAACCACTATGTCCAAAGTTAACTGCTCCACGGCACATGATGCTGAATAACTCAATTTGCATATACGTATCCAACCATCGTCATGCCTGCCGTAGAAGTCATGATCTTGTTGATACTATTTAAAGCATAAGCATTAAACACTTACAAAGCAACCAAAACGACAGCTAGTTCTCAGCTTTCCTTTAATTGAGCTATCTCTTCCTCTTAATGTTGTTTAATTTCCCCTTTGGTCGACTAAGGCGCGGCATATACATGATGAGTTAGGTCGTTCTCTTCAAAGGAATAGTTCTAGTGAAACGAAGATTTTGAAACCAGGCGGTAAAGAAACTAAAGATAGACGAAAAGAACGAGGCAAATTATTAATTAAGTGCTTTAACTGGCTTGAACCAAAGATAGGTTAGCAACCAGAAAACATGGGCCAAAGTACTTTCCTGATCGTAGGTAGATAGAATAGGTTTGTGGCACGGGTTTGGTTAGTTTTACGTGAACTTAAACCGAGTCATGCATGATCCTCCGTTTCTGCTTTTGGGTCGATCAACTCTGTCCATGGATGTTTCTGGATAATGTGTAAATGGTCCGTGGGCTCGAACGGCGTACAACAGCCGGTGCTCAGCGGATACTCTGAATGAGTCGGCATGGGAAATGATAACAACTCTCGCTGTCTGGATGTGATTCGCGGGTTGGGTGGTGCATGTTGGTGTCTTGCTGCTTTCATTACTCCTTTTATTATATCTGATGGAATCAAAAGTAGATGCCACCCGTAGGTAGGCAATGTAGGAATATAATTTTATTATGTGTGTGTGTGTTTTTTTTTTTTTTTGAGGGTAGAAAACCTCCACAATCTGCAGCTAGCTTTCTGCCTTCGGTTGTCAGAGTTTGGGGTCCATAGAGAGGCCTCCACTTTGCAGTACGAGATCGAGTAGAAGGTCGGTCCCCTCTTTAATTTCCTGTCATCCATATACATTTTATGTTCAAACTAGTCAAAAATTATACGTAGAGATCAACCCATCCTGAATCTTATTATTATACGTTTGCTAGAGTTTTATCCCATGCAGTTCACAAGATTTTGGTCTAGATGCAAGGGAAGGACCTCAAAATTCGGGGTACTTTTTTCTGTGAGCACTTCCCCCGGTCGGAAAACTGGCCCAAACTCTTGGGCGTGATGACATGTACAACCAATACATTCGAACGGTTTCGTCAAAAGAGATTCACAATTTACAGTTGAATCAAACGAAAACATGAGTATCGTTGAGGTAACAAAGCAAGTGTCACACGATCCACAAAACAATATTAGCGTACAAAAGTTTTCATTGGGTATTGCTTAGTAAAATCTCGTGCTGTATGATTTTGTCCTCACTTCCTTGAAGCATGCAAAAGGAATAACGGATGAAATTAAAAATAATGTACGTTTTCCATTTCTAAATGGTTTTTAAGTGAAGACAATTCATTAACTATTGACAAACTGTTCACTCCTAGCTCATATATGATAAGGCACAAGCTCAAATTCAAAACTCCACAAAATCAGGAGTAAATGAATTCTGTGATATTAAAGGGAAGCAAATTAGGCAAGAGGAAATCACGCATCTAGATAGCATCGGTTCAAGTTATTCAAAAGCAAGGGAGAGATTTAAGGAAACAAATCTCAAATTTGTAAACCAATGGAATCTGATAAAGAGGTACCTAATTTGAATTTCAATTTTGCTAACAAATGTATAAAATCTATTGATGTAGGAAACTAGTCGATAGAGAGTTGATGACAGAGATCGTGGATTAGGAACAATTCTGAACCACATTAAAATCTGTTTATTCTCGGTTCTTCTTCCTTTTACATGGTATTAGAGCTTGAAAGCTCTAATCAGCAGATTTGTTGACCCTGGTAGCTGCACCTTTTTCTTATCATGGCGACATCATCAACATCCTCAACAGCTAAGTATCCATATCCTTCCACTGTGAACGTGGCCAACTTTGTTTCTATTAAACTTGAAAACACAAATTCTTGGACTCATGGAGAGTCAAGATATGCTTGGTTTCATTGATGGGTCGATTATCACACCAGCTTCTACCATAGAATTTACAGAAATTGGTGAAGCCATGGGACGACCAAATCCTGATTTTTCTGGTTGTAAGAAATCAAACTGTCTCCTAAGAGGTTGGATAACTGGGTCTCCCATAGAGGAAGTCTTAAGACTAGTCATGGGACATGAGAACTCTGCACAGGTATGGAAAACTTTAACATGAGCCTTTGCTCCAAAATCAAAAGATATGGAGATTATGTTGGCAAGAAAGTTGCAACTTTACTGCAAACAAGACAAACTTGTCACTGAGTACGTCACAGGCTTCAAAGCCATATGCGATGAACTCGCTGCTGTAGGAAAGCCTCTTACAGATGACTGCAAGGTATTTTGGCTGGTCAATGGACTTGGACTAAGCTATGAGTCATTTATGATTTCTATTCTTAAGCCGCCGATACCATCATATCTTGATGTTGTGTCATTGCTTCATGGACATGATATGATCAAAGACTTACATGCATGAGAAATTAGATTGAACAATCAAATGGCCTTTCTCACGCAATAGTCCAACAAACAAAACAATAGAAAACACTACAATAACAATTGATGCAATACCAAGAACAACAATATTCGGTTCAATTCCAAAGGGTGTGGCTTCAATCTTGCAACTTAGACATAAAATCAACAAGGACTGATTAATGGAGATTCCAATAAATCCAAGGTTGTGCCAGATTTGTGATTAAATAATCATAGTGCCTTCAAATGTTATCACATGTTTGATCATGCCTATCAGCCTCGTCAACAAGGACCGATTAATGGAGATTCCAATAAACGCAAGGTTGTGCCAGATTTGTGATTAAATAATCATAGTGCCTTCAAATGTTATCACAGGTTTGATCATGCCTATCAGCCTCGTGATATGGCACGTGTCTTTGCTACTATGAAAGTCATAGATCCTACTGATCAAGACTGGTTTCCAGACACGGGAGCAAGTTCTCATGTGACTGATGATCTAGGTAAACTCAAGAGCTTCATCCTATATAGTGGAACAAAAAAAGTTATGGTAAGAAATGGTCAACATCTTGATATTATGCATGTTGGAGTTGCTGATATTCATGTGGGCAATCATACAAAAAAAGTTATGGTAAGAAATTGTCAACATCTTGATATTATGCATGTTGGAGTTGCTGATATTCATGTGGGCAATCATACAATTCCTCTAGACAATGTTCTGTAGTGCCTGACATTAAGAAGGATCTTATTTCTATCAACCAACTTACTTCCTCTATGCCTTATGTGTTTGAATTTTCTTCCAACTTCTTTGCTATTAAGTTCAAGGAGACAAAGGAAGTGATTGCAACGGGGTCTAGAGAAGGTGACTTATATACTCTCAAGCTGAAACCAAAGATTGTGTTCTTTCAACAAGGTTCTGATCAGCTCCTTTTGAAGTCTCGCATGAGTGACTCGGTCAGATGGGGAAGACGTGCAGACTTTCATTTATTTCTATTGATGATGATTGTGATTCTTTATTTGCTAAAGTGCATTGCGATTTATGGGGACCAGATCCTATTGCTTATTGTCAAAATATTAAATATTATGTCTTATTTGTGGATCAATTTTCTAGATATTCTTTGATATATCCCCTAAAAACCAAAATCTGATTTTTTTGTTAAATTCATTGAATTCCACAAAATGATCCAAACTAAGTTTGATGCGAACCTAAAAGTTTTTCAAAGTGATGAGGGAGACAAGTTTAATAGTTCGGCCTTCAAGGACTATTTAAAGGAGAATGACATCAAACACAAAAAATCTTGCCCCAAGACGCCTGAGCAAAATGGACTGGTGGAGCACAAGCATAGATCTGTCACAGAATTCGGTCTTACTATGTTCTTTTATAGTAACCTCCTAGCCCAATATTGGGTCGAGGCCTTCTCCATTGCTGTATGGCTCATCAACTGACTTTCATCACAAGTTTTACATGAGATTCTATTTAAAAAACACCCTGATGATTCTTGTCTTCACGCCTTTGGATCTAGATTCTATCCTTATATTTGGGGTTATACAAATAAAAATTTCAACTCAAGTCTCTACCGTGTGTGTTTGTTGGATAACAACCATTATAAGGCATATAGATGCCTTTACCCTTCAGCTAGTCATATATACATCTCTCGGCATGTCGTATTTGATGAAACCATTTTTCTCTACCAAATCACCACACCCACCTCTGCGGCAATACCCTTTAATGCTGATTTTGTATCATTTTCAAATGACCACCATCTAGAGTCTCAACATTTAGCACAAATGCATAATACCGAAGACCCACTAATGAGCTCCCTAGAGAAATACCAAACACCCCATTCCCTTTACAACTAGCCCAACCCATTCAACTACTAGCCCCAATGACATCCTCTCCCTTATCTACTCATCCAGTGACTACACAGTCCAAATCAGGCATTGTCAAACCTAATCCCAAGTATGCCCTCAACAGCTCATCTATTCCAATGGAACCCCCCATTATTCCTTTGCACTTAAACACTTGGGTTGGCATCAAGCTGTGAAAGATGAGAACGCTGATTTACAAACTAATCACACTTGGATCTTGTGCCTCAAACTTCAGACATGCATGTGATCAGTAGCCGTTGGGTGTTCAAAACTAAACTAAAAGGAGATGGACAACTTGAAAGGCTCAAGGCTCGCTTTGTAGCCTAAGGATATAGTCAAATTCAAGGGCCGGATTTCTTGGAGACCTTATCACCAGTGGTAAAATTTGCTACTATAAGGTTAATGCTAAGTCTAGCACTTGCTTTTGATTGGCCACTCAAGCAATTAGATGTAAAAAATGCATTTCTTAATGGCCATCCTCGTGAGCTTGTTTATATTGAGAAACCTCATGGCTTGAAAGATCCATCCAATCCTCATCATGTTTGTAGATTAAATCGAGCTCTTTATGGATTAAAACAAGCCCTTTGGGCCTGGTATGATAGATTTGCTCGATTCTTATTTTCTATACAATTTATTGCTAGCATGTTAGTTCCATCACTATTTGTTCGACGACAAGGAAAAATAGTCACTATTTTGTTATTGTACGTTGATGGTATTATTATTACAGGAAGCTCTCATTCATTCATAGCATCATTTCTAGAAAACACAAGGCAACAGTTTTCTATGACCGATCTTGGAGACCTTAACTATTTTTTTGCGGAATTCAAGTGCATTAAAATTCAGCTGGATTATTTATGCATCAATCCAAATATGCACAAGGCATCATTTCTCGAGCACACATGCAGACATGCAATGCTACGAGCACACTTATTTCTTCCAATATTAAATCTCATGAGGAGATTGATCAACCATATTCAGACCCTACAACGTACTGCAGCCTTGTAGGGGCACTTCAATATCTTACTCTCACACGACCGATCTCTCCTATGCAGTCAATTTTGCATGTCAATTCATGCATGCGTCAACAGTGAAACGTTTTCAACTTCTAAAATGGATTATAAGGTATGTTTGAGGCACATCTCAATATGGCTTTCAATTTTATAAATCCAAAGATTTGACTTTATGGGCCTTCTCTGATGCTGACTAGGTTGGGTGCCTGAAAGTGCGCTGCTCAACATTTGGCTATTGCACCTTCGTTGGCGCTAATTGTATATCCTGGAGTTCTAAGAAGCAACCAACTGTCACTAGATCATCATGTGAGGCTGAGTACCGAGCGCTCACCGAGGCTGCTGCATAAATTAAATGGATTACGTTTATTTTGCAAGAAATTGGGGTTTATCTATCCAAAGCTCCTATTTTACTTTGTGATAATATCTCTACACTTTATACAACTATCAAGCCTGTGCTTCATTCACGCATGAAACACTTGGAACTTGATTACCATTTTGTTCGAGAACAAGTGGCACTGGGCAATATGGAGACTCAATTCATGGCAACCGAAGGCCAGCTCGCTGATCTTTTTACTAAACTGTTGCCTCAACACCGTCTCAACTTTCTCATTCAGCACCTTGGATTACACCAGCGACCTTTCCTTCGGTTGAGGGGGAATGATAACACACAAGCTCAAATTCAAAACACCATAAAATCAGAAGCAAATGGATTTGGCGATATTAAAGGGAAGCAAACCAGACAAGAGAAAATCATGCATCCAAATAGCGTCGGTTCAAGTTATTCAAAATCAAGGGAGAGATTTAAGGAAACCAATCTCAAGTTTTGTAAACCAATGGAACCTGATAAAGAGCTGCCTCACTTGAATTTGAAATTTCCTAACAAATGTATAAAATCTATTGTATATATATGTGGAGAGTGATTTGGATCACATCTTCAGGGAATGTGGATACCAACTTGGGGAGTTTGATATTTTGCCAGATATAAGCATCAAAACTGAAGTAAGGTTACTAAAATCAAACAATGAAGAAGAAAATATACAAGCCACTAAAATGTTTAGAATGGTGAGACAACACTCAATCCCAATCAAGCAGTACTTTTTGCTGCCCTTTCACATGCATTAGCGTGCTCTTATATATTTGTAATGTTTCAAGCCCCAGGTTCTTTATTCCTGGATTAGCTTCAAAGGCACTCCAAATCCAGCCACATATTCAACTATTCACATGCACAAAATAAAACATGAGAACCTTTACCATATTTAAGAGTTACCTATACTATTTATATAGTTAATTTTTATATTTTTATATGCAGTATATTATACATTAATTAGACCACGTAACACTCATGAAGAGCAAAATTTAATGATAGCATATTACTAATAGTTAAGAATCTTTTTGTGCTAAAAGGAATATTTAGTTATATTAAATCACTACAACATGCATCACATTCAGTGGCACAGGATTTGAGCCACTATAAGTTTTTAGTGACAAAACTCTTTTACCACTGTATTCCTCACTATAGGTCCCATCACTGAAAAAAAGTGGCAAATAATGGCTATGTTTCATTGATGAATGATTTGTGATGAAAAGTTGTGCCACTGATAAGATACTGTAGCCCAATTATTTGAACTACTAAAAATTTTCAATTACTGCTATTCCTGCTATTCCTGCTACTAAAGATCACTCTTTGCATCACTGAAATTGTAAAGAGGATGAAGCATAAGTTAAACTGTGATGAAACCTTGCGCCACTGATTTGTAGTTTTTGTTTTTTAATGATCAGTTGTTTTATGCATATGTAGAATGTAATAAAAAAAGTAACTCTTGGTGCTTAATGCCTAAGATAAACATATTCACACATAAATTTGTGGACTCTAATTCTTAGGTTCTGAACATGAAGATTACATGCACGAGCATATAGAGGAAAAATCTAGATATATTTAAAGAGCAATCCTCCATGTGCAGCAAAGAATGGCGCGAAACCAATGGTTCAACTGCTATGAGCCTGACCAATATGTGCAGAGAATGATTAGAAGTATCCTTCATGTCACCAACCACTGTTGCTTGAGAACCCTTTGGGCACAATGTTTTACATGATCAGTTGAACCTGCAGCCTAGATACAAAGAATTACATGCGAGTATCTCAAAGCACTCTTCAGATAGAAATAGAAGAATATGGAAAAAATAGTTTGTAAAAGATAGGATGAAACAAACAAATTCCATTTATAACTAGAATTAAGGAGGCTAGAGAAATTAACCCTGAATTATTAATAAATGTAGCTAGTATGTCATTTTCTTGCATAGCCAAAATGTGCCAGATGAGTCATTTCTATATATCCCCAAAGGGGAATTGGAAGACTCCATCGGGCAGTTCTTTATTATCAGAACTAAGTGATGCTGACATCTCAGCTGTTCCCTGGATGTGCCTATACGTACCTAAATAGGCAAGCAAACAAAGTTCAGTGGCTTTTACTTGTAAGCATTGCTTGTAAAGCACTCTGTTATATACCCAATAACTAGACCCATCCATATTCCAATGGAAACAATGAAGAACAGAATCCTGAAAACCCCAGGAACAAAACAAGGTTCAAGAGATCACTAGAAGCACATTATCCTATTAGCCTTAAGAGATGGAAGGAGTGCACAATGAAGCATTTAAAATGGTAAATTGTGCACCATATCTGAATCCATCCCCGGAATATCTCCAATGTTGTCAGCAATGTTGTCTGCAGTAACCTGCATATCACAAGCAAAGAAAGGCAGTTAGATTAAGGTTCACAGCCCAAAGCAACATAAATTACATAAATCACAACAGAACTTAACACTAGGTTACGTCGATTATCTTCAGGAATGTTTTTTCCACCTTCCCAACAAGGCCAACACAGCAGTTAAGAGGTAAGCTTATTTCATCACCATACTGTGGTACCATGAGAGAAAACTACCAATAATTCATCCTCAATCTGGCTGTGAGGAGTGAATTCCTGGTCAATTATTCTCATTTATTCTCCACTTCAGAGTCCAGATAAGATGGAACACAGTTGTTTTCATGATCAACTTTTGATTTTCATTCCCAAATTTAGTTTTGTACAATTTCTCAACTAGACATGTTTGTTTTGATGTGCATAAGTATTTGTAAGCTATGAATTTTACAGTTTAGAACATTTAGCATTTGAAAGTTTTCTTTTTCCTGCTTTTGGAGAGATCAATTGAAAGAGACCCGATTTGAACTCTCTAAGGAGCAGTTGTTAAATCTCTTAGGTACACCATCTTTCCTTGAACCAAGAGATACCATTTCCTTTGGTTTTACCATGTGAGGTAGTCTCAAACCATGCACAGATTCAAACTCCCAATTTGGTCAAATTGAAGAAGCCCTTTTCCTCTGTATTATATACCATGGTTCAGTTTATAAATCTGGAAGTCGAAAGTTCAACATGAAGTGTAAAGACATAGATTGCAATTTTTGAAAAAAATACTTCACAAATTTGCCCATGTTTTACATTATGTAAACAAATTTCTGGAACACTACTTGGTTCAAGCAGCTAATTAAGTTCACGTACATGTTTTTTAGTACCAAATTTAGATATTCCATTTGTTATGTGTATGCCTGCGTACATTTTTTATCTTTTCAAACACTTGACCTTCTATTCTCTAGATTATGACATGAAACAAATTTAAGACAGAAATGAACTTGGAAGACACATATATAAAATCTTAAAAGGGGAGCTGTCCACTCAAGCCTACAACTTCACCGGTGAAATTAAAGAAACCATCAATGAGACTGAATTAAGATGCCTCTTTTATTATTGGCCAACCCAAAATCCTTTTTCCTGTTTTATTCATCCAACAACACAAGAAAACAATTTTCGCTCAACAAAACTAAAAGCTCAATGCTCCAAAATAATGAATTCATGGATGCAGATTTGGATTCCCAAAATGAAGGCATATTTTTTCGTTAAAAACAAATTAGAAATTGATGAGTAGTCAGGTAAGCACAACTGATCAATAAAATGTAAGGCAACAAATCTAGAAATCAAGCTAAAGTATTTCTACATCCAAAAAGGAGGTAGAAGGACATGATTTATTAGGTGTCCACGGGATAATCAACTTTGATATTACCTAGAATAAGTCTTGGAATCCAAATGATTTAGCACTAGCAGCATGTAGATGCAATTAGCTTGCACTTGTAGGCCATTCCTACACTACGCCAAGGCCAAATACAAATCATCAAGATGAAGTAATTGCTTAATAAAAGTGCATTAAGCGAAGAGGAAATGGTGCTTGGGTGACTGAGATGATTGGTCTAGAAACTGGTCTTACTACAAAGAACTCATATTTCAATGAAGCAAAAAAGGCAAACACACTTGATAGTGAACTCCCATTTCTTAGTTCCATTTACCATTATTTTCTAAACATTAGTACCAATAGATAGTTAATTCTGATTATTTTCTAAACATTAGTACCAATAGATAGTTAATTCTGACTCCAGAGATCCAGTGGCCAATTTTCGCCTTGCAGTCCAAATAAGAAGCCACAAGCAACTCAAAGAACAAAAATAGGCAATCCTACACCTAAAACGCCTAGAAGAACAAACAAAAAGGAACATCAAAACATGGGAAACAAACACTAGAGAAGGATCACTAAAATAGTTCTAGCAAAAAGCCCAACCTATCAAGAAACTAGCATAAGCCATCCATGACCATCATAATATCAAGCTTACCATTTCGATCCATAGAGAAGAGGGGACAGATAATTTCCTGGCAATCTGGGAGTGGGGAAGCCTAAGCGAAGATTTTTTTAGTCCTCCATGGTCATTCCCAAATTTAGGAGAAAAAAGGTAAGAGGATAAGTGGAAGAATGTGTAGACCTAAAATAACAAAACAATAGGGTTGATTGCTGGAAAAGGAGCAAAATAAGGTCAAGGTCAATGTTACAATAGTAAAATTTCCCAGAAATGCTAAAATAGTGAAGCATCGTGTGAAAAGGAAAAGAACTCGGAAGAATATAATTGGAGAGACTTTTCAAAATGGTCTTCGCTACAAAAGGATGTAAGGCTTGTTATGCATGAGCCGATTCATAAATATAGGTTCGTTTTTCTCTTATGAAAGGACCCTGCACCATTTAATGGTTTTTTATTTTAATGTTCACAAAGTTATTTTGTGGTAGCAAACCACTTCTGTCATTTAAAATGTCACTTTCAATCATACATATTCTTTCGCCATTGTCATGTACTCCAAGCCTTTAAGATGCTTTGCAACATGTGTCATTGAAGAACATATGGAATGTCCAAACTATGATGTTGGCGTCACCTACATCACAAAACATGGCATTTCCTATAGTGAATCACTAATGTCGATATTGAATGACAAGTTCTATTTCCTATGGAACTTGGCATTAGCTTGGCACTAGAAATGTGGGTAATTTATTTCCCCTCCAAGGTGATTGCATTTGGCAAGTTTTTTTGTGACCTTCCTCAGTTTTGTCACTGTTTTCCCTTAAATGTGGTGGCTGCATTATATTAACCATAACCTACAGTTTCATCTCACCACATCGAGTATACAAGGAAATTGTTGATCTCAGGTGGCCACCATCAACCATCTTGGGTTGCAGAACTAGGATTTTTGGCTAAGGGGCACATTGAATCAACCAAATCTGGTGTGGGCATGCTATGTGACTATAGCCAGGTCTAGCTTCACTACAATAGGATTTTTGAAGATCTAGTGTGGGCTAACCGACACCAGCCACATTATAGCTCTGCTATTGCCATCATGCACATGTCCGAACATGGCTCTTACCCACAACAACACCTTTCTTTGCATGGGGCTTGCAATTCCCTTTGGTGGGTCCGAGAATGGGATCCACCATTTCTCCCTCATTTGTTCGAAAACTTTGTCTGTCACTTACTTTGGATGAGTTTGCCCAACCCTTCCATTTGATGCTTCTTCTACCCTTGTCCCTTCATCCATCAATTTTCTTTGGACAAGTCTTCTCCTAGCCCTTTGGATGCAACATTCACCTTTATTTTTATAGTGTAAGCTTCAACCCTCTTTGAACTTCATCTACCATCAACAATTGTTGCAATTGGGGATTCAATCACGAATAGTTGTAGGTGGCTGTTGCTCCATCAAGAATTGATGCTGGTAAGTTTTTTCTCAAATTCTGATGGAGGGATCTATTGTTAATATTTATGGTCATAATGGTACCAACAATAAGAATTAAGTAGATAGCAAAGTTCCACAGGTCACCTTAACAGAAAAGATGAAACAAGAATGGCCACGAAAGCTTGACGTGGACAAAGTGGAGGTTGTATAGCGAAGGCCTTATCTAAACATAGCTCTATAGTAGAAGTCTAATGCAAATGAAGAAAAATGTTTTTTTTATGGTGGTTGTTCAGTGGGAGCCTAATGTCAATGAAACCTTGTCATTGAAGAAAATTGTCATTAGAGTAGATGCACATATCATCGGTACCTCCCAGCATGTCACCATTCATCGAGGAGTAGAAGAGTTTATTGCATTAGCAACAACTAGCAAACCATTAATAAAGTTGATGGTGGTTTTACAATGATAGTATGATGTGATTGAAGGCTTGGCATCCGGGCAAATTATTGTCTAGAAGTAAATAGATGAGGCAACGTTGCAGCCAGAGAAGCAGAGGTGTATGTCATCAACAATAGCCAACACGTTGTGAGAAAGAAGACATGAAGACTAGTGTCAGAACTTGTGGAGCAAAGGATAATAGATGAGAGAAGAAGTTCAATAAAGCAGTCAAGCAGGAAACTAAAGAAGATAATAAAGACAATGAAGGACAAAAGGGGAGAAAGAAAGGAAGCTTGGGGGAAGAAGAGTACCAAGAGCCACACCAAATTTGTCTATTAATGATACATGTGGCAGACACATGTAACAACATGTGGCAGACACATGTAACAACATGTGGCCGACACATGTTACAAACATGTGTCGGCATTGAGAACCCTCCTAAGAATGGGTTTGCCTTTGCAATGCATTCCAAATAAAAATAAAATAGAAAAAAGAAAAAAATGTCTTTCTTTGCCACATTATAAATGTGATAAGAGTACGAGCCCCACGAAGTGGAGGGCTATCTTTGGCACTTCACTATCTCTGTTCCTCCTTTTGTCTCTTCCCCTCCAACTGTCTACCCATCTATCACAAAACCAGCACTCTTCACTCATGGATATCTATTTATGCTTCACCAGTCAATAGGAAGTTTTAGCTCCACCATTGCGTTGAAGGAATTCATGAGACTTTTCATGGGTTTTCCCTATTCTCCTCTCACTTCCGAGCTCTTCTATCACCGTCCCTCGTCTCAAAGATGCTTTTGGATTTCATTTCCAATGTAGTGTAAAGAAGAAGAAGAAGAAGAAGAAGAAGAAGAAGAAGAAGAGGCCACTGCTTCACCGTTGTCTTCACTGAAACCCATGCTCTCTCTCTCTCTCTTTCTTGTTGTTCTATCATTGCTGGATTTAGATTTCTTTTAGATGGAGGAAGAACTAGGTTATTCTTTTTCTCATGTTGTCAGATTTTTTGTTTTGCACCGCTCCACCTCTAATGCCAATGGTCGATTCGTTTGTCTACCCTTCAATGGAGATCATCTTTTGGTTTTATGAGCATGATGATGTTTGATCATGGTTATTATGCTTTCCCCCCTTTTTTTGAAAAAAAAAATAATGATTTTTTTGTAAGCAGGCCCTAAGTAAAAGGAGAGGGCCCCATTAACCTGGGTGGGGATGAGGAGTGGGAAGAATGTGATTTTTCTTTTACTCTTGCTTTCAATTTCTTCGCATTGATAGGGTTTGCACAAATTTCATTTATAATCTCTTCAATCCACTTTAGCAATGGTGGAAACATGTTATCTTTATTGAATTTCTGTCGCAATTTTTCTCATATTGGGATATGCTTTTTTTCAGTCCTGCAGTTTATGATAGGATGATGTGGAATGTGCATCTATGTAGCTGTGTATTTCTATTTTTTAAATCTTTTTGCTTTATGAAAGTTGAAGAAGAGACATGGAAAGGTTACTGGATTGAGCACTATGTCGATCCGATGATTAAGCTAATGATGCTTGACTCCAAGACTATGGACATGGATAAAGAAGAGCATCTTGAGACATTTCTGAGTAAATGCACCCTTTTGCTGATACATGTTTGCTTCTAGCTGTTGTATTATTGTTTAGTTCACTTGATGTCTGAGTGCCATCCAGTTCTGATTTTGAAGGATGTATTCTATTATTCTTAAAAAATGTGTTGCAACTTTTCCATCTAAAAGGTCTTGAATGCTAAGTTGTTTAAAACTTGAGTTAGTTTGTAGCATGCTTAGCTGCCAATTTGAGAACTCTTCATTGAACATTTTTTTTTCTTTCGGTGGTAGATTTTGTTTGGTGAAATTTAGAGATGTGCTTACAACATGGGTGATTTGGAAAGAAGGAATACCTTACTTACATCATTATTTACATGGGCATAGCCAGCGATGCTTGAGAGTTCATTTATGTCAATTTAATACCAGCTTACCATGAAATTTTTCATTAACATACAAGTTCCATATATTGTTAAGATCAAAGCTACTGCATGCAGAAGGACTATGGATATGAAGGTTGATGTTAGAACCATTATTGGTGTCAAACATACATATGAGGAACAAGTGTGAGAGAAAATATATGAACTTGTAATTTTATACATCAAAGCCAATAAATAAATAATTATTATGCATTTATAAAGGAAATCAAAACTATTTAATGCATTTAAAGATGATATAGTGTATCTGTTCAGCTCCCATCAGCAATAGTTAATGTAGCTTGCACTTGGCTTGCTATATGTCCAATCATGTTTCTTGTGTTCTATTTTCATTTTTTGATATGGATAATAAAGACTTCTTGCATTCTTTGTTCTTAGAAACTTGGATAGCACTAACCTTACAATATTTTTTTGTCAATCTAATGCAATTGACAATGTTGTAAGTTTGTCCGGCCCTAATTTTTTTGTCTTGCAGTAACTTTTTGTGACCTAATCATTTGAGCATGGTTATTTTTATTAAATTCTCATTCTCATCATCTATGTTATCATCAGGTACCAAGAGATTTTTCAGACAGCAATCTTAATGGTTCAATGCCTGATACCCTTCTTAAGCAAGAAGGAAGTCTTATTTTGAGACATTTTTTTCTTCGTAAGTGTTCTGAGTGGTTGCTATGACAGTTATTTTCCATATTCTTTTGTGCAGTCTGATTATCATGCAAGAAGTTATTATTTAATTTTTTTCCTTTATAGAGTAGACAAATATAGAAGAATATACATGATTAAGACATTAGCATGTTTTTATCCTTTTGTTTCAATTTTTTAGTCTCAGCCAAATTCAATGGTGAAATAGGTGATGGTTCCATGTCAATTGGACCCATTGCTTGGACGTTGACATAGAAAATGTGTTGCATGTGGAGCTAGTCATGGCATTAGGGGCATTAGTTGTTTTTTCCTTCTCATTCTGTTTTCATTCCTTCAACAACTTTCATTGAGCTGTTCTAATGTCAAATATCAATTACCAACATACATTGGCCTGCATTTCAAACATATTAGTCTCCAATTCAATCATTCAGAATTTAAACAATGGTGTTAGGATTAAAACATGGCAAGAAGGGATGGGGATATTGTGGTCCAGTCATCAAATTTATGCATAAAAAAATAGTTCTTATCAAAACCTGAATATTGATTATTGTTATATGTAATTTAATTTCAATGTATAAATTTTACCAAGCTAATAAAGAACTTTGAATTTAAAATAACCTTTTCTCTCTAATTTAGACTTGAAATTATATATACGTATATATATTTATGTATATGTGTAGTCCAATATGTATACATATGTTTATGATCTGGAGCGACTTTGGCTGGCATCTATGAAGAATCGGCCAAAGCCCTTGTTTACCCTGCCTTTTCCATGTGCCAGTGATTATTTTCCCAACATAGGCAAGCCTGTTGTTGGGTAAAAGCCAGAAATAACATCTTCCAACATTTCTTGAATGTCGAGCGAAACTATTTTTGGTGTTGTCATGGATGAGAAGGAACTGAAGCATACAAGTATGAGGAGCCTGATGGAAGCGAAATAAACAAGATAAGAAAACAATGGTGATAGAGACAACTTAGAAGGATTTTAGGTAGATGGATTTTGGGGACTGTGAACACCCAAAATTTTTGTATGTCCAAATGACCATTTACCCTTTACCGAAGACTAAATTTCATGAACAAATATTCATTTCTGAGCCGAACATGCACCTTTTACACCAGCATTGAGCACTAAACTTGCCCAAGCTAAAGATTACCATTTTCCCTACATCATAGCATTTCTGATTTGGAAAGTAGCACTTTTTCAATGAATTTTCAAGAATTTTCTAATGTTTGAGCGATTAGGTCATTTCTGAACTTTACGTGACTCCAGGAGTTACTGTAGTCAGCCCACTAGGATTATCAAAGTCTACAATCAACTTTCATGTAACTCAAATCAACTCACCGGATCTTAAAACTATGATCTTTATCTCAACCAAGTCAAAACAAGTTTACCTTGATAGAGAGAAAGTTTATTTCACTTACTTTGAGCTATCCAATCTATGTTTCAGTCTTATACTAACTTGTAGATGTTACTAGATCTTTCTCCCCCCCTATTTTAGGGTTTTGAACTCAATTTGAGCTCAAACTGATAGAGTGACCTGAAACCGAGTTGTATGTATAAATCAATACGGTCTTAGTTCTGTTTGGTTTATTTCTTTTGGGTTGAGTTTAATTCAGTTTTGAAGTCTGTGGGGCTCATTCTATGTACTTGTTACACTCTATAAATTGCTGTGAAGTTCAATTTTGTAAAATTAAAGCATTTTTTTTAATCTTTCAACATGACCTTACAGGTAAGTGGCTTTTCTAAACACTCCAGCTCAACAATAAAAATTCCAATATAATTCAGATCTTTTTGGCCTTCATCAATTTCCTTTTATAAACATGTCGCATACGGCAAAAATTTGTTTGTGATTTTTAGAGCAATTCAGGAGAAAATTTTTAGCAAGATTTTAAATGAAGCTTATTTAGGAACCTAACCACAGGCTGGTTCACTCAGATTGAGAAAACTCATTGGGAACTCTGGAAATACACAGAAGAGCAAAATAGTTAGTTTCATTTTGGGGTCCTATTCTTCTACATAAACATAGGGCATAGGTCATATATACCTTGGTTACGATTTTCTTTGATTCTAGAACTTCAGTGCATGCAAATTTCCTTATTCGAATCCATTTGAAACTAAAATCACACATAAGGGTATTTTGGCCATTTGTCACCTACATGTATTTTCATCAAACTTTTGCTTAGGAGCCATATGAACATAACTTAACTATTTATATACATTTCATGGATCTGGTAGGCTTGAACTCACAGTCAGCCTACCCCAATTTCTTATTAAAATCAGGTTTTTCAGAAAACAGCACCTAGGCTCAGTGCAGTGAACTTGCGCCCAACCTAGGTCTGAACCCAAGTTTTCAAAAATGAACCTAGCCTAGGTCCAACCAATTTCATGCAGCTTGAACCCAGCTAGCCCAACTCGAGCCAAGTCCAAGTCCATGCTATTTTCATGTCTCCATTTCATATTTCTAATCCAGATCACATATCCTTGTCCTATTTCTATAACTTGATCTCATATCCAAGTCTTAGCTTTGATCTTTTTTTAATAATCTAGATCCATTATCCCCGTTATAAGTCTCAAATATCAAATCACACTCTAAATCTTAATACCGTGTCTAGATCCATCTTCTAGAATTTTCCTTAGGACTGGACCTAGGTCTAGGCCTCAACATCAAACCTAGAACGAATATCCACATGTGAGCTTAATACCTATTATAAAAATGTATCATGATTTTCTCACTCCATTCTTAATATCAATTCACACACAAGCACTTGAAACATGCGGGAATATTTGTTGAGCACTCTGGCATAGATAGAATCAAAATCAGTATCCATATGTAGCTAGAATGAAAATTTTTCACATTTATATCAAGCTTTAGAATATGGTTTGAAAGCGTGTTTTCTCCTTTTCATATTCTTGCATTGTTCATTCTTCACGCTCGATGTCAATCTTAATATTTTATCAAGAATCTCTCAGTGCTTCTCCATGCATATGTGGCTTTTCATGGAATCAAATTTGGAGTCTAGACAAGATCGCAGTGAACAAAATTCAGTTAAAAATATGATTTTAACGTAAGTTTTTGCAATGAGAGAGGAGAGAGTGTGTGAAAAAGTTTAGTCATGTATTGATGGGGGAGAAATGGGTTTGCCCAGGTAAAATTCTACTGGGTACCCAAAGAAGGAGTTCAGATCAAAACAAGTTAAATTTTAAGAGCTTGGTCCAAGTCTTGGTTTAGGCTGCATTAGCACTCAACCTAGACCCAAACAGACTCAATGTAGGGGTCAAGGGAGCGCGCTTAGCTAGGGGGCCAGCTTCAGGTAATTCCTTTACCATCTTCTTTCTGTTTTTTTTTATTTATAGTTTAGTACTTTTTATTACACGTGCAATTCAGCTTTCTTTTTTCTTTTAGCATGTTTAGTTTAGTTTTTTCTTTTTTTCTTTTAGCATGTTTAACATAGTTGCTTTAACAATGTTGTAGCTTAGCATGTTTATTTTCTAGATTAGATTTGTTTTAATGTCTTTAGGGTAGCCATAGGGGTCATTTATGCCCCTCTCTTCCTCGTCTCTTTTTTTATATTTAGTTTTAGCTAAAGCATTCAGATAGAATATAATTTTCCTTTACGCTTTCTTTAGTCATGCATCACAGATCTATTTTAGTATGCAACTTATTACCTTGCATCCACATGCACCCTTGTCTGAAGCTAGATTGGGTCAGCCTAATAACATACCTTGTATACATCAGCCTTGTATACATCAGCCTAGGTGTGTGAATCTAACTTGGTCCTCATACAAGAATCATTTTGAATCATAGTTTTCTCTAAAATGTTTTTAAAATCAACATCTACAGGCCATGTAGGCATGGAGTTCAATCCTAGTTCAACTCTCTAAGACATAGCTCTTATCATGCATCATATCGTTTGACTGAGACCAACACACTTATTATAGTCAAACCCATCCCAAATATGTTCCAGTGTAGTTTAGATACGACTAAACCCAATTTTGATGATCAATCTACCTTACTTGCTTGGATCTTGAATCTCAATTCAAGGCTTCCCATTCAAATCATAAACCTCATGCCGGTCTAAACCTTGATCCTAAGCCCAATTTTAGCACTTATGCTCGGATCCCAAGTATTGAATTATGGACTTTAGATTATTGATGTTGAATTGTGGATCTTGGATCATGGATCATAGATCATAGATTACAGGTCATGGATTTTTTATCTTGAACTTTAAATTCTGCATATTGGATTTGAATCTAAAACCTTGGATCTCGAATCTTGGATCTTAGCTCTCAGATTGTAAATTCCATATTTTGGACATTATATATTGGATCTCAAACTTTAGGTTATTGATTTTGGATTTCAAAACCTATATTTTTGGATCTTAGATTTTAGATCAAATTTTAGACAATATGCTTTAGATTATGAATCTTAGGTCAATACTCACATAATTAGACTCAAGAGAGGATTTTAGACCATGTTAATCGTCAGATTTGGATCTATTCTCTTAGAATTTGAATTTTAGAAGATCAAATTACATGAATACAAGATCAAATTTACTAGATTTTGACCTTGGATCATGAGTGTCAATCATATCAAATAATATTTTGACTTATATGGCATCTCCTATTTAGACAATAATTTTATAAAATTTCTGATATTATGATTACAAATATTGGACTCTGATATAGTTTTCCCTTTACATGTCTATGTCCTACACCCAAGACCTAGTATAGACTATATTATAGGTCTATATGACCTAGTTTTACATGCATAATTTTAGATTTAATATCTAAATTTGCATTGATCTATAATGATCTGGACTTGCACAAACATTAGATTAATTTCTTCTTGTTCATCAGTTCATTTCTAAGATATACTTAGATTTCAAAACATGCATGATTTCAAAATTAATGTATGTTTGGTGTCTTAGGTTTTGGACAACATTTAGACTTGGAAACAGAAACACTTAGTCTTGTCCGCAGTTTGATTACGCATGGCAAAGGTGCCAAGAATAGTCAGACCTCGTACCGACAGGCTCGATCCTGTCTCCCATAATCCTACACAATGAACGGAGGCGAGTCTACATGTAAGATTAGAAAAGTTTACATGTAAACAGAAGTGGTGACCATGATGGGGCTTGTCACTATCTTGCTAGATAAAAATGTTATGTTTTAAAGTTTTAAATATCATTAGAGTCATCTAGGTACCCTCATTTGATGTAATTCTCATGTTCATTAAGACCTAGAACTGAGAGAGATTTTCCATGCTCACATACATATATGATTACATATTACTTCTCCCAATTTAGGAGTTGTTTGACAAGATTTTTGCTTCTCTCTATGATTTTAACCCCACCTTAGGCCACATCACATTAGATCGAGTTATTTGTTCATGTTTGCATATTTAAAAATTTCCCCTCACCTATATGTCCTAGTCATTACGGCATAGAATTCTCCATATTTGCATTAGCTCAGGGTGGTTCAATGGCTGCACTAACCTACTGGAGGAGAGTATTGGCCCTCCCCTCACCCGTACTAAAGCATTAGCTCGGTATATCGTTGAGTGATCAATGAGAACGAAGACACTTAACATTTAGTACCTTATTGGAGGAGTCTATGTCACGTACTCTAGACTTCTTGTCCAAGTATATAGGCAAATCTGGTATATGGAACAATTAAAGATTTAGATCCAATTCTAAGTGACCAAGTTGATTTTAAACATTTGCATAATAGAGCTATGTCATTAGGGAGTGCTACTTGAAGCATTATGTATGTATCTTGTTTGATGATATGGTTATCTCTCTACATTTCATTAACACTATGCACTGAATTTTTCATCAAAAACCAAACAAAATATTCAAAAGAGACCTCATTTTCTTGTGTCAAAATTGTTTGGAATTTTTCTTTTCAATGTCATTTTATAGGGTCATTTAGCCTATTAAATTCAAAATTGTCATTTTAGTTGGAACATCCTATTAGGTCGATCCTAAGAGGCAAAATCTTATCACCTAGTCTGATCATCCTCTATTTTTGTGTGTTTATTCGCATGTCTGTATTGAGCCCCACTATGTAGTTTTTGTTCATCATTATGACCAGGGCATTTCCCTCATCCTACATTGTACAATCTATTCTTAGAGGTGACACAAATACCAAATCTATTCCCACGCATCGATTGGTGCTATGCTGGTACGCATAGCGGTTCGATCAATTTGTGGAGGTCTTTTCCAACCACCTACATGATTGTGGTCTTGAGACATTAGCATTATCAGTAGGACATCAAATCAACAGTCACTTGGTTCATGCATTAACTGAGAGATGGAACCCATACAATTCAATCTTAGTCAGCAGGAGGTTATAGAGATCCAATCAGTGATCAGTTCCTCACCAACTTCAACGTTGTCAACTACAAGACCAGTTGTACAGACTCATCGACATCTATATTTGGAGTTGGGATACCAAAAAGGAAGGAGATCATCGTTTCCTTAGATTGATAGACTTTGATTCACATTTTAAAGGCTCGGTATTGTAGATGAGGGCTAGATCACCCAAGCAGCAACACATGACCAGAGAGGTGATGATGATCTGTATATGTAACAACTCGACCCACTACTAGGCTTGGACCCCTGGTTTGGTGGATCCCAACCCACCCCATAGTAGTTTCAGCTCCAACCCCAAAAAGGCTAGGAGCTAGGACAACCATCACTTTAATAACCCCCTTTATAAGTCCTTTAAGATTCCTCACAATCTTCAATACGGGACTAAATTTTTGGGGTGTTACAATCCACCCCCTTAAGGCACACGAGTCCACACATATGGGACCCTAGGTCCGAGTATTGAACCGGCTCTAATAGCACTGTAAACAATCTAGGTTCGGACCCCTGGTTCGACGGATACCAACCCACCCCCTAGTAGTTTCAGCTCTAACCCTAAAAAGGCTAGGAACTAGGACAACCATCCCTTTAATAACCCCTTTTATAAGCCCTTGAAGATGCTTCACAATCATCAATATGAGACTAAATTTTTGGGGTGTTATAGTGAGACTAAATTTTTGGGGTGTTATAGTATAGTTCTATAATAGACAGGGCACAATGGACCTACACATTCTACAACTATTTAGATGTGGGGAGACATCAAAACTCAATGTCGTTTACTTGCTTTGACAAGCTTACATTTCTCTACAAGGGTGTCACCCTATTCGTCATGAGAGATTTTGACATGATCGAGGGCTACCTTTGGTGTCTACAACAGTGGTTCTACAGACATAAGGGTCAAACTTTCAAGCTATCTGGCAACAACTTCTTGTCATTCTATGCATACAAGCAAATTATATATGAGCTAGTGGAGAACATATTGTTTGGGACTTTTTCTACATGGAGCAGCTAGCACATTACACCTACCATGACAAGAGGACAAACATTCTTTGTTGTCCTATATCATCCATAGCGATGCATAGTATAGTTCTGTAGGAGGTAGATAGATTTCTATATGTTCAAAGGAGACGTCAACATAGTCACATATTATGATTCAGACAGTAAAGCATGGTAGGGCTTTTGTAGTTTGACTATTGAATGGTAGTCCTTAGGGATTGATCTTTATACATATAGGGAGTTGACTTGGTTTAAAGTGAACATGAATTGGTTAGAGACTGTTTGTCTCACTCTATATTGTCATTGAGTCATTGTCTTGAACAGCGTTTACAATTTAATGATATTTTGACATTTATTCCCTTCCAATGTTCCATGCAAATACATGTTTTTCTCTCTATTTTCAAAACCATATCATTTTTGTGTTCATTCTCAAACCAACACGTTCGTTTCAGGTGAATCTTTGACAAAGATTTTTTGGGGCTCCTTGCATGAGATCACAAGTTAAAAAAGAAAAGGAACTTAAAGTTCAAAATGAGATGAGGAATCCACCGTAGGTAAATATTACTCTTATACTGGTCATTTAGAAGATGGTTCAACAAATGATGAATCAAGGAGTGACAGCCGGGCCAAGTCATAATAATTCAAAAGGTTCCACTCAAACGCAGGAACCTATGGTGTCCACTAGGTGCATTATAGATCATATCTAATCTGGCATTGATGAAATGGAAAGAACAGTCTATTAGATTTAGACCAAGGGAAGGAAGATGTACTCCTAACGGGATTTCTGTGAAGGGTTAGATGATGAAGGCCTTGAAGGACTTTCGATGAAATTCAATAAGTTCCGAGGAATGGAAAACTAACACACTCATTTGTCAACATTCCACAATAAAAACAAGACATTTTTCACATATTTCCTTGAACTCTGGAAGGGAAGCAATACAGTGATACATAGGGACCATTGACACCACTTAGATGTGTGATTTCGATGAAGTGGTGAATGCATTCATCAAAAGGTATGAGATTAATTTTTATATGGTGTCAATCATTGATACCATTATTAATATCCGCCAAGAATCAAGGGAGAGTGCTAAAGAGTGTATTCAAAGGTGGCGAACATCAAGCCTAAAACTTTGCACCCCGATGCCAAAAGAGAATGCTCTAACCATGAATTCTTTGTGGCTTTTTAGAGCACATCCACCACCATCTCGTATAGCATGAATATGAAAATTTCTATGATTTGACTAAGAAGGCTGAGCATATTGAGATAGCTATTAGAAATAGCTATCTTTGAGCAGATATGGAATAAAGTAGTAGCGGCAACAAAAAGAACGATTACAAGAAGGCAAATAAAACTAAGGTGCATGCTCTATTTATAAATAAGAAATCAGCCAATGTACAATCAAACCAGCCAAATCAGCAGCAAAACTACAAGTCCAAGGAAAACCATAAGAAAGTGCTGCAGTCTAACCGTAACAGTGATAAAAATCCTACTTGCACGCAAGACATAAAATTTAATCCCTGAAGCAGAAAAAGGAGGAGACATAAAATTTAATCCCTGAAGCTGAAGGGCTCTACTACTTACCACATGTATTAGATCTCCCAAAAATGAAGCGAAAAAAAAAAGATCAATATTGTAAATCTACTATGCTTTGGGCAATGACACTAAAGACTGTACACTACTCATGCATGTTATAAGATTGCATTGACAATGATCTGCTAGATAAGAACACCACTCCTGAAGTCTTCAAGTATCCATTTGGAGATCATGGTAAGAAGACTGTGGCAGTAGTGGATAACATGTCTTTTTATCTACAAGATCATATTCGACCCGGCACACAAGAAGAGATGGCTGTAATGGCCATCGATTGTAGAACTATGCAAAATCACTGGATTTTGTTCAATCCTGCAACAAGAAAAGAACAACTATGAAAATCCAAGACGACGAGCCCAAGCCCATCAAGAAACTCATATACAAGGTCAAAGAGGCACCTGTAACTACCAAGTCCAATTTCAAGGTGTATCAACAATGGATCAAGAAAGAGGAAGACAAGACAAAAGATAAACTGGAATACTTCTGAGTGGCCGAAGAAAGAGCATTTCAAGGTCAAATCTAGCACCACTCTAGAAACGCTGGCACAAACCATCAACTCGGTTATGATGAATGCTCCAGTTACATTTTCAGATGATGATCTGCCAAAGCCTAACCAATTTTATAACAATGTACTTTATTTCGTGGTGAGGACTCATAGCATGAACGTCCCACATGTACTCATAGATGGAGGGAGCAGTCTGAATATCTAATCAGAGATAATAGCCAAAGCCTTGGACTTCAAAGATGAGAATTACACACTAGATGACAAGACTTTTTATGGTTTTGACATGAGCAAAAGGATGGTAAAAAGACAAATTTATCTGGACTTGCATACCAACTTCACTATCCATACAGTCCTCTGCTATGTGATGGATGTGCTACCATCCTACAATTTACTCATGACAACCATGGATACATGAGACAAATGCTATGATGCCCACTTTGACACATTAATGCTATGATGCCCACTTCGTACAATGTGTCAAATGGAGTCTAGAAGCACCATTATGACAGTCCCAGCTGAGAATCCTAAGGAAAGGCTCTCCCATCCTAGGATACATCGCCCAACATGCACCATTGAGATGCCAAATGTTCAGCACCCTAACGAGGTATATCTGAAAGGCAGTCTTGACTGCTTGGGAATGAATGAACTTGAGATTATGGAGCAAGTCAACATGGTGGAATGGAAAAGTCCAACTTTTTGCAAGCTTGGTGGTAGGACCAAAGAGGCAATACACTGTTTGAGATCGTCCACTGTATGAGCGATTTGCAGAGCTGCTAAAAAGGCTTCAGTTGATTATCAAGGTGGGTATAGGTAATACACTATTTTATGAGCTAACAAAGGCAGCATCATCGAGCCGGTCGGTAGTGGAGCCATGTACAAAGGAACTGTAGGACTCAGGTACAAGGGAAAGACCAAGGTGTTGTCCAAGAAGAAGAGAGGAGTTTGAATAGAAAATCATTGTCACTGTTCCACTTTTTTTTGTCTTCTCCAAACCTTTTCGGGGACACTATACTTCAAAGTTGATTAATAAAGTTCAATCATTTTTGCCTCTACCCATGTGTGTGTGTCTCTCTCTCTTTTTCTTTCTCATTATTTGTCTCCCTATGCACAACTAAGAAGGTGTTTGATGGCCAGCAGAATGGAACGTGCTTGTTTCATTTAATCAATTTTTTGTATGAAACACCATCCACGTACAGGGCAGACGACTGAACATGGGGCATAAATGACCCCCATGTTTCAAGGTGACCCTTGCAACAGTGTGGAACACGACACTCGAGAGAGCATCTCCCACCCCCAAGCTGCCCTTGAGCCCTTTCTCCTTTGTCCACTCCTTCTTCTTTGTCTCTCCCCCTTATCTTTTGCTCCATCTTTTGAGTTTGCCCCTCGCCCACTACTCTATGCCTTTATTCCAGCTCTCTCTATTCCTCTCTTCCTTCATTCCATCAACTGATGGGTCGTGCGATCTCCTTTGTTGCTGCAAGGAGCTCCATCGTTGTCGTGAATAGTTTTTTCCATGTGAGATCTGGTTCTCATTTTTCTCTTTTTCTCTCTCACTCCCTCCTTCTATCTATTTGTGTTTTGTAGTGACTAGGGTTTTTGCTCCTTTGTGTTGATTTGGGGTTTTCATCTCTTTTTCTTGTTGTCTCTCTCCCTTTCTGTATCTCACTTTGGACGTCAGAGGGACGGAGAGGAGTTGGGAGAGAGACGGTGGCTGTTAGGGCTCATGATTTACATGGTGAAGGCTTTTATTCTTTCCTTCTTGTTTTGTTGAAGACGGCAATGTAGCTGTTTGTAAATGTTCCTGATTAGGTAGATGTTTCAGTCATTGATATCTCAGTTATTTGATCTGATCAAGGCATTCAATTTTGTTCTTGTCTATCCAATAACTGTCTCCAAAAGAATTTTTTTATGCATACGTCAAGGAGAGTTGATGTTATCACCCCAAATTTTTCCACATCAAAATTGAAGCAATGTGAAAATTTCACAAAAGAATTGTGAAAATTTGCAATTTCAAAGCCAATTTCGAATCTAAAGAACAATTAGATTCAAATCATGAATTTAACTCGAGACACGAATCCCAATGCAGGATTACGAGTCCAAATCCAATTGTAAAATGTAAATTTTGACTTAGATCCAAGAATTGGATCTAATTCAGTCTAGAATGCTAGGTGGGACCCACGTGTGGGCCCCACCTAGCTTGTGTGGTCAAGAGGCCCCCCAGGGGCCACGCCCCCTCCATGTAAAAAAAAATAATAAATAAATAAATATTTTCTCTCAAATTAATTGAAGAAAAGTCATTTTCAAGAAGAAATAAAGGAGAAACCTAGGAAAAGAGAGACATTTATGTCTCTCTCTCCTCTTTAACTAGGCCATCCTTAAAGAAAAAAATCATTTTCAAGGAAGAAATTACTAGACTGGTCAAACTCACCTAACCTACTTAATCCAAGTAGGTTTGACCCGAGTGCACTCAAATGTGGTGCCAATTCCATCTAGGTTCGGTCACCATGGGCTCAACACAGTCAAAACGTAAGTCTGTCTCATGATCCAATTAATGGACGAAAATAGACTTTGACCGAACCAAACCCACTTTGACTAAACTCAGTCAAAGTACAATTTAGCTCAATTAAGAGCTTTCTTGACCCAAATTTATCAAATTACCTCAGATAAAGTCAAACTACTCGCAAATGAGCTTTGACTTTTGTCAATTGGTCCAAATTGATCAATTTGAACAATTTTGCCCTTCTACGGTCAAATTAAGATTAAAAAGCCTAAATTGGTTTATGAAAGGCAAATAAACATTTGAATTTGTCAAATGCATGAATCAAATACCAAATTTAAATTGAATTTCTCAAGTGAAAGTTTGATTCAGTTGAAATCCATTTTCAATCAAGTTTTGGATGAAAATACCCTTTTCGAACCAAATTTGATAGAATTTTTGAATTTTATTAAAATTTAAATTGAATTATCATAATTCAATGCCATTTGGAGCTTTAACTAGGTTTAAACCTTACAAGCTCGATTTCAAACAAAAAATAAAATATATAGTACAAAATAAGGGCAAAGCCCTGTGCAAGGGCATTTTCATCCAAAAATTTGGTCAAAATGGTCACCTAGGTCTGAACCCATGTTGACCAAACCTAGCCCAGCCCACCTAGCTCGTGGAAACGGGCTGAGAAATGGTCAATTAGAGCCTTTAAAGCCTATTTAACTCATTTTACAAGTCCCCAAGGTCTTAAGCAAGTTCCCAAGGTGAGTTAAGAAGGTGGTTGAACCCACTTCCTCCTCTATGTAAACCTCCCTTTGGCCACCAAGGGGAGGACGAAAATTTTGGAGCATTCTATCAAATTGCTGCAGCCAAGGAGGTAGGAGGGAGAAGCCAAGGAAGAGAGAAGAGGTTCGTCCAAGCCCTCTTCCCCTTTTTCTCCCATTCTCTTCTTCACTTTCTTCTATTCTCCCCATTGATTTTGTTAAGTTAGGGTGCTTAAGTGAATCCTTACTTAGGATTTTCGTAGTAAGAAGCCCTCTTTACCACTCCAAATTCCAGCAAGCAAGCTATTTCTTATTCTAGCTTTGTTAAGCTTGAATCCACGGTTGGATTCTTGCTTAGGATTGCTTGAGTTAGAAAACAAGTGAAGACGAAGGACAAGCATCAAGAGCGACCGCAATGTAGGTGATTTTAACTCACTTCTCTTCTACTTTAGCTTATTGTTGATTTATTTTAATTCCAGCAATTCGTGGGAGGGTTTATTTTTATTTGCTTACGGCTGGGAATGATGTCCAGCTAAGGGAAACCTACGCTTCAATGTACATGTTAATGTATAATGCATGCATATGTCGGTTTTTCTTAAATATGAACCCAAGTATCAAATTTTGAAATGGGCCCCAAGACCACGTTCCTTTCAAAGAAACTAAATTAATACCATTTTGAACTCCATACCATGAGAGAATCCCATGGTGAGAGAGTGATTTTGCTGCACCATCTACGATGAAAATGCCTATAAGGGATGGATACGTTCTTATGAATGTGATCCACCCTTGCACGGCGAAATGATGGACGAATAAGCTTGAGCATTGTTTTATTTTCTTTCTTATTCACAGTCATTTTGATTAATGTCTTTCAATTTAATTAATCAAGGGTAGTAGGGAAGATTTGAAACAAGTTTTCAATCTTCCTACATAAAAGAACCCAGTCATGAATCATCATGATTCATGAGTCATGTGGTCCCTTGATAAAATTTCATTTTGAAGAGTAAGGTATGTATATATATATACGTTGTTATATATATACATACATGTGTTCAATCTCTTGTTGAAATTCATTTTTCTTCTCTTAAAATCAGGTTGGTAAGAAGGATGATCGTTTTGATTGATTTTCATAGTGCAAGGCTATGAAATTATTTTCATTTCATTTTTACTTAATTTCAGCAAACCCATACGTAAGATGTATGTATGTTGTTGAAATCAGACCATGTTTCATAGGAATTGGTTTAAGAATATCAAATTCTATATATTTGAAAGGCCAATTATCCTAGAATCATCCAAAAAGAGTTGATGATCTCATTACTATCAAATCTGGAATTTGAATCTATTTGAAAGACTTGTCATTTCCATCTAAGAAACAAGATATTTATTGGAATCAATGTCCACAATTTTCAGCTATTTAAATCAACACAAGGTCTGATTTTTAGCTATTTTGAAACGAAAGTGGATGTCATCCACTTCTCACATCCATTTCAAAGATTGAACTTGACATCATTTATATATTTTCATCATTTTGATAATTTTATGTCAAGCCTCAAGCTTATGGACTACATCTCTAATTCATGTGCTTAATCATATAATGAGCACATATAGAGAAAGTCCTACATTTTAATCAATCTTCATGCATAGATTGTATGACGTGCAATATGGACTTTGAGAGATTATGAGAGAGTGAAGAATGTATGTTTCATATGAATGAATCTTGAGGGATTATGAGAGAGAGAAGAATGAATGTTTCATATAGTTTCCCTTCTCGTTTCATGCATTCACTTTCACTCAAAATCAATAGCACCACATGCACATTCCCAATAAATTAAGTGATTCAAATTTGAGTTGCAAAAAGTGACCAAGTCATATTGCAACGAGAATTTGTAAACCTCACTTAACTTCAAAAGAAAACACAAGCAATGCATTCATAATCTTTTGGCCAAAGTGCATTTGAAAAACAACATGTTTTCTAACAATTTGGAACCATGTTCTTTCAAAAGAATGAATTTTACAAATCACATGATTTGACAAAAGAAGAATTCAAAATCAATTTTGATCATAAGATGATCATCATCATCTAGAGTTCACAACAAAGAACTCAATTCCAAAACTTCAAAATCCTCAAGAATTATGTGTTTCAAATAACACCAAAACAAAGGTTTTTAAACCAACTTGAAAACCCCCAATATTCAAATTCATTTATTCAAAAAAATGAATTTCGGTTCTTGAATCCAAAACCTCAATGCATAAGTATATAGGATTTGCATCAATAACTTAGAGGATGGCGGTCTTGAAGAAGCAGTCAGTCTTGCCATACAACCTATCAATGGCAATCTAATCCATGCAATTGTTGAAAGATGGAACCCAAGGACCAACACATTCTGGTTTCCATGGGGTGAAATGACAATCACTCTTGATGAGTTCTCCAATATTATGGGTTTGCCAGAGCCAAAAGGTGATCCAAGAGGTCCAATTGAAGACCACTTCCTTGTAAACCAAGGTCAAGTCAAAACTCTAGAAGTGATTCGTAAACTCACAGGGAAACAGAGTTGGCCTTTTCTAAAGAAAGATGGACATCAATATCTTCAACTACAAGAGCTTGGTGAAATATACTCCCAATTTGTCAACCCTACGTCACTATCTAGAAATGTTGCAGACAAGTACAAAAACTCTATGGTGACTTGTACTATGGGTCTTATCCTCTTCAACAACGAAGAACACATAATGGATTTCCGCATAGCTCGCCTCTTCAGAAAATGGGGGCATGTCAAATTCCGTCACATTTTCATAGCAATGGCAGCCTTGTCATTCCTTTACAGAAGGTTGACCAAATTTTCAATTGGAGATGCAGACTCGATAGAATGATGTGTCTTTGCACTGCAAGCATGGTTCTACAAACATGTGAGGCCACAATCATGTCATTTTCAAAACACAGACGGTCAGTTATCCAGTATGGAGCACTACCGCAGAAAGATGGAGGAAGTTGATGACTCCACCATCATTTGGGACTTCTTTGATCGAGAGGTCATCAAGTCAAGATACACTTACAACCCAGTCAGGGGAAGTTTTCTATTGGGACCGTTTTTCATAATTGAATATCGTCCAGAGCGTTGCCTCAGGCAATTCTCACTGCGTCAAAGGAAGGCATATTCAATTGAGTCGGAAGGAGCCATCATGGAGTGTGAACTAGATACTCAAGAGTGATCCAGGATATACACCTATGCCCAGCAACATTGGGAATCATTTGCTCACTTGTATCTTGTCCTTGGTCCAGGAATGGGTCCCGAATATGTAAAATGGTGGGATGAAGTCCGCTCATTTATCCTTCTGTCCTAGATTGTCATGTCTAGTTCATTGTCATTAAGCCAAAATTTGTCAAGTTGTGTTGAACTTTGTTAAGTTTTCTCATCTTTCTTTCAATATGCAATCAAAATTTGTCATCTCTCATCAATTCACATCCTAACATTTTCAATTTTTCTTCTTGCAAGGTGAACATCCGCTTTATGCTTGAAACCAGAAGCCAAAGCAGGAGAATGAGTGAAATGGAGCTTGATCAACCTTTTATAGGAGACAGGGGAGAAGAATACTCCTCAGAAACACCTCCCAAGCTGGAAATAAATGACCCGAAATTTGAGGAATACAGAAGATTTCGGAAATACATGATCATGTTCAATGAAGAACAAACCCAGGCAAAAAAAGCCAAAAAGAAAGGGAAGAAAACAAGAAAGTACTCATCAAGCAGTTCAGACTCTTCTGAAGACGCTACAACAGAATCTAGTAGTGAGGAAGAACCGAAAACTCCCAAGAAAAAGAAGAAGGGAGAATCTTGGAAAACAAAAATCCAGGAAGTTGAAAAGAAGTTAAATGCAGTACAACTTAAAGGCAAGAACAAGAGGAATTTCACTTGCGAAGATTTCTACGAAAGCTTCGAAAATGACAAACACATAAAAAACTTGCCCAAGAAATTTATCAAATTTGATGGCCATGGAGATCCAAAGGCACATTTGGCCATGTTCTTTGCTGAATGCTATAAATTCCGCCACAATCATAGGGCCCTCTTTCGATGTTTCCCCAGAAGCCTAGAAGGAATTGCAGCACAATGGTATCGGGAACACATCAACCCAGTGGAATTGAAAAATTTTGACATGTTAATCAACCTTTTCATTGAAAGGTTCATTCAAAACGTTGAAACTGCACCAACGATCACCACATTATGCTATCTAAAACAGAGGCCAGGTGAAGAGGTGAGAGATTTTATTCAAAGGTAGAGGTCTTCTTGCAACAAGATGAGGGACCCAATCTCTCAATCCCATACACTGGGATTGATCGTAAACAATTTGACACAACCATTAAGGAACCTCATTTCCAATGCTCCAATCAGTTCTTTCATCGATCTCACTGAGAGGGCAGAATGCATTGAAGCAGGAATTGAGAATGGTGCTTTTGATGCTGTCATCCCGGTGAAAGTAAGGGAAGATACAAAGAAGAATAACAGAAGTCAAAATGCTGCAGCCAACATCGTGGCCAACACTGCAGCCTTCAAGAAAGAAAAGTCCGAATATCCCAAGAATAAAGGGGTAATGGACAAAGCTAGTGGCAGTAGTAGTGGCACCAAAAACAAACATCCTGGATGGGGGTACAATAGAAAATTCACCCCATTACAACAGAGTTATGAAGAGGTCATGCATATGCTAATCGAAAGAGGTACTCTGTTCCTCCCAAAAGTCTCCAACCCCCCACCAATGATGGGGAAAAACAAAGAGCAATTCTGCAAATTTCATCGCGCTCTAGGACATGATACAAAAGATTGCCTTGTACTTAAAAATATTGTGCAAGATGCCGTTGACAAAGAAATAATCAAAGAGGTCAGTGAACAGCCGGACATTCTCAAGAATCATTTTCCTAAACATGGTAAAGGAATAGTTTCGATGGTCAGATTTTCAACAGGTCGTCAAATTATGGTGACAAACAAAATGGATACAACGTCCCTGGATTTCTTTGGATTGCTTTTCAAACATGATAAATGATCCATCAATGCACAAACCGGACTGGTTAAACAAGACCATCTGACAGAGATTGATCAGAAGTCACAAGTGTGCGACCCTGAACCATTGGAATCCATTTTCAATGAATTGGACCCCTTACCTGAAGTCAAGAAGTGAGGGTTTAGCCCTAACAGGGGGAATGAATGGGCTTTTGAACTATGTGAAAATAGTCCGATCATATTCTCTGATAAAGATCTGCCAACTAGAGGTGCATCGCACAATGACGCATTGCACATAGTGGTAGAGACAAGGGGCACCAGAGTCTCCCACGTTTTAATTGATGGTGGAGCAAGCCTAAACATCTGTCCACAACAAACAGCTCGTGAGTTGGGCATAAGACACGACTATACTCCATCCACAATTTTCATCCATGGATATGACGGGATAGGACGACCATGCCTATCATCGGGTTTTATTTCATGTGGTGGATATAGAACCCTCCTTCAACTTATTGCTTGGCAGGTCATGGATCCATGCTACCAATGCAGTTCCCTCCACTCTACATCAGTGTGTCAAATGGACTCACAACGAGAATTCTATAACCATCTATGCAGATGATAGGGAAAGTCGGCTTGTACACCCAATAATTCCGGTACCAACATATACAATTGAGGTACCCAGTATTCGAGTCTGCAAAGAGGAAGAAATATCTCAAAGTCTTAGCAGATTGGCCATTCAGAAACCAAAGAAACAGGTATGGGTGAAAAAGGGTACCAAACCTGAAACAAGTTACAAAAGTCATCTGTTGTTCAAGAAATTCTGCCAGAATGAGAAAGGATTGGATTTACTCATACGCCATGGCTACCAGCCATTTACTGGCCTTGGCAAACATGAAAATGGAATCTTAGAACCAGTTACCTTGACAGGACAACGAGACACTCAAGCCTTGGGGTGCCAAAGCTATGAAAAAGTGGATGTTGAGGAAGAATTCAAGCCAGTACCTTTCGTCAAGAGCAATACCATAGGCGGATGTTCACCATCAATTTGAATCAACAAATCCGCCATTATTTTGTCATTTTGTCGTCATTGTACTCAAATAGACCAAGTGTCTTCATTTTGTAATACCTTCAAAGATACAATGACATATGCAAATTACTTCCCTATACAATGTCTCAAATTTCATCTAACTTCTTTATAATCTTTAGGATGATATCTGAGGATAAAAAATCAAGAGCTTTTAAGGAGATAAATCCAAAACTCACTGAGGCAGAATGTCCAGAGTTTATCCAAATAAGAAAGCAAGATCAACCGTCACCTTTGATTAATGATCCGATTGAGGAAATTAACATTGACACGGAAGAGAGTCCAAAGATTTTACAAATTAGAACAAGTCTCTCAGCAGAAGAAAGAAAAGAGTTGATAGACTTCCTCAAAGAACATCAAGAAGCCTTTGCATGGACTTATGAGGACATGCCAGGACTTGATACAAAATTAGTCGAGCATCGACTACCATTGAAACCAGAATGCAAGTCAATCAAACAAAAGTTGAGGAAACTAGACCCTTGTCCTGAGGGGCAAGTTAAGGAGGGCCTAGAAGACCTACTAAAGGCAGGGTTCATCTGAACAATCGACTATCCTGAATGGTTAGCAAACATTGTGGTAGTCCCAAAGAAAAATGGCAAAATTCGGCTCTGCATCGATTTCAGAGATTTGAATAAGGCTACACCAAAGGATGACTACCCACTTTCAAACATTGACTTTTTAGTAGATAGTACCGCAGGTCACGCTATGTTCTCCTTTATGGATGGATATTCTGGTTATAACCAAATTAAGTTGACAGCTCAAGATCAAGCCAAAACATCATTTACAACCCCATGGGGTACCTTCTGCTATACAGTAGTGCCATTTGGTTTGAAGAACGCTGGGGCAACATATTAAAGGGCTATGACAGCTATTTTTCATGACCAAATGCATCAAATCATGGATGCATATGTAGATGATCTACTAATTAAGTAAAAAACAAGGGAGAATCACATCAACATTCTTTCTCAAGTTTTTGATAGACTCTTACAATACAAATCAGCAAAAAGGGAATCGAGATGGATCCTTCCAAAGCAAAGGCGATCATCGAAATGTCATCACCAACAAATCTTAAGGAGCTACGCAGCTTGCAAGGCAGAATTCAGTCAATCAAAAGGTTTATATCTAATCTTGCCATGAGGTGCGAACCCTTCAACCATTTACTGCAGAAAGATGTCAAATTTGAATGGGGACATGAATGTCAAGCCTTATTCGAAAAGATCAAGAAGTATCTCCTTTGCCCACCAATTTTGGGGAAACCTCTACTCCTTTACATCACAGTTAACCATTCAGCCTGTGGTGGATTTTTGGCTCAATATGAAGAAAGATGTCGAATAGAACATGCCATTTATTACATCAGTAAGACATTTGTGCAGTATGAAAAGAACTACTCACACATGGAAAAAACTTTCTTAGCCTTGGTATGGATGTGTCAAAAATTAAGGCATTATCTATTGGCTTGCGAAGTTAAAATTTTATCCAAACTTAATCCACTCAAATATATCCTCGAACAGCCATTTCTGAATGGAAGGATAGCAAAGTGGCAGGTTTTGCTGATGCAATATGATTTGGAATATGTGTCACAAAAATCAATCAAGGGGCAAGCCATTGCAGACCAATTGGCAGATTTTCCTCTATATGAAGAAATTAGAACAAATGATGATTTTCCAGATGAGCAAATCCTAATGACTGAACCAGAGTCGATCTGGGAGATGTACTTTGATGGATCTAAGAGCACAACTGGGGCAGGCATTGGAATACTTTTCATTACACCAGAAAGGGAAATGATTCCTTACTCTCTCAAATTGAATTTTTCCTGCACGCATAATATGGCAGAGTACGAGGCCCTAATCCAAGGACTCAAAACGTTGCTCAAATTTAAAGTGCAGAGAATTCGCATTTTTGGAGATTCTCTCTTAGCTGTCAGTCAGGTCAATGGAGATTGGCAAGTCAAAGATAAAAAATTGATCCCATATCAAGAGTTAGCAGCTTCTCTCTTAAGACAGTTCGAGGAATGTAAACTCTTACTTGTCAAAAGAGAATTTAACCCAATAGCAGACGGTTTAGCCATTTTAGGCTCTACCATTGCCTTCAAACCTGGAGAATCTATCAGATCTTTTGAAGTTGGAAGACTCGAACAACCATCTTTTGTCATACCAGAAGAGGTGTTGCAAGTAGAAAGTAGAGAAACACCATGGTATCAGAACATCAAGGATTTTCTCCAAACTGGAACACTTCCAACAGAAATGTCTCGAAAAGAGCAAAGAGTTTTGAGACACATGTCTTCAAGATATTTCATTCTAGCCGACATCCTATACAGAAGAGGATTCAGCACAGAATATGCACTTTGTGCGTATCGAACCACAATTCGAACACCCACCAATGCTACACCAGCAGAATTAGTATATGGAACAAAAATTGTCCTTCCATTACATGTCCAAAAACCAGCGATGAAATTTGCTACTCTCATTGAACTCCCAATTAGCAAGTATCAAAAAAAGAGACTTGCTCAATTAGACATCTTAGACAAGAGCACGCTGAAGTCTATCGTAAGAGAGTCGCCCGACATTATGCCAAATCAGTCATTGAAAGAAAATTTCAAGTAAATGATCTTGTTTTAAGATCCATAGTTCCACTCAGGAGTAGACCTAAAGGAAAATGGGCACCGAACTGGGAAGGACCTTATGTCGTCAAGGAGGTTCTACCTCACAATTTTTATCGATTGATTGATGCCGATGGGGTTGAAATCCCTGATCCAATTAATGCTTTGCATCTCAAAAAATTCTATACTTGAATTTGCAATTCAAAAATTTCAAAATAGTTGTGCTTTGATAAGCACATTTGTAATAATTTTCGAACCAACTAAGGGGCATGGTATCCCTTAGGGAAAAGTTTCAAAATGCATCAAAACTTTCAAACATAGCCTATGTCTTGGGGACAATTGCAAGGGCATCGTCTTGAAATATGCAAGAAATTTCATAGACATTGAGGGACTAATGTATAGCAATTAATGTTGGTCCCGACAATCGGCAGTTGTAAAGGTCTAGCATGAGATGCCACAAGAAAAAGCCTTGTCACCTAAAAGACCTTGGCAAGATGCTAGAAAAAGCTATCAAGCGAAATGAATTGAGCAATGAGCTCGGGGTGAGTGTAGTTGTTCCTCTGGTTCGAAGTTCAGCAGGCGCGGGTGGGCATATGACCTATGCTTACGCCGTGAAGCTAAAAAGCAATTCATGAACATTTTGCTTATATTAAGTCTCCTAAAGCCTTCTGAATTCGAGCAAGTAAGCCCGAGGAGTGTTTTACATTTGGTATCCTAAGGCCAACTGGTCTAGGAGTTACCAGCCCAAAGCTCGCTACAAGGGTTCAGAAGTAAGCCCGATAGACTTGATATTGCACAAAGCAAACTACACAAAACCGCCAAAGCGGTGGAACTCCATAGTAGCTTTTGGGGTGGTGAGCAATTTCTCCCAAGAGTGAAGGGTGGCTCAAAAAGAAAATCAAAATTCAAAAGCAAAAGCGAGTATGTGAAAAACTAAGTAAAAGGAGAGAAAAAACACTTGCCAATGGTCTAGAAGGCATCGAGGGCAAATTTCTCCAAGCATCAAATGCAAAAACTTTCACAATTACAAAATTTTTCAACCAACATTAATTCCTCTACAAAGTCTCCAATGAGATGGAGAAAAATCTTCTTATTCCAGGTCTATGCCTAGCATTTCCCCTCGAGCGAGGATGGTTCAAGATCATTTGAAAAATGGACTTTCCAAACGATTTGCAAAAATTTGGTGCGTGAATCTTTGCTATTAAGCAAATTATTCAACTTGTTTAACAGCAAAGAGGGGCATCTGTTAACACCCCAAATTTTTCCACATCAAAATTGAACCAATGTGAAAATTTCACAAAAGAATTGTGAAAATTAGCAATTTCAAAGCCAATTTCGAATCTAAAGAACAATTAGATTCAAATCGTGAATTTTACCTGAGACACGAATCCCAATGCAAGATTACGAGTCCAAATCCAATTTTAAATGTCATTTCAAATTCAAATCCAATTACAAATGTCATTTGAAATCCAAATCCAATTGCAAAATGCAAATTTTGACTTAGATCCAAGAATTGGATCTAATTCAGTCTAGAATGCTACATGGGACCCACGTGTGGGCCCCACCTAGCCCGTGTGGTCAAGAGCCCCCCCCAGGGGCCACGCCCCCTCCATGTCAAAAAAATAATAAATAAATAAATATTTTCTCTCAAATTAATTGAAGAAACGTCATTTTCAATAAGAAATAAAGGAGAAACCTAGGAAAAGAGAGACATTTATGTCTCTCTCTCTTCTTTAACCAAGTCCTCCTTAAAGAAAAAAATCATTTTCAAGGAAGCAATTACTAGACTGGTCAAACTCACGTAACCTACTTAATCCAAGTAGGTTTGTCCCGAGTGCACTCAAATGTGGTGCCAATTCCAGCTAGGTTCGGTCACCACGGGCTCAACACAGTCAAAACGTAAGTCTTTCTCATGATCCAATTAATGGACGAAAATAGACTTTGACCGAATCAAACCCACTTTGACTAAACTCAGTCAAAGTACAATTTAGCTCAATTAAGAGCTTTCTTGACCCAAATTTATCAAATTACCTCAAATAAAGTCAAACTACTCGCAAATGATATTTGACTTTGGTCAATTGGTCGAAATTGATTAATTTAGACAATTTTGCCATTCTGCGGTCAAATTAAGATTAAAAAGCCTAAATTGGTTTATGAAAGGCAAATAAACATTTGAATTTGTCAAATGCATGAATCAAATACCAAATTTAAACTGAATTTCTCAAGTGAAACTTTGATTCAGTTGAAATCCATTTTCAATCAAGTTTTGGATGAAAATACCCATTTCGAACCAAATTTGATAAAATTTTTGAATTTTATTAAAATTTAAATTGAATTGTCATAATTCAATGGCATTTGGAGCTTAGTAACTAGGTTTTAACCTTACAAGCTCGATTTCAAACAAAAAATAAACAAATAGTACAAAATAAGGGCAAAGCCCTGTGCAAGGGAATTTTCATCCAAAATTTTGGTCAAGATGGTCACCTAGGTCTGACCCCATGTTGACCAAACCTAGCCCAGCCCACCTAGCTCGTGGAAATGGACTGAGAAATGGTCAATTAGAGCTTTTAAAGTCTATTTAACTCATTTTACAAGTCTCCAAGGTCTTAAGCAAGTTCCCAAGGTGAGTTAAGAAGGTGGTTGAACCCACCTCCTCCTCTATGTAAACCTCCCTTTGGCCACCAAGGGGGATGACGAAAATTTTGGATCATTCTATCAAATTGCTGCAGCCAAGGAGCTAGGAGGGAGAAGCCAAGGAAGAGAGAAGAGGTTCGTCCAAGCCCTCTTCCCCTTTTTCTCCCATTCTCTTCTTCACTTTCTTCTATTCTCCCCATTGATTTTGCTAAGTTAGGGTGCTTAAGTGAACCCTTACTTAGGATTTTCTTGGTGAGAAGCCCTCTTTACCACTCCAAATTCCAGCAAGCAAGCTATTTCTTATTCTAGCTTTGCTAAGCTTGAATCCACGGTTGGATTCTTACTTAGGATTGCTTGAGTTAGAAAACAAGTGAAGACGAAGGACAAGCATCAAGAGCGACCGCAAGGTAGGTGATTTTAACTCACTTCTCTTCTACTTTAGCTTATTGTTGATTTATTTTAATTCCAGCAACTCGTGGGTGGGTTTATTTTCATTTGCTTACGGCTGGGAATGATGTCCCGCTAAGGGAAACCTATGCTTTAATGTACATGTTAATGCATAATGCATGCATATGTCGGTTTTTCTTAAATATGAACCCAAGTATCAAATTTTGAAATGGGCCCCAAGGCCACGTCCCTTTCAAAGAAACTAACTTAATACCTGTTTGAAGTCCCTACCATGAGAGAATCCCACGGTGAGAGAGTGATTTTGCTGCACCATGTATGATGAAAATGCCTATATGGGATGGATACATTCTTATGAATGTGATCCACCCTTGCATGGCGAAATGATGGACGAATAAGCTTGAGCATTGTTTTATTTTCTTTCTTATTCACAGTCATTTTGATTCATGCCTTTCAATTTAATTAATCAAGGGTAGTAGGAAAGATTCGAAACAAGTTTTCAATCTTCCTACATAAAAGAACCCAGCCATGAATCATCATGATTCATGAGTCATGCGGTCCCTTGATAAAATTTCATTTTGAAGAGTAAGGTATGTATATATATATATACGTTGTTATATATATACATACATGTGTCCAATCTCTTGTTGAAAATCATTTTTCTTTTCTTAAAATCAGGTTGGAATACGTTTCCAAACTGGTTTTTAAGAAGGATGATCGTTTTGATTGATTTTCATAGTGTAAGGCTATTTAATCATATTCATTTCATTTTTACTTAATTTCAGCAAACAGATACGTAAGATGTATGTATGTTGTTGAAATCAGACCATGTTTCATAGGAATTGGTTTAAGAATATCAAAATTTACATATTTGAAAGGCCAATTATCCTAGAATCATCCAAAAAGAGTTGATGATCTCATTACTATCAAATCTGGAATTTGAATCTATTTGAAAGACTTGTCATTTCCATCTAAGAAACAATATATTTATTGGAATCAATGTCCACAATTTTCAGCTATTTAAATCAACACAAGGTCTGATTTTTAACTATTTTGAAACGGAAGTGGATGTCATCCACGTCTCCCATCCATTTCAAAGATTGAACTTGACATCATTTATATATTTTCATCATTTTGATAATTTTATGTCAAGCCTCAAGCTTATAGACTACATCTCTAATTCATGTGCTTAATCATATAATGAGCACATATAGAGAAAGTTCTACATTTTAATCAATCTTCATGCATAGATTGTATGACGTGCAATATGGACTTTGAGAGAGAGTGAAGAATGTATGTTTCACAAGGATGAATCTTGAGGGATTATGAGAGAGAGAAGAATGAATGTTCCATATAGTTTCCCTTCTCGTTTCATGCATTCACTTTCACTCAAAATCAATAGCACCACATGCACATTCCCAAGAAATTAAGTGATTCAAATTTGAACCCTGAACTTGGCGCTGCCCTGCTCTGTTGAAAAGTACTGTTTATATGTTAAAAATATGCTTTTATTATCAAATGACATGACTGTCATCATGTAAAGCATGAGCCCATAAGTAATGCAGTTATGCTCTTTTCTATTATGAACCTTGTTTCTAGCACATGGAAACCATATTGGAGATGCAAGACTTAGTCTTGCATGTCAAAGCTGATCCTTGATGATATTTGCATATTAGCTATAAACAGCCTATAGTAAACAATTTACGTATTAGCGATAAACACCCTTGTCATGCCCTTGTCTCTCCAGTGTCACTGACATGGCCATTCCAAACGTGAGACTTATTTTCTGTTCTTTTCAGGAGAGGTGCATTAATGGTGGTTAAAATGGGTGTTCTTTTGGATGCTGAGAAAGTTTACAGAGAATTTTCTTCGATCCTGGAGTGTGAAGCTGATCTAGATTTTGCTTCCATCACTACTTCAATACAAGGTATTGAATTTTTTGGAGGGTTGGTATTTGGGGCCTAATCCTTTCAGTTTAATGTTTGTATTAGACTCGAATCTCAGTGCAGTCATTGGTGACGGCTGTGGAAGGATGACCAGGCTCCTTGAATGAATGGTATAGCGACCATTGGCCAATAGTAATGTTCTAAGTTTCATAATTGTGAAGGTGGTCTATGTCATGTATATGTTAATAACTTTATATAATTATATAGCGACCCTTGGCCAATAGTGATGTTCTAGCAAGGAATTGAGGACCAACACACCAGCGTATATGTTCTTCTAATGTGGCGTTTAAGTAGTCGGCCAGTTTTTAAGGTTTATAATATCCATGGCCTTTGAATCAGTTAGAAGACCTTCCGGTTTTAAAAATGACCAAGACCAGGTCAACCTAGTAGCTTACCTTACGTGCATCAGCCCTTGTATATAAAAATCTGAATCTAGGGTGGTCCTCACACAAGAATAATTTCAAATCATAGTTTTTTCTAAAATGATTTTAAAATCAATATTTTCAAATGATTTCAAAAATCCTGGGTCATATAGGCATGGAGTCCAATTCTAGTTCAACTCTGTAAGACTTAGCTCAGACCAATATTAAAATTCACTATTTGTGAACCTATTCCAATAGCCTATATCTAATCAAATCTCTTTGAAATGAATGAAGTTCTTGTCATATATTATATGGTTTGACTAAAATCAATACACTTATTACAGTCAAACCCATCCCAAGTAGGTTCAAGCCTAGTTTAGGTAAGTCTGAACCCAGTTGTCATGACCAATCTACCTTTAGCTTACTTGGATCTTGGATCTTAATTCAAGGTTTTGGGTTCAAATCACAAAACTCATGCTGATCTAAACCTTGATCTTAAACCCAAATTTAGCATATTTAGTTGTGGATTGAAATTATTGAATTGTGGATTATGGATAATGGATCTTGGACCATAGGTTATAGACCTTGGATTTTGGATCTCGAATATAGATCTAGAACATTAAATCTTGGATCTTGGATTTTAGGTCTTAGATTGTGAATTCTAGATTTTGCAAATTATATTTTCGATCTCAAACCTTAGGTTATGGATTTTTGAATTCTAGATTATGGAAATTATATTTTGGATCTCAAACCTTAGGTTATGGATTTTTGAATTCTAGATTTTGGAAATTATATTTTGGATCTCAAACCCTTGATTTTGAAACTTGGATTTTAGATCAAATTTTAAGCAATGAGCTTTGGATTTTGAATCTTAGGTCAGTACTCACATAATTAGGCTTCAGGCAGGATTTTAAACCTTGTTAATCATCTGATTTCACTACCCAAAAAAAAAAAAAAAAGTCTATGCCGGTGATTAGTTTCACCGCTCAGGCTCTAATAGGTTCCCCGGTAGTCCTACGGCGTGAAAGTAATCACCGTTGTAGATTAATATAAAAGGGAAATTATAGCAGTGATACTTATCACCGCTATTGCTTCGTACTTTTTAAATAAAAAAATTCCAAATAATCTATATATTCATAACTTTTTTTCATAAACCATATGCATATCTAAAAAACAATTACAATCATACCAATAGGCATATGGAGAAAATGACAATAGCTAGATGAAAACACATATGGATATATAAATCTTGATTTTCTCGTATGCATTTCATATAACATGTTAAAGTTATTCTTCATTAAACTGGAGCTGAAAACAAGATGTGGAAATGATGGTTAAGATCATTACTTGGATTATAGACATCCTGTGAAGGATCCCAAGGACCAACAAAAGAATTGGTCCATGCAAGTGTCAAATCCTGCACTCTGCAACTGAACATTTGATGGCAGAACCAAAATAATTTGCAGCTTCTCTTTGTTCAACCTTCGCCCTGATAACATTGATGAATATATCTTAGAACTACAATAAAAAAAACTGCAACTTAACAGCATATATTTGTAGCTTCATAGGTACACAAAATACATATAAGATATGAAGGAATTTGCATTTTCTCGACGAAACTACCAGTGTAGAAGGCAGTAACTGGAACTAAAAAAATATGATATAGGCTGCTCTGTCAGATTATTTGACAAAAAAAAAAAATCAGGACTGCATGTATTCATGTAACTTCAAATTGACAAAGCCTGGAGCCACCTTCTTAGAGCAACTAAATTCAATCATCAAATACTCTGTCACAAGTCCATAATTTTGACTGACGGAAAGCTGGCTGTTCAAGCCAGCTCAACAGCTATATTTTCCTCTTCTACCTCTTTTATAAACTAAAGTCTCTTCTACCTTTGTTTTTTATGTTTCCTGATTATGATGATGGATTGAGGGAATTGATGCCTTGCTGTATAACCTTAATACTGTGGCCACAATGGTCTGCCCTAGTTTTGACATGTATTGCATGAACTGAAGTACATAATATCTTGACAAAGAAGACTGGCGCATACAATGAGTATGATGATGACAATATGATATTAAGGACCCCACAATAAACCATCACTTGTTTGTTCTATGTTTGAGTTCAATCATTACAGTCAGCATATTGTTTGTCTAAGTTTTTGATGATTAAGGGGATGGACTTATACTGCGAACTCTATCTTATATGTGTGCATAACAATAACAAGCATACCCACTGTGTGCACGAATGCCGAGAGAGAGAGAGAGAGAGAGAGAGAGGAAGGGAGGGAGGGAGGGAGGGAGCACGAAGCATAACTTGTTGGAGGTGCCTGTGAGATGAAGACTGGGAGGAGCGTCCTTCAGCAGTGGCCGATCAGGAGAAAAAGAAGCGTCCTTCGTCCTCCTCCTACCTACCTTGCAAAAGTGCACTCTCGTTCCATACTTTGCCCTCTCTCTCTCTCTCGATGCACAGGAATATTTCTCTTAAAAGTTTCCAAACCCTTCTCGAGCAAAAACTACAGGGGAGGAAAGAGAAAAATTTTGGGAAAAATGGGGCGTGGGAATAAAAAGGTTATTTATAGTGATGAAAAATCACCGGTATAGCATTTACATTATCAACAGTGTAAAGTTATCGCTAAAGTAGCATTCGTCATTGGTATAAGTGTTGCCATTCCAGTCAAATTCAACACCAGTATATAATTTTTGCTAGTGAAATTTGTCATTGCTACAAGTCCGGCCTATCCAGTGAACAATCATCATCGGTATAGGCCTTTTTTGTACTGTTTGGATTTATTATCTCATAATTTGGATTTTAGAAATCAAATTTATTGTATTTGAATCATGAGTTTCAATCACATGAAATAATATTTTGACTTCTATGACATCTCCTCATTAGAACAAGAATTATATAAAATTTTTCAAATCATGATTATAAGTTTTGGACTTCGATCCAATTTTCTCTTAATAGGTCTACATCCTACACCCAAGCCCTAATAGAGACCAAAATCTAGACCTATATGACCTAGTTTACATGCATCATTTTTTATTTAGTATCTCAATTTACATTGACTATGATGATCCAGACATGAATATACTTCAGATTATTTCTTCTTGTTCATCAGTTCATTTATGAGATCTACTTAGATTTCAAAGCACGCATAATTTCAAAAATAGGTACACTTAGAAATTGAAACATTTAGTCTAGTCTTTGGTTTGTCAGACTGATAGGTTGGTCTAGTCTCTTGAAATCCTACACAAGGAATGGAGGCAAGTTCATGTAATTTCATTCCTACATGTAAACAGGGAGAAGAAGGACGAAGAAGAAGAAGATAAAGTGATACAAATTGAGTGTAGGTGATGCCAGAGGAGGATGAGTTGTAGTGATAGTGGAGGCTCTTGGAGGGACAAAAACTGGTTGTAAGTAGTGACTTTGGGGAAAGTTGACCATGGCATGGCATAGCAGGCACTTGCAAATAATGATAATGGAGCCTAGGGTTTGCTTGATTGAGATAAGCATGCTTCTAGTTGTGTAACTTATGTACTCTTTAGTTTTCTGTGTGTACTTGTGGTGCTTTCAAAGACTTTAACCTTTGTCATGATCATGAGAAAGTATATCAGTTTTTAATTGGTCTCCATGAATCATCTAGTAACATTTAAAGTCAGATCCTTACTATGGAGCCTTTGCCTAATAAAGTCTATGCTATGGTTCTCCAAGAAGAAACTCAACGTCTCCTCACTCCTTAGTTGTCTAGTATTGACAATGTTGCATTTGTGGGATCTAAAGGTCCATATGCTAATAAGAATCATCCTCACCTGAAATGTGATTGTGGTATGCGCAAGCACACCAAGCCACGTTGTAACTCTCTGCATGGATATCCATAAATCATCCCATAAACTAAGGCAACAAAAGCAAACTCTATTCTCTCACAGCTATTGGAGGAGCAACTTAGTCAATTGGCATCTTGGTTAAATGTTGAGGCTAAACCTATTGTCCATAATCTTGCAGGTAGACACTCACTCAATTCCTATTCTTTTGCTTCACTTTGTATCCTTGATATAGGGGTGCCAGACCATATGACTCCCCAATTTGATTTGCTTTATGTTGTCAAAATTCTGTCCAAACCATGCATCATTGGTCTTCCTAACGGTCATCAAATGACCTTCTCCCATGTAGGGACCATCTAGCTCCAACCTAATATCATTCTCATTGATGTTCTTTACATACCAGACTTCAAATATAATATATAATATGTCCCAAAACTTACCTAGTCACCTAATTGTGTTGAGCAGCAGATAATACCATCTATTCTTCCTTCAGTTTCACATGCTTTGTCTTCTACTCATGTTAATAAAGCTCATATTTGACATATGAGGCTTGGTCATCCATCATTTGGTAAGACTGTTTCTTTGAATGAGGAGGTTGTTTCTTCCAAACATGATTTTGTTTGTGATGCATGTCATAGAGCTAAATTTACTCACTTGACTTTTCTTGTTAGTACAAGTGGAGAAAGTCATCCTTTTGTTTTGATCCATTGTGATATATATATATATATATAATATATTTTGTTGGGGGGGGGGGGACAAGGTGATATGTCATGGCATCATACATGGGGCATGTTATTTTTTTACCATAGCAGATAACTACACTCAAGCTACATGGGTTTTCTTGATGAGATTGAAATCTGAATCCTTCACTTGTTCGAAACAATTTTGTGCTACGGTGCTTAATCAATTTAGTACTGATGTTCACTACGTTTGAGTGGTAATGGTACTGAATTACAACATAATCTATTCATTCTCTTGAAATTGATCACCAAACATCTTGTGTTAGAACCCTTCAACAAAAACAGGCATGTCGAGCAAAAGCACCGCAATCTTCTTGAGGTGGCTTGAGTTCTCAGATTTCACTTGAGCCTGCCAATTTCATTTGGGAAGGAGTGTATTTTAACCACCACTTTTTCAATCAACTAGATGCCATCTACCATTTTATATATAGGTCCCATTTGAACTTCTATACAATAAAAAACAAAAGTATGACGACTTTTGGGTTTTTAGTTGATGTATTGAACCTTGCAAGTACTCGAAGGCGATAAATGATGTCATGGCTGAGGAGGTTCATGCTGTTGATGAAAATGGAACTTGGTTTATTAATCCTTTACCTCCCCACAAAATCCTATTGCATGTCATGGGGAATACAAGTTAAAGAAACACACAAATGGGAGAATAGAATGGTATAAGACACAGTTAGTTGTGAAAGGGTACACACAAGTTAAGGGATTCAATTATCACTAGACATTTGCTCCAGTTGCAAAGTTAACCATAATGTGCATTCTACTAGCTTATATCAAATGATGGCACTTATATCAGATGGTGTTAGCAATGCATTCATCTTTTGTAAACTTCACGAAGAAGTGTATATGGCATTATCACCGAGTCCTATCATATAAAGGAAGAATCCTAGTTATTGAGTTTGTCAGTTTCATAAATCATTATATTGATTCAAACAATCACTACAAAACTAGTTTTACAAGCTCTTAAAGATGTTGTCTTTGTTCAATTGGTTGGTGACTATATTCTATTCATTGGATATACACATGGAGTAAGTTTGTTTCCATACTGGTATATGTTGATGATCTTATTATTGTAGGAAATGAAGAAGATGACATTGTTATTGTCAAACAATTTTTGTATTCTCATTTTCATATTAAAGATTTGGGAAATCTTAGGCACTTCATGGGAATAGAAGTTTCTAGATCAGCATTTGGAATCTTCTTGAGTAAAAGGAAATATATGCTGGAATTACAGGGGCGTAGCGAGGATTTTTTTTTAGGGCGGGCCAAATAGTCCAATCTCGTATTCAGGTAGGGCAAAACTGAACCCGAAACTAAAAAATACATTGCACAACTAATTTTTTTTAATTTTTTCAATGTATTTTTTTTCATATAGTTGGAGTTGGGCCATGGCCTAGGTGCCCCCCCCTCCCTCCGGCCCTGGCTGGAAATACTTACTACTGCAGGCTTGTTGGGAGCCATGCCTGTCGATTTCCCTTTATATCAGAAGTTGTGTCTAAGCGTAGACAAAGCGTAGACAATGGTGACTTAATGAAGGTTCCAGCTCAAATATGTTTAGTTCGACATCCAATTTACTTGACCATTACACCTCTAGTTATAACATATTTGGTTTATGTCCTTAGTCAATTTATGCAAGCACCACATCCACATTATGATGTGGCACTTTGAGTTTTAAAATATATGAAAGCTTCACCAGGAAGAACAATATTCCTTTCATTTTCAAGTGCAAAGTAGGTGAAGGCCTATTGTGATTCAGATTGGGCCAGCTCTCCGTCCAGCCAAAAATCAGTAAGCGAATATAACACTTATCTTGAAAAGAAAACTATCTCATGGAATCAAAGAAACAAGCTCAATCATCTATTGAAGCTGAATATCAAGCAATGGCTACAGCCACATGTGAGATTATTTGGTTATGGCCTTGTTAACTGATTTGGGACTATGTCATGCCAAGCCAATCAATTTATATTGTGACAATCAAGTAGCTTTACACATCTTGGCAAATCCGGTTTTTCATGAATGTACCAAACATATAAAATTGGATTATCATTTTGTCAAAGAAAATATTCAATGTAGGATTATTCAGCCCCAGCATGTGTCCACATGCTTACAACTTGAAGATATCTTAACTATGTTGTTGGGAAGAGAAGTGTTATATAATATGTTGGTCAAGTTGGGTGTTAAAGATTTATGCACACCAACTTGAGGGGGAATATTGAATATTCATTAAAATTTTAAATTTATGAACATAACATTTACATTATTCTCTCTTTATCTGATTGATCATTCACATTATTCTTTCTTTGTCTGATTGATCTCATCGGTTTTATGTTTCCATAATTTGTGGATTCTCTATTGTAACTTTTCATCACTGCAACTTCTCAATCCCACGATTATTAGATCTTGTATATAAAAGGTTGTAATCTACCATCAATAGTGATTAGTGTTATCATTTCTCTCTTAGTTTTCTATATACATAGGGGGGGTCTCTCAACCATAGACATCTCTCCTCTCGGTTGCTGCATAAATGGAAGATGGGCACTCAGCAATATGGATAGAGCCAGTGAGAGATAGGTATAGAGAGAAGGGGGGCATCTATGGGATTGGAGGTATCACAACCGAAGAGAAGAAGAAGATAGTGATGAAGAAGTAGTGGGAAGAAAAAAACTAGGGCAGCCATCTCAAGAAAAAGTGGCATCTATGAGACTACTACTGCATCTCAAGAACCCCAATGAATGTCATGAGCATTTGAAGAAGAGGGCATGACGAGCATCTAAGTGAAAGTTACCTAGTGAAGCAGTAGGACCCCTTGGGGTCCAACTATTTTACCAGCAAAGCATGATTTCATTGTGGCAAAATCCTTACAATTTCTCCTCCTCTACAGTGTCTCAACTAGTTATCAAATACGGCCAAATTGAATGATCTTCATTGCAGAATGACACCTGCGACATCACTTCTTCGGTGCAGCAATTCACCAGTGGCTCTCCAAGATGACCGTCAAGAGGCACACTTGTGATAGATAGAGAAGAAGAGGAGAAGAAATAACAGATTTAGGGATGTTTCGGGTTTGCTACCAAGATTCCCTAATACCCAGGAATGGATATGGCTAGAGGAAGGTAACGTAAATCCTTTAATTTTGGATGTAAATCGTTTGATTTATTCAATAAAATCTTTCTATTGTAAAACATTTTTGTAGTAATATCTTGTAACTGCAAGTGGATCCTCTTGCAGTTACGATATCTAAGGATAGGGCTCTGAGCCACTATCCAGCATCTCCTGGGATTGAGAAGTAATAACTAGATATAAATGACATTTAAGTGATTTACTTGTTGTATTTTAGTTAATATGATATGTTTCGCTAGTTATTACATCTATAATGAATGATTTAAATGGTTGAAACTAAATGTTTATATCTTAGCCTCAAATGGGTTACATGCTTGGTAAACAAATCTTGAGCTATTCCCTTAGTTAAGGGATCAACTACTATGTCACTGGTAGGCATATAGTCAACTGAGATTTCATTTTCTCAATCATTTTATGGACATAATGATATTTCACCATTATATGTTTACTCTTTGAGCTAATGACTCTATTTTTCATAAGTGATATCGCTGCCTGATTATGACAGTATAGTTGAACTGGTTCATTATCAAGATCTAATTTTAAGTCATTACATGCTACATACTCTGCTTCTTGTGTGTGTTGAGGAACACATCCCTGTTTCTTATAGGACCAGGCTATCGCTCCTCCTTCAAAGAGAAACATGTATTCAAATGTGGATTTACTATCGTCTTTACAACCAGTGAAATCTACATTGGAATAGCCAACTAGAGTTAGCTCATCGGCTTGGTAGGACAATTTTTAGTCATTTCGTTTCTTTTAATATACTGAAAAATTCTTTGAACTGTTTACTAGTGAGTCAAACCAGGATTACTTTGATAATAACTCACAAGACCGATAGGAAAGCTTATGTCTGGTTTTGTGTAAAACTCGCCATTAGTCTACCTTTAAATTTCTCGACTGATCCGTCAGCTTTATATTTTTTCTTTAGTACTCATTTACACCCAATGAGTTTTTTATCATTAGGGAGATCTACTAATTCCTAGCTTTTATTTTGTTCTATAGATTGATTTCCTCATCCATAGAATTTACACAATTTGATGATTCATGCGAGTTTATGGCTTCGTCATATGTCAGACTATCGGACATTTCATCAGTATCTGCTAATAGCATAACTCCTCTGCAAGATATAGATAGTAATTACTCAAATATGAAGGAGGAGTTATAAGTCTTTTATGACCTAACAACGTCTGAGTTGATGAGGTATTCAGATCAGTTGGTTCATTACCAAACTGTTCCTCAGTTGGTTCATTACCAAACTAATCCTCAGACAAATCGTGCTCAATTGATTCATTATCAAACTGTTCCCCAGTCAGTTCATTATCAGATTGATCTTCTGAGTAAATAAGATCATCTAATAGATCGTTATAATCTCCCATTGGACCATTGTCTTTGCTATTGAGTTCTTCTAGGAACTCTACATCTCTACTTTCTACAAGTCTCATAGTTGAGTAACAATCTGTAGCCTTTGGATCCTTTTGGATATCCAATAAAACACATCTTACTGATTTGTTTTCTAATTTATCTATTTTTGGATCTAGAATTTTTACATGTACTACAGATCCTCATCTCCTGAGATGTCTCTCTTCTATTCTTCTCTTCCTTCTCTTTCCTCGTCCCTCTCTCTAATACCCCTTCTCCCTCCTCCCAGTTCTCATCCCATGTGTCACGTTTCCTAATTAGCCCCACTTAGCTTAGATTAGCCAACACCATTCAGAGATGCATTAATGGTGGTTATTTCACTATATCATGCACTGGTTAAAATGAGAATCTTGCAAGTGCTTAGTTCTTAAATAGATAATGCAGTGAACCAAGACCAACTTGAGACGTCGACATATGTTTGAAAGATCTAAATGGTACTTTGTTATTGATTCAAAAGAAAATCAATTTATGGTCTTTAAAGATATTTTTAGCTTTTAGTAGTGACCGGGTCCTAGTTTTTCATGAATGCTTCCTGGAAATCCATTGTGTTTGCACACGTGATTAGTTTCAAAGGTAACGTGTTAAAAATTATTGCTTTTTAATTGTTTTTCGAGTAACGGTTGTCAAAAGAGAATTGGTTTTCCAAATCATAACACCAATTACTTCGAGTTCATTATAAAGGAGGAGATTTTTTTGGCCTGCTTGAAAACAAAATTTCTCAAAATATTATAAGCCAAATATATAAGATGATTTATTATTAATAGATATCTAGTCATATATAGGTAATAGAATAAGGTCTTAGATTATTCGTGACTCCTTTCCCCATCAAACCTGACCAGATGTTTTGGTCATTCCGAACTGAAAGCCGACCATTTTCTAGTTGGGCGCACTGGCCATGGAATATATATATATATATATATATATATATATATATATATATATATATATATATATACATTATTTGCTAGTCAAGTAGGGGTCGATGGAAATGGTTTGGGTTCGGGCTGAATCAATCCTGACAGAATTTGATCTAATCATTTTTTTTTAATGGATCCAGATTAATAATTGGACCTTTTTTTTAAATAAAGGAATTCAGATACAACAAGCACACATTTATATGCAATAGAGTCAGATTTGCTGTCAGATCGAATAACAAAATCGGATATGAGTTCAGTTATGCAACTAGATTTATCTTGAACCTGAATCCAACTAGCTAGTAAATCATTATGTTTGCAGCTCATCAAAAGGAAAAGTCGTAAAACACAGAATACCTAAGCCGGCCCATTTCTAGGTTGATAAGAGGCTGGAAAATGGAGATTTTTTTTTTCGACAATGTTCCGTTTCTGTACGTTGAAAATGGATTTTTAGCAGCCAAACAAATGATGTACCATGCAGGATTTTTTAATATTTATTTAAGGAAAGTTGTTTTCGGTATAAGAAGACTAAAGCCATACTTTTATGCCTGTGAGATTCTTACTTTCTTCAAGTTCTTAGTACTTATAGTACCACCCGGTTAGACTACATGATGTAGTAACTTGTGGTAACAATTTTTTACTAAAAGTCCCAAGGTTTCCTCCTTGTCAGTTGTCATGCAAACGCAACAAAACCCAAATGTTGTGTCGTGGCGGAAGGAGATGCAGTTGATCCATTTCAATGCTGGATGGATGATCGAGTGCTCAATCTCTGGCAGTATAAAAGTAAAGCTCGCAGGCCACATTTAATTGTACCATCGTTAACCACCAACACCTCCTACTTGTGCATGAAAGTTCGTGCGATCAGTATGGTTGATAATGAAAATGCCCTTGTTTGATAAAAATAAGTGAGAAAAAGAAAACAAAAAAAATGAAAAGACTCAAAATGACAATTCTTTTTCAAAAAATTCAACAATGTCTCCTTTGTTCCTTTTGGCGTACATTTGTCGCATGCACCGAGCAGTGCATGCAACTCAAACTACTCCCCCTCCCCTTTCCCTTGGGGCCACACCCACACCGAAACAAGCGCTCACATCCAAATGAATCCAACTATTTATTTAGTTTTTAAAGGAAGGGGATGGGAGCCCTAACTGAGTGGGGTTGACAGTACACTTTTTCAACTATGCCAACTCCTCACCATTTGCAACTGGCAATTTGACTTTTCCTAGTTCACCAGCCCGGCCAGTTATATATTACACTTTTTAAAGCTTTTAATTTTTAAAAGAGCTTCCTTTTGTATGACCAAAAAAAACAATTTTACCGTTAGTTTCCTTTAAATTCTTAGGTATATAGAATGATTATGATGATTATATAGTAACACGAGCAGTCACTGTCTTAGCCAGCCGGAGCTTCATTTACTGGTGATGTATCATCACCTTTAAGTTGAACAAGGTAACAGTTTTATACCTTGGACGCATCTTCTCACACAATCTAACAAAAGTAGGACTAGAAACAAAAAGATACAACAGTTACACGTGGTACTAGATCAGATATTGGACGACTAACTAAGCGGTAGGTAATTGCTGTTCAGCTTCGTCCTGCTGGAGTTCTAGGATCATGGCTTTTGTTGGGGCCGGATTCGTAGTCGTCTCTCGATATCTCCATCTCCATGCGTCCATGAACAAAATTTTCTTCTGTCATTGTCATCATCGCCTCCTGACCAATCACCTGCAAAACCAATGACAATGAATCTATGAATTCAATGAAGAGGATCACTTCAGTGGTTGCGTGCTCACTTCACCTCTCTGCACTCAACACTCAACAAATGTGCACCAAGGAAAGGAAAAGAAGAAAAGAAGGTGGTGACATTTTAGAATTTTTTCACAAACCTTTGTGCATTTTAGTCTTTTTAATATTTTCATAATTTCCATTTTATCCTTTCAAAAGTCTCCCTTTTTCACTTCAATATGGGCATTTTTGTCATTACTTACCCATGTTCATGCACACGAATGCACACATAACCAGCTTGGCCTGTACATGAAGTGCTCCCTCCACAATAAGCTTGGGTTCCGTAAATAGATACAGCGCGTGACTATGGTCCGCACGTACCAAAAATAGCATCTAAGGATGTAATAAGATCTAATTCAAATGGGATATGCCTTATACCGCATCAAGTTTATCAGAATGAAAAGAAAGTTTATACGATATCCCAATCCAAATTTAAATTTGAAATCTGAATCTGACTTTCAAATTCACAATCAATCCCATGTGCATTGTTACATACTAAAAACTAACTTTTTAATTGTATGGATATTTGATGTACGATGTTTATCTGAAAGTAATTTCGAATTTGAATCACTTATTAAAAAATGAACCCATGTCTCCGATCTGATTTCTCAATTGGATGTTATAATTATTTTCTATATCCAGCCTTTTTAAATTAATTCAGTAAGATATCTGATCCTCATTCGTTCCATCGACATTTTTAATGGCAACCACTATGCAACATGGTCTCCTGATAATAGATGATTTTTATCCTTAAGATGGCTGACATGGAGTCCATTTCTTTTCCCGGAGGGCCCCATCATGTGGCTGGACTGTTGAACAACCAGATTTTTTACTCTGTAAATGCCCTGATTTTACCAAGGAGGAACTACGTTTTCCGAGTCTAAATCACCAAATCAATAGTGTACCCAAATTCCTCCCTCCACATTCATTAACCAACTTTTCTGCTAAAGATACCAGGCTCCAGTGGAGGAAAGAGAACGTAGAAGGGACTTCTCAAATCTCAAGATATTAAAGCAGAGAAAGATGGAAGAACATGACAAATAGATGAACTAAAATGCCAAGATTGAAGGACAAAGAGCAGAAAAAAAACAGTTTGCTTTCCTTGATTCTTTCTAACAGGGGAGGGGGTGTCCATCGCTTGTGATAAAAACAGAGCAAAACTCCAAGGATCCATCAAAGGAGGGCAGAGGGAGAACAAATGAAAGGAAAAGAATGGAAGAAAAATAAATAACATGAAGACGAAGAAAGTTGATCAATCACAAACGAAGTACCTGCTGTTCTGCTTCTGTCATGGAAGAACCTTGAGCGCTTGCCACTAACAGGATCCCTGTGAGAAGCACGCGAGTAGAATATAATCAGCATATTGCCATATGCGGACATATTTTTCTTCCAATTTCCAAGTTCTCAATAAATAAGAAAGAGGATCTTACTCGACAGGGGAACAGCTTCAGACGAAAGCAGATGTGAGAGACCCAAGACGAAAATGATCAATACCACAGGAAGAGCCTTCAACTGATAATCTTTTCCCATCATCAACACTCGATCTTCTCCTCTCTTAATAGCCTTATCTCTTTCAAAGACAACCCAGAGCCCTGTGCTTCTCGCTTCTCATGGCAAGGGAGCCTGGTGGAGCATATATAGCCATCCTGCCCACATTGGTGGGTCAGGTCCGATATAAACTAGAGTACTTTTGGATGTCAAAGGCGCAAAGATTGCACCCACCTTTTCAAAAAAGACCTTTTAACATCTCCCTACCTTTCTTACTACTGAATTGCGGAAAGATATGAACTCGGTTCACCGTATGTGACGTGTGACTAGGAAGTCCGTCAGGCATATGCCTTGAAGATTGATAGGTTAACAAGCATAAATCTGTACATGTCCCCCACAGTCGTCTCACTATGTCCACATCTAAACGAGGGAAGACAATTTTATGCCTTAGCAAAGCTAGAAATTTTTCATTTATAAGGAAAACTGGCGACTGTATATTGAAAGATTTTACAGGGACAAAATATAATTTTTCAGTAGGTTAAATTGAAATGTTTAAAAATTACAAGCAGCAATCTATTAATCTGAAAATTTTGGGGCAGCTGGTAGGGCTGCACAATAAGTCGAGCCAGCTTGAGTTCGATTTGAACTCGATGGTCGAAGCTCGACCCATTTGTAAATGAGTCAAGCTCAAGTTCAAATAGTTAAACAAGTAGCAACTAAACATGTTAAATGAGTTAAAAGTAACAATACATTCTTAACGAATTAAATGAGTCAAGTTCCAGCTCGAGTTTTTTGAGTCGAACTATCTCAAACTGGCCCTACTCGAGCTCGACTCAGCTTGTTTGCAATCCTAGTGGTTGGCGCCTGTGCCATCACCCCAAATTGGCTTCGTCTTAGGTCAGTTGTTAGCATAGGTAAACTTGGATAACCATATGTGACATGTAAATAGGAACCCTAAAAAAAATTAATTATGCCCTAAAATTGATATGTTAGCAAGTCTAAATGTTTACGAGGTGCTGACACTTTAGCCGTCTCACTGTGTCCAAATCTAACCGAGTGAAACCCCTTTTCCAGATCATTGCATATATAGTTGTTTGCATGTACTGGGCCTCGTTGTAGTGGGATGGTGCTGGCACCAAAGAGGAAGTGTAAGGTACAAGTGTTCTTGGGTTGAGATGATGATGGGCCAAATTTGTTGACAAAATTAAAAGTTGTCATAGTGGATGGGAAAGGTTTAAATCCACCATGAAAGTGGACGAAAAGCAGGTCACTGTGACGGGGCGGGTGAGAGTGAGGAATTGAAAATGGAACGCAGACGCTGATGGCCATAGTTGGGCACCATGTATGGTGAGATTTTGCGTAAAGTTAAACGAACATCCACTAAAAGTCTCATTAAGCGCTTGTGCGCTTATTGAGGTCTTGTCGAAGTCAACTTGTTGCACCTCTCGATTAAGTTGACCAGGAAGCCTGTTCAGACTGCTTCTGCGAAATGGACACTACTCAGACCCATTGGCGAAGCTCACAGAAACAGCTGTGATCAGGCAAACAAGGGCACCATTTAAAAGATAAAAGAAAGAACTGATTTTAACGTGGTTCGGACTTGTGTCCAACATCCGAGAGCTCATATCATCTCATTTTATACATGATATTTATGGAGGAAAGTTACAAAAAGAATTTTGCATGGTAGACAATAATTTCTTCAAACATGTAACAAGGTGGCATTGTATAACTGCCTTGGAAACTTGATTTTCATTTTTAAATAAATTTTCAATTTGGCTTGCCTGCCTTTGATTTACGTTATCGTAACCAGCTATAGGAAACGCCTGCCCTTGTTTTACATTATCTTGACCAGCTGTAGAGAAGCGATTGCCATTGTTATCTCTATCATCATTATCACCTGCCATGTCTTTATCACCGATATTTTTGCTCAAAAACATTATCACCATCATGATTTTTGCTCGCACCCTTATCGCTAACACCATTTGGCTATTGACAAAAGAAGTCTACAAGCGGACTAATGGTGCTGACTTTCACTCATTCTTCAACTTTATGTCTCTTCTTTCTATGCGCAATCACATCATAAATCTCTTAGTTGCACCCTCGACTTCTGTCTCCCAATTAATGTCGACATAAGTGGTAGAGTATTTTCAACGCGTTGTCGAAACCTAGATTCATTGAGCTCAATTCTCAATTTGTTCTAAACCTAGCTACTGAAATTTATTGTGTCAAGCTTGCCTCTTCTATAAACAACGGAAAAACGTCCACTGGATAAATGAAACAGTCAAAATGATGCTCAGAGAAAAAGGGAAAGGTGCAACCAAGAACGGCCATTTGAAAAGGCAATAGATTTTCCTGTGCATCAAAATTTACATATGCTGCGGAAACAAAATGAAGCCAATCCACTCTCGCCTCTTCCCTAGAGAGGTTCCTATTCTTAAGTATACAAATCCCAAGTGTTGGCGGCACTCTTAGGAGGCATTTGATAGCCCTGGATTTGAGGTCCACGGTGATTTGAGATCAGTGAGAATCTCAGATCCGCAGATTTTAAGTTGAGACTTCCTCCTATCTGACCTCAAATCCATGGTTTGGCCATAAAATGAGAATCTCAAATCCTTTACTGTTTGTTTACATCATTGAGCCCCACATAAAAGGGATCTTGGAGCAGCCTTAGATATGAGATCCAAAGCTACCAAACACACCGTTAAGGATTTTGCAGTTTCCCTAAAAGGTGCTAAAAATTCTCTCTTCTAGGATACACTCATTTAGAATCTCGGGAGTCACCGGCCATTCTTTCTTGCTATAAACAATAATTGTTCTCTTCATGTCACCATGGACAAATTGAATTACCTTTGCCAGGAATGCAATCACAATAATAGATCGATCTCCATAGCGGGGGATCCCACCCCTATGTTTACATGTGAGTTTTTCCTTACCAAAAAGGTCACCCTATTCTCCAATGTCCTTTCCCAAGATGGAATTTAATACCCACTCATGATCAACCCTCTTACACAAAAGGTCTTGGTGGTCTTTTGTGACTAACCATATTTATGCTGTTTTTTCCCCTTTTATTACATTTTTTAGGCATTATTGGATGTGGGATTTTTTATGAATGTGGGTATTTTTGTGGTGCTGCTCCCTTTAATTCAAGATCTTGTAGTTTGCTTTGGTGAGTGTGGGAATTTTTGTGGTGTTGCACCCTCTCACGCTGTTCTTATATTTTGCTTTCAAATATATGTATATTGTGCAGTATCTCCAAATTTCAACATTGAAATCTTCTGCTTATCATCTTTATCATCTTTCCCTTTCATGAGAAAATTATGCACCATTTATGTCCTCCATATGGCAGTCATGAGTGAGATGTTATTATTACAATGGATCCAATTCCAAATTTCTCTCTAGCCATCGTAACTCTTCCAACTCCATTTTATAGCAAAAAGGACCATATAGCTATGAACAAATTTGACCCTCATTCCAAAGTAGCCACCGTTAAGGAACACCCAAAAAACACATGGATTTGGTCCTTCAGTGCCTTAAATATACAACTTTGTATTGCCTTAAATATAAAACATCCTATATGTGAAGTTTTTTGTTTTATCCAGTTCTTCAGTGCACTTTGATGGCTTCTTCCAATTTTTTGCCAAATTATATCGTCCAGAGGATTGTACTGCTTCTTTCATTGACTTGAATAAGGGTAAAATACAAGTCAGCAGGTAATGGGTTGAGCAGTTTACATATATTCTTGATGAGCTGATCCACAAGATGTTGAATTTCAAGACATGGCAAAGATCCTCAACGATGAGTTGTATGGTATGAGTTTATCTTCTCCAGTCTTGGGATCAACCATGACATTTTACCATCACCTACCTTCTACTTTAGACTCTAGCTTCTATCTCTTAATCTCTAATTATATCCCCAAGTATCCCTTTTGAATGCGGGGATTGTTGTCCTTTTGCATTTGATAGTCTAAAATGCTTCTTGAGCATTATATAGCCTCACTGCTCATTTCAACAACCGGGAAACTAAACAGAGCCTTTCACATTATTTTGAAGCCCTAAATAAATGACTTTTTTTTTTGTTAGAAAGCTTGCACAAACCATAACTCAAAGGTAACTGTGATCTTTTTGTTATCCTTTTTGTCAACTCATAAAAAGTACATCATAATTTTCTTCAACCCATTGATTGTGCCTTGTGGATTCTTGAAAATAAAGTATTTTAGCACTAGCCTATCTGATGGAAGGCACAATGGCCTGCTATGATGATGTCAGACACCTTATGTTTGGACAATTTTTGAATTGGTATGCTATAGTGGGCTGGCTTGGCTGAATTGTTAAGTTGGAAAGCAGTGGAATAGACGATAGACCTAGTGACTTTGGGGTCCGTGCCATGCCCATAATTTGATTAAGTATTCCCAACAACATGATACATAATCTTTTTTAGGAAATCTAGGCATACCCAGGTCCCTCAATGCCACTGTGTACCCAGTGCATCATCTGGGTTGGCCATTCTAGGTGGTACTTATGTTTGAGCGTTGCTATTATAATGACATTAATCTCTAAATCCCTTGTTAGCTATGTTTTAAATGGAATTCACAGTGAGCACCTTGATGTCTTAATCATCACAAATGTATGTATTAAAGCACTTAAACTGAGACAAACACATGCTATTTATGAATGAAACATAATACATTTATTTCATTGTTAAATTCCCAATGCTTAAATGCTGCTAGTCACTGAGAAACACGTTGTTGCTCAACTAAGAAAAGTAAGAAATAAAATAAAATAAACTATATGAGAACACTAGTGTATAACACCTTAGTACCTTAATTTACTTCATAGGAATTACAGTTGTATATATGCAACACATTCCCTTTAAACCCTAGAATAACAGGGTGGATGAACAAGATCCCGTGAGTCTAGAAGTGATGCTACATGCTAACATCTTTGTGTAATATACATACATATTTTCAGAATATATTAGGAACATGAAAAGGTCAACTTTAATCTATAATACTGAAATGTATTTATCAACCAAAAAGAAAACCCATGCTACCACAGTATTGAAGATTTCTTAACCTTTTTAATATGTTGTGTGTGTCATTTGCAAAAACTCCAATGCAATCATTTCCTCCCTCTACTTTATGTGTAAGAATTCTTCATATTTTAAACTTTTTATTTGTATGTAGTATCTTTTTACTTCAAAGCTCTTAGTTTCTTTTTCTTTTCCAACATTTTCTTGTATTCTTTGCTAAAACTTTAGTTTTTTGTGATATGTGTGATGACCTTTAGTTCAAGGGCAACCAGCTGTTAAACTAAGTTCAATAAAGAGAAAGACCCCTTAATCTCGTATCAGGACCTTAAGTTTCCATAGTTTTGTGTATCTCCTGTTAAGTATTGTATCTTCATCTTTTGGTCTTTCTACTGAGTCTGTAGAGCAAAATCTAAGCCAGTAGTTCTTACCAAGGTGGCTTTGGGGCTCCAACTATAGTCTAATATACTAACTCAGATCCAGCAGGCCGTAGATGAAAGCTGGAGAGAGCATGCATTAATGTCTCAATTGCTTTTGTCATAAGAACACATGTATTTGAATGCTTTTATGAAGGCTGCTATACATCATCCTACAAATGATTCAATTGAAATCTTACAACCACATGCCTTTACTTATTCAAAATATATTTGAATACCTACTTACTGTATGTTGCCTTTAACAAAGAATTTCATGTGGGATTTAGAGTTCTGAAAACGTGCTAGATTTTGCAAATTACAACCTCAATGTTGTTATAATCAACTTTTTTATGCTTAATTTTGTAGTTTTCCAAAACTAGATATGCAAATAACAGTTTTTGGAGTACCCTCTCATGTCCATGTTAAAAATGTTATCACCTTAATAAAAACCCCCATGTTCAACCTAGTAATATCATTTGCATAAATTTGAAGATCGTTTTCAATCATTTCCATCATAGTAAAATTACTTCTAAGAAGACAGCATCTCTTGGATAATATTTTTATTAACATTTTTTCCTCAGAGTATATAATGCTTCAAATTATTGAGCTAGAGATATTGCTTCCAGCAGCTAGGATTGGTCTAAATGACATTTAATTGTAAGTGATTTGGTTTGAATAAGCCAATCACTAAGGTTTTCTAGGGTTTAGCTAATGGTAGAAAATTGTTGTTGGCTAACTCTAGTAAATTGTGGTTCTACTTGGTCCTAAGTTTTTTTTGAACCTAAACTGGACTGGTCAATGCCAGTGGAGGAGCTACATATGGGCTGGTGTGTGCAATTGCCTACACCAGCCCATAGAATTTGTTGCATTTATACATTGGTACCTCCTTAAATTTGTATTTACTTGCATATGGGTGCCCCTTAAAGTTTAAAATTGAAACTCTCAATGTACTAGACAGAAATCTTTGGCACTACCTCTAGTTGATGCCATTTTTGAGCAAAGGAGCTAAGTTATTCTGAAAACACTTAGAAAATGCCAATAGATAGTTTAAGAAAGCTCATAAATTATCTGAAAGCATCTTTCAAAAGCATGGAGTGAATAAATGGCACATATATACTGTTAGAGTGAAAGTTTTGTAGTGTTAAATGAGACATACAAGGATGATATGTGGGATCAAGCATATGCATACAATTTTTTGAAGCTTTATATATATATATATATATATATATATATATATGTATATGTATGTATGTATGTATGTGGGGTAACATAACACATGAGTCATTTTGTAGGCAAAATTTAAGTTGAGAAAACGTACAAAGTTTTGAGTTTTCTCAAAGTTGATTGACATGTGGAGAGAATGGAGTGAACCAAAGCAAACATACTTTGATTTGATTTGTTCAAAATGATAGAAAACCATGTGATCAATGGTAAATTAGGGTATATGATAGGTCCATAATAATGGAGAGATTGCTAAAGATATTATATTCACTAGAGTGTCAGGTAGTTGTATTAAATTTAATTACAGTTTTGAACATAATATATGCATCATAAGATATAATTGCTAAGTTGTAGGCAAAGTCAATCAAAAACAAGGCAAATCAGACCAAGCTAATATTTCCACAAACTGCATGATAAAAAGTCTTAGCAAAATTTTGCGATGAATGGGTATGACATATAGATTCTATATATGATAATATTTATTATGAAATTGGAAATACATAATTGGCATTTATGCTTTGTTGGTGAACTTTAGAAGGATGCACAATGGGAAAGAGCCCATCCCATGAAAGTAATCATATAAATATTCAATAAATCATGACTCTGCACATATGATTGTAAATGATATTTTGTCGTCTACATATTCCTTTTACATTTTATAATCATTTGTCTTTTAACATGTTAATTAATAAATAAATGTGTACTTGTAGGATAAACTAAGAGAGACAGCAAAAAATACCTCAAAATTATCAAGACCGTGCAAACCACAATGATATCTATGCAACCAACATGGGACGAGTGTATCAAGGATGTGTGCCTACACACATATTAGGACCAGACTCCAGAGACATGTTTGATCAATTGTGAAGTCAAATTGGTTATCAAGGGGAATCTATTAACTCTTCTAGAAGGGAATGGATTGCCAAAAAAAGTCATGCAACTTCAAAATGAAAATGCCTTATTAAAAAAAGAAGTTGCAAATATGAAACATTAAGCAATCTTGTTAAATACAATGAGGTGAAGTGAAGTGTTGAGCCTTTGACACGATGCAGAGCCAAGTGAGGCAAAGCAAAACATGAACTTTAGGACAAAAATTATGAAAGACAACAACTAAAACAATGTTGATCCTTTGACTTTATTTTTAAGAAACCAAACTATTTAATAAATTGAATGATGACAGTTAATTTGTTCTCTAGCTCAAATGAATTACAAACTTTTTCTTTCTTAATATCTTATTTATATATATCATCTATGATTCTATATATTTATATGCTGCAAATGATGAATTATTTTAGTGAAGCGTTTAGTGCAGGGGATGAATTATTGTCCTGAATTTTTAATTGAGGAGCATCTCAAATTTGAACTCAAACACAAAAAGTTTTAATAAATTATTTATAATGAATGATGGGGTCCTCTTTCTCCAAATTTCTATATGAATGGCTAATATGAGTTCATTTGCACATTTGGTTTTGTCCAAAGTGGGAGCAGAGAAAAAGATATTATCTTTTACAAATGATTTATGCATGAGTAATTGGTGTGTCTCCCAGTACATTAACTCCATGGAAATCAAAACCATTGGAGATTATGCCACGAGCATATGATTTATCAGTGCAAGAAATTATAAAATAGACATTACAGATAAGGCCAAGATAAAAATAAGAGAAAAATATTGCAGTGTGAAAAAAATTAACAAAACAAAAAAATAGCAAATATAAAATAGGAGAAATGTCAAGAAGAAATTTATGCTATTGATAGCCTCAAGATCTTTCAGGGATTTCATCGAACGTGTTGGCTGCATAAGCCACTTGTCACACAAAACAAGATATCTTTAAAGAGAGAGAGAGTTTAGTAGGAAAAAGTTACACAACCTATGGAGATCAAAACTTATTGTGTGAGGGTAAGGTCTAAATGATACGATAATGCTTTTCTAGAAATGAAAGCCATAGGAACTGCATCAATTCATCTCTAGATGGAAACCCTGGTGACAGTGTGTGGTTCTCTTTCCTCCTCTTTCCAAAGCTCTCCGTTCCATTTCCATGACATCTGCTGCCCTGCAAGTCCCCTTGTGTTTCCGGTAGCCACCCCTTTTGCTTCAAACTGTAAGAGTAAAAATAAGAAAAATATAAATACCTTCCGGACAAGATCAGTCGGGGATTGAGGGAAAAAGAAAAACAAATGTTCACAAAAAACCCTTAGAAACAACATTAAAAGTTATGTAAAATAAAAAAAATCGTGCCTGGGGGCTGCTCATCACCTCGCTAAGATTAGGAGCACACCTCACATCGCTTCACCTATGTGCCTTAATGTGTTTCCTTGGGTCAGGTGCAGTGAGGTGTACTCTCACTAGATGCAAGTCAAATAGCTAAAAGATTTAGCCTTGGCCACTTAGAAGACAAATCTTTCATATGACTATATGAAAGCACTTTATATTTTTCATTAAACTAGCAATAAGTATGCTTCATTTTTTTCCTTCTTGCTTATTTGTTGGTGAACTTCAACTTTGTTATATTTTAGTATTATGTGCATATTTGTTTTGAATAGCATAGTGGGAGTTTTTATCATGCTTATGTGCATAGTCTTTGGCCTTAGCCCACTTCCTTTTTTAAGTGATACAGCTGCAATATGTGAAACACATTTTTCATTGATTGGCTGTTTGATTTCAGTGGTACCATTTGAATTATAGGCTTCGAACTAGTTACCATGTAGTTGTTAATCAAATCAGTCTCAAATATAGTCTTGCAAACCCATCTTGTCTGCCTTCTAAATGTGTGTCTAGTTATGACTTCTATTGAGAAGCTTGTGTGGTGTGGCCAAATAGGGCTTTTGAACATTTTATTCTACTTTATCTTGACCTACAATTTTCATTTTGTTGTACAGTCTGTGTGGAGGCACATTGTTAACTTGCATATTTTTACCTGTATAAAGTTTCTCTCTTACAGTCTACTTGCCTTGCTAAACACCTTGGCAGCTTAATTGATGACTGAAATGGTGTATAATCTATTCAACTTGAGCCACTTAGATGTTTAATTGATGACTAAATATGGTGTATAATCTATTCAACTTGAGCCACTTAGATACGAGTGAATATATCCTTCTATTATCTACAATCTCACAGCAGCCACCATTACTAGATTAACTCATTATTGAGTTCTAAATATATTGCTGTTGGTATGGTCGTAGAAAAATTGGTGAGGCTTTTGAAACTGTGATTATGCTTAATTTTGACTCCTAGTTTTCTTTTCATTTGGGTATTCTGTTTGTTGGTGTGTGCTTAACTTGCATATTTTCACCTAAATAAAGTTGCATTAATCCACTTGTCATGCTACACATGTTCGCAACATAATTGATGATTGAATATGGTGTATAATCTATTCAACTTGAGCCAATTATATGCAGATGAATATATTTTTCTGTTACCCAGAATCCCATATGCCGCCATCATCACTAAATTAACTCGCTGTTAAGTTCTAACCGAATTCGTGTAGGTGTGACCTATGCTACACATTTTGGAAGCAAAAATCGTCATGATTTAATATGGTGTATAATTTATTCCACTTGAGCTAATTAGATGCAGATGAATATATTTTTCTGTTACTTGGAATCCCATATGCAGCAGTCAACACTAGATTAACCCATTCTCGAGTTCTAACTGATTCATGGATGACTAACTAGCAATGATGATGTCTTAAATACATCTAAGGAACATATTCTTTTAGGGCACCTATTCTCTCGGTGGATCGAGTTTCCCGAGTCAAAGCACAATGCTATTGCAGATGCATACTCCTCTCTCCCTACCATGCATAACCTCCGTGTATTTGGGAAATTATCTCAAGGCCCAGGAATAGAAGAGAAAATAGGGGATTAACCTTATTTTATTATCAAAGAGCCTCACAAATCTGATATGCTTTATGGAAAGTGGGAGTTCATTTACACAACTTTGAGTTAAATTTTGCTCAATGATGGTGAAGAAAATGATGAAAAGGTAAGCTTGGTTGTTTCTTAAAATCTTTATATTTTTCTATATGATTTTTTGAATGATTGCTTCTTAGGTCATCAGGTTTTTAGATGTGTATTTTGAGGAATCAAAAGATGAGGAGTCTGATGCCAATGAATGTGCAAATGGCAAGGAATTGAGAATTTCTCCTCTTGCTGGAAAACTTCATTGATATCAACTAAAGCAAGAATTATCTTATGAGCACCTTAAGGGATGTAGCATAGCTAGTTGGGCAGGCGGCATCTATATGTGACATTGTTGGATCGATTTCTAAGGGTGCTACTCCCCTGGGACTGCAAACGGTGAGATCGCGACACTCCTAAAAGGTTGTACCATACCCAATTGAGGTCCTTGACATAGCTTAGGACCTTGGCGGTAGAAGGAATGGGGGAAGGCGTTCAGGCTTTGTTTCTAGGTGGTGGGTTATTAACCTCCTGCTTACCCAAAAGAGTTATCTTATGAGCTGTTTGCTTTGCTGCTCAATGTAGTATTGAGTATTGCTATTTTCTTTTGTTGCCGATGAAATTATTGTCATTAACCAATTGTGGTTGCAACTGAAGGAGAGAGGCAAAAAACTTGAGTTATGGAGAAATAAAAGCATAGAGATGAAAGTTAGCACGTTTATCATGTAGTAATTAACAAGCCGTCTTCACATGGCAAATGTCACACTACGTAGATACTTTGCATGAGTCAACCAGCAGTTCAGCATGATGGCCTTCCCAGAGAAGTTCAAAAAGTTGAGGGAAAAGATATTTCAAAGGCAGTCATAGAAATTGAAATTGACAAGTGCCTAAAAATTTATCAAACTGTCAACATGTTATGGCTACCTCTTCATTTGATTTATGTTTCCAAAATGTTTTCACAGGATGAGAAGGGTATCCACAAGTGTTAGCAATATGATCTGTAACTGACAAGATCAGTTAGTATATGGTTTTAAATTTCTAATTTTTTGTCCTCTTTCTCCCAATATCTTTTTTATATGTAAAATGTCAAACATGAGATTTCATGCGCCATCATGCTTGCGCCTCAGATGAGTGGCAATTAACCAATCGCACCTCCCGGAGCGCAAAGAAATCTCTGGTGGATCACTTGAGCGGCATGATGCACGGCATCAATTGCTCCACCGCATCCAGCACTCCTGCCATGTGCAGCAAAGCGAGATCTTCGAGTGGATCTCAGGGCCTCATCAACTTCTAGCTTCATTATCTCTGTCTCTAATCCACATCAACACGAAAAACAACCAAGGCAAGCAGCAATCGTTACGCAGCAAAAGATTAACTGAAGTCATATAATAATTGCTTCAAGTCAGATAATTCCAGACTTCAATCTTGAGGCGCACTGTCAGACTCCACATTCGGAAAAGCGAAGAAACAATCACTTTCTGGAGCACCACTAGCTAGCACTTACCAATAGGTGGACCTTCAAAATCCAAATCTCATGCACAAGGTGCGCCTGTAACTTCCACTTGGTCAATCGATTTTGGTTCTTAATTAAATGAGGAGATCGAACAGGGAATCAATAACATTTTGATTAACCAGAATGTGCTCAACAAAAGGCAATGCAATGCGTTACGTCCTACAGAAAAAGACGTGAGGGCACCAATTGAACATCTCTCAGTCAAAGATTAGCAAAGATGGCATCATCATTACTGGTGCTCTCTGAATTGGCAGAATTTGGTTGGATTTTCGACCTTCAGCTTTTACGCCATATCTATAAGTGGACACTGTCTCTGTCTGGGTAGATGATAATGCTTCCTTACTTTCCTTTTATGAAATTGGTGTTCACTTCTTTTTATCAGACCTGTAGGTAATCGTAACCATTAAAAATTAGTTGCTTCGAATCCTGCTCATCGTTGCCTACGACTTTTTCTTAAACATCTTGGCTTTTCGTCCACAGGATGTTTTTAGGCCTTCCCAGAACATTGGGCGCACAAGACCATCAATGGAATGGAAGTCCGCTCCAGCATCGAAGGCAAAGAGCGAAGCATGATTGGGTAACGTATAAAACTGTTCTATCTTTTTATCTTCTCTCCTTTTGTAATTAGTTTACTTTTCGTGGGCGTGGGCGTGGGCGTGGCCCAGTGATCGTTTGCTTTTGTGAACCACTCGACAAACAGGCATCGTGCAGTTGAGATAAGCTTTTGGTTGGCGCTTGGGCATATATATATATATATATATATATATATATATATATATATATATATATATATATATATATATATATATATATATATAGAGAGAGAGAGAGAGAGAGAGAGAGAGTTTAACGAGAAAAAAAAAATCCTCCAACCTCTCAAAACACGCCCGCCCTGGGTAGCGGTTATGAGGTCTACTCTTAGGACGAACTGAATTTATTCCAAAAACTATTTTTATGAGGAATTTTTTTTTGTTTGTGAAAGGTCGTCATGATAAAGCCCGCAGCTGTAGACCTTAGGCTCCGTAGGCATTAATGTTACTGATTTTTGGCCGAGGGTTGCTAATTCATTAACGAGAAAAAAAAATCCTCCAACCTCTCAAAACACGCCCGCCCTGGGTAGCGGTTATGAGGTCTACTCTTAGGACGAACTGAATTTATTCCAAAAACTATTTTTATGAGGAATTTTTTTTTGTTTGTGAAAGGTCGTCATGATAAAGCCCGCAGCTGTAGACCTTAGGCTCCGTAGGCATTAATGTTACTGATTTTTGGCCGAGGGTTGCTAATTCAAAAAATTCTAAACCAGTCAAATGCATAGCGAAATGATTGAGGGGCACCATATACAAACGACTAATAAACCATCGAGGGGAACAAAAAGGTTGGAGGTAACCAATATATGAATAAATAAATTTTATAGGACTATGTGGGCAGCTCTTCACATAAGACCACATGTGGCTACGCCCTTGGTACGTAGACTCATTTATTTATTTAAGCCTTGTTAAAATATGGTTTTAAGTTAATAGCTAGATAAGGTGATTTTAGCTCCTTATCTAGCTCAGGAACTAATTTTATTCTAACTCATTTTAATCTTGTTTTACAGGAAATTGACTATTGTTGAAATATACTAAGTTCAGAAATAGATTAGGATTCTATGTTTCTGTTAGTATATTGCATCTAATCTATATTAGTCGGCTTTTAGATTAAGCTTATAATTATAGTCTTGTCTACATCCTAACTTTGGATAATTCATCGCTTAAGTCTCCTAGGCCCTAGCTAGTTGAATATTATATTCAGTGTTACGACTCATTCTTAGGGCCCGTTTGATTGTCAGTTGAAATTTAACGTGGTAAATTTACCATGGTAAATTTTTCTAGGTAAATTTACAAGATGAAATTTCTCCCTCTTCCAATCTGAGGCTCTGTTTGATTGTCAGGTAAAATTTAACGTGGTAAATTTTATCATGTTTGATGCACAGGAAGAAAAAAGCGGCTGAAAATGGGGAGGCAATTGGAGGGAGGTGAAGACAGTGGCATTGCTTGTCGATTCTGGCTGAAGGCGATGGATAGGGGCAATAATGGACAATGAAGCAAGCGAGCAGTGAAGCAGGGATGGCATCGGCGAATGATGCTGGGGCCAGAGCGGAATGACACTGAGGTTTCAAATGGTTATTGGTGGTGGAGCTCGACCACCGGAAGAGGGAAAATAACCAAGAATGATGCATTGCAGGGCAAAAGCCAATAATAGCGGTCAGATAGGAGAGGACTTACCAAAACAAGGGAATCACACAGGAATGATGCTGGTTTAACAAGCACAGCTCAAATGCTTCACAATGATGGGATGGTGGGGGAAAAATCGATGTTGGGTTCAGGCGATAGGCGGTGGAGTTTCGGTGAGGGTAGATGCTGGGAAGAACTTAAAGAGGATTCTATTCCATTCTTATCTCTATAATGGCCGTCGTACTGCTCCAAGCCAACCCCCAAGATCAGGAAGTCTGCCTAGAGGTCGATCTTCATCCCACTCAAAGCACTAGTTCTTCTTTTCATTGTCGAGCATCTCTGGAACTCATGACACGACGAGCATCTGAAGAGAAACGGCGATTGCCGCTAGCGACTCAAATGCGACGGTGAGAAATCATGTCGAGCGGGTGAAATTTCACCCACTCCCTTTTACAACAAACGGGTGAAATTCCACCCCGTTTGTTGCGTTTTTAGTTGGGCAGGTGAATTTCACCCCCTCCTCTCATTTTGCCCCGGCTATCAAACGGGGCCTTAGGAAAAAAAATTTCTTAATCTTATTTTCTAGGTTTGCACGTTTACGAAGCTTTGCGAGGATTTCAAGTGTTCACGTCGTTGCTCAGATGCAGCTGAAGAGCTGAGGTCCTCAAAGCAAAATTTAGTCCAGTTGCCAGTTCTTCTTCATATGTTTTTTTCTTGTATTTGATTCAGGCTCACTACTTAGTGGAAACTAGTGAAAATTCATTTCTATGCATGATTCCATTGAATTCATTGAAAAATAGATATATCCACAATTATGGGAATTACTAGACCGAGAGTCACCATGGGAACTTCTCCTTTTCACGTATACGGTGCAGGCCAAGTCCGTAGAACCCAACAGGGCTGAGCAGCCTAAACCAACAACGCAGAACTACAAACTTTGACCAAAGTGACGACTCTTTCCTTTTATTTCTTCATGGAACTACACAAGCTCAACAAAAAGAAGAAAACTTGAAAGAACTCCTTTGCCAAAGTGCCAAGCCGTATATTTATAGACAAAACCGCCACCACCTGCATTTTCTCAGTCTTTTCGTATAGGAACTTCGGGTGCTCGTCCCCTCGCCTCCCCAATAAAAAATATAGGAGCACCAAAATCACGTAGAGAACCACTGTCTTCAGCCACTCGTGGTCGATTGTTGTTTGATGAGCCAGCCAGCACACTTTGCAAGCCTCGCCAGCCAATTGAATAGGGACTTATAGGCCTTCCACACCAGCCGAAAGGCCGAGTTTAACATCCATATGGAGGCAATAAAGAAAGCCTGCACTTCTTCCTGGAACTACCATTGTGTTGCTTCCTTTTCACGACTATTTTATTTGAGTATCCCCAGGCATTGCACTAAGAGTTCATTCACTTCGCTTTTTTCACTACAAAAAACCCAAGTTTTACTAGCGGGCAAAACAAAACCTGTCAGTAAAAATTCAATTTCATCACGATGGTAATAGTACAGACTGTTTTTTCTGACAGCTAGAGAAAATCGTTACAACAGCTTCATGTTAACTGACGTAACATAGAGAGAGACATTGGTAAAGACTAGATTTTTATTGACAGTTAAAATCATTGGTAGTATTCATACGATTATCGCGGACGTTCAAGTAGAACTGTTAGTATGTGTTGATTGACTGACATGGGCAACTGTCGTTAGTAATGGCGGTCCTTCCTTTATACTAGCATCCGCACCATAGTTTTACTGACTGATGCTGGGCACATCAGTAAGTACACTACATGTACTGACAGCATTGGTTGGCCATCAGTATTTGTGTGATGATAACCAACGTTGTTTCTCTCTTTAGCGTATGTCATTGAGTTTTACATTGACGGTTTCTCAACACACGTCTATATATCTTATTTTATTACTCACGGTTTTTCTTTTCACATCAGTGAAAGTTGCTCTTATTTTGCTACCATATCCCGTTTCCCGTTGACCCTGTTCGGCGTCCTCTGCTGCCCCCAATTTTCCTCCGCTTACTGCCTGTGACTTGCACACCCACTTCAACCAGCCACCGTCGACCATCAACGACGAGTACACTCACCTCCACTTGCCACCATCTACTTGCAAACCCTCACAACACCTACTGTCGATCTTAGTTGGATGGACGTTCGGCGACTATGGTCTGACCGACCACCGACCACGGGCGATGAGCACACCAGCAAACGCAAATCCTCTTCTTAGAATCAGTTATTACACCCTTTCAAAGCTGAACAGGTAGAGCAGAAACCCAGCAAAACTCAGGGAAATCGCAAACGCCTGAGTTTTATCTATCAGGTGCCTGCTATTAATAGCTCCTTCGGAAGTTCTACTAGACGATGGGCTCAGAGAAGACGACGATGGATGCCCCATGGGTGACATCACAAATTGTGCCCTTTCCCTATTTTGGTTGTCCTTCTTCCTCTTCTTCATTTTTGGGTCTCTCTCTCTCTCTCTCTTCGCACACACACCCACCCCCCGCCCCACCCCCGCGCGTCTTCCTCTTCATCTTTTCTAAGCTTTGCATTTTCCACTTGCGCTTGCAGCCTGCCTACACTTCATTGTCGAAATCGTTCGGCACTTCTCATCGTGACATCGTCTCTCGCAGCTTGCATCAATTTTAAGATTCTCATTCTCAAACGTTAGAAGTTTCTTTTTCATTATTTGTTTTTTGGGCTGCTAATTTTCCCTTGAATAATGAATAATGAATCCCTTTGGGCTATGTAGGGCTTTTGATTTTTTAATCATATGCATAAAAATTCTTCATTGTTTGTTCCCTTCTTGATTTTTTTAATCATATGCATAAAACTTCTTCATTGTTTGATTTAGGCATCCGATTGCCCTTCAATGATGAATCGGTTTGTTCTACAAACATTTAGGTGTTAATGTTCATCTGTTCTTCATTTTCTTCGTTGTCTTTTTTGTCCTTTTCATATACGTTTTTTCATAAAAGTTAGCAACCAAAGTAATGGAAGATTTTTGTTGCAATTTTTCCCATTGGATTTTAAATTTATGGCCTGTCTTCCTTTCATATATAAACAATCGAGAAAGTGGTGAGAAACTCTGAAAACTTGAGAAATGGAAGACATGAGACAATCCATTTGTATAGTGGTACTTGCCTCGTGCTTAGTTGTAATTCAAGCATTCTATAAGTTTTACTCTTTGGCATCTTCTGCATGCATAGATGTTTGAATCTTGTTTAGCAAGGTTAATCTGTGTTCAGGGACTTTTTGAAAATTATGTTGAGAGATTTTCCTGTCTAGATGGTAATAGTTGGATATATATCTTTGTTATACTTATAAATTATCACTAACTGGTCTAAGAAGCTTCTTGTTGTATGCAGTGTCAGTTCATAGAGACTAAAAAATGCTGCAACTCTTTGTTCAAGTCTACCATTTATTCTCAGTCAAAGTATAATTCTTTAGAGATCTTTTGTTCTAAAAAAAATCATAAAATAACTGAATATGTATTTCAATTACCTTGATAGCAAATTAGTATGCTATTAGTTAACGTCTTTTGCATCTGTTATTGATTATTTAGATTGAAGTTCTATTAATATGGACGATCAAAGTTGGATCACGAAGATGAGAGATAGTGTAGAATATTTTGACGGTGTAGACAACTTCTTTTACTTAATGAGTGCTAGTAATTCCATTGTTAATAAAAGAATGAGATGTCCATGTGTGAAATGCAAACCTTGTAGGTCCTGGAAGGTGCTTGATGCATTAAATCATATTGTTTCTTCTGCATTCGGTCAGTCATTAGTTTGGTGGCATTATCATGGGGAATCAGTTTTGCCACTATGATGGAAGTTGACTGACTGTTGGACATGCATTTTTAAAGTATGTAAGATATGTTAGATGATATTTTTGGCATTCATGAAGATGCACCGGCTTTAGCTAGGCCTATCAACCATGTTATTGAAGAATTAGAAGGCAATGGCATGTATGAAAGATTAAGCAGGGACACATAACAGGAACTTTATCTAGGTTGCAGCAGACATACGAACATGAGTTTTTTAGTCTTTTTGTTTTATATCAAGATTCTATGTGGTACAACAACAAGAGCTTCAGTATGTTACATGATCTATTGCATGAAGCTTTCTCTGATGAAGTGCAGTTACAAAAGACTGTGTATGATGCCAAAAAGATTATCACGGAATTGAAAATTCATAGTAAAATGATATATATGTGCCGGAATAATTGCATGTTATGCAGAAATAGGTTCATGTCAAGAATTTTTGTGACAAATGTGGTGTGTCACAATAGAAAGGCACTAAAAATAATGCTACACGAATGCATCTGAAAAAAAAAAAGACACCAATTACAACTCTACGTGATTTTCTTATTGTACAGTGACTGAAGAGGTTGTTATTAATGTTGAATGTTGCATGATATATGACATTTTGAAACTCTTGTTAATGATGGAATGTTGAGGCACCTAGCAAATTGATTGGCATGGAAGAGTTTTGAAGAAATGAACTCACCTTTTGCAGAAGATGCTCGAAATATACAACTTGGTATAGCAAATGATGGTTTTATTCAATTTGGAACTATAACCTCAACCTGCAGTATCTGGCTTGTTTTGTTAGTTGTTTACTATCTCCTATCTTGGATGTGTACGAAACAGCCTTATACTATATTATCATTGTTCATACCTTGACCAATTGCTCCCGATTGATCTGACATGGATGATTGTTTGGAACTGCTCGTAGATGAATTGTGCACAATATGGAATGATGATGTATGACATTTGATATTCCTAGAAGAAAACACTTTCAACTTCATGTTGTTTTGATGTGCACTGTACATGACTTTCAAGGATATGTTGATCTATCAGGGTAGAGCAATAAAGGCAAGCTAGCATGTTGAATATATTATGTAGATACTATTAGTTGTAGAATAAAACATAGTAAAAAAATGTGTTATATGGAATATCACCGTTGGTTGCCTATGAGTCATAGATACAAAAAAGCTATCATTTTTTTGATAGTACCATGGAAATGAGACCAGCTCCAATTCTCCTATTTGGAAGCGAATTACTGCAACAAATGATATTGACAAGTGATGTAATGAGAGATAATTCAAGCCAAGTCTGAAGGTTTGTATACAACTGGAAGAAAATGAGTATATTCTTCACATTGCCATACTAGAAGCATAACATGTTATGTCACAATCTAGATGTCATGCACATTGAAAATAACATGTCTAACAACATCATTGGTATGTTGTTGATCCTGAACAAGGAATCTAAAGATCATTTGAATGCTTGATTAGACTTGAAGAAAATGAATATAAGACCATCAGTTCATGCATGGTAGTAGCAGAATTCAGAAAGGTAGATACTTCCCGCTGCTTGTTATAATATGAGAAAGTTAGAAAAAGATTTGTTTTGCAAGTTATTAAAGAATTTAAAAGTTTCAGATGGATGTTCAGCAAACATCACCTAAAAGATTAAGAGGGCACAAAATATCAAACATCAAGATCCATGATTGTCATGTACTGCTCGAGCAGTTCATTCTGTTAGTCATGCATATGTCATTAGCAAAAAAAGCCAGTCTTATGACAGTTAAATTGTGCAAGTTTTTTAGAAAAATGTGTTTGACGGTCATAACAAAAAATGAATTGCAACAAATGAGGGAACAAATTGCACTCACACCGTGTGAATTGGAGATCATATTTCCACCATTATTTTTCAAAACCATGACACATTTGATGATTCATTTGGCTCATGAGGTTTGTTTGGGTGTGCTATGCAATATGATTAGATGTATCAGTTTACATGTAAAATTTTGATCTTACATGCAGACCATATAAATGGAACTTGTTTACCTATACTCACCTTCGTTCCGTTTGCGGGATTCTGAGAAACAGGACTCGACCTATTGGTACGAAGTCTGACCACTCTTAATGCCTTTACCAAGTGTAATCAGATCAAACACTAGATTAGATGTTCCAATCTCTATACCTAAATGTCATCCAAAACATATGAAAAGCAAATGTGCCTTAGTTTTGAGGTTGTGCATGTTTTAAAATCTAACTCGATCTCAAAAATGGACTCATGAGCGAGAAGAAATTAATCTATAGTTTGTTCATGTCTGAATCATCATACAAGAATGCAAATCGATATTCTAACTCTAATATGGCATGCAGAACTGTGTCATGTAAGCCTCGAGTTTGGTCTTTGATGTGGCTTAGGTGTAGGACGTGGAACTATTAAGGGAAAACTGGATCCGAGTCCAAAACGTATAATCATAGTCTAAGAGATTACATAATTCTTGTGTTAAATTGAGTTACAAAATGTCGTAGAGGTCTAAAATATCATGTCATGTCATGGATATTCTGAATTTATGACCCAAGGTTCAATGGCTAGAGATCCATCAAATTTGATCTTGTGTCTTATAATTTGATCTTCTAAAATCAAAATTTTAAAAGAATATATCAAAATATGATGATTATATTATTTAGAATCTTGTATCTGAGCATGATTCTATGGGAGCTGATCTAAAATTTATGATCCAAAATTCATCAAATGAAATCTGATCCAAAATTCAAAGTCTGGAATCGAAGACCCAAAACCTAAGATTTGAGATCCAAAATATAAGATCCAAAATCTGAGACCTATAATCTGGTTAATCAGAGATCCATAATCTTAGATCTAAAAAGCCAATAATTATTGAGATCCAAACCTCATATAGTAGAATTGGGTTTAATATCACAGTTTAGATCAGTATAAGGTTCATGATTTGAATCTAATGCCTTGAAATGAGATACAAGATTCCAAATAGGCTATGAGTAGCTTGGTCAAGAGAACTAGGCTCACTTTGAGCTAGGTTTGAACCTACTTGTGGGCGGGCTTGATTGAAGCATATGGATTTAGTCTTACTCAAACCAGATGATTTGTAACTTGATCTTCGTTCATCTTATTTAGATAGGTAATAAAGGAATTGGCTAGATCTAGACTATGGGATCATAAGTAGTGGCCTCTAAGATGAGCCTAGGCTAGGTCGTATATAAATGAGTAAGATTGGACTCCATACCTACATGACTTAGAGTTTTTTATATCATTTGAAAAAGTTGATTCTGAAAATATTTTACAAAAATATGGTTTTGAAATGGTTTTTATATAAAGACCAAGCTGGATTGTGGTTTCATATGCCTAGGCTAATGCCACAGATTATGCTAGTAGCCTAAACCAGGTCTCAAAGAAGGGGTATGTGGGTGCAAGGTGATCTAGTGCATATTAAAATCAAAGTGCAATGTGAACCAGGTCTCAGAGAAGGGGTGTATGTGGGTGCAAGGTGATCTAGTGCATATTAAAGTCAAAGTGCAATGTATGACTTGTGAATGCATAAGAGAACTACATTTTATATGTCTGATTCAAGTAAGAACTAAGTAAGAAAAGCACAAAATTAAAAGAAAGAGACAAGGAAGAGAAGGGCATATTTGACCTGCATGCTTACCCTAAAGACATTAAAATAAATCTAATCTAAAACACAAACATGCTAAATTTCATAATTACTAAAGCAAATAAGAGAAATCTAGGACTTAAGTAAGAAATAAGCTAAAGTGAACATGCTAATGGTAAAAGGAAAAATAAAACATACATTAAAAGAAACACTAAATTGCAAATAAAACCTAGAGACATGCTTGAGTTTGCTCCCAATCTCTACACCCAAGCTACTTGGGTCTACATTGAGTGGTAATGCAGCCCGAATGAAGACTTATACTAAGACTAAAAAAAATTAACTTGTTTTGTGCTAAACATTATGAGTACCCAGTTGAAATTTTACCAACTATTTTGAGCTTCTTTAGGTAAGCTCAAGTGTGTAGTAAGAGAGAGAAAGGGGGAGCCCTATTTATAGGAGAGAAGGGGAGATAACCTCCTTGAGCCCATCAACATGGGACTAAACATTTTCCTCTCTCAAAAACCATATGTTAAAAAGGGGTTTTCCATCACAAAATCATATGTTGTGCAATTGTTCGGACTCCTAATTCAAGTATGTGAAAAGCCACATGCACATAGAAAAGTTCTGGTCAATCCTTGATAAAGGTTTCAGATTGACATTTAGCATGAGAAAGGAATGATGTGAGAATATGAAGAGGAGAAAACATACATTTAAAATCATAGTTTAAAAGTTGATGTGCTATAAAAGCATTCATTTCAACCACATATGGAAACCAGTTTCCATTCCATCTACATTGGAGTGCTCAGCAAAGAATTCTGCATGTTTCAAGTACTTTCATGAGAATTGACATTAAAATAATGATGCATTTTTGAAATATAATGTGCATTAAGTTCACATGTGGATCTTAGATCTAGGTTTGATATTGGGACTCTAAAGAAAATTCTAGAAGATGGATCTGTATATGTTATGAAAATCTGAAACATGATTTGATATACAAGATTTAGAATTTGGAGTAATGAATCAAGGACTATGAAAATATATCATATCTGAGACTTGGATATGAGATCTAGATATACAAATTGGACTTGAATATGAAATCTTGATCAATAATTTAAATTAAAAAGTGTCACCAAGGCTAGGAGGGTTCAGGTTGCATGATATGGATTGGACGGGGCTATGTTCATCCTAGGTGCTGTTTTTTGAAAGATCTTGGTTTAATGGGAAATTGGGGTAGGTTGAGCTTGGGATCAAGCCTACTAGATTCATGTGAAAGGATATGAAGTGCTAACTTGGGTACATGTGGCTCTTAAGTTTAGCTTTATGAAAAATACATGAATAGCAAGAAATTACCAAAACACCCCTTGAAACATATTCAAGTAAGAAAGCTAATTTTAACCAAGGCATATGTGGTCTATGCCTTATGTTTATGCCGAATAAATGCCAAAAAAGTGACTGTTTTACTCCTGTATGCATTTTTAGAGCTTCAGATGAGTTTTCTCAATTTGACTAAACCAGCGTGGGGCTAATTGGCACTAGCTTAAATATTTTTGAGAAATTCATCCCGGATTGCTTTAAAAATTGAAAAAAATAACAAGCTATATATGTCATGTTTATAAAGGAAGATCAACGACAGCTGTAAAAATCCAATGTTTATTGAAATTTTAATAGGTGGAGTGAGAGTGTTTGGACAAGCTACATGCCTATAAGGATATGTTGAAAGATCATAAAAATTTGATTTAGTTACATAAAATTGACCTTGAAAGAAGTTTACAGAATGTAGCAAATACAAGGAATGAACTCCAAGGCCTTCAGAACTAAACTGGACTCAAACCGGAATGAACAATCTCAAATTGAACTAAGGGAGTATTGATTTGTACATGATAAACATAACCCCAACATAGTTTAACTGACTGTATCACGTTGAGCTTAAATTCAGCTCAAGCCCATGAAATAGGAGAGAGGAAAAGCTTGAAACTAAATTGAACTCAAACTGGGATGAATGAACTCAAACTGAACTAAGGGAAACTTGATTTATACATGATAAATCTGATCCTAGATCAATTTTAGCTTACTCTGTTGGGTTGATCTCACATTCAGCTCGAACCCCTGAAAATAGAAGAAAGAAAGAGCTCGAAATTGAATTGACCTCAAACAAAGATTAATGAACTTAAACAGAACTAAGGGAAGCTTGATTTATACATGTTAAACATAGTCTTAGCTTGGTTTCAGCTCACTCTATCAGGTTAAGCTCAATTCCAATTCTAACCCATGAAATAGGGGATAGAAAAGCTCAAAACTGAATTGAACTCAAACTGGGATGAATGAACTCGAACTGAACTAAGGGAAGCTTGATTTATACATGATAAATATGATTCTAGCTCAGTTTTAGCTTACTCTATTGGGCTGATCTCACATTCAGCTCAAACCCCTAAAAATAGAAGAAAGAAAGAGCTCGAAATTGAATTGAACTCAAACAAAGATTAATGAACTTAAACAGAACTAAGGAAAGCTTGATTTATACATGTTAAACATAGTCTTAGCTTGGTTTCAGCTCATTCTATCAAGTTAAGCTCAATTCCAACTCTAACCCATGAAATAGGGGATTGAAAAGCTCAAAACTGAATTGAACTCAAACTGGGATGAATGAACTCAAACTGAATTAAGGGAAGCTTGATTTATACATGATAAATATGATCCTAGCTCAGTTTTAGCTTACTATATTGGGTTGATCTCACATTCAGCTCAAACCCCTAAAAATAGAAGAAAGAAAGAGCTCGAAATTGAATTGAACTCAAACAAAGATTAATGAACTTAAACAGAACTAAGGGAAGCTTGATTTATACATGTTAAACATAGTCTTAGCTTGGTTTCAGCTTACTCTATCAGGTTAAGCTCAATTCCAACTCTAACCCATGAAATAGGGGATAGAAAAGCTCAAAACTGAATTGAACTCAAACTGGGATGAAGGAACTCAAACTGAACTAAGGGAAGCTTGATTTATACATCATAAATATGATCCCAGCTCAGTTTTAGCTTACTCTATTGGGTTGATCTCACATTCAGCTCAAACCCCTAAAAATAGAAGAAAGAGCTCAAAATTGAATTGAACTCAAACAAAGGTGAATGAACTTAAACAGAACTAAGGGAAGCTTGATTTATAAATGTTAAACATGGTCCTAGCTTGGTTTCAGCTCACTCTATCAGTTTAAGCTCAATTCCATCTCTAACCCATGAAAACATATGGGAGAACGACCCAATGGAAATCTCCAAGTTCATACAGATGACTCAAATTAAGCGAAATAAAACTTTCTCTCCATTAAAGTAAACTTGTTTTGGACTTGGTTGAGCTAAAGATCACAATCTTATGTTCAATGAGCTGATTTGAGCTACATGGGAGCTGACTTCAGGTTGGGATATCATGGGAGCTGACTTCAGGTTGGGATTACCTTAGTGAGCTGACTCTAGCAACTCATGCAGTCATGTAAAGTTGGGAAATGACCTAATTGCTCAAATGTTAGGAAATTCTCCAGAATTTGGTGAAAAATTCCTACTTTTAAGGTAGATATTCCATGATACAAGGGCAAAATGATAATTTTTAGCTTGGATGTCCAATATGATATGAGTCTAGGTGATCAATACTGGTGTAAAAGGTGTTTGTTTGTCTTAAACATTTGTTGAAATTTGGTCTTTGAAAATCAATTTAGAAATCTCATAGTGAATGGTAAAATGGTCATTTGGACCCATGAAAATTTTGAGTGCTAGCAGTATCCTATTGAAGGGTGTGTAGTTCTACTATTCACACTCGTGAGTAGGGCTTTATATTTATAATAATGTTCTTGTATTCGATTGTATAGGTACTAACTAAACATAAATGTTATATATGTAGTAAAAGCCAACTAGAAGATTCCATTATAGAAAGATATTTGGCAGATGACTGTATAACAATTTGTTCAACGTATTCTCATGGCATTGCGACAAGATGCAAGAGGACCAAAAGGAACAACGAAAATCTTATTGTGAATGAAGAAGATAAATCCAATGGGATGCGTGAACATCATCCATTAGGTGCGTCAAAGCTAACAACTTTGGATACCTTAACCCGTCACAATTGCATACGTATAAAATATTCAATCATAAGCCGGTTGGACGACATAAGTATCTTTGTACACATTTGGATACGTTAATCAATTTACTATATGTCTTTTGTTTCTTTTAACTTATGTGTATTTCTATAGGCATCACCTAAAATTAGTTAGACAGCAATGCTCTAAAAGACTCCATGATATTAAATATGTTTATAGAGAAAAATTTATATATTAGTTTCAAAATCACCTATGTGTTAGTACTTTAGAAATCCATTGACTTGTTCTACAAAAAATTAGTCTAGTACATCTAATGTTCATGTTTCCTATGTGACAAATTCATGAACAATATGACCATCAAAATGAATATGTGCTAGAAGATACGGTATGGTTGTCTTTATTTCCCAAAAAAATTGTATTGTTATGCAAGGCTTCATATCTAATGGGTTTAAATTTCACACAAGGGACAACGATATAAATATAAAGTACCAAAGGTGATGTACTCGTTATTAAACAGACATTTAGTTTCTCAAGTTCAAGAGATGGGAATCCTATGATTGGTGAAGTTTCATACTACGAAATTTATCACAGACATTGTAGAGGTCACCTAAACAAAGACTCTGAAGTTTGTTCTACTCAAATGCAAATGTACAATGTACTTACTTTGCACAGTGTGACATTAAAGAAGACAAATTTGGGTTCATGTGCATCAACATCAACTTCAGTTGTATAAAAGATGAACCTTTCATCTTAGCATTACAAGCACAACAAGTTTCTTACGTAGAAGACATGACAAAAAGTGATTGTCATGTTATTAAAAGAAGACCTAGAGATATGTATGACATTTCAGGAAAGGAAGCGATTGACAATAATAATAGTGATAAAGACCTAGATTTGCATAATATGCCAGTTGCAGATGTTGATACTTGGCTTATGTTAGGGAGGTTATACATGTCCTTGTGGTTAATCATTCTCTCAGAGATAGTTGGTATGAATTACACATATACTATTGTTTACATTGTTCATTCATCATAGTCCTTAAATATTGATCGAATTGACATCTTTTTTTTTTCATTTTGCATTACTAAATGATGCCACTGTTGTTCTACACTTGTTCATGCATATATTTATTTATATTTTTCATATATATTCACATGTTCTACATCTAATTTTTTGTAACAATATGTTCTTTGTAGATGACTTCTTAGCTACAGTATATACCATCGATGTATGAGAGAATAGAAGATGGTACATTGAATGCAGCTTGTTCAAGTAACAATATTCATTAATTACTAATATTTTCAATCACTAAATATTAGTTTATGTTTTAATTCAATTGTTTATAGTACCCTAACCAAGAAACACTTGGGGATTGACTTGAGTTCTTGCCATTGCAAATTTGAGGCATGACTATAAAGTTATAAACATAAACTACAAGTGAACAGTCTAGGAAATAAAATTTTTCACAATGTATATTGGAATGTTGGCATGAGATCCAGAATTTACACTTTTGATTTTCCATAAGTGGTTGGAATTGCTCAACTCATTTACATTAGATTTTTGGAAACATGTGTAAGTAATATAGTCATCTTTTTAAAATTTAATGATTGAATGTTACATTCCATTTGTTCACAGTTATACATTATGTGTTCAAAGTAAGAGAAGTTTCACATTCCTAGCTAACATAAGTTGGGCATACACTAGTCAATATTACAGGAATATGTATGCCTCTTTATATTGTGGAGGTATGAATTGAGGAAAGTATACACAGATTTTTAAACTTTTGAAGCTCGTAAAGCCCAATTTACCAAGTATGAGATTCCAGTCAATCAGGTGGAGTTTATGATGAAGCATTTTGATGAAAATGGCAAAATGTATGTATTCCATAAATTCAGTGGGAATTAATTTGAAGTATAAATCTTAGTATAAGCCGATGTAATGTCATATATAATGTAAATGTTTTACAAGAACTTAGTAAAAGAAATACTCAAAACTGTACACAACTAAAGTACCAACACACGATATGGACACAGAGCTTCGCATGATTTAAAGCATAAAAGGTAAATTATAATTTGATATTATTTTGAGTTCATATTTCTAGTTGAATAATAATTAACTATATGTATATCACCTATTCAATTTGATATATTCTCTTATACAGTTTGGAGAAAATGGACCTAGCTTTCACATGCTGAAGTTTTTATTGCTAACAAAAACAGCAAAAGTGCAAATGACTCTAACCCCGAAACTAATAATGATGTAGTAAGTGTCATATTCATTTGTTATTTCACATAAAAGTAGATATGTTATTGTCTACTAACCTTGTTTGCATGTAATGCACTAAGAAAAGCTAAAAAAAAGACAGCTACTTTGCTTGAGGTGATTCATCTGGCAGCAGTGATATGCTATACCAAGTGATTGGACAAGATGGCCATGGTCAGGTATGTACAATGGGAATGCTGAGTGCAAAACTTTTATAGTTTTCTACTAGAAACACAAACAAAAGTCAATTTGAAGCACAAAATGCAACATTAAAAAAAAGTTAGTACTCTACAAGAAAAATGGTTGTGCTTGAAGAGAAATGCATAAAATATGATGAACTCAAAATAACATGTGCTAGAGTACCTGAGCTCAGGGCAACCAATGGTAGAGTCCCTAAGTTAGAGGCTAAATGTGCAAGGGTGGATATGCTCAAAGATCGTATAAATAAAATCATGACTTTGTTTGTGAGACCATTCAGTTAAGTTTCAAATATATGTTATGTTAAACGATGCATTTCATTTCTTATAACATATTTTACTTCTTCTATATAGGTTTGCCGACACCTCCCAATTTTCACCATTGATACATGTAAACCAAATTTCAAGTTTCGACTCTTGGGCTTGGTTGCATATATTAAATATCATATACAAGTACCATCTTAATATGAAAGATGGACTACATGTATCACAAACTTTGTTTGACTTATTCATGAAGATAATAGTAATTTATTTGTATGTTAACCAAGACTATGTTGTGTAATACATTAATTACAGCTTTGTTTTGTTATTGATGCCATGCAAGGATTTTTTTGTATTTTCATTATTTAGGTGGTACCTAATATAATTTAATATAATATAAAAATTTTATAATTTTTGACTAAAGGGTCTCTCACATCAGTAAAAATACAATTTTCTGTCCATAAAATGGTCACTATTGTAGGGAGAGATCATCAGTATCAAAGATAAGGCTTTACTGATGTGGTGATCTGTTAGTAAAAATTGAAAATATACTGATGGTAAGTCTTCGTCAGTACATCTGGCACATTATACTAATGGTTTTGAGCATGTGTACGTAAATCCAATGCAATACACCAACAACCATGATGATTAGTATAAGTGGACATATGCAAACAGATCTGAGCATGTGTCAATAAACCCTGCCTAATATCCTAACAGCAACGATCATCAATAAGGGTCTAGCTAAACAGTCAGTGAAACCTTCAACGACACCATCTACATTGATGGTTCATGATATCCGTCAGTATAAGTATTACTCTGGTTGGTGCTTTTCTACTGAAGTTTTTGTACATCAGTCATGGTAGCCTTTTTGTAGTGTTTCTATGGTCGTTCAGCCTATGGTCCAGAATACAATCAACCTTATGATCAAAATGGATTGTTACACATGGAGGTGCAAGGCCTGTCACCTTCCTAGTGAATGTCACCATTGTCTTCATCAAAAGGCTTAATTAAGAAGTTAAGATGAAGCAATCAATAAACTTAATTTGACCCTTGCTGCCTGACCCAACATATAAGCCATTGTGCCCATGCCTTTTTGCACTTTAAAAGGGCCATCGTACTTTGCAACAAAAACCCAACAAACTACTTTACTGCCTATATTTTCCCATATTTGGGGTGCTAACTTGAGCACCACAAAATTTGTAACTTTGAATTCCATAAATGTCCCTACAATTGGTTCTCTTTATACAATTGACTGCCTTGGCCAAGCAATTTCATGCATCTTCCTTGGCTTCTTGCACTTTGCACATCATTTTTATTGTAGTAGTGCATTCAAACTTGGATTGTAAGACCATGGTCATCTAGAAGGAGGGGATATTGCACCTCATCATCACTTCAACTGGACTTCCCTTTGTCATGTGTGCATGTTGTAAGTCATAGCAGAATTAGGTTATCTTAGACAAGGCCACCAAGTTCTTTTGATTAGCAGTAACATAGTATTGTAAGTATTCTTCCAACACAACATTCACTCTTTTCATCTCACCTTCTTTTTGTAGGTAATTGCTTGTTGAAAGGTTTAACTCTGTCATCAACAACTTAAAGAGGCTCGCCCCAAAATACCCTGGTACTTTACCGTGTTTACCAAAGATAAGTTTGGTCGTGTGGTAGGCCAACATGACTCTGGTGTCAGTATAAAATACATAATTTAAAAAATAGTACAACATTAAAAAACTTGAGGTCATGTTATCTACCTTTAGCAGGAGGAAATAAAGTTGAGCCACAGACTGATGCAAAGGTCAATTTAAGGTAGGCAGTAGTTGTAGGAGGCCACCAGCTAATTGTCTGTCAACATTATCAAGAGGAGTATTTGAAATAATGATTGATATCCTCACCCATCTTCAGCCAATAAATGCTCCAAAATCCATGGCCAAAGTGTGACCTTGTCTGGATGACCGGTCCATGGGCTATCATGCATCTCCTTCAGCAACTCTTTATGAACTTCATCAACATTTGGATATAAATTCGAGCTCCCTTGGCAAAAAGAACATCATATTGTTGCCACATTCTTGGGCATGTGTCTTCTTACCAAGCCAACCAGTCAAACCATAGCTAGATCATCGGAATTTTCTTCTTGAATCTTCAAAGTAAATCTCTCAAATCTGAAGAGAGTGAGACACCACCCTCATCTCTCCCTCATACCTCTTCTTTCCATATGACTTATGGCATTACTACTTGGTTGGATTTCCCCAACTTATCCATATTTTGGAATTCAAACTCCAATGGAAATTTGTACTAACATGCTTACATAGTACTCAGGTGCCATGAGATAGAAAGTAGCTATTGGCTACAATATTAATCTGAATATTGAAAGGTCGGCCTAATAATTAGCATTGTGGTTGCCACATACAATGGACAATGGATGTTATTTCCTTTTCATAGGCCACTTATTTCCATTCCATATCCAAGAATTTCCATCTCTCTTAAGCCACTATGTGTCCTTCTTTGATAAGTATATTGCCAATAGATGATTGGATGCTTATATTTCCACTACAAAAGCTTTTGATTATTCAGGCAAATGCAAGACAGCTTCACTTGCAAGTCTCTTTCAAATCACATAAAGGCCATTTTGCAGTTGTCCATCCATTGCTAAGGCCTACCTTTCGTCAAAAAGTCTCCATTACATCGCACATATGGTGGACAATGGCCATCATCTTCTTCTCATGAGCCGTATATTTCTCTCCAATTCCGAGAATTTCCAGCTCTAGTAGGCCAGTAAGTGCCCTTCTTGCATAAGGACATTGCTTACTCCTGCTCCAATGCATGTATATTTACTGGAAAAATATTTGACTATTCAAGCAACCACAAGATAGGTGCACTTATATAAGTTTTTTTTTTCAGGTTACTTGAAGCCCATTCTGCATATGCTCCCTCCATCACCAAACCCTATCTTTCCTCAACAAATCCATCGATAGTGCAGATATATTTGAATAGCCTTACACAAATATGTGATAGGAAACTGAAGAAGGATTGCAGCTTTTTCATAGTAGTTAGTCTTGGCCACTCCCAAGTGGCTGCACAATTTTTTTTTCCTACATCAAGTAGAATTGGTTTCCCTTAATTTGTTAAAATTGTTCTCCAATTGCTTCAAGTGATCTTCAAAATGGGACTATAGATGGCAATGTCATCTAAATACTCCTTGAATACATTTTGCATGAGATTGCATAATGGTATTGGGGCATTGCACAAGTAGGAAGGCATGACCTGTTAATTGAATAATCCATAATGTAGTATAGATGTAATCTTTGGTTCATTTCCCTCCACAATCCAAGCATGATACTAACCAGACCTTAAGTTAACTTAGTGAAGTTATATGCTTCACACTTATCAGTTAAGGGGTGCACTGATGGCCTTCACTTGACAAGAGTTGCAGATGAGGCACAACCGAAACTTCTCGACCATGTGGGTAGACATGAACTTGTGTGAAGCTCCCATATAAACCAATGCAGTGGTCAGCACATCGACACGTAAAGTAGACTAGACCTCAATGGTACCTCCTTCATTGTCTATCTCAAAGTATTATACATTCACAAAGGGTTCATGCATGCTACAGTCTGTCCTTCCATTTGGTCACATAAAACTTGCTTCACTCGTCTCCTTATGCTATAGATGTTCCCCTTTCTAATGATGGCTAGTGTATGTGAAACACCCTAAATCGCTAGATGACTTGGAAGATGTGTCTTTAGACAGCTCCTTGCCATTAACCTTGCTTTCAATTTTCTTGCTTCAGCATATACTAGGGCATTCAGTAGATGATCAACCAATGTGAAACCCAAAGATGTCTTTCACTCTCTGGTGCCGAAGCTCAGTTAGAGCCCAAGGCTAGCCTAACATCAGGGAAATAGAAGAAGTTATCAGTTTTAGCACTATAAGCCAGTCATGAAATAGAAGAATTTTTCTTCCTTAGTCATAGACCTAATGTCAAACATACGGAAATTGAAGGACTTAAGTAATATATAGAGCTGGCCTATCTCAAGTGGCCAAAACTTTGCAAAACAATCAACCTTCATGGGGGAAAAGAACTGATGCTTGAGAATGTATGCCTCTAATGTCAAACTAAAGCAACCATAAGTGCCTTCCTAAAATGACTATCCTCTCCCAAATGTTTTCTACAGTATAGAGTTTGCATCATCATTCAAATACATGATAGCAACAATGACAGTGTCTCCCACTTTCATATACACAATCTTAACATACTACTCCATATCTTCTGACTTCTCCAAGTCTTTCAAATACCAAAGCATTGGAAAGCCTTAGTATTGTGGTATTGCCCACCTAAGCATTGGAACCCAGGTTGTGTCTCTGTACTCATGTGAATAAAATAATCAATGCCCTTTTGGCCATACCCTGTAGAACAAATATGGAGTACAAGAGTCCAATCTATTAAGCTAATCTTCACAATACAAAAAAAAAAAAAATCTCTCACTAGCTAATGCATGAAGTGCCTTGTGAGAAATGCTATACAATAACGCCAAACCACAAAAGGAGACGAGAGATTGAGAAGACAAAGAAAGAGATGCATAGCTAGAAAGCCAGGTGTTGCCATGGCCAGACTTAAAGAGAGTCATGGTTTGGCAGCTTGCACAAAAAGTGATAGGCGGGTCTACTGGGTTTTACCTATTGAATGGGTCTACTTCACGTGCTTGCAATTGCTAAGGCTAAGCTGGACATGACCCTATGGGCTTGGACTGCTGGGCTGTCCAAGGGGCCCTCTAGGCTGCTTTTGGTAGTAGCCGAGAGGCTAACAGCTAGTTGGCCGAGCAGCAGTTGAGGGCTAGTCAAGAACAGCTGGGCGGAGAGGCCCAAAGGCTGCAACTATACGACTAAGGCCAAAGGGAACAGCTGAGGCTGGCATATGATATGGATAGGATGTGAGGGTGTGTAATCACCCCAAAATTTTGATACGCTCTTTTATCAAAACACGAGACCCAATTTTTGATCCAAATCATATCCAAAGCTCAAGTTTAAATCCAAATCAAGCATTTCAAACCCAAAATTCAAATCAAGTTCAAAACGACAAAATTCGAGCGTCGCGCGTGCACGGGCCTTCCTTTTGTTTTAAGAACTGATTTCTCACACCAAAACGTTATTAAAACCCAAGTCGCACACTCGAACGAGTCGACAACGGACAAAATCCAAAATCGAACTTAAAACGAGTCCAGAGTCACTCGAAATGGAGTCGGCCACCCATTTTTAATAATTTTTTTTCTTTTTCCACATCTTAAATAAATAAAAAAATGTGTTTTATGCTTCCTATTTAAACAACATTTTTATTTTATTTTGTTAGATTTTATTTAAATTTATTTTTTTTTTTAAAAAGGGAGTTTTCTATGTCGCACAAGGATGCGATCGCCTGTGATGATGCAGTGCGCAGAAGCGTGTTGAGCGCTCCCGCGCGCATAGTACCGCAGTGCCGGGAGCTGTTGCGCCTGGCGCGTGACAGTGCCCGGCAGGGGCCTGCAGCAGCGCAGGACCCTCCCCTTTCCTTGCAAAAACTGCCCCTTAGGAGGCGGTTTTGGCTTCTTTGGGTGGGCAATAGCCCTGCCCACACCTCGAAAAGGTGTTTGCAGGGCTAATGGCCTATCCCATTTAGTCAAAACATATTTTTCTAAAAAAAATTTGGAAATAATTCAAAATCATGTGAAATTCGGATGAAAATATTGTGAAATTCAAAAAAATTCAAATTTTGAGTTTTGGCTCCAAAACTCTTTATAAATACCCCCACAATCTCCCCTCTTGGGTAAGAGCTAGCTCTTCGAGAGATTCTAGTAAATTTTCACTTGAGGACTTAGAGTTTTCTTAACTCTCTTGTTCCATTTCCCTCTTTCTCTTTCCGTCTCACTCCCTCTCCTTCTCCAACCTTGGAGTAAACTTTATCAAGCAACAACTTTTCAAGGGAGCACGAAGATCTCTTGGAGGCTACATTGTCATCATCGTCGAACTTCACTCAAGGAGATCTAGGATCAATCCAAGCTAAGGTGTCTATTTTCTCTAAGTCATTCTCATTAGAGGTATGTAATCACCATCCCTCTCATTTCTCTCTTATTTTCATTCCTCTCTTCTTCATCACACTATGACCATATGAGATAGCTCTCTCGATCTATATTTTAGAGTCAATAGGTTATGTTCGAGTGCACTGGGAGCATGAAAAGATGAGATGATATTTTATTTTATGAATAAATCATGTTTTTTCCTTTTTTGAATATATTTTTGTTGTTGTTGTACTTTCTATTCATGAATATATTCTTGTTGTTATTGCTATTTTTTTTCTTGAACATAGTCTTGTTGTTCTATTATTTTTTCCCTTCTTCATCTCCTCGTGGCCATACAAGATAGCTCTAAAATCTCTATTTTAGAGTCAAAAGGTTATTCTTAAGTGCACCAGGATGCATGAGAAGGTGAAGTAATCTTTCATTTTATGATTAAATCATGTTCTTTCTTTTCTGAGATATAGTCTTGTTATTGTTGCTTTATTTCCTCTCTTCTTCATCTCCCTATGGCCGTACGAGATAGTCTTCCAACCTCTATTTTAGAGTCGAGAAGGTATGCTCGAGTGCACCGAGAGCTTGAGAATATGAGACAATATTTCATTTTATGATTATATTATGCTCTTTCTTTTCATGAATACATTCTTGTTGTTCTTTTGCTTTCTCCTATTTTTCTCTCTTCTTCCTCTCCCCATGGCCAAAGGAGATAGCTCTCAATCTCTAATTTTGGAGTCAAGAGGCTATGCTCGAGTGCATCGGGAGCATGAGAAGATGAAATGATTTTTCATTTTCATGTTTGATTTATGTTATTTCATTTCTTGAAAATAGTCTTGTCTTGCTTCCCCCTTTCTCTCTTCCTCATTTCCCCATGGCCAAAGGAGGTAGCTCTCAATCTCTATTTTAGAGTCAATAGACTATGCTCAAAGTACACCGGGAGCATCGGAAGATGAGATGGTAAATCATTTTATAGTTACATCATGTCCTCCCTCCTAGTTGAACATTTCTCTCTCTCTCTCTCTCTCTCTCTCTCTCTCTCTCTCTCCTTCCTTGAATATTGTCTATATATTATCCATGCATAGTTGTTTGGTTTCTCATTTATATGTGAAGGTATGGTGAGAATGAGAGTGTGGTTTTGGGTTTTTTATCTTTATCTTCATATTAATTTTTGAGGTTGGGACTTGTTCAACCCGATAAAAACTCTCACGAAATATGTACATTTCAATATGCATTTGCATATCATTTTGTTTGTTAGTTTCCTTTTTAACCATCCGATCACGAACCTTAATGAGCGCCTTATCGTGTGGATTGGTTCTCTTCCATACCCAACGGTGGAAGAAAACATATTTCCCTATAACAAACAAAATGACTATGTTCTATGTTCATACATAAAAAAAAATAATTAAAATCATAGTTTCCAAAACCTTTCCAAAAGAAACTCTCTCTAATGCGGCCTTAGAGACTTAGATTAGACTCTTTTCAAGTCATTTCATGATTTTTATTCTCATGGATACATGTATGTATATACGTATTATATACGTATACATATACATGAATACCTTTCTTCATCTTTCTCTCTTTATGATTTAATATATGTGCTTTTTTTAATTAAACTCTCATATATGTATATATAAATATATCAATATACGTGTATTACATTTTAAAATCTCTCTCTCTTTCTAAAACGATCTTCTCTTCTCTACTTGATCTAAACATCATTTTCATAACTTTTCATATATGTATTTGAATAAGTATCTCTCTCTTTTGAAATCTTTGATTTTATGATTTTCAATATATCTTTCTCTCTTCCTTTCTCTATATCTTTCTTGGGATGTAGTCTTTCATCTTTTTCATTTTTTTGAACTTTCATTCTCTCATGTTTTTCTTATTTACCGACTTCACCAAGACCAAAATTAATTAATGACCCAATCTTGGAATCATGCTTGAGGGACTGCTACCCAAATCCATTTTCAAAAATTTTTCCTCCTTATATATGATAATTATGAAAACAAAAATCTTAGATGTATGCTATGGTAAGATTGTTCCTAGATGAATGTTGTGGTAAAAATGCTTTATTCTCTTTTAATCTTGTAGGATCAATGCATTCATGCATCTACATTCACTTAACATCACAAATGAGTACAATCACATCTCTAAAAAAACTTAAGCAACATGAGATGGAGCTCTAATTAGGTAGTAACCGAATTAGAGTAAAATCTCAAACCTACTTGAAGTCTTAAGAGAACACTAAAATGATTTCAAAATTATTTCTCAAGCTTTCCAAATGATATTTATAAATATTTCCTATTCCTAATTTTCCCTAAAATATTTCACATTCTCAATGTGATTCTTCAAAAACCTCTTTAAAAATTTGAAACATTAAAACTTTTAATATTTTTCTACACCGCATATAAAATGAAAAAGATGTTCAAGCCAAAGTCAAATACATCAATAATAATTATATCCCTTAGGAAGATTACCCCCGGTAAAGGTGCCAGGAACGGTCGATCCTCGTACCGACGGGCGAGTCTTTTTCTCTCTCATTTTCAAAACAAAACTCATTTTTCTGGAGCACTCCAAACACCAAAAATTTTTGGGGATGTGAACAGGGTGATAGGCTCAGTTGTGACTAAGGCTAGTGGAAATGGATCATCATTGGTCAGGTATGCTAGGCCAAGATGGCCAAGCATGCAAGCATAGACCAGAATAGGGCTTGGGCATTGGTCGAGTGCGGTCAACTATGGCTCAACCATGAGAAGCCGGGTGAGGGCTAGGGTTCAAGTGGCTAGGCACAACCATGACAAGCTAGGACCTGCTAAGGACAAGGGCCAATTTGCCGAGGGTCAATTATTGGTTAAAGCAGCTGCAGTATCGCAACAACCTGCAACTAGGGCTTGGTTCTAGTATGGAGTAGATTGCATGCCAGGAAATGTCACACAAGTACAAGCCACAATGGTGTGAAGAAGGCCAAGATCAGACAAGAGAAACACCACAAACCACATGTTCGATGAATCGTGCAAGTTGATGGGAGGATTTGCTCATCATGTCCAGGGAATAGAGAACCAACAGTTGACAAGTAGGTTTATCTACCAAGTCAGTGAATGGTAGGACTTGTCTTCCAAGAGAGCAAGCACTCTCAGTCCTTCCTCTTCCTAGCACATGTGTGGGTCTAGCAGGGACCCATCTTGTGGATTGGGCAAGATGTTGGTCACGGATTGGGCTTAACTTGGGTTGAGCCTAGGGGCACTACTCAGCTTTGGCACAAGCTCCTACCATGTAGCAGGCTGGAGGAGTAGGGTAGTCATGGCTTGTTGGTCATGGCCAGAGTGCATGAGTTGGTGTCAATCACGGACACATCCGGTGTGGGCTAGTGCTAAGTGGCCAGCAGCGTGGAGCTAACCTCCTTCTATGGCTCCAAAATGTGCTACAGCATGCAGATGCAGGGTGTGCAAGAAGGGCTTCTCATGGAGAAATGTACATATATACATGTTATATATGTATACATGTACATGAATACATTTCTTCATCTTTCTCTCGTTATGATTTAACATATGGGCTTTTTTTAAATAAACTCTCTGTAGAAACACTCAACACACGAAGGAAGAAGAAAGGAACAAACGGTATACGTGGAAAAACCTCAGAAAGAGAAAAAAACCACGGGGAAGCTCTAACCTAGGTGCACCACCGCAACCCTAGGAGAGAGAAAATCTATTCACTTAACTCAACAATTACACATAAGTGAAGAATATATAAGAGGGAGAGAAAGAGTGCCGCCTAGGGTACCGAGCCAGCCTCGATACCCATGCCCCATGGGACCGGGTCCAGATATGGACCCGGTTCCCCATTACAATCTATTTTAACACTCCCCCTCAAGCTTGGCATACATGTCAAACATGCCAAGCTTGCTAACATTTTTCTCAAATTGAGATGTACATAAAGACTTAGTTAAGACATCAGCAATTTGATCTTCAGACTTCATATAGGGCAGGATCAACTCCTTTGAATCTATGTGTTCCCGTATGAAGTGGCGATCGATCTCCACATGTTTGGTTCTTTCGTGCAGAACTGGATTGTTTGCCAAGTTAATAGCCGACTTGTTGTCACAATACATCCTCATCTTCTCTTCCATTTTCACCCCAATATCTGCTAAAAGAATTTTGAGCCATAACATTTCTGTAACCCCCATACCAATCGCCCTGTATTCAGCCTCAGCACTGGACTTGGAACAAACTTCTTGTCTCTTACTTCTCCATACCACCAGGTTACCTCCAAGAAAGATGCACTATCCTGTGGTAGACCTTCTAGTATCTATGCATCTTGCCCAGTCGGCGACAGAGTATCCTTCAATGCTGAGTTGACCTTGTCGAGTATAGAGCAGTCCTTTCCCTGGGTCATTCTTTAAGTATCTCAATACTCTTTCAGCACTTTTCCAATGACAATCAGTAGGGGCATGCATAAACTGACTTAACACACCCACAGCATACGTAATATCTGGGTGAGTAAGAGTGAGATAAATGAGTTTACCAACCAGCCGCTGATACCTCCCTTTTCCTTCCTCATCCAAGTTCGTCCCAGTTTTGATACTTATCCTTGTGCCAGACTCCATTGGAGTAAGAAAGGGCCTGCATCCCAGTTTACCTATCTCTTTTAGAAGATCCAAAGTGTATTTCCTTTGGCTCATAACAAGTCCAGTCTCAGATCGTGCGATCTCAATTCCCAAAAAATACCTCAATTTACCCAGATCTTTGAGATCGAATTCAGCAGCTAACGTTTCTTTCATCTTCCTTTTTTCTTCTTCGTCATCACTTGTGACAATCATATCATCAACATATACAAGTAGAAAGCTCACCAGACCATTTCTCTACTTGATGAAGAGGGTGTGATCACCATTTCCTTGTTTATATCCATCAGTCTTCATCACAACCATTAGTCTTTCAAACCACGCTCTAGGGGACTGCTTGAGACCATACAATGCTTTAGATAACAACACTTTCCGTTCTGCGCATATCCAGGCGGCATGCTCATATAGACTTCTTCCTCAAGGTGACCATTCAAGAAGGCATTCTTGACATCAAGTTGGTCCATGCTCCACTTCTTTTGCACTGCCAGAGCTAAGATGACCCTTATTGTCTTCAGTTTAGCAACGGGAGCGAACGTCTCTAGATAGTCAATCTCATATTTCTGGCTAAACCCCTTTGCAACGAGACGAGCTTTATAGCGTTCTACAATGCCATCAGGTTTGTACTTCACAGTAAAGACCCACTTGGAACCAACTAAGTGAGTTCCCTTGGGAATATCAACAACCTCCCACGTATTGTTCTTTAGCAGGGCGTCCATCTCCTCTGTCATGGCCTGTAGCCATTTAGGATCCTCCCTGGCATCTTCCACTGACCTAGGAATAACAGCCACAGATAAAGAGGTAATAAAGCACTTATAGTCTTTACTGAGTTTAGCATACGAAACAAATCTCTGAATAGGATGAGAAGTACATGACCTGGTGCCTTTGCGCAGGGCTATGAGAAGATCTTCATTCATTGGACTTGGATCATCCGGGGAGCTCACAAGATTGGGATTGGTAACATCAACAACCTCCATCACATCCTTCTTCTTCCTGTTGTATACCTGACCAAACAAATGATCACGGGACTGTTCTTCCACAGGGCCCCCCTCCATCTGACTGTCTCTGTCCTCACTGACTGTATCTACCACACTCGGAGAACTAGTCGTGTAATCCAAGAAATCCGTGAACTGAATCAACTGATCCGAAGAATACTCTTCCACTCTCTCACCTAGACACTCCTCCTGAAGAGGATTCGCAGGAAAGTATGCCTCATGTTCATGAAAGGTAACATCCCTGGAGACATATACTCTGGAAGTGCTAGGATCGACACACTTGTATCCCTTCTGGGTGGAGGAATACCTCAAAAAGACCGCTTTGATGGACCGAGGATCAAGTTTCTTGAGAGTGGGACTATGATCATGGACAAAGCAAACACACCCAAACACCTGAGGGGTCAAAGGCCAGAGATTCTTAGTAGGCCACAAAACATAATAAGGGGAATGACCATTCAACACACAAGTAGGCATACGGTTAATGAGACGAGCACTAGTGAGAAGTGCATCACCCCAGTACCGCTTAGGGACACGACGTTGAAACATAATGGCCCGGGTGATATTTAACAAATGACGGTTCTTCCTTTCAGCCACGCCATTCTGAGGAGGTGTGTAGCTACAGGATGTTTCATGTATAATACCCTTGCTTAGCAAGAAGTCATCAAGGGATTGGGAGACATACTCTCGAGCATTGTCAGTACGAAGGGCCTGAACAGAGGTCTAGAATTGAGTTTCAACAAATGCAACGAAGTTTTTGACAATGCCAGGAACTTCACTACGTTCTTTCAACAAATACATGAACGTACACCGAGAGTAGTCATCAATAAGAGTCATGAAATAATGAAAACCACGACAAGTGGGTACTCTCGAAGGACCCCAAACATCAGAGTGAACCAAAGCAAATGGACGGCTGGTTTTATTGAACAAAATAGGGTATGAGGCCCTAACATGCTTAGACAACTGACACACTTCACAGGCGAAGGTGTCCAAAGAAATAGACTGAAACATCTTAGGAAACAACTGTTTAATCAACTGAAAAAGAAGATGACCAAGTCTCTCGTGCTAGCGCATAATAACGGATCTGTCCTCCACGCCAGACAACTGTCCACTGGTGGCTGAAATCAAAGCAGAAGCAACCTGTACTGGCATTCTGTAGAGACCATCAATAGCTGAACCAATCACAATCTTCTGCCTCGTCCCCAAGTCCTGCAGGAAACAACGATCAGCAGAGAATATTAGATTACAGTTTAGCTCTTTGGTAATACTACTGACAGATAACAAATTTACAAGAATATTGGGAACATGCAGGGCATTATGAAGACAATATTTGTTCAGTAATGATAAACTCCCTTTTCCAGCCACAGAAATAGAAGAACCATCAGCCATAGAGACACGCTGCTGCCCAGAAGTCAACTTGTATTCTTGAAACGTCTTAGGGTCCCCGGTCATATGATGAGTAGCCCCACTGTCAACAATCCAATCACTGAGAGAGGAATTACCTTGATCACTAGTAGCAACAAGAGCCGGAGCTAACTTAGCTCCATCAGACGTAGATGTGTCCTCTGACGTAGTAGAAAGACAACTGATATAAGCTTGTAGTTCCTTGATTTGATCCAGGGAAAGCCTCGACTTTTCACCACTTGAAGAACCACTCTGATTTGAGTCTTGCACAAGAGAACCTCGCCGACTAGACGGAGGGAGACCACGAACAAGTCTCTTCTCAGGGTGAAGATCCCAACAAAAGTCAACAGAATGTCCTGACTTGTGACAATGGGTACATCGCCTAACAGGGCGCTGGCCAGGCACAGAAGAACGGCTGACAAAGGCCGAGGGACCACTCCCATGACTAGGGTCAATATGCATCACTTGGCGTCTTTGTTCCTCGGATTCCACTCTGGCATATACATCTTCTATTCCAGGAATCTCATCACAGTTGAGAATTTGACTCTGAATGGATTCAAATTCATCACGCAAGCCTCCAAGGAAAAGGAACGTTCGGTCCATCCATTCCTTTTCCCAGTACCGGGCATCATCGGAACCACAGTCTCAATTATCATTCACATGATAATCAAGTTCCTCCCACTTAGTTTTCAGGGCTGCATAGAAGGAGGCAACAGACAAGTCACCCTGTTTCAGATAATAAATACTGCGTTTAATCTGGTACATACGCAGAACCCTTTTCTTGCGACCATACATCCTCGCAAGCACAGTCTACATATCAAACGAAGTCGGCTTCCGCAGAATAAGAGGCTGAATATCAGCGGACACAGAGCTGATGATCCACACCTTAACCTGTCTGTCTTCCAACACCCAAGTCGCCCATTGCGGATCAGTTTTGCTGGGTGCCGGTTTGTCGCCTGTGATATAGGGGAGACGACCACAGCTCGTTATCCCAATCTCGAGAGCAGCAGACCGAGAGAGATAGTTATCTTTAGTCAGACGAATGGGCGTGACCTGGACCGGCAAGTTCTCGCTCTTGGGAGTGTTGCCCGCGTCAAAGGTCACATCACTTTTAGGTGCGATCTCTTCCGCCATCACAAGCAGTCAAGTCAGACGCAACACCAGGCAGCAACAAGACGAAACTGATCCGCAATCGGCGGCGGCGCTGGATCGTCCGACGACGGAAAAGAGAGACACCCACGGCAGCAGAAACTTCAGAAGGCAACCGGCGGCGGCGCTGGATCGTCCGACGGCGGCGGCGAAGAAAGAACTTCGACAGTGGCTACACGGAAACTGGCGGCACAGGAAACCCCAACGGCGGCCGAAAAAAAAACTCCAAAGGCGATAGCGGCGCAGGGATGACGGCGGAAACACGAGATGCAAACGAATGATCTCACCAACCTGGCTCTGATACCATGTAGAAATATGCAACACATGAAGGAAGAAGAAAGGAACACACGGTATACGTGGAAAAACCTCAGAAAGAGGAAAAAACCACGGAGAAGCTCTAGCCTAGGTGCACCACCGCAACGCTAGGAGAGAGAAAATCTATTCACTTAACTCAACAATTACACATAAGTGAAGAATATATAAGAGGGAGAGAAAGAGTGCTACCTAGGGTATCGAGCCAGCCTCGGTACCCATGCCCCATGGGACCGGGTCCAGATATGGACCCGGTTCCCCATTACAATCTATTTTCACACTCTCATATATATATATATATATATATATATATATATATATATATATATATATATATATATATATATATATATATATATATATATATATATATATATATATATATATATATATATATATATATATATATATATTCCATTTTAAAATCTCTCTCTTTCTTAAATGATCTTCTCTTCTCTACTTGATCTAAACATCATTTTCATAAGTTTTCATCTATATATACGAATATGTATCTCTTTTTTTTGAAATCTTTGATTTTATGATTTTCAAGAACACTTTCTCTCTCCCTTTCTCTATATCTCTCTTGGGATGGAGCCTTTCATCTTTTCCATTCGTTTGAACTTTCTTTCTCTCATGTTTTTCTTATTTATCGACTTCACCAAGACCAAAATTCAAGTAATTACCCAATATTGGAATTATGCTTGAGGGTCTACAACCCCAATCCATTTTCAAAAACTTTTTCTTCTTATATTTGATAATTATGAAAACAAAAATCTTAGATATATGCTATGGTAGGAATGTTCCTAGATGAATGTTGTGGTAGGAATGCTTCATTCTCTTTTAATCATGTAGGATTAATGCATTCATGCATCCACATTCACTTAACATCACAAATGAGCATAATAACAACTCCAAAAAAACTTAAGCAAGATGAGATGGAGCTATAACTAGGTAATAACCGAATTAGAGCAAAATCTCAAACATGCTTAAAGTCTTAAGAGATCACTAAAATGATTTCAAAATGATTTCTCAAGCTTTCCAAATGATATTTTCTCAATCCTAGTTTTCCCCAAAATGTTTCACATTGTGAAAGCGATTCTTCAAGAACCTTTTCAAAAGTTTGAAATATCAAACCTTTCAATATTTTTCTACACCGCATATAGAATGGAAAAAATGTTCAAGCCAAAGTGAAATGCATCAATAATAAACATAGCCCTTGGGTTGATTACCCCGGGTAAAGGTGCCGGGAGCGGCCGATCCTCGTACCGACGGGCGAGTCCCTTTCTCTCTCATTTTCAAAACAAAACTCATTTTTCTGGAGCACTCCAAAAACCAAAAATTTTGGGGGATGCGAACAGATGGAGACCGTGATGGGACCTGTCATCGTTTGGCTATAATTATAATTGATCTATTTCTACTAACTTAAACATCTCATACATTGCTGATGATAAAGCATGTCCCCTACTTTGGCATTGACCTCATCGGCATTTCATTACATTTCTTGGTGATTGTATTTGCTTTCTTGCATATAAAACTAATTGAGGAAGATCAACCAAGTACACCTAGATCTAAAATCAAGTACAACCCTCCTCAATTTAAAGCTTGATTGAAAACAATGCTTGTTCTTCTATTTATTTTAACCATCATCTTAGGCAACGTTACATTAGAGACAACTGATTTTGCGTGATTTCTCATATTTGAAATTCCTCATACCTATTTGTCCTGGTCATCATGTTGCCCGACTTAGTCTTAGGCGGTAGCACAAGACCAAGCTTTACAAGTAGACCACACATTGGGCAGGAAAGACCCCTAGTTAGTACCATCAGTGGTAAGTTGTTGTATATCGATGAACGATCAAGAAGAAGTTGATGAACTTTACCTTTAGTTGCCTAAGGAAGAATCTATGCTCGTACCAAGCCATTTGGCTAAAGTATATAAGCATAACTTGACATTGGATTATCGTGACACAAAATTATCTCAATTAGGTCCCTATACCAATTTTTCTACAAAAAATTATTTCAAGTGATATATGGTTGTGCGTAAAACCTTGTGTGATGTTTTACAACCTCATTATATACATCTACTTCATATTATCTTTTTCAATCAAGTCAATCTTTTTTTCTGCTAATTCGATCTTTACCCTTCAGAGTCATCATTCAAGAGGTATTCTTTCTGACGTGGTGTCACATTCCCTTATGATCACGTCCTCTTTGGGGAAGGTCCCGAACGGTCTACTTATATCTCTCTTGAGTCTAAACCTTTGGCTCTCCAATGGTATCGGTCTTGGCATCCCTCCTTCTCTCAGATGTTTTCTTCATACTTTGAAGAATGTGAGGTAGAGACAATGGCAGCCGGAGGAATGCAAATAGTGGATGGAAATTTGGTACATGCAATTGCCAAGCAATGGAACCAAAGGACCTCCTCTTTTTGGTTTCTATGGGGAGAAATGACGATATTATTAGATGAATTTGTTGAAATACTAGACCTTCCCACCTCAACCTGTGACATAAATGAACCATTAGAGAAACAGTTCATCATGAACCCAACTAAGGTTAACTCAAATGACTTTATAGCTCACTTTACTGGACGGAAAACTTGGCCCCTAGTAGAAAACCATGAGAGCCAAAACATCAACCTGAAAATTTTGTATGAAGAATTTGCAGCCTATGTTGAACCTTCCACCCTACCTCGAAAAGCCATAGGAAGAATCAAACATTTTATGACATGGTGTCACCTTCCCTTATAAAGCTAGTAGGAGTGACCCTTTTTACTAATGGAAGTGACCTCCTAGATGTACGTATTGCCCAACTTTTCCGAATATGGGGGCATAGTGGGACTCGACACTTGTCAGTAGCAATGACAGCCTTAGCCTTTCTCTATCGAGGACTCACCCGCTTCACCATTGGAGATACCGACTTCATATAAGGATGCATGTATGCTTTGCAATTTTAGTTTCTCAAGCATGCGGGACCCCAAGCCAATCTATTTAGAAACGCTGATGGAGCATTGACAGTTTTAAAACAATACCGCTGTTTGATTGAGTAGTTAGATGGAGATGAGATCATTTGGGACAACTGTGATCGTCGTCAGAGTCCACCTCGATACACTCATCATTATCATGGACGTACCACACTCTTGGACCCTTATTTCATACTTGATTGTTGTTCCGACACATGCATGAGACAATTCCCCCTCTTGGGTAAGAGCTAGCCCTTGGAGAGATTCTAGCAAATTTTCACTTGAGGACTTAGAGTTTTCTTAACTCGCTTCCTCCATTTCTCTCTTCCTCTTTCATTCTCACTTTAGAGTCAAGAGACTATTCTTAAGTGCACCGAGATGCATGAGAAGGTGAAGTAATCTTTCATTTTATGATTAAATCGTACTCTTTCTTTTCTTGGATATAGTCTTGTTCTTGTTACTTTATTTCATCTTTTCTTCATCTCCCCATGGCCCTACGAGATAGTCTTCCAACCTCTATTTTAGAGTCGAGAAGGTATGCTCGATTACACCGGGAGCATGAGAAGATGAGACGATAGTTCATTTTATGATTATATCATGCTCTTTCTTTTCATGAATACATTCTTGTTGTTCTTTTGCTTCCTTTTATTTTTCTTTCTTTTTCCTCTCTCCATGGCCAAATGAGATATCCCTCAATCTCTATTTTTGGAGTCAAGAGGATATGCTCGAGTGCATCGGGAGCATGAAAAGATGAGATGATCTTTTATTTCATGTTTGAGTCATGTTATTTCATTTCTTGAAAATAGTCATGTTTTGCTTCTCCATTTCTCTCTTCCTCATGGCCAAAGGAGATAGCTCTCAATCTCTATTTTAGAGTCAAGAGGTTATGCTCAAAGTGCACCGGGAGCATGGGAAGATGAGATGGTATATCATTTCATTGTTACATCATGCCCTCCCTCTTAGTTGAACATCTCTCTCTCTCTCTCTTTCCTTTCTTGAATATTGTCTATATATTATCTATGCATAGTTGTTTGGTTTCTCACTTATATGTGAATCTATGGTGAGAATGGGAGTGTGGTTTGGGGTTCTTTATCTTTATCTTCATATTAATTTTTTATGTTGGGACTTGTCCAACCTGAGAAAAACCTTCACAAAATATGTACATTTTAATATGCATTTGCATGTCATTTTGTTCGTTAGTTTTCTTTTTAATTATCCGATTAGGAACCCCAATGAACGCCTTATCATGTGGTTTGGTTCTCTTCCATACCCAACTATGGAAGAAACATATTCCCTTACAACAAACAAAATGACTATGTTCTATGTTCATACATAAAAAATATATATTTAAAATCATATTTTTCAAAACATTTCCAAAAGAAACTCTCTCTAATGCGGCCTTGGAGACTTAGATTAGACTCTTGCATGAGTCCAAGCTCTCCTCCGGCCTACATAAAAACTTGAAGTCGATTATTTTAAGTCATTTATTGATTTTTATTCTCATGGATACATGTACGTATATACATATTATATACATATACATGTACACGAATACCTTTCTTCATCTTTCTCTCTTTATGATTTAACATATGTGCTTTTTTTAATTAAACTCTCATATATGTATATATATATATATATATACATGTATTCCATTTTAAAATCTTTCTCTTTCTAAAATGATCTTCTCTTCTCTACTTGATCTAAACATCATTTTCTTAAGTTTTCATATATGTATACGAATGTGTATCTATCTCTTTTGAAATCTTTGATTTTATGATTTTCAAGATCTCTTTCTCTCTTCCTTTCTCTATATCTCTCTTGGGATGTAGTCTTTCATCTTTTCCATTCTTTTGAACTTTCTTTATCTCATATTTTTCTTATTTACCGACTTTACCAAGACCAAAACTCATGTAATGACCCAATATTGGAATCATGCTTAATGGACTACAACCCCAATCCATTTTCAAAAATTTTTTCTCCTTATATATGATAATTGTGAAAACAAAAATCTTAGATGTATGCTATGGTAGGAATGTTCCTAGATGAATGTTGTGGTAAGAATGCTTCATTTTCTTTTAATCTTGTAGGATCAATGCATTCATGCATCCACATTCACTTAACATCACAAATGACCACATTCACATCTCTAAAAGAACTTAAGCAACATGAGATGGAGCTCTAACTAGGTAGTAACCAAATTAGTAAAATCTCAAACCTACTTAATGTCTTAAGAGAACACTAAAATGATTTTAAAATTATTTCTCAAGTTTTCCAAATGATATTTATAAAGATTTCTCAATCCTAGTTTTCCCTAAAATGTTTCACATTTTCAATGTGATTCTTCAATAACCTCTTCAAAAGTTTGAAACATCCAAACTTTTAATATTTTTTACACCGCATATAAAATGAAAAAGATGTTCAAGCCAAAGTGAAATGCTTCAATAATAAACATAGCCCTTAGGTTGATTAACCCTAGTAAAGGTGCCAAGAACGGTCAATCATCATACCGACGAGCGAGTCCCTTTCTCTCTCATTTTCAAAACAAAACTCATTTTTCTGCAGCACTCTAAAAACCAAAAATTTTGGGGGATGCGTACAGGGTGCTAGGCTCAGTTGTGACTAATGCTAGCAGAAAGGGATCAGCATTGGTTTGGTATGCTAGGCCAAGATGGCCAAGCATGGCCAACACTAGTAGTGCCACACATACCTTGCGATAGGCAAGAGTGTTCGAGAGATATCGGCCGTGCTTCGCAAGCATGGTCAAGCTATTGAGGCAGTGCTTGGTGGAACTAGCTAAGGGTGGCAAAGAGGTCTCGACTACACTTAGCAAGTGCTGGCCAAGTGATTGAGGCTAGCTAGCATGCAAGCATAGACCAGACTAGGGCTTGGGAATTGGTTGAGTGCGGTCAACTATGGCTCTACCATGAGAAGCCTGGTGAAGGCTAGGGTTCAAGTGGCTAGGCACAACCATGACAGGCTAGGACCTGCTAAGGACAAGGGCCAATTTGCCGAGGGTCAATTATTGGTTAAAGCAGCTGCAGTATCGCAACAAGCTGCAACTAGGGCTTGGTTCTAGTATGGAGTAGATTGCATGCCAGGAAATGTCACACAAGTACAAGCCACAATGGTGTGAAGAAGGCCAAGATCAGACAAGAGAAACACCACAAACCACATGTTCGATGAATCGTGCAAGTTGATGGGAGGATTTGCTCATCATGTCCAGGGAATAGAGAACCAACAGTTGACAAGTAGGTTTATCTACCAAGTCAGTGAATGGTAGGACTTGTCTTCCAAGAGAGCAAGCACTCTCAGTCCTTCCTCTTCCTAGCACATGTGTGGGTCTAGCAGGGACCCATCTTGTGGATTGGGCAAGATGTTGGTCACGGATTGGGCTTAACTTGGGTTGAGCCTAGGGGCACTACTCAGCTTTGGCCCAAGCTCCTACCATGTAGCAGGCTGGAGGAGTAGGGTAGTCATGGCTTGTTGGTCATGGCCAGAGTGCATGAGTTGGTGCCAATCACGGACACATCCGGTGTGGGCTAGTGCTATGTGGCCAGCAGCGTGGAGCTAACCTCCTTCTATGGCTCCAAAATGTGCTACAGCATGCAGATGCAGGGTGTGCAAGAAGGGCTTGAGCACTTAGTTGGGTCCACATCACTTTGGCTCTAGGACCCCTTGATATTCTAATTCTCAAAGGCAAGGGAGCCGTTGCAGGCATAGTGAAATATGTTTATTTCTTGTTCTAATCCATGCTTGTTGTTGGATAGTTCCTAATTGAAGATTATCCAACAACCCACCCAAAGCATGTAGCTAGTTCTCTCATTTGCCCTTCCCAAGACTATCTGATGTTTGATGGCCTATGAAGCGCAACATCCACCAGAGATGAAACCCCAAGCAAAAGCTTTTAATAAGCACATCCTTCAAATGTGTGTTTACCTTTACCTTTCAATCGGTTGTCTCTTCATGTCATCTCACTCATTCATGCATTATACAACAGTTGTGGTCTTTGAAGAAGCTATTTCTGATTCAAAACTATCATGTATTTTTTTATTGGTTAAGTTATTTTGTGGACCAAACAATGCTTAGCAACCTAAATAATGCAATATAGAAAAAAGGTCAGTCCCAGAGGCAACTTTTTTGCTTTTATTTCTTTAAGGAACTACTCAAGTTCAACAAAAGTATAAAACTTGACATGAGTCCTTAACCTTTCTAAAGTGCCAAGTGCCTATTTATGGCCAACTGCTAGTAGCGGCTTGCTGCACGACCACTGAATTTGAAGTCAACTTCATATCATGCCATAGTTACTATACTGCCTTGCCCTCTGTGTATTATGCCCATAACTTCTTTCTCATTTTTCAACTATGTTTGCATCAACCTTCCTCGAAATTACAACTAACATGCATACATGGTCTACCATCTATTGAATTTATGTCCTCTTAGAGTCATCATTGTGCTCGCAGGCCATAGTGCCTCTGAGACTCGCAAACGTGGTCCTTTTTCATTAGCTGCTTGTTCAAGACCATCCTCATAGTAGATATCTATATTAATGGTAGTGTAGGTGATTCTTTTCGTCACCATGAGTGACATTAAAATCCCTTGGAGAGCCCTAAATTTTCTTTCTAGTCTTGGTTGGCTAAGGACTTAGTCACATTAACCTTGGCTGCAACCACTCAACCTAGCAACTCAGCCTACACTTTCAATGGTTAGTGTGGTCCTGTACTTTTACTGATGCTTCTCACACTTGTTTAGTATGACCAAGTGCCCTCAGCAAGTACCTGACAATTCATGTACTTCTTACTTCTTTTGTACTTATGTTTTATACTTTTGTATTATATGAGTAGTATACCATAGAAGGCTCTTTAAGGATTGGGTAGCCAAAGGATATAAAAGATTATGAAAAAATTAGAGGTCAAACTTAAGAGATATTCCTAAACAATATAGGAATCTTGAAGAATATATGTGACATTGTTCTCATGAGATTCCCATTGATCAATGGAATCAACTAATGGAACAATTTGACACACTTGAAGAAAAGGTAGGATAAAGTATTGGATATTCATTAATTACATTAAATGTGTTAGTAATGTTTTTCTCAAAAGGTTATGATCTCATTTCCGGCAAAAAGCAAACAAAATGCATTCAATTATTTATGCTTGAAACATACAACTAGAACCAAGAACTTCCAATTCCACAATGGAATAGTAAGCAATTTTCTTTCATATGGCTGCATCTTAAATTATATTGATGATAAATTATTAACATTTTATTTTATGTTGACCTTTAATTATAGACTCCAAATGGTGAATGGGAACCATCTAAAGCTAGAAAGTGGGTCATGACTCGCATAACATCCAATCCAAGCTATAATAATCTAGAGATGTTATTTAATTGTCTATTTTCACATTTTATGTAGGGGAAAAATAAGCAAATGGAAGCTTAATTGCCAGAGGGTTCTATCTAGGGACAGTCAATCCATGGTGATGTTTTAACTCGAACAATAGGTGAACCGAAGAATGGGCATCCTTGCACATGTGGAGAAGTTGTAAAAGCTCATAATATGATTGGCAAATGGCCATCTTGAAATGAGCTCCTACTGTGTAATGCTACCCTCATAGAACAGATAAATAGTATGGATGAAGTAAGATGGATGAATTAGAGATGCAGATCAAAATGTTGATAGAACATAAGAACAACCTTAGTCAGCTGATGGGAATGTCATAACGCCATGAACAAACTAGTTCACAAGTGAGATTTACTTTACAAGGAGTTATTGGTTTAATTCTAATTGTTTGTGCTTATGTTCTTTAATTTAATCACTGCATGTCAACTTCATCATTGCTAGGTTTGATGATGGCAGAAAATAAAGTAAAGGATTGAAAATTTCTCCCCTGGACAAATGGAGTTCATTAAAGTTGTGTTGGATGTTTTTTGTGCATGGATCGTTTAAATTTTGTTGACTCTAATACTCTTAAATTTTTGTTGCTTTTGAGCTATTAAAATTTTGTGACTATTGGACTATTTGTTTCTTACACTACTATTTTTTCTGCTCTTGAACTGTTGTTTAACTTTAATGGACTAAATATTCTTTTAATTGTGCATTTAGACTCTCTCTATTTATATATATATATATATATATATATGTGTGTATGTGTGTGTGTGTGTGTGTGTAACATCAGATAAAAATTGTTTAATCACAAGCTTCATAACTCAGCCACAAGGTGAAGTGCATTTTTGTGAGAAGGAATAACCCAATTTCAGCTATCTTCTAAATTATTCATCAACTTTCCTATTCCATATTTCAACTTATCCATGGAGCTTATCATGCCTCAACATGTGCCTGGATCCATAGGCCAACTAATGAAAATATCTTGGATCTGGTTTTTGTAAGTAGTTTCTCTAAACCAATGGTGCAGTATATTAGATGTAATTTGGCCTATTCAAAGTCTTAAAGATGTTTAACTGTAAGTTGATGCTTTGGATGACATGGCAAGTTTCTTCTTTGGTTGCACTGTCCTAGGAGAATCTTGGATGCTTTGAAGCTTTGGATTTCGATAAAATTCAGCTTGGATAAGTCGTTTGACTCTCATCATTAGGTGTTTGTCAACTTCTCTAACCTTTTTCTGCATTTATTCCATTTATTTTCTAGTATGTCAGTCTCCATCTGATGATGCAATTGAGCAATTTTGGAATTTTGCAAAGCATGTCATTGTTTTTGTTATATTTGAGCAATTTTGGTTTCTATTCACATTCACTCCTGAAGATTCCTACCTTTCGCAATGTAATGTATCATATATTACAACATTGGAAGGTGGAGGTAGGATAAGAATTGCTAGCAAAGTAGAGAAGTGGCTTATTACAAAATATGTTCAGTTATTCATTTTTTAACTCTCAATTAACTTCAGGCTATTTTACGTGCAACGAAACTGAATCTCTAATAAGGAGCATCATCAAGTTGCCAACTCTACATTTTGTAAATATGTGTTCGTTACTGCATCAAATAGCCATACTTGCTAAGGTCCAACTTTGCTGATAAAGAGCTAATATTTCCTCTCGCTTTTATTTCTTTTGGAACTATTGAAGCTTGGGTTCGGCAGACTCAATGATTTATTCTAAGATACACCCTGGCTGTAAAATTTGTCTTTCAACTTGAAGGCCTTATTCAACCCCCTTATAAAGCAGCAGGCCTGCATTCTTCATTAGTTAAAAATTTTGCTTTGTATCATTTTCTTTAATAACGCCTACTAAGGAAAGTGACCCTCTTGTTTCTGTTGTTCATATTTTATTTCTAGGTATGTTTGAGAAACTTTAACATTGAACTCTTGGTAGAGAAGCTACTTCACCAATTTGCCAGTAAATAAACCATTGTTGTGAGTGTATATGATACGACGAACGCTTCTCATCCAATCAACTTGTACAGCCCAACTGTTTTAAATAATAGGCATTAAATAATAGGCAGTGAAAGTTAGAACACTTGACTTTGGGAATCCCTTCAAGAAGCATGAGATCCAATGCAGGCAAGATGCATGGTCTCTAGTACTTCAATCTCAAAACAGCCTTGTTAGAGGTTATGCCTCTAACTTTTTGTTCATTCAAAATTGAAATACAAAGAATAATGTCACAAGGTGCATCCCTTACAACAACGAATAAAGAACATGAACAACATCAAGTGCAAGCACAACATGTGAAATAGACAAACCTGTTGTGTACCTATGAATCCATCCAAACATTCGGCCAAGATGAGTCCTTCCTTCCACCCAGCTCACATGGTCCACAGCCAATTAGGCTAGTTTAAAATCACAGTGACCTTAATTGGAGCTGAAGGATAGAGCCCTCCCAGAGCATTGTTAAGTACACAAAGCTCAAGTGAGCTACCATGAGTGTAGGCTTGTCTGACTTCAGAGTGCATGGACAGCACTTGACCATGTCCAACACCCACAACCAAGAGAATATTCCCTTATTTTCTGATTGACACAATTTGAATGCAAAAATAATCTACCTGCATAATTGGCCACTCCCCATCAGTAATAGCTATTTTAAGCCACACACTACAAGCCCTAACTTCCTTAGCTTTGTTTCAAAGAATAGTAGGGAACTAGCCTTCCCTAACCATATCAGCTGCTTGAATGATTATTTTGTCCAAGATGCATTCTTAACATCCAAATTGTCCATATACCTCAATGAAAACATTGTGTACCAACATAACTCCAACCACTTAGTCTGAAATTTATAATGGAACCAAGACTGAAAGTGTTGAACTATACTTCCCTCCCTTAAAGCCCTTGTCTTGAATTTGAAGCCTCCATATCTCCAAAACTTAGTAACCCATGAGCAAGCAAGAAGTAGATGACTTCACAACACTACTTCCCTACAACACAAAACACATTTACCAGCAAGGAAGAAGCCTCATTTTTTCAACCGCTTTTGGGTGGAAGCTTAACTATAACTGTCATGAACACAAACTATTGAATCCTCAGATGAGCTTTATTCCACCAAACCTACCTTCTCCACTCCTCTGAAGAACCTCTCTTGCAACAAAGACTTCACACATCAGCCACCACTACATCCTTAATGTCCTTGTAACCAAGCAAAAGTCTATCAGGAGATTCAGTGATCTAAGACCGATCAACACCAGCTCTCAACAATAAATTTATAAAAGGAAAAAAAAAATAATATCGAAATAAATTACATCCTTTATACTCAAGTTTAAGCTGGACTCAAAAAATATCCATTTCCTCTTCTATCAGCATCTGGATTGATGGACGAGTTGCTCAATTCTCCTTCCAAAATAATGGGTCACTTGAACCAACTTTTCATCTAGCCTACTCATTCATGATAAACAACGCTTTTCTCAATCCCTTAAAGAACCAAGACATTAAACTACACTTTTGCATTGTTCAAAAACTATTTTTTGCTAAATTTTTGTTTTTTATCACCTCTGCCAGAAGCCTTCGTGAAAGCAAGCTTTGAGAGCCAACTTTCCCAAATATGCTAAATTCGTCCCAAAGGAACTTTTCCATCAAAGAGTTCAGTTTCTTAATCACATTCCTATGGAGTTGGAAAGCTCCTGACTAAAATCATATTACATGGGAATGGCATGTTTAAGCAAACACAAAAATAAAGGGATTTTCTAAACCAACAATATCTTTTTCACCTTTAAAATAAGTAGTTTGCACCAATTCGAAGTGAGATCCCTTTGGAATAAAGGGAGCCCAGTACTTTATGGATAGAGATTGGATCTAAAATCATGTCCTTCAAGCTAAAACAACAAGAAATTGACTATTCAAGCTAAAACAACAAGAAATTGACTATCTCCTTGTAACAAAATCAATGATAATTTGGCTAAATTGGCAACTAACCTTGATGCCATCCACATATCTCCAAAAACATCCATAGTCCCCATGATTGAGTCATTTTCTACTATACAGAAAAAATGTCATCTGCAAATGATAGAACACCTTGGCATCTCCCAACACAAGGAATCCAACAAACTCTAACTATTTCCTTTCCAATTCTAGATTTAGTAGCTCTTGCAGGTACCTCTATGACCACTAGAAATATGTAAGGGAACAATGGGACCCCTTCACATTCATCAATCTGACCATTAATGGAGATTAGAGCTCAAGTGGTAGAAATACATGTCTAAATATACTTGACCCAAAGTTTGGCAAATCCCAACTCTCATATGATACGACACAGAAAATTCCACTTCAGTTCGGTGTATGCCTTAGAAAAGTCAACCTTCAAACATATAGACAGATGCCAAACCTCCCATGAGAATGCACTACCCCATTTCCCAAAATGACATTATCGTACAGTTCGTGTGCAAGCAAGATAGCTGCACTCATTGCCAATAATACACTTTAAAATCTCTTGACACTTTCTTGATGATCTTGAATAATGTGTTACGAAGTGCAATTGGCCTCAAATGTTGTACTTTACATGCCCCCTCAAACTTTGAGTCAAAATCATCTTAGATTGAGTATTACAAGCCTATCATTAACTCATGGGAGAAATATTAGTGGTACTACATTAATCATGTGCTTTCTAATTGACAAGCTCAATCTACGTATACTTTTTATAGATTTAAACAGTATTTGGAACCCATATGTGCTTTTCCTTACGCTACAACAAATGTATTTTTCTGTTACGATTGCTGGCTAGTGTAGGAATCGTAGCGGATAGTGCCCTGATATTATCACACCTTGTCTACTTGATCCATTTGTTATTTCTTGCTATGAACTGCTCAACCCATTTCCTCTTTTCTGATGAACTGCTTGACCCATCTCTCACGCAGCGAATGATGGGAAGCTTCAAGAAAATTCTCCACAGCAGAGAGTGTTCCTTCATTTGAGTGGAGAAGCCAAGTGGAGATTTGCCCCATTATGAGTATATTCTCCTTTGGATCGTTGTTCAATCTAGAGGCCAGTGATGATTTCATGATAAGGAGAGAGTTCTCCTATCGATATGTATGTGGAGAGTTCCAATTAAAACCTGCTGTCATTGTTGGTCGAGTTAAAGAGAACAAACAGATCGACAAAGACGGTTTCCCCATCTTTGTTTCATCTCTCCTTCTCACTTAGCTTCCAAGAAAGAAGGCCCTTGCTCTATGGAGCTACTCGTTATTGTCCTCTATCGTATTCCTTTTAATAGGCGCTTATCCTCCACATTGATTCTCCATTCATGTAAGCTTTCTCGCTCTTTCTTCTGTAGTATGTAAAAAGAGAGGAATGCACATGTTGTTACAATTATTCATCGCTTTCATAGCACAAGAAGATAATTATAGTTCAAAAACGAAAAGTATTCACACACCCACGACACTCCCATACATGTTATCATCGCTTAATTTCTTTAATCAATTGCTCTTAATATTCCATCCCCTGGTTCAATTCCTATTTTAGGTTGTGCCTGAGTGTGAGAGGACCAAATACTGTACTTGTGGAAAGTGATGATGTAATTTCAATCTAGTTTTGTCTTCTTGATCTGATCTTTTTGGAATTTATTGTCCAGCTGCAAATGCTTGATCGTAGGTTAGACCTTCACATGGTCCTTTGGCATTTATCTCCTCCGGTCCTTGTTCACATTTAGTTTATAATGGTTGAATTCCGTGCACCTTAATTGAAGTTGTTTAGGTTGCAATTGAATGGCTACCCACGATATAGAATCATTATCAAGGCAAGTGTAAAAACAAATAAGAGAAAGACAAAGCAATGAAGCAAGTAAAAAGAAAAGTTCTGAATTTCCACAATAACTTGTGTAAAAAAAATTAAAAAATGTCGGGATAATCGATAAGCACAAACAACATAAGAACGGGAAAATATAAAACCGTCTTAAATACTAAAAATAAGTTGGCCATCATGCTACAAAACCATATACGTTGAATTATGTATTTCCAAAAATTGCAGTAAAATAAATAGGAGTAATAACAGGCAGTCAGATGAGAAAAAGAGAAAAACGAATTTTTTTCTAAGTTCCACGCCTTCCGAAAAAGGTAACAGTTATACCAACATTTGAAGTCCGCAAAGAGACGCTTAACCAAATAGCGCAGAAATTTTCAACCGGCAGAAATGGGAAACGAGAAGACGGGACAGCGAATACTCCCAACCAACGATAAACACGTACAAGCAGAAGCTATAAGAGGTACACCGTTATTTCGTATACTAGTAAAGCGTTTTTACATATCACGCAGTCACCAGGATGTACATTTATAAGCAGAGTTAAAAGAGCCTACGGGTGCTCCTGTTGCATATGGTTTAGAAAATAACTGCCTTCAACATTCTTATGTACTTCAACCCTGAAATTTTCCTCCTTGTTCCCCCTTTTCATCTTCAGAAGCATGTCAAGCTTGGCCAATTCTTCAATTATCTACAGACGCGGACAGGACAAGATACATTAAGCAATTGACTTTCTTAAAGCATGCATGGAAACAGAACATGTAAGTGGAGACTAGAGGTCCACACAAAAAACGCAAAACTGAAATGCAGACCTCAGCCTTTACATGAAGGATCTCCAGCAGCTCGTAAGGAGCCAGCGAGTTAGATCGCTGCTGAATGGTCTTCACAGCATGGTCTGCTGCTTCTTTTACAATAGGGTCATGTGCCGGCACCATTCGCCACCCTGACCCACGTTGGTCTAGTTTACAGAAACCAGACTATCACTATAGTTCCATTTCCTTACCAACATATCAAACATAAGAAAACATGATTTCATGTTTTCTGAAAGCAAAGCGATGCACACAGCAGCTCCCTTATGGTATGAATGGACAAGCGAACATTTAACAAGTAATAACCCAAGAGAAAGTAACCACAAACTTTTCTAGGACCAAATGAAACGGTGGACAGGAATGATGAACTACCAACAAAACAATGATATGGTTCATGAAGGAACAAGCAGGTTCATAACTAGATCAATCAATCAAAAAGTAGAGCATAATTGATGCGCTTCATTTTTCTGCGAAACAATAAATTGATAACCAAAAGTGACCTAGATATCGAAGATAAATTTGACACTTAAATTTGCAACACTAAAATATATGCTTTATGTAGAGAAGTGAAAAATGAAAAGGCAGGGCCATCAGAAAAAGAAATGGATTACAGCACTCTCCTATCTGGCATTTATTTAAATGGCGGTAGCTTCCAAAGGCTTGGTTTTTGCCAATCAAGTTATTACTCATCCTCCAACAAGCTGCAGTGCAGTTTTAGCAGAAAGAAGAAACAAAATACATAGCGTTAAAATCCAGATATCTTCGGCTTTAATGGATTCTATAACAAACAACTTAATGCCTGCCAAGAAGAGATCCATACACGTGTTTAGATGTCAGCCTAAAACCCTCAAATTGACAAGCTCAAGTAACTAGAAAACAACTTTGTTTGTCAAAGTAATCTGCAGACCGACCACAAGTGTGGGTGGATCAGTTTTCTTTATGCATTCCACCTTCTGTTTTCAGAATGGCACCAACCACATAATTTGTCAGCTAGCTAAACTCCACGTCGAAAGATTTAAACTTAAAGCAAAGGACACAAGTCCTCAAAACTGCAAGTACGAGTTTGTTGAGTCGTGCACTAATCACTACGAAAAAGTTAGGAACCTGACTACCGTCAAACTTGCACAGGTAATGCTTGGCAGCCGATTGAAGAGCAAGAACAAACAACCATCCAACCGTTGAGATAAAATATGGCAATCCTAGGTATTCAGCTTAAATGCTAACCTTGTTTGACACCAAGATCGGAACTGGTAAAAGCGGAAACGGTAACAGGTTTAAACTCCTGCAACTCTTTGAAGTTCATCCATGGTTTCACCCAGACCTTTGCTTCATAAAGATGCTTCTGTCCACCATCAGCTGCCTCGATGGTCAGATGGTAGAGGGTACCGGCCACCACTTGCTCCTTCGCCTTCACAACTTTGTCGAATTGAAGAAGAGCATTCTACACCATAATACACAAGTTAGATGAGAAATGACACTCACGTGATCGAAAAGACGGAATACAATCAATTAAGTAGAGATAGAAGAGGTTACTGAGCGGCAGTAACACAGAGGCAAAGATGAACAGGATAAAATAAATATGAAATAAACAACATGGTATAAAAACCAATTTGCATCACTCAGATGATGTTACTGCCACCGCCGGAAACCACAAAACCAAACAGTGGCTCATAAATCCCCTCACTGTTAGAGTTATATAAAATGAATATAATAAAAAATCTGCTTAACAAGCCAAACCATCCACAACACAAATTATTTCAATAAAAAGATTTAGGTATATAGATGGTAAAACCATGTAAAAAGATAGAGCGAACGTAACCTGAACAAAGAAATGAATGAGATATTTAAAACATTTAAAAAAGAAGGTGGCCTACAAGCACATTCCAACCTTAAAACTGTAAGTTCTAGGGGCAAATTCCAAACAAAAGACAAGCTCAAATAGGAAGCCAACATCTATCAGAGCAAAGTAACAGTAATTAACAGACAGGAACTCCTCCAGAAACGAAGAGTCAGAATAGTTGAAAGCTCTAACACAAAAAAGAAAGCCTAACGTAAGAGAATTTAAACTCATCACAGTTGACCAAACAGAGTTCCCAAACCAAAAATAACTCAAATTCACGGTAAAAGGAACCGAAGTAAAATTGAAACATGCAAAAAGATTCAAACAAGGAAAGCCAAAAACAAAGAAAAATGTCAAAACAAGAAGAACTACGATCAACCAGAAGTAAATTAACCGCAAAAAGAACAAAAACGATGATCAAGATAAGGAATGAAAAACCAAAAATCATTCAAACGTTGAGAAAATAAACAAAAGACCATTAAGATTCGGCCGGAGCAAGAAAAACGTAAGCCAAACCAAAATCAGAAAACAAAATCCAACACCAAATCAAGACCTCCATGAATCAAAGAAAGATCCCATCTAAAAGGTCAAGGGATTGAAATCAACAGATGAAGAATAAAAGAAAACCCAAACGCCAACCATCCGGTCAGAGCAAGAAAGAAGGGATATACCTCCTTCTTGTTGTGCTCCTCCACAGCAAACCGCCCGAGATCGGAGATCTCGAGGCTGTTCTCACTCGGAATGTCCTTTGGCGCTCCAGTCATCGCCATAGCAACCACCAATTGCGCCACCACCAACAGGAAAAGAAGAGAAGATCCGATGGCCTTGCTCATCTCTTCGACCCTCTCGCCCCCTCTTTATGCTGCCATATCTCTCTACCCCCCATCACCCCCATCTCTCTTATTTTTGGTCATCCCAACAGATGGACACGTGGCAGAAATCGGCACTCCCCGCCAGAGTAGATATTTTTCTTTTCCTTAGTTGCTAAGGCTTGACCAATTTTTAGAAGAACCCTACTCAACAAAGCGTTCTTTGGTCGTTAAATATTTATTTGTGAGTTCCGAAGATCATATTCTCAATACTTTGTATCCGCGAATCCCTCTTGTGTCTTACTCAAATGGCATACAGATTTGATTTCATGGCTATTTCAATTGTGCCATGTATCAACTGTTTTTTTAATATATCTTAAAATTTTTTAATTATCCATTATTTTTTGTTTTCTTTTAATAACTTTTTGATATGTTTTTCGATTCCAATCTATCCAGTTGAGCCAGTGAATCGGTCCATTCACTCAATGGGCAGCTCCCCTGATTCGTTTACAAATCAAATCCTACAACAGTGAATTTAACATATTTGTAATGTTTAAAGTCGTATTTTGATAATATTTTCATAAAATAACTTTATTTTCTTCACTATCAAATTGTGATAGAATACGTGCTCTTGATGTTTTAGTACACAATTTTGCACATTGAAATAAGGTTATTTTTGTTAACTTACCTTTGCCATTGGTTGACTTGATTCAATGATTTTAAGGTTGTGAACACTTAGATACACTTGAGAGAGAGAAAGAGATTTGATCTAAAGTTATGTTTATCATCTTTGCAACCCTTCAATAAATTGAACATAAAATTCACAAACATTTGAAAAATGGAAACAGAATGAGTACAACTTTAGAGTGGTTCGAGTTTTTGTATCCCCTGTTACCTGTTTTTCGAATGTCTAATAAACTGATCTAAAAGCCAAAATAAGTATGCAAATGAAAATCAGGGACAAAAATAATATTGGCCCACACAACACACTGAAATTTGATCGGTCAAAACTCATGAATTTATTTCAGAAAAGCTTGAATGCCTAAAACATTATTTTGTAAAGAAGCTAGATTGAGTATATCCATATCCAAAAATTAGACAAAGAACATTTCAGCGACGCTCTCTCTAAGATAGTGGCCAGAACGTTATGCCTTTCATGGTGGTCGAAACTTGCCCGACAGCGAATTTTGCTACCGTAGGACCGTTATAGCTGTGACCATTGTTCATCGAGACTTCGGACGCTGGTCTTTCGCATCTTAATGTATGTAGTTGATTTATGCATACTATTAGAGAGGGATCCAGTTTTTGGACAACAATCCCTAGGAGTAATAGACTGAGGGACAAGTAACTCGACTTATTCACATACAAAATCATGAATGTTTGGGGATTTCATATTATGTTGGGAGACTTTGCTTTTGCTAATTCTAATGGAAGGGTGATCTGAAATTGGTCGATTTTTTTACGTCATATACACAATTAGCACATTTAACATAGTTAGCAGCTCTGAATCAAGGTCATCATCAGCATGATCATCAATATCAATATCATCTCAATAATCAACGTCGATATCATAAAAAAGATAACGTTTATTGTCATCCAAGAACTTGTTCAAAACTACCATAATGAATAAAACATCGGAGTTTATCACTTGGTATTTGACAACATATAATCATCCACTTGCTATAAAAACTATCACAAAAAATGCCCCTAAATAGGGGTAGGACCAAGCTGAGCGAAAAGATGATATGAGAAATTAGAACTATTAGACCCACATAGGATTTGTGAATAAATAATTGTCTAATAATGAGCAGTGAATATCTGTCTTTCTGCTAAACAGGATCTATTAAATACATTATTCATTAGATACCATTTTAGTGTCAGCTAAGTATTATAAGTAATGGATCATGGTTGTTCAATCATATGATAATTAGAGTCATTCTTTGATAAATGATCACTTTGAGTCAGACTCAATAATAGAATTTGACCAATCCTTTCTTCTGTCATTAAGGTAGAGAACAAAACTAAGAACTCTCTTTCTTTATCATCTATCCAATCACTGTTTGCAACATTGGATTTTATTTGATCACCAATTCAATCAGTGTTTATGTTTTTTTTTATGAATGTATAGAACAACTTAGATGTCTCATATTTCTTGAAAAGTAATTGAATTGATGAGATTTGGTACCATATTTATGAGATAGATGATACCGATGACATTGATATTCAAATCTTTCAACATGCTATTGAGAACGTATTGATTTGATCCCATAAGTAAGACCACCACTCAATAGCATGTCGCCACCAGAAGTAAAACTTTGTATTTCTTCTAAAAAATCTCCTAATTGTTCCAAAGTAACTAGAAAGAAATTCGTTAACGATTCAATTCATTTAAGTAGAAGATATCTATCAAGAAGTTTTCAGAACTCAATCATGTATGAAAGAATCATCAAAGATTTACTTAGAGGTGGATTGGGCTACATAAAGCTCCAAGCAAAACATGTTTTCAATCCCTAAATCCCAAAATCTCTAAGAAATGAAGAAACAAAATAAGAAAAAGGAACAACATCATCACAACATTAAAATTTTAAAACATTCAATCACAGGTCAGGCTAATCGGCAAACATGTACTGCACAAGCTCAAAGACACAGCAACTGGACCCCCAAAATTGATACCCACAACTCACAGACTAAAAGAACCAATGATAGGAAACAAAGATTCAAATGAGGAGAGATGTGTGGCCTGGCTCAAGCCCGACTCCTTATGGGGCCGAGATGGCTCGATGCCTACCCTTAACGATACAATGTATTGGACCATGTCCAATGAGGGAACAGATGATTTCGCCATGCAAACCAGGATATAGAAATCTACATATTCTCCCTCCCTCTCCCTCCTTTTATATATATATATATATATATATATATATATGTGCAAATGGATGGTTGAGGGAAAAACATAGAGAAAAAGGTAAAAACTAATACTACATGATGAAAATGTTCATCACCTTTTTATTCTTGTTTTTCTCTTAACTATCTATCATGTTGGATTGGACAATCATGGTTAGATGGCTAACCATTCAATTTTCTTTTATATATATATATATATATATATATATATATATAAAAGAAACAACTCTCTAACAGTTCATTCCTTATGAATTATCATTATGTGAAATATGTTGAGCCATCCATCTCACTTTGACAAGATTTTACCATGTTTTCATATTCAAAGGATCAGATAGAAAAATAATAGTTATATAGATGTGATACATATATGATTAAAAACATATGGAACAGTATAACGTCCATGCTTTTAGACATGCAAAACAAGTTGTAGACGACAACGCTTTGGCTTATGAGGGTGATTTGATGGCTTGAGTTAGAGATTGCTCATAACTTCCTATTTTGCTTGACCTCTTCTTGGTTAGGCCGGTAGAATATATATTAATGGCGTGCTGGTATAGTCTTGGTTCAAGCCAAACCAACTCAGGCTAGGTCGCAATAGCCACAAAAAAGGGGGCTAGACTGATGAGAATGGCCCTGTTATCAAGAGGGCACGAATATTGCTGCAGATAATGTTGGGTGACATGGAGGTCTGCTGTGGCAGGCCGGCAAAGCTCTTAGCCGTAAAAGAAGTTGTAAGGATGTTGTCCACACGAAGCAGGGTCAGAACCAGAAAATTTGCTCAGAAATATCAATATAAAAATAAAAAGCTTTTTATGCTCCTCTATGTGCGCAATTGCCCACACATACCTGCCTCCTCCCCGGACACAAACAATGTAATGCGGTGAGGAGAAGGATCTTGGGGAAATTATTGAAATAGAACTGAGGCAGTTTACCAAGGGCCAAGATGGTCTTGCAACAGGCAAATTATTAATAGTGGCTCCTTTGACTAGATAGCAGTAGGAAGGGATAGGAGCTTTCTTACATTCCCAAAGAAAGTCATTCTACTTGATACTTTGGTGATGGATAGTAGTGGAGCAAGATTTTTCTGGTTAAAGGGCATTAATAGTTAGATCTTAAACTTTAAAAGGCACACATATATAAACAAATAAAAGTTGTATATATAACAATAGAAAATAATGCAATTTTGCGGGTTGGCTGGGGCGGAGGCAGGTGTGGCCAATTGCCCCTCACAGGCCCATTAAAAATGTTTATTTTCATATTAATATTTTGTGGTAGTTTTTCTCATTTTATATATTGTTGCCTCCTAAATATTTAAAATGATATAACTCTTAATCAAAATTTTCTAGCTCCACCCTGCGTACCCTCCGCCACTGGTGATGGATGTCCCTCCCGTTGGGTGAAACGTAACCTTTTCACAATGTTTCAGTGTCGCACTAGGTCTATGGTAGCAGTTGGGTCGCCATGTATAGGTGAAAATAGGCAAAGCATGAGTGAGAAGGCAGACGTTTGCAGCTGCTAAGGACGGCATGAATTGTCAGTCAGCATGGACACCCTAGTGTTGGCCTGGCCATGTGTGAAGGCGATGGAGATATAAACAACCCAAAATTTTCAATTTGCTCATTCCTCATCATTTTCCTATATTTTAAGCCATTTTTTAAATATTTTTCAGTTATTTTCCACTTATTTTCTAACTATTTTCGAATTATTTCTCAAAACACATTTCCAACGTCTCTTTCAACATTTTTTATATTTTTTCTACAATTTTTCTACCGCTTCGCCAGAATGATTTCAAATTGAACTTAGTATGTGTCTTATCTCACAAGACCACCACTTAATTTGGTTCCCAGAGTTCAATTTCGATCTGTCTTGACCTCGGTATACTAGCCCTTGATCCACTGTCCATTCAAGATCTACAAGCCATCTTCCGCATTAGATCTAGTTTCCCTTTCTAAGTCATGAGTTTATATCACTAGAGCTCCTTGATCTCAAATCACCTTTACACCTAAATTTAGATCCTCTCAAGCCCATCTACCTTTCCCACCGCAGACCTCTCAAGGTCAAATAAACAACAAAACAGTGGATCGTGCTTGAAATTGGGATTGGTACTTGCATTGGCTTGACAGACGTTAAGTTATGCATATCTATATTGGATCTTGGGTTATAACCAGCAACATTGGACCTCTACCCACGTCACAGATTTAGATACTAGACAAGACCCATGCCTTCAAAATTTTTGAGATAAGGCCTATTTTGGAACCCATTCAAAAAGCGAGTTTGGGTTCCAATGGAATTTTGGAAGCTTATACGTATTTTTCTTCAAAAATGGATGCGTAGAAAACCTTATATCATATCCACATAAGAATAGGAGGGAGCTATGGAGACATTTTTGCAATTAGGGTTGTCCTTTTTGCTTACAAAGGACAAAATAATAATTATGTTTCGTCTTCTTCTAGCGTGGAGGAAGAGTATGTGGATTGGCTGAGACTTACCATGTACCAACCACCATGGAATATGCACAAGAAAGGTTATGTCAAGCAGTTTTGGAGTTTCGTCCCTTCCCGCCTACCAAAATGGAAGATAAGATAAGTCGAGCGTGTGGAACTTCTCATTCATGTACCTTGGATCTGAAAGTTCCGAAGTCTGCCATGCCATATTTGCAGATTAGGATCTCCATTCGTTTCACCTGCCTTGCTGAGAATTTTGAGTGGCTTCACTTTCATATTACAAAAGGCTTCCAAGATGCCCATTTGGGGACATTGAGTGAATGAATAAATTTTAAGTTTCGGTGTTTAATCTCTTCTTTTTTGCCAATGAGATCCGACAAGACATTGCCTTAATTTTCTGTTCATCAATGGAGACGATCGGAGGATAGTCCCTCCCGTCAACAGTTGAACGTTCCCAACGTACATCTTGCTCCTCCAGTAACTAGCTAAGCTCTCTTGGTCACTTAACTCTTCTATGTTGAGCGTCTTGGATGCTACTCGGGCACCACAAGCTCTCTCCTTCCCAAAGATCATTGACAGGCACCATGGAGGCCCTTTAGTGCAAGCTCACCACAATATTGTGTAAAAGGATGGGTATTGGGACCGGTACCGGATGGATAGTTGGGTACTCAGCCCATGATGGGCTGGACTTGGCTGGCTATTTGACCTCTGGGCCAGGCTGATAAAAGAAACTCACTAGGCCGGCAGGTCCGCAAAAGGTAGTGGGAGCCCAACTTGGCCCGGTGTACATAGTTAAACTCCATCTCTCCATTTTTTTTATTTTGTTCTTTTTTTTTTTTTTGCTCTCTCTTTATATATATATATATGGACGGCCTGTGAATATTGTTATTAATTTTAATTTTTTTTTTACATCGTTATGCACAATGGTGGAAGGGGGAAAGAAGGAACCCCTCCCCCTTGCCACCTGCGACAACACTGGGGCCCGAGCTGTTAAGGCTCCTGTTGAAAGAAAATGAGAGAGGGAGAGAGAAAAGAGGGAGGGAAGAGCGGCACAGGGAAAGGGAAGAGATGCAGAGAGAGAGGGAGAAGGGGTTCATCTAGTCAGACGGCTCAGATTTGATGTCGCTGAATGTCTAGTTAAACTAGAGTCAGCATTTAATCTTCTTTGTCATGATGCCGGTCTCTTGGCATATTGCTGATGACTTCCTTCAGAAACTGTTGACGTGTTGCCAAGTGATCCTTAAAAACTTTGATGTGTACCAAAAGTTTCAGAGATATATTAGAAAAGAAAATGTTAACGGTTTTAAATAAAGATGGGCATCAAACCCGATAGTGCACAAAGTGGATGGTGGGGCCTGGCCCCATAACTAAGGAGGCCATGTTTGGGCTGCCAGCAAGGTCTTTGGGCTTGCTCGAGTCCAGCTTTGTCAAGCCTTGGGTGGCCTAACCCGGCCTAATGCCCAGCTCTAACTGTGAAAGAGTGCTATTCCAACATTGGCAACTCAACCCTAGCAACCAAGCACTCTCAAGGTGTCATTTTATAACTGTCATGATGAACAAAATGGACATGATGCCCTCAACACCACACCTCGGTCATGTCCATTCTATTCATGTGTTCTCTATCATTATTTTATAGTTTTAAAAACAGAATACAATGTCTGTTCTGTCGGCAATTTTTTTTTTTTGTTTTATCTGTTTGGTCGTCCTGTTTGTTATATCTAGTGTTTGTTTTTTGTTATGTATGTTTTGCCTAATATTTCTGTCTCGTGTTGTCTGTTCCATCTATTTTGCTTGACGTTTGTTTTTTGTTCTGACTATTCTATTTGTATTATTCAGTGTTTGTATCCTATCTAGTTCTTCCTGTTTTTTCCTATCTATTTTACCAACTATTGATAACAATGGCATCTTTATTTGGTAATGTTGTTTGTTTTGAAATGTTGCTAACAATGGCAACTTTTTGAATAAAATCTTAGTTGAGACATAATCATTCCACATAGAAATAGAATTGTGATCATGAAGTTCATTGTTACTTCCATGTATTTGTGTTTGTTGAATACTTTCATCATTGTGTCATTTGCTCCATCGTCAGTGATCTCATCAGGAAAAAATTATTTGGTATTTCGTTTGTGTTGGATTATAAAATTATGTTGAATGCATGTTGCTCATAACTTGAGTGCACAGTCTACTGAATAAGGCGTATGACTTTTCAAAATTTGAAATCTTGCTTAAGCAAACCAAATACATGCTCTACAGTGGTATGTAGAGATAAGTTTCGATTTCTTCTCTTGTCTCGATTTGCCTTGATTCAATTATATTAAACTCAAAAAGGTGGCATTTGCATTTTCTTTTTTATATCAAATTTTACACAATGAGCTTTGTATTATGAATTGCATGTCAATACTCACACAATTAGACTAAAATACAATATTTTAAAGCATGCATTTATCAGATTTAGATCTATTTTCTCATGATTTGGATTTTAAAAGTACAAGATCAAGTTAACTGAACTCTTGACTTTGGATTTTGGATCATCAGTCTTAATCACATGATATGATATTCTGACTTTTATAGCATCTCCTATTTCAAATTTAGAACAATAGAGACTAGACTCTAGATCTATATGACCTAATTTTGCATGTATCATATTAGATCTTTTATATTTTTTTGCATTGATCTATGATGTTTTGGGCATGAACAGACATCAAATTAAATTTTCTTTGTTCATCAATCTTCTTTTGAGATCAATTTAGATTTTAAAAACATACGTGATTTCTAACTTAGGGCATGTTTGTTTTCTTAGGTTTTGGATGACATTTGGATTTAAAAATTGGAACATTTAATAAAGTCCTGGCTATGATTACATTTGGTAAAAGCATTACGAATAGTGAGACCTAGTACCAACAGGTCAGGTCTCGTTGTCATCTCGCATAAGGAATGAAGGCTAGTACAATTAATGATATCCTATTTATTATGGTCTGCATGTAAGATTGAAAAGTTTTACTTGTAAAAACTACATAACTTCGGCCTCAGCCTCACCTAGCTGGTGGATGCGCCGACCCGGCTGCCTATCTGTGTTCTAGTCGAGCCATCTGAAACCCGGCCAACCACCTTCCTCCATCAAGGCAACTCTCCTTCTTATACTCTTTCCCTTTCTATCTCCCTCATCTTTTCACCTATGGTTTACTTATATTTGCACCTTCATATAGAAAGAAGAAACATTGTACCGTAACTTAGACTGTGAGTGGGTTATCTTGTATTCAAAGACCTTTTGCTTCAAAGGTTTTTTGAATGGGACACTTTGTACTTATTTGATTGATGTTGAGTGCAATTAGGGGTCCTAGGGAAAGGTCACACGAGTCTTTCTAGGGACGGTGGCAACCTTAGAAAAAAGAGAGGACAGATGTCATACAAAAATCTAAGTAAATAAAGAGGAAATAAGGGAAAGATGAGAGGACATACCTTAGAGAAAAAGAGAAAGAGAGGTAGGAGACATCGAGTTGATTGAGCTTAGTCAAATAGAAATGGGTTTTAATGGGAATTGATCAAGCTTCGTCAAATTGATATTAGTCTTAAATATTAGGCTCAATAGATCTAGATTACTGAGTCAAAAATTGGACTAGGTTTGAGTTAGGGTTTGACCTGGGCTTGATCTGGGTTGATTTATATTAGGCAAGCCAAAATGACTTAGCTTTGAGTTTGTTTCGGTCAAGGTTGCAAACTAAATCCAGTGAGCGAGCTAAACTTGGTTTTGATTGAAAAGGTTCACTTGTTTGCAACACTGTAAATTAGACATGTATTAAAGAACTGAGTTGGGTAGGCCCAGCAAAACTAAACTTGGCAATTTTAAGCAAACACAGGATCTAGGTTTACATAAGGCTAAGAATTGGAGTTCATGGACCCCTGTGAAGCTGTATTTGACAAGTTTCACTCATTTGAGGTTTCCAATGTGTATCAGGACTATTTTAGGTAGGTTTTAGGAAACTAAGTTCATTGGGTCATACTAGGTTTAAATTACACAAGTAGTAGCAAAACAAATGATTTGGGATTACTAGAGCTATATTTGGCAATTTCAGTAAAGTCAGGATCTATAGGCCTTGTTGAAGCTATTTTTGGCAATTTTGAGAAACTATGGTTTTGAGGGCCCTACCAAAGCTATTTTAGGTAGGATTTTGAAAGTTAGGATTTTTGGTTTCCTAGACGCTATTATTGGCTAGTCTAGTTGCCTTGGGATTTGTGGGTCATATAAAGCTATTTTAGGCAACTTTTGGAAAGAAAACAAATTTGGGCCTCATCCAGTCTATTTTTGGCAGGTTACACTTTGTGTGTTCACGAATCTATATTAGACAAGGCCTACCTAAAATAACATCTAATAGAATTTAGCTTCTAAATTTGGCAGAAATGAGCATCATGTCTTGCATTTTATTCTAGTTCAAATGACTTAGAAAACAGATTCCTCAAATAGCCTCATTTCCAACGTTTTTTGAGGGTTTAGGAGTAAATTGGTAAAAGTGACTTAGGATTAGCCTAGAGTGTTAAGGTTTTCTATGTTTAGGGTAAAGATTAGCCTACTTGGACAACCTATGGTAATTTGATTCTACTTTGTGGTTATGGACCATACTAGTTGGAACATGGTCCAAAACAGTAATAAAACTGGGGAACAATGGTAAAATAGTCATTTGGTAGTGTGGAAATTTTGGACTGTTTACAATAGGTAGTCTTGATGCATAAAATTGCAAGAAGGTAAAGCAATTGAAGGCTTCTAGTAAAATAGACCAATGATCTGATCATGAAATATGATTGACCTTGTGAAACTCAATTTTTTCCTTTTAACATTGTACTGAAAAAAACAAATTTTTTTTACAATGGTTAAATACAAAAGTTGGAGTTTTTATAAAGTTATTTGATTCTAATGGAAGTTATATAAAGAGTTCTACAAATATACATCAAAAAGAAAAAAAAAACAAATCTTCAGTGTGAAGGAACTAGTGGAAAGATGGAAAAAATTGGATATGCACTCGTTGCCCATGTGAAGGGAAAGAATAGAGATAGAATAAGGAAAATTTTTGCTGGCTTGTGATAAATCAACATTAGACATTACAAGAAAAGAGACGCACCCTAACAGGTGTTCTCTCGTTGTGAGAGGGCTTATAAAAGAGCCGATAGTACCTTCTGTCGACAAAGATTGGACACTGCCCTTTAATGCAGAAATTTGGATAGGGAACTCCCAACAGATGCAGTCGTAGAGAAGAATGCTCTAGAACTAATTTCGTTATCTGTTAAGAAGATAAGAGGTTACCAAAAGCTGCAAAATTTCATTAACCAGGAGGTGTTTGGCAGTAATCTTTTTCCTGCCCAATAGATGAAGCATCAACCTATTTCTCTCTTTAGAATCGATCACCTTCCACATGTACCTACTGCCTTCCTCAGTTCATCTTTTCTACCTGCAACACTTTCCTATAGGTTTCCTCAACTCCACCAGCAATTGATGTACCATCAGTCCCAAATTGAAGGTATGTAAACCCTTCTTGTTCTTATAAACCAAATCAATTCTGTTCTTTGATACATCTATAGATTTCTTCAAAACTGCAAGGATTTTGGCATCTAGATTGGTCGGGGTCCCAAATCTAGGGGAGGAATCTCTTTGCTCTACCAGTTCACCATCTGCACATATGCTGTCCCAAATCGATACCCAAACTGAAGGTTGTCCCCTAACATAGGCAAATGAATTGCATCATCAAGTTCATACCACATATATCCTAAGTGTTGGAGCATTACCATTGTTCATTTGTACAATAAGTGTATCATTTTTCATATGATGAATCCAAGTTCCTTACATGCATATCCTAATTGTTGGAACAATTACCCCTTTGATCTTGAAAAATGTTAATATGATAAAATTTTTGAGAAATGAAGTGTTTCCAAATGGATTTTTTTACCTAAGACTTACCCTCACGCTTGCATTTTCTAGTTCTGCGGAGGGAACTCTTAGTCATGTTTGTTCTGAAGAAGATTTTCCTAATATTATTGCTATAAAAAATCCTCAATTTTTGCAATATTTGTTGAGCTTCCTTTTGTTTTTTTGTTTGAACATTGGCCTGTGAAGAAATATAATTGTGTAGATGTTCAAAAATTTCCCTTTTCCTTTCCTAGATTTATTGGTTCATAATGAAATTCTTTTATTTGACTGAACCATAAATTATTCCACTTTTTAACCTTCTAATTTCTGTTCTAAGACTCTGACACCACCTACTTTTTCCTACTTGCTAGTTCAGATATGCTTCTATTGTCAGTCTTGAAAGGATGGCCTCTTGTCCGCATTTCTCTTCCTTCTATTTCCCCTATTTACATGTACAATTGATCGAGATATGCTCTTCTATTGTCAAGTCATGTTCTTCTTCCTGCGTTCTGCCATCTTTATCAACTCCACGATATCCTTGAGGATAATACTTGAGTACTTCTCTTAGCTCCTCAAAATTGAAATCCTACATGCTAGCCCACCATTCTTGGGAACCACAAGTAGCAGGTCAAGTTTGATTGTTGTAAATAAGAGCATAACTAGATCATATGCTAGCTGCTTCTTGGGATGATATATCACTAGACTCAGACGTTACAACCTAGGTACTCTCCCCTTGAGCTAGCACCCCCCCCCCCCCCCACAACATTCCATCCAAAAAGTGAAAGGACAGGTGGAAAATAATCCAAGGACAAAATGGCAAAATCAAAGACGATTTTGAAACTTTTCTATCATATATCACATTTTCCATTCAACATAGAGATGCATGTGCATTTATGTATCTAGTTAAAAATGTGCATTATATGACGTACAAAGAAGAAACAACAAAAAATGTTGATCCTCTAGCACCACTTGAAATGTGGAGGTCGGACAAACTAACAATGGAATAAAAAAGACAAATGAGTTCTCCAAGAAGTTGGTAATTATACACGGCCACGGTGTGCCATTTGAGCTTAGCATTTATGTAACCTAAGAAATTTTAAAGAATTTTGGCTTTTCTATTGGTTTGTAGGGTGTAACTTGTAATCAACTATGATTAGTAATAATGTTCACCATAACACTGTAGTCATAGCATCCTGACCAAGACCTTGACCAACCATTTCTTCATAAAGACAATTTTCTTTTTCCAGATTACCACATCTGGCATAGGCATTAATCATAAAGCTATATATAGGTCTTCCAACTATAGAAGGGCCTGTTACAGAATCAAACATTTTCTTTGCTTGTTTAAGTTGATGCTGTCTGCCATAAAACCTGATCAAAGAAGCAGTACTTGTATCTCCAGGCCTTCAACCTATCTCAAACACATGAAAATGGAGCTTTTCAGCCTTATTTGTCTCTCCTGTACACCAAACAAAAGGATCCCTGTCATTGGAGTCTCCAAGAGAGATGTCAGGAAGCCACTATTTTTAAGGTGAGCTCGTTGTGCATTCCTATTAACATGTAATGAGTTAGTTGCCTAAGGGGTTGGTGCACTAGCTCAGGCTAATGGTTGGTACGTGGCCATTCAAGTAGAAATACCTTCATTTCCCTGATTTAAAAGACAAGGGCAGCGTCTCTACAATTTAATTGCAATAAATGCCTGATGTTATACATCAATCAAAAGTAAAATGCGGAAGCCTATCTTCAAGATTTTCAACATGTTGATGTAATTTATGTACTTTGGATCAAACTAAAAATTTGTAATCTATGTATCTTTGACACCTACCCACTGAGAAGACTCTAGTTTTGAAAGTGTCTTGCTGTAAAATTTTTGAAGTTTTATATTTCATACAATTGACATATATATATATATATATATATATATATATATATATATATATATATATATATATATATATATATATATAACAATTCCTAAATGAGATGAAGTTTGAAGTCCCTTATCTTTCTAAGAATTCATCAAGCTTAACGTATAGAGAATTGTTATGCATAAATAAGCAAACAAAAAAGAAATGGAAAACAAGTAAGAGGAAAGAAGAAGAATAGATGAAAAAACTAGACCAAAAATAGAAGAACGGTTCCATCATCCCCTCTTTTTATCTCAGTCGCCAACCTATATTTTTTCTTTCACATTACCACCTTTTTTTATTTTTTCTTTTCATGTTCTTCATTATTTTTCTAAAGAATCTAGGTGGCTATCTCAAGGAACAATATTTATGGGGAAAGGGTATAAGGTGTTCCTTATCAATGGAATTTAGATTTTGCACCAAAGGAAATGAGAAAAAGAGGAAAACATATAATAGTGGAGTAAGTGTTCGTGAATGGGGATACAACTATGAAAATAAACGAGATACAAATCCTCATATAAGAGAAGTCCTATATTATGGCATTCTTGAAGATATTATTGACATAGAATATTTTAAATGCATTACCTTTGTCATTTTCAAATATATAAGTGGTTTGATGTGCTCGGACTGCACAATCGTGGCATGAAAAAAGGATAAATTTGGATTTACATTGGTGAAATCCAAGTACACTTGCATGGAAAATGAACCATTCATATTAGCTAATCAAGTAAACCAAGTTTTTTATATTCCAGATCCAATTGACCAAGACTAGCATATTTATTTTGGACATGATAATGTTTATGAGCCATCGAAGAAATTGATGAAAAAAAAGTTGAAGAAAATTCCTGCGTTGGAAATGAAAACTTAGCCAAACCATGAAAAATAAGATTGATGTTTGCCATAGTTGACTAATGATCTTGTCCTCAGACTTAGTTGTCATAGAACATTTCTTATGTTTGCCATATTGAGTTTCTCAATTTACTAACTTCTCTAATATTCAATTCAAACATGTTTCTCATATTTCATATGCCTTTGATCACTTGTACACAGTAGTAGCAGAGCTACTGTGTGACTAGCATGGGCGACTGCCCATGCCAGCCCCCGAAATCTTTCATAATGATTAAGCTGGACCTAGTTTCAGCTAGGTCCAGCCACATGTGGTGCCTGCACCAGACTTGAGTCAGTACTCTATGATCACTCATTCTCCTAAGTGGGAGATCGATTAGTGCCCCTCCGTCAAAATTTTCTGGCCCCAACACTGTTTGTACATTTTGTATCTATACTCATTGTAGTGGTTTAGATAGGTATGACATGTGTTGAGGTTTCTTCACTTGATTCCTTTGATGAAAATGAAGACATTGTAACTTCAAATACTGATCATGGTAAATAAATATGACTCTTAAGAATTTTTTTTGACCAAGTTTTCTCATTATGTTTGTTTGCATATTTAGTATACGTGTTTTGACATTTTGCAATAGATTCAAGTCAAGGAAACCTCTAAACCAGAGGAAAGAGCCAATGCCTAAAGGTATCCAAACTGAAAAAAGGAAAAAATTAAAAGTAGGTTATGATGAATTTGGTCAAGCTATTAAAGCCAATGCATCAATAATTACCAACTTTTTAAGCACATTGGCTCGTAATTGTAATACGGCTCCAATCAATTATGACACCTGGCAAGATATGCCATCCACATATAAGGACAATAACTAGGATCATGTGCATGTATGTAGTAGTTAGATTTGACATTGTTCAGATGCCTACAAGAGCAATTAATACAGCAATGGATGACCTTTGCTACTACAAAGTCTCAAGAATATAAACGGCCACTCTTAGATGCATAACCCACTCCCTAGTTTGTGTTTGCCTTGGTAAGAGAAAATAAAAGAATCATCAATAACATCTCAAGCTACAGCGATGCCCGAAAGATGGTATGTTAATTAATGCAGAACACCTAATCAGGTCCATGGAGAAAGTCCCATATGCAAAACTTGGGCCAAGCTTGTATTGTATCTGAGATTCTAACGTTTCTCATCACTTCAAATGCAGACTCAAATGCTTCAGAAGGAATCGATGCTTTGATGAAAACGAAGGTTTGTCAAGTGCCAATGAAACCCTCAATTAGATGGAAACCTGAAGATTAACTTGGTAAAACCTATTTGACAGAGTCAACCAATGGAAGCAGGGATGTGCAGGAGAGAAGAGGACAACGAAGGGGTAGGAGGGGAAGGAAAAGCAAAGATAAGGAGGACGACAGTGCGACCGCGAGGAAGAAGGATTAGGAGAACAAGGGCGACTGGTGAATAGAGGGGGAGCAGAAGTGGTAGGTAAGGGGAAGAATGCGGATCAGGTGAGGTGGGAGAAAAAGAGGCAAGTGCTCCTTTTCATCGGATACTCTCACAGGGTAACCTTGTCATTGAAAAATAACAACAATAATAATAATAATAACAATCTCCGTCCATCTCCGTAAGTGAAGGTAGTGATTTGTGAGTATAACTTAAAAGTTGGGGGCTTCCTTGTTGCCCTTCAAAAGTTGAGGGTGGGTTTGTTATAGGCTCAAAATATGAGCGGCTATTTATAAATTTTTCTGAAGGCAAAAGTGAAAGATGGGTATAAACATTTGCTTAAAAAAGGCCACCTGAAACAGGTCAGGTGTTCGAACTCCAACGCCCACACCACCGCTTGGAATGTTATCTGGTCCATCCCGAACACGCAGGTTGCGGGTTCAAGACTGGAAAACCAGGAAGAGGGAAAAAGTTTTGTGAAAAACCTATTGAAATATTTGTCACTTTTTCAAAATGAGAAACATTGTGTGAGAGGTCGAGGTCCGACACAAGGTAGAATGTTCAGGCCGCGGTCTCATGATTAGGGATGTCAACGGATCGGATTCGGATCGGATAAACCTTTTACCATATCCGACTTTTCGGATATTCATATAATCGGATTCGGATTAAGACTCGAATTCGGATGAGAAGAAGTTTATACCATTTCCGAATCCGATTTTAAAATCCACATCTGAATCCGATCCGAATCCGATTTTTAGTTACACTTAAATCCGATCCGAATCCGAAATTTAACATATCCGAATCCGATCCGAATTTTAAGTTATACCTAAAATCAGAATCCGAATTTAAGTTATATTCGAATTCAATCTGAATCCGAATTTTAAGTTATATCCGAATCCATATCTGAATTCAATTCGAATCCGAATTTTAAGTTATATCCGAATCCGAACCTAAATTGGTGGCTTCACCTTTTGAACTTGGGACCTATAAATAAATGGTTGGGCAAAAGGTCTAACCAAATGCCCCAACTTAAAGTTATTATAAAAGAAGAATATAAATTGTATATGAGGGTACAATATAAATTAAGAGGTTATCATATACCGTATTTATTTAAAGTCACATAAAACTACTTAATTAATAATTCATATATTTAAACATTTTTGTGTAAACAAGCAAACTATTATAGTTAAAGCATCAACTAAAGAGGATATCTTAAATAATGTATTTATTTAATTAAAAATAAATAAAAAAAACTTGTATACAAAAATTTCAATAAAATTAGTATTTTTAAAAATATGAAAATTAATTGTAAATAAATATATTTAATATGAAATAGATGTTGAACTCATAAAAAAGTTTTATTTATCAAATTATCAATTATTTATTTAATTAATCAAGTAAATTATTTTGTATAATCATATAATATGTCCAAAAGTCTTAGGTATTTAATATATAACACATAATTCACAAATTTACAAAAACATTTAACTAGTAAGAAAATAATAAATTGTTTGATTTAATAAACTATATGATTTGATTAAATAATACAAATTTATAAAAAAAACACTTATTGCAATAAAACTAAGAGGACTAACCCAAAAAGTTAGTTAGTATAAAGAAGAATAAAAGTTTGACATCATTAAAACATTCTTTTTGCATATATAAAGCAAGAGTCTTTTAATTAACCCAATGAAATTAGAAAAAACCATTAAATAATGTCTTTTTTAAATGAGAAACAATATAGGTCACTTGATTTAATAATTTTCAATATGTAATTATCATTAAATAATAATTTACTCGATCAAAATATGTTATTATTTAAAAATAATCAAATCAATGTTCTATATACACAATTAATATGAAAAAGTATGAAATGTCATATGAATAACTTATGAAAAAAATATACAAATCATATGAAAAACTTGTGGAAAAAATATGAAGCTTTTATTGATTATTTTTAATTAAATAAATATATTATTTAAGGTTTCTTGCTAAAATACACGGTGAAGAAGCTTTCATACTTTAGTTATAAAAATTGTGAATATTGAACATTAATTGGTTTATTTTTAACTAATAACATAACATATTTTAATTGACTAAACTATTATTTCATGTTGATAACTTATTGTGAATTAAAAGACATTATTTAATGATTTTTTCTCATTTTATTGAGTTATTTGAAATAATTCGTGTTACACCCGTAAAAAGAGTTTTTAATAATATATCAAATAATTTATTAATACTCTTACCTTTATTACAATAATTATTTTTTTACATGAAATTGTATAATTGTTCCAATGATATGTAAGATAGTTTATTAAAAATTGGACAATCTGTTGTTTTCCTAATAGTTAAAGGCTTTTGTTTACAAATTTTTTGAATTTTGTGTTATATATCAAATACCTAAGACTTTTGGACATAATATATGATTATACAAAATAATTTTCTTGATTGATTAAATAAATAATTTTTAATTTCATAAATTAAAACTTTTTTATGAGTTCAAGAGTTTTTTCATATTAAATAAATCTACTTGCGATTAATTTTCATATTTTTAAAAATACTAATTTTATTGAAATTTCTTTATAGAAGTTTATTATTATTATTTTTAATTAAATAAATACATTATTTAAGATATTCTGTTTAGTTGATGCCTTAACTATAATAGTTTTCTTGTTTACACAAAAACGTTTAATTAAATATAATATTAATTATTTATTAATTGGTTTTGTATGATATAGTTTTAAATATTTTAAGTACAATGTTATACATAGTAATTATATGACTATTATTATATGCAATTTCATAAAATCATCAGCTTTCAATCAGATTATTCATTCATATACAGTTTATATTCTTTATCTATCATAATTTTAAGTTGGTGCGCTTGGTTAGACCTTTTGCCTAACCATTCATAGGTCACAACTTCAAAACTTGGGGAAACCAATTCAAGCTCTCTCAAGTTCGGATTCGGATATCATCGGATTCAGATATCAACTAACGGTTCGGAATCGGATATCAGTAATTCGGATTCGGATATCAACTCAAGAATCATCGGATATTTACTTAAAACCGAATCTGAATCCGTATCCGAACGGATAAGATGGTTAAAAATCCGATCGGATATTTACTTAAAACCGAATCCGTATCCGATCGGATGTTACTTCTTAAATCCGAATCCGATCCGATTTCTCAATCGGATGTCAAATTGCTAACCATATCCGTTGTTTTCGAGTAATTCAGATCGGATATCTGATCCGAATTCGATCCGTTGACATCCCTACTCATGATCCCACGTCTCAATGTGAGAGAGAGAGAGAGACCATTTAATTTTAAGAAAGCAAGAAACAACAGCATCTTTACATGTAAGAAAGGGAGGTCATTGCCTACTTTTCGACCCCCGTTTTCAAAGAGGTTAATTTATTGGTGTCAAATCGTGCACCTAATAGTTTTTGAACATGCAACATGAGCTTTACAAGCAAAACAAAATTGACCATTGATTATTGTATTTTTATAAACTCTAACTACAAACTAAAAAAGTCATTTTATGGGATTTACAATGTTTTGGTTAATTAGTAATTGCTTATATATATATATATATATATATATATATATAGAGGGAGAGAGAGAGAGAGAGAGAGAGAGTTTAGACATCTCGAATAGGAAAGGAGTAAGTAAAGGGAAAATGAAACTTACACAAAGCTTCACGTGAAATTTTAAGATTGATAATTGGAAGATACAAGTTCGAGTATTATTATGTTAGATGCTATGTTACAATTTCCGAAGGAGCTCAAGTGAGGAAAATATGTGTTGCCCACCGCTTGCTACTTCCCCAGCTTTGAGAAGAGAGCAATGGTCAGCTAAAGCTACTCGCCTATGTCTTTGTCTGTCATCATCCATCTTCGGTGTCATAATCCTCCTCTTCTTCGTCTGCTTGCTCATTAAGCTGTAGAAGCTGCAAAGGATCAATTCCATTTTTGTTCATCTCAGATAATGACCACCCTGGGTATTCCTCGTGATTCAGTTCTGGTTTGATTGCAGAAACAGAAGTGGAAGCTGAAGCAGAGGTAGAAGCAGCAGGATTATTGCCATGTTCATCTAGGTCAAGATTGAGGTCAAAATTTCTAAAAACTGGGCTGCTTGTGCTACAGGATGCGTCTTCCTTTGATTCTTTGTGTTCAACTCTACTCTGTAGCTTCCTAGAAAATGGGTTGTGCTTGTTTACATTTTCAGGAGAGCGATCTGACTCATCTTCACATTTTCCAAAGTGAGCATTCTCCCTTTCACTTGTCCGAGCACCACCGCGGCCTCGGCCTCTCCCTCTGCCCCTTCCTCGTCCTCTTCGACCACCATAGGATCCCTCCTGCTGTGAAATGAAATGTTAGGTTGCTTTAATAATGCAAAGGACGAAAAGAACACTCAAGATAATCTGGCATTGGAGGTTTTCTCATGGCTAAAATTCACTGTAAAAAGTTTGATACACCACCAAAAGAGATGGCTATCTAAGGAAAGAAAAGGACAGAGGGCAAGAGTATCTTGCATGAAGAAATACACAGAGGCTTTCAAATTTTTCTTGAAGTCAATCTGTTATACAAATTCACATCCTTCTACGGATAGCTATAGTGTTTGTACTTATCATAGTCACTACCAATTTCCAGATTTCATGGTAAAATACCGCGCATGATAAGGTTGGACAAAGCAGACATTCCAGACGGAGAAAGCTCCTACAGTTGAGCAACACTATCTTCAGCAAGATGGTATGAATATATATAAAAAATGGTAACTTCCTATAGGCTTCAACGTTTAAAGACCTTGCTCCTCAAAGATTCAAATAGATCTACACTCTGCCTTCCTCTTGCTTTGCTTCTGTGAGTGTATGAGTGTGTTCTTGTGTGTTTAAGTCCATCTAGGGTTAGATCCTGACAACCCAGGATCAGTGAAAATAAGCAGCTGACCCATCTCATTCAACTTCTCATTTTTGAATGACAAAAATGACAGAATGTGATTTGAGAATTTCAGCTCTCAGTTCTAGCGTTATGTGCAACAGGTGTATATCCTAGGAAACACAGGAAAAGTTCCACGCCTCAATTGAACTAAATAGGCCAGCAAAAGGCAGTTGAGTTCTTCAAAAATGGTTTTGAACTCACAGTCCTGGTCCTTTTTGACTCCTCATCACTGCCATTGACATCATCCTCCACAACTTTCCTGTCGAAGAAAAAGAGAAATATTACTTGTACTAGTTGATTACCATTGTAAGTTGCAGTATAGTTCAAATGTATCGGCACCATACCTTCTCCTTGGAGTATGCCTTTCATCACCTCCAGCATCAACACCACCTAAATCTGGAACTTTGCTTACAATATCTCTCAAAAAGTCAAAGACTGTAAAAGTTTGAACACATTGCTTCCTGAAAATGAAAAAATAGAAAATTGTAAGCGACGTCCCAGATCTAATAAACTTTGATAAACCTGTGGGCCTTCCATGAATTTCATAAACCAGAGGAAAGCAGTTACACCAGAATTACAACTGTAACGTATCTCTTCCAAGAGGTACATAACAAGAACAGATCCATCAAGCACATGGCATGTGTAGAGCATCCCATGCACGGAGAGAGTCATACATGAGCAGGTCTGTGACTATCATAAACAATCGGATGCATCCCAACCCCGAGGCCCCCAACCTACCCCCACAAAAACAAAAAAAAGCATAAAAGTCAGCGACATCTTACAAATGCAAAGCACTCATTGTCTTTGCTCCTCTTTGCAGAGTTATGTCATATGTCCGGTTGCAAAGATCGTGAAGAAAAAGTTCCAATGCTTTAGCTGCAAGATATATAGGAAAAACTTAAATGATGCTTCGGCACTTTATACAAGAAATTATAGCTGCAGAACCTTCAATATGAACAGCAAACAAGAAGTAAAATAGTATTATGACACCTAGACACAAAAAAAAAAAGGAAATATGGAGAAGAGGTGACGTAAAACTGGTTATGCCCTTAACAGTTCAACAAAGGTCAGTGGGTCCAGCTTGCCTTCAGATCGTGGAAACAAGCCTCATAAACTTCCGTAGCATTTCGAGGTGGGACTCCATGGATATTAATCTGGCCTCAAAGATCGTTCAAATAAAGTTGCTGCGATCATGCATTCAACTTTGTGTTGCCCTTGTGAAATCTCTTCAGAAAATAACTCAACCTTTTTTTGCTAATTTCATATAGTCAAAGGCACGCCTAGGCAGGGGCACTGGGTGCCAGGTGAACAGATTAGGCGACCCTATACATATATATAGTTCGGTATACATATCTGTTTTGTTCCATGTCTGCTCCTTATGTTCAACAAATGGTTAATTGTGGATTCACGTCGGATTCATAATGACACTCCTCTGTCTGGATATTTATGCATTTTTGAGAAAAATAAAGGAAAAGATGCTGTATTACAAGCACACAACAACCTGTTTCCTTGAAGTGCTAACCCTGGATAACTATGGGAATGCAGGTGAAGCCTGGATAAAGCTACATCATACTTCTAACCAGCACCACCAGTCAATGGCTGAGTAAAGGACGGCAATATTGTTACTCACATACTAGAACGGGCACTGCCATGGCAATCTTTCCAACATCTTCATCAGCTTGCATAATCTTTTTTATTCGTGACTGCCAAAACAAGAATTATTGACAAAGTAAACATTTCAAAATTTTCTGTTAAGGGCAAAATGGAAAACACACAGATAAAATCAATAAATATAATGAGCTTTAAATTTTTATACAAAGTCAGGAGGTGTTTGTTCACACAGGCAACTTGCTTTCATTCATTATCTGGCACAAATTGGTAATGAGTAAAATGGAAACATAAAAGCATAGTAACTTCACATTTCATCATCACATCATAACAAAAATGGAAATCTTGAGCATGCAAGTTTTATTTTATCACTGCCGAAGTCAAATGTGAATCAAAGTTAACTAGGAGGCTAAATTCTAGAAAAAACTGAACATTGGTGTAGTGGTTCTCAATAAATTGCTACTAATATTAAACTAACTCTACTTTGTCAGGTAACCAATCCTTCCATAACTCAAATCTCATCTGCCATTCTGCTAGCTCAGAGAATTTGCTTGTGCAAACTAATTTCACGCATAACTGCTAGAAAATGTGACTATCAGAAAGGCCTTATGCTCCAAGTTCAACCAGAAATAGCCCAGTCTTACATCAACAAACCAGAAGCTTTTCTGCATGAGCTTCTTAATCTATAAAACGACTTTACAATATTTTGATAAAGTTTGACTGTACAACATGGATGCGGAGAATAAGACCCTCCATCAGATACAAATTTTCTTTATATGGCAACCTGCGAAGTTGTAACCATGCTTATCTCCCAGGCGCCTGCTAGAGGCACCTAAGTTTAACCAAAAAATTACCAGGGAACAAGAGACCACAGACTTTTCTCAGAATTGGTTCAGGAAGTGCATCACTTTGAACAATAACATATAAGGATTTTGATCATATTGGTCACAACAAATTGCAATCTTTGGACCAAAAACCAATTTAAAATAATTTAAAATTTTGAAAAACCCACGACGAATCAAAAGTTGTACTGAGTTATCTTGTTTCGTTAAGCAAGGAATGCAATATAATAATACCCTTCTTCTGTTGATCCGTGATGAAAAAGGACGATCTGCTATTCTTTGCTATTTCATCACTTTGGATGGTCTTCTGCTTCTAACCTGCCTTGCCAACTTATTTGTGCCGATGTGAAAATGCTGTTGATGGCAGCCTCACCGCAGGATTCCAAAGTGGACACGGGGAAGATCTGGTTGTGTACAGGTATTATCCCAGACCCGTGGCCTCCTCATAATCAACAGAGCTTTGATGTTGGTACTGCTGTACGGATTCAACCCCAGTGCTGAACATGGGTGTTTGGCATCAAGTCTAGTAGTGGCCAACCGGTTTGCCAGGGCAGTTTCAACTCGAGCAGAGGTCGCCTTGCTGGCGGGATAGAAATTTTAGATCACATCTTGAATCTGTTCCCAGATGTTCGGAAGGGTATGAGGGTGATAGTCGGCCCTCCCGAGTAGAGGAAGAGACTCATTCGCTGTAAGGAAAGAGCAGACCAGTTTTTGTTTGCTTCTTATGTTTTGTGCCGCCTCAAGAGGTTCTTGTACATTTCTTCTTGTAATCTGCCAGCAGAGGTTGTCAAACTCTTACTTAATCCCTGCTTCAAGGAATCTAGGACGATCTGGGATGCGATGTAGTCTTTCTTCTTACATGTTGTGTCTTTTATGTAGATTCATTTTGTCAATAAGATATCGGTGTGATCCCCCAGCAGGGTTGGAGCGGCAGATAGTCTTCTGCTTCAGTATTTCCCGCAGGAACCATCGATGGTGCTCATAGCATTTTACAAACTCCTTAATAAACGATATATTCTGCTTCAGTATTTCCCGCAGAAACCATCGAAAGTGCTCATAAACAAACTCCTTCATAAACGATATACTTGACCAACTACGACCACCAACGTATAAATTCCTCGAAATAGACAGCAGATACTTTATTGCAGAACCGCAAAAGACAGAGTCCGTAAACATGAACACTACCATCATCATCAACGACAATAATAGTAAGATGGGTGCCAATCCAATCAATCAAAACTCTAATTCAACGCCCCCCGACAACGATAGCTGCGTGATGGCATATATTTATCTAGATGAAAATGGAAACCGAATATACGGGTTTTAAGATGTTTAAGTTTGAGGCGTTTGTTAGCAACATACGAAATTCAAAATCTAGAAAACCATGAGAAACCCTGAAGATGAAATTGCCATTAGTTCCTATTCAGAACATTCTAGGAAAAGGGACGAACAGGACGACAACACAAATCAAGTAAAACAGAAACGGAGACTGAACAAAACCCAACGCCGTAGCAATAAAGGAAAGCTTACAGAATTACAAATAACAGCCAGAAAAACACAAAAAGAACACCATCAAAAGAAAGAGGGAAAAGAAAGAAAGCGCACCGCCGGAAAACGCGTGTCGAGCTTCTTCCTCATCTCGTCAGATTCTAATCATCAATCGGAACCCAACAATGACAACATACATACCAAAAATGAAAATATTACGAGAAACCAAGAAAACATTTCTCATCTCGTCGAGAAATTGACAGGCAAAGCAAACCCTAATCCATTTTCCCTTCTTTTTCCTTGGGTTTTTTCATTTTTTCCCCCTCCATGGAGTTTGGGAGGAGGGAAAATGGACCGAACCCGAAAAGAGATCACGACCCGTAAATCCTACGCCTTCCAATGTTTTGTTTTCAACTTACGCTTTCATTTGAGACCTAATGATTTAGTTGTAAGTTCAGAAACGACTTAATACTTTTAAATATTCTATCATACGTTGGATTTTGTCTCACAATTGGCAAATAAAAATCACGTCTGTTATCTTAAGAAATGTGAAGCTTTTCTACCTTTTCTTTTTTATCTTTTCAAGTAAAAATGATGATCTGCTTTGAGATAAAAAGTCGACCTCCACGCATGCCTTCAGCTTTCGGCTTGCAAGACATTTGTTAAAGAATAATAAAAATTAGAAACCAAACTAATACAAGATTTTATAGCATCTCAAAGACTGGTGGACGCATAAAAAGGAAGTCCAACTTTGTTTATATGACATAACATGTACACATCCCCAACTCCAAGGCCTGTTAAAGCTCTCTTCAATCTGCACACGGCTAGTTTGGGTCAAATAGGAAAAACTATCAATCACAAAAACTTAGCTTAGAATTTAATTCATTTTCAAGTTCACTTCTATTACTTACATCAGAGCATGTTATGTATTATAGCAAGGTGTGAAGAGAGTCGCCCTCCTTCTAACATGTCGGGGGAGGCTCTTTTCCCACTTCCCCATAATATGCAAGTCACCTTGTGCAACCACACACATAATTGTCATCTCATTCAACTAAATTGAGCTTTTGAATTAAGGAAGAGGGTAGTGAGAGAACTGTAATAGTGAGACTAGTGGCAAAGACAGAAAAATTAGTTGGAGGAACTCTTATTCAAAAATATTTGTATATGGAGGGACACCTATATATATATATGTATAAAAGTAAATATTAAATTTACCAATAAAAAAGTAAAAAGAATTTTAAAGAACTGGTGTGGGCAACTGCGCACACCAACCCACATGTGGTGCGATGCTACTGGCTGAGACTTGATTTAAGATGCTTAATTTGACACCCTTTGTACTCTTTTTTTGCAACAGCTCACCAGCTACAATAGTCTGATCAAAGTTTTGAAATTAAGTTCAAAATAAAAGTAAAATTATTCCTTATTTGAGAGTGGGACCAGCAAAAAGGTGAGAAGAAGGCACTTTTCAGAATTGGTATTAAGAAGTAGGACTCTAAGTGAAAAGTTTTCGTTTTCATGACTGTGGCTGAGTCGTTTTCCGTTAAATTTGTTATTGTGGGTCCGTGATGTCTAACTCAGCCGATAGACTAATTCCCGGTTTTTTGGTGACCAGACTCGAGCTGAGAGCCTAAGTCCTTTTGGGCGGTCCCACTGGGTCCCACGTGCTTCCCTGGCATTTATTTTCAAATTGAACTGAAAACCCTTGAAAATTTTTTATTTAGATAGACTACTTTTTTTATCAAGTGCAAAAGAAGACGGAAAAAAAAAGGCAATCATGCCCTTTTGGCTTTTATAAAAAAGTAAAAAAAAAAAATCTTTAAAAGGATAATATTAAAAGGAACAAGTGGGGCATTTGGATATCAAACTCAAAACCACTGGTTTAAGATATATTTGGATGACTTGAAAAATGGTTTTGGCCAAAACTCACATTTCATAAAACCTAGCTTTTCTAGCTTTGAAAACGAGAGTGAATAACCAGTTCTCTCCAAGTTATTCACACAAAAAAGTTGTATTTTAGGTGTCATCCAAACACAAAAACTATTTTTTAGAAACTCATTAAAATACTTGGTTTTCACAAAACTAAGTTTTCATAAAAATAGGTTTTTGAGGGTGTAGCCTACTAATCCCCTAAGTTTTTACTTGTTTTAAACTATCATCATTTAATCGGTGGTTGCTTTTAAATGCAGTTGTCAACAGTGCGGAGGTCTGTATTAGAAAATTCAAATATATAAGGATTATATTGAAATTATTGCCAAAAAATCAACTTTGCATTTTAAATGAAAAAACCAGTTACTTTGTATCTTCCAAAATTAGTTTTTGTTCTACCTCCAAGAAAACCTTGGAGGGTGCAACCTAAGTCTCAGCAACAGGCCGGGATGCCCGGTACTTGGCCTGATCAGGCCCGAGTTCGGGCTCGAAAAAACTAGCCCGAGTTCGGGCTCGAAAAAACTAGTCCAAGTAAGTTTGATTATTTTTTAAATTTTTTATTATTTTTATTTAATAATAATATATATTTTATTATTAAAAATACATTTTATATTTAAAATTTTTTATTTTATATTAAAAATTAATTTTTTATTTTAATCAGACCAAACCCAGGCTCGGGTATCAGGCCTAGTCCTGGGCTCAGGTTTTGGGCGTCGAGCCTGGCCGGGCCGGCCTGATCTCTACGTCTAATGCAACTTTGGGTGAGCAAGAGGAGTATTTCACATTATAACAAAGAAGGCTGAGTCCTGACAAAGCCTTACCAATCCTTGAAAAACAAAAAGTTGGCAATAGCAGTCCAACATAGTTTTGATCAATATAGCTAGTGAAATAAAATTTGAATTTTGGTTTCTTACAAAATCTATCTCCTATTGAGTTTGTTACATATTACCTGTTGAACTCGATTTTCTTAAGACAAACATTTCATGAAGGTACTTTGGGTGTTCCGAGGGAAGACGGTGCAAGGAACATGTTCCACATTTTTATTTATGACCAAATATGATAATAAAGTCACAAAGTTGAATCAAGAATAATTATATAGTTACGTTGGAAATCTTGTAAAATAAACTCCAACTAAAATTTCCATGCAATTGAATTAGTTTAAATCCAAACAACTGAATTAGGTTTAGTGTAACAGAAAGCATATAACAAGATGAATTTGGTTTGTGATATTCAAATTAACCTCTATGTTGATACATCAGAAATGTACTTACAATTGCGTTCCTAAATTTTATAAATGTGAAGACTGTTTTGAAATTAAAAAAAGTCAGCCCATTTCCCTTTAAATCATTTAAAGTCCAAATATATTTACTGTGACTTATAGACAACAATGAGATCATTTGAAATCCCTCCAATCTTTCCTTCTCTCTCTGTTCATTAATACGTTTTACAAGGGAAGGAAACGTGGCTAATGGCGAGTTCTTTTTATCTACCTCAAAAAGTTCAATTAAGGTTTAAAAAAAAAAAGGAGTGTACTTGTGTCATATGCCCACAAGAGGGAGCAGCGTCAAGAGTGTGAAGCCCAATGCTCCTTGACGCTTCTCCCTCTTAGGGCCTGTTTGGTAGGAGGGAAAAGGAGAGAAAGGGAGGGACTGAGCAATCCCTCCTTTGTTTGGTTGGCTAATTAGAAAGGATGAAAAGGGAGGGAAAAGGGCAAAAGGTGTTTGGTTGCAAGGGAAGGGAAGGGGAGAGAAAAGAAAGGAAAGGAAAGGGAGAGATTGTTTAGTGTAAACCCCATCCCTTTCAAATCGGACGGATTGGGAAGGAAAAGAAAGAAAGGTAAGTGAAAGAGTTTTTTATTCTCACACTACCCCTTCTTTTCTTTCCCTCCTTTCTAAATCCATGTGTTATTTAGTCTTTTTCTTTCATTCCTTTCCTTTCCCTTTCCTTTCTATCCAAACAAACTTTTTAATCAACTCTTTCCATTCATTTCCTTTCCATTCCTTCCCCTTTCCTTCCCTTCCCTTTCTCTTCTCTTCCCTTCCCTTCCCTTCCCATTCCCTCCCTTTCCATCCCTTCCTTTCCCTCCAACCAAACAAAGCGTTATGGTCTGTCCATATAACCTACTGGGAAAGGTTAATGGTTGGCTACATTCTCTTTCAAGAAAGTCACTTATTATTGGAGAGAACACTGTTTTTCATCGGGTCTTGTTCAATTCCAAACATTTAATGATGAGGAAGGAATGTTGTTGAGGGATTGGCACAACAGTTTGAGGGTAAGGGTTGGTAGACAGCCGATCCTCATTTCCTTTATTACGAGCATCAAAGACATAAACCTCATATGCTGTAAAAGGAGGGTCACCAATTCATAAGTTGAAGTAAGCAATGATAACATATTGATGCACAGAAAATAAGCCTCTTATACCCCAAGCAAATATGGAGTTGGGTGGGAGATTCATTGGGTCTCTCCCGCTCACTTAGAATGATGAGAAAGGAATTATGAGGAATGGATTGAATGTGGAAACCATCCAAAAGAACGACTTATTTCCTCTTTTGGAAACAAGGAAGACACATCCATGGCTTCGAGTGTCTAATGCTTGGTTGAATGAACAAAAATAGGCAGCGACGCTTGCCTAGCATTTGTAAACATTAGAAGAGGTATTTTGTAGTTATTCGTTCTAGATTTGCACTCTCGATGTTTTATTCCACTTCAGCCAAATTCCTAAATTAACTGTAGTGACTCTGCGTTCCTGTCCTCTTTTGCTCTTTGATTTTTGGGCTGTGAATTGGTTTCTTGGTTTGAACATCATTTTATCTTTTTGATTTTTGGCTTTCCTTTCTTGTCCTTCATTCTGACTTGAAGAGTTATTGTGTGATTCATAATTTGTTCTGTCCTTAGTTAAGCAGGATCTATTGATCACTGATTTATAGTTTCTCTACAGTTATTCCATCTTTGTGCTTGTTATTTTTTGTTATTTTTTTTTAACATTTGCATTTCCCTTTTTTCATTTATCCTTCTTGTACCACATTGTGGCTTTGGAAGCTTTTCTTTGTTTCATAATTTTTGTTATCTCCGTTGAAACAATTTGTTCGTTAATCACGGAGTCTGAGTTTATACCTTTTCTTACTCTGGTAGTAGTCATCTTGGTCTAAATCAATGGTGTAGCCACATGGTGGCTGGTGTGGGCAGTTGCCCACACCAACCTCACAAAATTAGTTTAATATATATGTTAATGTTTTGATATATTTGATTGTTATACATGTAAGTGCCCCAAAGAAATTAAAGGTATTGAATAAATGTCCCCACCAAAAAAAATATCTGACTCGGTTAGTGGTCTAAATATGTTACCCTTTAATTGTCCATTTTATTTTCTTCTTATTGTCCTTTATTGTGGCCTTTGAGAGTCACTCTTTTGCTCTAATAAATCATAGGGAGCAAGTCACATTGTCACACAGGCAAGCACTCGAGGAGTTATGGAGATGGTGGCTCTGTAGTTAAGAGTTGGAAATACTACCCACCCGGGTTCCTCCAACAACTGGCAAAATTCGTTATTATTTAATTTTTTTTCTTCGTTTAATTTTTATTCCTCCCCATATGTTCCTTATTGGGTATCTTTTTCATGCTATTAAATCATGATATCTTCTAAGATGTGCCGGGTCACTTTTCTAAGTCTAGGGTACTACTTTGATCATTGAATGGCCAAGTTTTTTCCAGCAAATAATTAATGTGAAAAATTAAGGGTTTTTTTTTTGTTCCAATAGTCTGTAATATGCAATTCTTATATAGTTTGAGCTTTTTTGGGGGTTATATATACAGTAACATGTTGCTTAATTATCATTGCACATTCAAAATTGAGTCACACTTTAGTAAAAGTCGGAACAGATCACATGCTTGTAGGGCTGCACACTAGCCGAGTCGAGCTCAAGCTCGGCTCGACTCATGTTTAGTCAGCTCGAGCTTGACTCGAGTGACTGTCTTCGAGCTCGAGCTTGGCTCGAGCGGCTCATTTAAACTCGGTAATGCCTTCCTTTCCTTTTTTGCTGCAATCGAGGGCTATGCATGGGACGACGTTGGGAGGAGGGAAGGCAGCGTATTGGGAAAACAAAAAAAGGGATGGAAATGACGACGTGGGGAGGAGAAAAGGAGAAAAAGGGGCGTGTTGGGAAAAGAGAAAAAGGGAAATGACGATGTGGGGAGGGGGAAGCGTGTTGGGAAAAAAGAGAAAAAGGGAAGGAAAAATGAATGAGTGGTGAGGAAAGAGAAACGTGGCTGAGTGGGTGAAGAGGGGGAAAAAAGGAGGGAAATTAGAAAATTTAAAAATGAGTTTAACTTTCAGCTAATTGATTTAACATAACGAGTCGAGTTTAAACGAGTCGAGTTCTTGCAACTCGAACTCGACTCGTTTATTGATTCGAGTTTAACTTTCAGCTCGAACTCGACTCGTTTATAAATGAGTCGAGCTCGAGCCGAGCTTTTGCGAGTGAGTTCGAGTCGAGCCGGAGTTGGCTCGACTTGTTGTGCAGCCCTAAATGCCTGTGGTGAACTTGATGAAAAAAATGCACAACCTCACATATATTTTAGACCGTGAAACTCGTCATGTTTGATGCAACTTTTGGGTTCAATCTTCCTTTTTTCACATTTAAAGGTGTAATAGTGAAATATGAGTATGAATCCTATAGTATCTTGGAATCTCTAATGCCCGTCTTAATTGCCGTTTCCCTTTACTTTCTTTGTGTCATTTGATATAACTTATGGGATAGTGTGGCGTGATTGATAATCTCATAGGCAATGTATTATGTTCTAGATTGTTCCGTCAAATCTTATGTGCCACGGATAAGCTATTGCATGCTCCTGGTTTCCCAAGAAAAAGTGGCTGTATATCCAAAAGTTGCATCAACCATAGGTATTGCTTAATCTAGGTTGAACCATATGCTTTGTTGGAAGAAATGGGGCAATAATCTTCATATGTGAAGGCATTTGTAGCTATTGGAGTCCAAGATATAGACAGGAAGCTTTATGTTGCAAATGAAAAAATTGGAGTTTGTTACCTAACCTTGGAGGTCCTGAACCTTGGAGACCCTAAAATACTTGATGATGTGCAGTGATCATACATGAAATGTATCATATTTTTAATATATATGTTACATGCATTTATATGCATTTAAAGGTTAAATCTCATCCTTTTACCACTTTTCATGTTAAGGATTTATGTCTTGGTTTTCTTGCATAACAGGGTTAATATAGATGAGGTTTCATTAATTTTAGTCCTTTAGAGTAGATTTCAACAGTGAATGAGATCCAATCCTACTGGAGGATATGTTTCACTGAATTTTTTGACTATATTAGACATCTCTAATTTCTTCAATACTCAAATCAGTTTGGTTTGATGTCTTAATAATTGCAACATGGCTTAAAACAGGAGGCTAGGTCACCAAGGCTAAATGCATATGTAATGATCTTTCAAGGTGTTGAGCAATTTCTAAGAATTTAATAGGTGGTCTAAATGAAGGGAAAAGTTACTAACAGATTTTTCTTCATGTAGGAAGTCTCCATGGGAGAAGCTTGTCTATTGCTGCTAGGGTTGTAAACTTCTTCTTCTTTCCAATCGAATTGTTTAAGGGGGCTCTTTGAGTTCATCCAACTGGAGTTTATCTCTGTTCCTCTTCTCTATTGTATTTGTTGCATTCAATTTCTTACATGTGTTTTTCTTCATTTTCTTTGCTATATTTGCAGGTTCTCAGAAAGAGAATGGGTAGATCTTGGGCCCAAGGGTGCATAGAAGCCCATCAAGCTTGGTGTGGGGATGGTGTTCGCACCCAAGCCTTCCACCTTTCTCCCCCTCCCATGGTCCTCTTGCCATGCTTTTCTTGAAGCTTGAAGAAAACAATGAAGGTGCAGACATGAGAAGAAGCTCATCTTGATAACAGGGCGACAGTAGATAATGTCTCCAACCTCAATTGATCGAGATACCAGCATTTGACTGTATTCTTGAGTTCCTCCTCACTTTCCAAAGGTTTAAAACTAAGGAAGATATATTGCATAATTATTGGCAAACATTTAGAGGCCTTGAGCAATAGATAGGATTTTTACTTGTTCTATGTTGTGCTTACTTCTTTGTAAAGATTTTCATTTTGAGGATTAATAAAATTGAATATGATTGTCGGGCTCAATTTATTTATGTTGTTCCTTGTGGATCTGGTCCAACTTGCCAATATTGTGGAAGTTGAAAAAAAATTAAAATTGGTATATGATTTCCACTAGCTTTCAATGCGAATGTCCTTCTAAAAGCATTCATTGCAAAAATTTCATGATGCAACTTTTTTTGTTTAATGTTTTTGTTCACCCAGTAATAGATCTTTCGTTTTTTGATCTTGTACTTAGATTGTCCCCTTATATTGAATTATGAATAAATTATTGTAACTTTCAACATATAGTTTTATATCGGAGTTGGACTTTCTTGTATTAGTTTTAACAAGCATTTGTATTCTAGAATTATGCCAATGACCAAGTTATAACATGAATTGTTAAGAAATTTATTATTGTAGAAGTTTTGGTACTTGATACAATGTTGCCTCACCTTCTTTTGTCTCTCTCTTTTTTCTTTATGTGGGTGTGTAATGCCAAAAAGTGTCTCTATTTGATGTGAAAATCTCTCACTCATAAACATACACTCGCAAGAGTACTCTGCATAAAATAAGTATGTCAGTGTGCTTACATATTTCCATTGGTGTTGTCATTAGTGCCTATTTTTTTAATTTGTAAGTGGTTGCATGGCCTACAGTCCGCCATTCTCTAGCACAATTGAATAGTTTACATGGTGCGTGCCAATTAGGCCTGTTAGAGCACATGGAGGCACCAATGAGTGCATTGATTATCCAATATTGTTGGTTGACCTTCTTCGAAGCAAAGCATTGAATGATGTTGATATGAAGGTGTATCAACTATCACTCTTCTTATAGTGATGCTTTTCATTTGGAAAACACAATAACTTGTTTTATTTTATTTATATTTTGATTTCTATCCATTATTTAGAAATTCTGGTAGTTTGATTAATGTATTTCTGGAAAATGGTAAATTTTCTTAAAAGATCAAATATTATTTGAATATATTGATAGCTTGAAGCTCTATACATGTTTAGTAAAACTGGGTAGCTAGTTTACTGCCTTAAGCACACATCATTTCAAGCTGCATGCACCTAAACAAGGCATTGTTTGATCTAGGTGTTGAGTTGATTCTTTGCAGTTCGTGTCCACTTTTGCTTGCTTATAGTGCTACTTTAAAACTGATTTTCTTGGCTTTAGACTATTCTTATGCTTGTAGATTTGACTTTCCTTATGTTGCTAAATGCCATTTGTATGATTTAACTAGATTGCATCTTGAAACATCGAAGATAATGGTCAAGGCAGTGGCATAGCCACATGGTGGTTGGTGTGGGCAGTTGCCCACACCAACCTCACAAAATTAGTTTAATCTATATGTTAATGTTTTGATATATTTGATTGTTATACATGTAAGTGCCCCAAAGAAATTAAAGAGTATTAAATGAGTGCCCCTGCCAGAAAAAATTTCTAGCCCCCTAGTGGGTCAAGGTAGACCACTAAAGGTGTGTGGGTTGATAAAACTCTCATTTGTGTTTTTTCTCACTCTCTATCAGCCCAGATTGTCTAGCTTGACATATTTCTGATTGTTACTTCATTTATTGCAAATGTAGGATGGCACTAATTTGTTTACTTTGGACATAAAAGAAACATTACTTCTTTATCTGTTACTTGGTAGTTTACATATATATATATATATCTCCCTCACATTCACTTAATTTGTTTGATACTATCTCTCTTTCATGCTCAGTACTTAATTTGATATTTTCTTGCCTAAGTAGGGCCAAAAGTTGATGGGAACCGTTTAGGAAGTTGTGAGAACCTGGAAAAAAAACCTTCATGGATGACCTCCTAAAATAAAACTTGTCGCATTGGTGAATGACATTAGTAACTATTGTAGTATAGAGGCTTGATGATTTTACACCCATGACATTGGTGTCATGGTAAGAAAATTAACTATTTTAAGACCCTCTTATCTACCATTTCTTTTATGCTTGCACTAAAGTTAAGTTAAGGAACTCTAGTTTCAGTGTTCGCTTACATAGTTTGAACATTAGGTTTTTGTTTAAAATGATCACATTGATGGTTTTTACAATATTGGGAATGCCTGATATATGAAGACAACATTGCTTGTGGTCAATTCTAGAACTAAGTCAGCTTTGCTAAAGTTAGCTCCCTTTAAAGATCTTGTCTCATATATAACAAAAAGATTTTCAGTTAGACTGGTGCTTAATGTTGTCCTTTTTAATGTGGTGCTTAAATTTCCTATTTTAATTGGTAGTTTAGATGTTGCATTAATATATTATGTTATATGGGGGAGCAATTCTACGAGCTTGATAACCTTTGATCGTGAAATTTTAAAATAGCTGACAATTGACACATGGCATTCTCAAATTGCCACAAAATGCCAGTGTTGGTGCTAAGTTTCTTCGGTTTTTCTTCTTTTCATATATGAACTTCTTGAACAACCCGCTTGAACAAAAATGTCATGGCTTATTTGGTTCAATCTTTACTAGTAAGCCTTCCTGTAGACAATGAAAGTTAGTTACCTTTGTCAATGGCATGTCCAAGGCTCCTGTAATCTTGATGATTTGTCAAAGAGTATTTTTCATACATTGAATGTGGGATGAGCACAAGTGAGTAGAGGATGTTTGCTTTGGTTTTCTTTCCAATAAAAGTTTGTAATGCATCAAGTAATGTGCTCACACCTATTATTCATTTTATCCCTTGTTGTAGACTTGTTATTTTTTATGCTCATGTACTCAATGAAGCTTTAACCATTTATCATTTTTCCCCTAGTAGGTAGATTTGTGTTATTATTCCCAATAAACAATAATTTTTGAAAGATATATCTAGTTAGTGGAAATAATGTTATTATTGTGTTATATTTGCATCAACAATTAGCAGTTGTTGGGTATGCTTTTAATGTTCACATTTATTGACTTGACTGATCTCAGTCAATTATGTTTGCATATGTGTGAATCCCAAACTAGTTGCAAGCTTTCATGTTTCTTTCTTAGACAAAGTTTTAGTTTTCCTAACTATTTGAACTATTCTTGTATATTTTCTTCATTTCTGGACAACTTACAACTCTATAGACAATTTTTTAGAAACAATTTATGAAATAAGGTATTAGTGAATAGAATTAATTTCTCAAGTGCTTTTCAGATGCTTGGTGACATTAAAACATTATTAGTATGAATTTATAAGCTGATATATCAAGAACACAATATTTGCATAGAATTTTAGGTATACTCCTCATAATCCTGGGAGCAAAATTTCTGGTTCCCATGTTGAAACCACAACATACATCTTATTTACAAGCCACGGTTTTGATAATATAGTGCCACGAAGAAGTCTCATGTTTCCCAAAGAAGCATCTAAAAGTATGTTTTGGGCAAGGATTTTGTGGTTCCCACTCTGAACTCAGGGCTAGAACCCCATTTAGAACCCACGGTTTTGACAATGCAGTTCATTGATGAGGTGGTGTTGACAGCCTTGTAATTGTTGGAAACTATGTAGTGCAACAAACATAAGATAGATATCAAAATCTAAAACTTGGACTGTAATGTTTTATTGTGAATCATGTCTATAACTTTTGGATTTTTTTCCCAGAGGCTTCCAATGCTAAATGGTTAGATATTGGGAAGAGGAAAAGAATGAGAGCCTCAAGCACCATTAATTTTTCAAAATAAAAAGTGTTAGAACATTGGAGTCTTATCATGTATGTTCTCATTACACAACCTTCTATGTGAGTTTCATTTTTTGAAACAAGGCTTGAAATTCTGTTGAGGATTCAACAAATTGACTTTTATTTGCTAATCAAATCTCAACTTGGAAAAGCACCGGTAAATTAAGATCCATAGTATAAGTACTTGAGCTCTTCTTAAATTCCATTTCTATAACATTATCCATGGTTCCTTCCAACTCACCCCCACTGAAGAATGATGGAACTTGTAAATTAATTTCCTACTAGCAATGAGCTTTGCTTGTGGTTGTGCTATTATAAGGACTTGGAGAAACACTTTCTTCCTTTTCCAACTTTTTTCCTTGGCTTTCTTTTTTGCATTTGTTTCTAAATTTAGATGTTACAAAGCCCTTGTCAATTGTTAGTTTTTGTCTACTATTTAATGCCAGGGAAATTGTTGGAGAGGCTATGCTAAAGGCGCTTTTATAGCTAGTAATAATCTTAAGTTAGAGTTCATTTAATCTATAGAGGTAACATGTGAGAAGGTCTAGACTCTCCTGCTAGGGAAAAACAATTGGGAGATCAGAAAATCTATTATCAAGAGAAGATTGAACATTAGATAGCTAAAAACATTGTTTTTTTTTTTAAAGTTTGCATAAATCTTGTGTATGTTCTTTTGATTTTATAAAAATTATGTATATGACTGGACATATTATTTTATAAGTTTTGATAATGAAATCTATAATCTCTCTCTCTCTCTCTTATATATATATATATATTGTTTTCCTACGTTGAGCATCTAGTGTAGGGCATATGCTCCATCGCAAGCATCCAATCATGAGCAATCAAATGTTCATGATCTTTTTAACTTTTCTACTTTTTTTTTTTTTTTTTTTTTGCAGTCAGATGGTTCGTTCTCTTATGGAACACATGATTTAATGAAATGTGGACAACAACTTGATTATCACACGAAATTGATACCAGTAAAGAGTGATCTATGCTCAAACCTTGAAGAAGAGCTTTTAACCAAACAACTTCACATGTAGTGTTAGCTAGACCAATACTCAGCTTCAGCTAAGGAGCATGCAACGATATGTTGTGTTCTAGTTTTCTATGAGATAGGTGCCTTTCCTATGAACACCACATAATTAGTAACAGATCTTCTAGTTCTTTTGCAGGCAGCCTAGTCTGCATATCAAAACACCCTCAATTACAATGAATTTGTGGAAAGAAATAAGATCCCTTGGCCTAGATTACTCTTTAAATATCTAACCGTCTCAATGCTGCTTCCCAATGATTTCTATATGGTTTCTACATAAATCTGCTCAACACATTTACAGTAAAAAGAATGTCAGGACAAGTAATAGGCTAGTATATCAGCTTACCTATTAGATGTCAATACTTGATAGCATCCTTCATTGGCTCACCATCAATTTGAGACAAAAAATGATTTTGTTCGATTGGAGTTTTTGCATTTTTGGCATTAAGTAAACCAACTTCTTCCAAAATGTCCAATGTATATTGCCTCTATAACAGAAACATATCGCTGCTACTTCTTGCAAGTTCAATTCCTAAAAAATATTTCAACTTACCTAAATTTTTCATGTGAAAAACTTGATTTAAGTAGGCTTTGAAGCCATCAATTTGATCATCTTGATTTCCTTGAATAATAAGGTGATCAACATGTACTAAAACTGCAATGAAGGAGTTGCCTTGCACTAAAGCAAAAAGCGAATAATTTGACTTTGATTAAGCAAATCCATATTTTATGGGTGCATTAGAGAAACCAATTCCTTGGTGCTAGCCTGAGGCCGTAGAGAGATTTATTTAATTTGCATACTCTTCTTTCTCCCTATGCATCATATTCTTGTGGAAGCAGCATATTGTAATCACCCCAAATTTTTCTAAAGGACTATGATGTTTTATCCAAATGCGAAATTCAAATTTAGGCACAAGATTTCCAAAATACTACTCTCAGATCCAAATTAAATCCAAAATACTACTTTTAGATCCAAAACCCAAGTTCAGATCCAAATCAATCATTTAAGACCGATTTGCCCTTCCTTTTGACCATAAAACCTCCTTTAGAGGGTGATTTTAGTCTTTTTCAAACAAGACCGATTTGCCCCTCCTTTTGACCAAAAAAACCTTCTTTTAGAGGGTGATTTTAGTCTTTTTCAAACAAGACCGATTTGCCCCTCCTTTTGACCAAAAAAACCTTCTTTTAGAGGGTGATTTTAGTCTTTTTCAAACAAGACCGATTTGCCCCTCCTCTTGACCAAAAAACCTTCTTTTAGAGGGTGATTTTAGTCTTTTTTTTTAAACAAGACCGATTTGCCCCTCCTTTTGACCAAAAAACCTTCTTTTAGAGGGTGATTTTAGTCTTTTTGGTAAACAAGACCGATTTGCCCCTCCTTTTGACCAAAAAACCTTCTTTTAGAGGGTGATTTTAGTCTTTTTGGGTGGACAAGACTCATTTGCCCTTCCTTTTGGCCAAAAAATCTCTTTTTGGAGGGTGATTTTAGTCTTTTTAGGTCAAAAAAATTCAAATTTTGGGTTTTGGCTCCAAAATCCTCTATAAATACCCCCCCATATCCCCCCTCTTGGGCAAGATTGGTCCTTGGGAGAAACTCTAGTGTATTCTCACTTGAAGACTTAGAGTTTCTCTTGAGCTCTCTCTCTCTCTCCCTCTTCCTCTTTTCATTTCCTTCTCCAACTTAGAGCAAGCACTTTTGGAGCTTCATTCAAAAGAGGATCTTCAAGTAAAGGTGTTCATCTTCCTTAAGTCATTTCCTATTAGAGGTATGTAATCTTCATCTCTCTCATTTCTCTCTTCTTTCTTTTCATTAATGTTCTTATTATTATGTTATTTCTTTCTCTTAAACATAGTGTTGTTGTTGTTTTCATTTTCTCTTCTCATCTTCATCTCCCCATGGCCAAAGGAGATATCACTCAACCTCTTTTTAGAGACAAGAGGCTATGCTCAAATGCACCGGGAGCATGAGAAGATGAGATGATATCTTATTTTATGATTAAATCATGTTCTTTCAAGTATTCTTGTTGTTCTTGTTCTTTCTCTATATTAATATCTTATTGCTCTTTCTTCTCTTCAATAATATATTCTTGTTGTTGTTATTCTTTTCCTTAATGAATATATTTTTGTTGTTATTGTTATTTCATTTCTTCAATAGTCTTGTCCTTGTTATTTTTTTTTTCTTTCTTCTTCCTCTTCCCATGACCAAAGGAGATAGCCCTCAATCTCTTTTTAGAGACAAGAGGCTATGCTCAAGTGCATTGGGAGTGTGAAAAGATGAGAAGATCTTTCGTTTCATGATTGAATCATGTTTTCTATTTTATTAAATATAACATTGTATCTCTTTCTATATTTTCTTCTCATCTTCATCTCCCCACGGCTAGAAAAGGTAGCTCTCAATCTCTTTTTAGAGACAAGAGGCTATACTCAAAGTGCACCGGGAGCATGGAAAGATGAGATGATCTTTCATTTTAATCATGTTCTTTCTTTTCATGAATACATTCTTATTGTTTTTTTTTTGTTTCCTCTTATTTTCCCCTCTTCCTCATTTCTCCATGGCCAAAAGAGATATCTCTCAATCTCTATTTTGGAGTCAAGAGGCTATACTCAAGTGCACCGGGAACATGAGAAGATGAAGTGGTATATCAATTCATAGTTACATCATGTCTTCCCTCCTAATTGAACTTTGTTTTTCCATCATTCTCTTTCTTTCTTTCATTCCTTGAATGTTATCTATAAATTATGCACGCATGATTGCTTGGTTCTTTACTTACATGTGAATGTATGGCGGGAATGAGAGTGTGGTTTAGGGACTCTTTATTTTCATGTTAATTTTTGAGGTTGGGACTTGTCTAACCCGGGATAAACCTTCACGAAAATGTACATATTAATATGCATTTTCATGACATTTTGCGCTAGATTCTTTCTTAATCATCACATTAGGAACCCTAACGAGTGCTTCGTTATGTTGCTTGTTTTCTTTCATACCCAACGGTGGAAGAAATATATCCCTTACAACAAACTAAATAATAACATTCTATATTTATATAAATCATATTTTCCAAAACATTTTCAAAAAGAACCTTCTAATATGGCCTTAGGGACTTAGCTTAAACTCTTGCATGAGTCCAAGCTCCCCTCCGGCCCACATTAAATTTGAAGTTGGTAATTTTAAGTTGTTCGTTGATTTTTTTTAATCTTGTGAAGGTATGGATGTATACACATGTTATATACATTTATGCCAACATGATGACCCCCATCTTTCTCTCTCTATGCTTTCACTTTCTATTTTATAAATTTTCATATGTGCATGAATACGTATGTACATGTGTTCCATCTCCTCTCTTTCAAATATTTATTCCTCTTTTCAAGACAAATATCTTCTCTTATAACATTTCTCATACCCATATATGCGTATGATATTTTTCTTTTCCTCTAAAATCTCTCTTTCTCTTCGAATCAATACATCTTTTTCTCTTTATATGTGATGATATGTACACAAATATGCATGTCTTTCTCTATATCTCTCTCTTTCCTTTCATAAGAGTGTTTTATCTCTTGTATTCTTCTTAACATTCTCATCTCATGAACTTTCTATTTACCAACTTCAATAAGACCACAAATCAAGTAATGACCCAATATTGGAATCATGCTTGATGGTCTACAATCTCTATCCATTTTCAAAAACTTTTCCTTCTTATATATAATAATTATAACAACGAAATCTTAGATGTATGTTGTGGTAGGAATGATATTAGATGAATGTTGTGGTAGGAATGTTTTACTTTTTTCAATCATATAGGGTAAATGCATTCATGCATTCTCACCCACTTTATTTCACTTATGATCACAAGCACCTCTCTAAAAGAACTTAAGCAAGAAGGGATGGAGCTCTAGCTAGGTGGTAACCGAATTAGAGCAAAATCTCAAACCTACTTAAAGTCTTAAGAGAACACTAAAGTGATTTCAAAATGTTTTCACAAGTTTTTCAAATGATATTTACTAGTTTCACTTTTTCCTCAAAACATTTCACTTTTTCAAGCAATTCTTCAAGAACCTTTTCAAAAGTTTGAAACTCCAAACTTTCAATATTTTCTACACCGCATATAGAATCAAAAAGATGTTTAAGTTAAAACGAAATGCATCAATGATAAACATAGTCCTTGGGTTGATTACCCCCGGTAAAGGCGCCGGGAATGGTCGATCCTCGTACCGACGGGCGAGTCCCTTTCTTTCCTCTTTCAAAACAAAAACCTTATTTTTCTGGAGCACTCCAAAACCAATGAAAATTTTGGGATGCAAACAGATGGCGACCGTGATGGGACCCGTTATCGTTTGGCTATGATTATAATTGATGCATTTTCAATAATTTGAACATCTCATACATTGCCAATGATAAAGCATGTCCCCTCTTTTGGCCTCGACCCCATTGGCATTTCATTGTATTGTTTGGTGATTGTGATTGTGATTGTTTTCTTGCACATAAGACTAATTGAGAAGGATCAATCATGTTCACACATATCTATGATCACATACCACCCTTCTCAATTTAGGAGTTGTTTGAAAACCATGTTTGCTCTTCTATTTTAATCTTCAAACTTAGGCAACATTGCATTAGAGACAACTCATTTTATATGATTTCTTATATTTCAAAATTCCTCATACCTATTTGTCCCGGTCATCATGTTGCCGGGCTTGGTCTTTGGCGGTAGCACAAGACTAAGCCTTACAACTAGACCACACCTTGGGCGGAAACGCCCTCTCGTTAGTACCATGAGTGGTAATTTATGGTATATCGACGAGTGATCAAGAAGAAGTTGATGAGCTATACCTTTATTTGCCTAAGGAAGAATCTATGCTCGTACTAAGCCATTTGGGTAAGGTATATAAGCATAACTTGATATCGGATTATCGTGATATAAAATTATCTCAATTAGGTTCCTATACCCAATTTTCTAAAAAAAAAAAAAAAAAAAAAAAAAAAATCATGATAGATGTTTATGTGCGTGAAACCTTATGTGATGATTTGCAACCTCATTCCGCACATCTACCTCATATTGTCTTTGTCAACATAGTCAATGTTTTCCATTAATTCCATCTTTATCTTTTAGAGTCATCATTCAAGATGTATTCTTTCCAACGTGGTGTCACATTCCCTTATGATCACATCCTCTTTGGGGAATGTCCCAAACGGTCCACCTACATTTCTCTTGAGTCTCAACCTTTGGCTCCCGAATGGTATCGGACTTGGCATCCCACCTTCTCTCGGATGTTTCCTTCTTACTTTGAAGAATGTGGGCTAGAGACAGTGGCAGTTGGAGGAATGCAGTCAGTTGATGGAAATTTGGTACATGCAATCGCCGAGCGTTGGAACCCAAGGACCTCCTCTTTTTGGTTTCCATGGGGAGAAATGACAATATTACTAGATGAATTTGCCGAAATACTAGACCTCCCTACCCCAACTTGTGACCCAAATGATCTATTGGAAAAACAATTCCTTATGAACCCAACCAAGGTCAATGCAAATGACCTCATTGCTCACTTTACTGGACGGAAAACTTGGCCTTTAGTAGAAAACCATGAAAATCAAAGCATCAACATGAAAAATTTGTATGAAGAATTTGGAACCTATGTTGAACCTTCTACCCTACCTCGAAAAGCCATAGGGAGAATTAAACATTGTATGATGCTCTGCATAGTAGGAGTGACCCTTTTTACCAATGGAAGTGACCTTTTAGATGTCCGTATTGCCCAACTTTTTCGAGTATGAGGGCATAGAGGGACCCGACACTTGTCAGTAGCAATGACAGCTTTAGCCTTCCTTTACCGAGGACTCACTCGCTTTACCATTGGAGATATCGACTTCATAGAAGGATGCACATATGCTTTACAATTGTGGTTCCTCAAGCATGCGGGACCCCAAGCCAGTCTATTCAGAAACACTGATGGATCATTAACAACCTTGGATCAATACCGTCGTTTGATCGAGCAATTGAATGAAGGAGAGATCATTTGGGATTATTGTGATCGTCGGCAGAGCCTACCTCGATACACTCACCATCATCATGGGCGTACCACACTCTTGGGCCCTTACTTCATAGTTGATTATTGTGCTGATAGATGTATGAGACAGTTCTCTCAAAGACAGAAGATGGTCTCTATGCATGCACCAATTGGAGCTATTCCTGAATTTGACCTTAGTTCTCCTCAATGAACGGCATTGTTTGCAGTAGCTCGACAAGAATGTAAGACACAAATATCATACACTTGGTTCATAGGCCCAGTGGTGAAGAAGGAATATGCTGAGTGGTGGGATGCCAACTGACCACCATCCATCCTTCCCTAAAAGTTTTATGTTGTCAACTTTGTATTCCTTCTGTCGTTGTCATCTTTATTAGTGTCTATGGATGTAACTTTTAAAACTTGTAATGCAATATGAACCTTCATTTTGTCATCATTTCCATCCAATAACTCTATTTTCTTATGTCATAAGGTGAATACTTGAAAGCCAACAAGATGGTTGAAACTAGATCGCAAGCTAAGCAGACTCCTCAAAACGAGGCTTCATCCTCTGAACTCCGTCCAGAAACACTTGGCCTCCCAGCAATCGAGCCAGAAGCTTACTATATGTTCCGTTTGTTCATGGAGCGATTTATGAAGGAGCAAGAAGAGCAAAAGGCTTTGATGGTTACTCCAGAGACGGATAATGAAAAGACTGCCAAGCAGAAAAGAAAGAAGAAAAACAAGTCTTTTGTTGAGGATGAAGACCATTTGAGTTCAGATTCGACAACTAGTAAGGAAGAAAAACCCGAACTGTCTTCTCTCAAAAAGAAAAAGACAACAAAGAAAAATAAAAAGGAAAAAGATGTTATGATAGAAAACAGCTCACCCAGTCCTATCACCACTGAAAGTTCGGAAGAGAAGCCCAAAAGGAAGAGAAAACCTACCAAGAAAGTAAAAAAGACAAAGAAATACATCACTAGCAGCAGCTCAGACAGTGAGAGTTCTGAAGAAAAAGTAAAGGAGATCAAGGGCAAAAAGAAAAAGACTAAGCCAGAATTGGTCGAATCAAGTGATGATGAAAGTCCGACTAAGCGCAGATTCTACGAAATGGAGAAAAGAATGAACAATCTTGAGCTTAGGGGAAGGGGAAACGTTCATACTCATGTGAGGACTACTACCTTGGCATTGAAGGAGACGAAGACGTGAAAGGCTTGCCCAGAGAATTCATCAGATATGATGGAACCACCTGTCCACACGTTCATCTTTCAACCTTTTTCAATGATTGCTACAAAATTCAGACAAATAACAGAGCTTTGTTCCGATATTTTCCAAGAAGTCTTGAAGGCATTGCCGCACAATGGTATAAAGAAAATATCAATCCAATCGAGCTGAAGGAGTTTGACAAGTTGATTAACATGTTTGTTGAAAGATTTGAACAAAATGCTCCCATGGCTCCAACCCTCAGTACTATTTGCAGTCTTCGTCAGAAACAGGGAGAAAAGGCTCGAGAATTCATCCAAAAATGGAGAATGCAATGCAATAAGATGAAGGAGCCCATTTCTGAGACACAAGCCTTGTCACTCATTAGGAAAAATCTTGCCCAACCCTTGAAAAGTCTCATCCGCAATGCCCCGATCAAAACCTTTGCTGAGTTAATTGAACAAGCAAACTCGATAGAAGAAGGGATTGAAGAAGGAGATTTTGATGGAATTATTGCTCCTAAGTACAAAGAAGATGGAAAGAAAGGAGGAAGGACACAACTGCCTGCACAATTCATAGCCAATGCTGGCATTAGAAAGGACCATGATAGTAACTACAAGCATGACAAGGGAGTCAGTTTCAAGAAGAACACACAGTTTCTCAAAGGCGACGATGAAAGGAAGAACAAACACCCAGGTTGGAGCTACGACCGAAAATTCACTCCTCTGAGCCAGTCTCGGGAGAAGATCCTGGAATACCTTCTCGCCAAAGGAACTATCGTCTTGCCAAAAGTGTCAGAGCCTCCGAAAATGATGGGAGGAAATAAAGAAAAACTGTGCAAGTTTCATCGTACCCCTGGTCATGACACTGAGGATTGTTTTGTTCTCAAAAATATTATTCAAGACTTCATCAACAAAGATCTCAAGATTTGTGATGATAGTACCCCTGAGATACTAAGGAATCCATTCCCTGACCACGGAAAGGCGGTAGTAGCCATGATCACTACAGTCACTCCACTTCCGTACTATCCACAAGAGCACATTCGACCTTATATTGGGAGCAGCTCACACAAAATCATGGTGGTAGACCAAGGTAAGGAACCTCTAGATTTCATTGCTATGATGAAAGGCAGGATAGAAAGTTTGCCCAAGAAACTTCCTATGATTCCAAAGACTTTTATCTTACAAGGCGACGAATCATCAAATGACTCCTCAGATGAAGATCCATGATATTTGGACGTTCTCCCCTTGGAAGAGCGTATGGATGAGGGAGACTCGATTCAAGCTTCTAAAAATCAGTCAATTACCTTCTCAGAAAAAGACCTCTCAAAATGGGGATATTTCCATGAAGATGCTCTTTACATCGTTGTTCAGGTCAATGGGATGATGGTGCCACATGTTTTGATTGATGGAGGAAGTGGTTTGAATATTTGTCCTGATCTCACGGCTAAAACATTGGGGTTTCGTGAAAACGAATATCGTTCTGATAATACCAAGATCTACGGATACGATGGCCGAGGCATGAACAACAAAGGTACCCTCGACATGAATGTGATCATTGAAAATACTAGCCATTGCATTGTATTTCATGTGGTAGACGTACCACCATCATACAACCTGCTTTTGGGACGACCTTGGATCCATCAAGTACGAGCGATCCCATCCACTCTTCATCAATGCCTAAAATGGAATTTTGGTCCATCAGTCATCACTGTCCGTGCTGAGGATCCGGTCAAGAGGTTGATGCAACCTATGCTCCCTAGGCCAATTGATCCGGTAGATGTACCGAGCATAAGAACAACAAAGGACAGACCTTTGGAAGAATGGATGCAGAACATGGAGATAGAGGAACCATCCGGGAATGCTTATGCTATTTCAAGCAATCGTGCAAGTTACCAAGAACACCTATTGTATGTTCATTTCATGAAAAACCCCAAGGGTTTTCAGTTGCTTCTGAAAGGTGGCTACCGTCCATTCACTGGCCTTGGGAAAAATGAAGATGGTATCTTGCAACCAATTAGCATATCTTTTCAGATGAACATGAGAGGACTGGGATATCATGAAGGAATTTGAAGAAGATCTTGGGGGCTGATAGTATTCACTTTTGTTTCAAAATCCTCCCATGAATTTTGTAATTTTGAATATCTTTTGTCTCGTCTCATGAGAGAACCCATTCTATGAACTAAGAACTTTTTTTTTTTATATATATGCAAATGCAAGTAATTTTTTTGTTGTCAATTTCGTCCAACTCTTTCCTTTATCCTCTTTACAGGATGTCGGAACTCAATATGTCTCAGTTTATTCTTTTTCCACGAAAGTCCCCCCAGAAAGCATTTATCGAACAAGCAGTCGGTAAAATGGAACCTATGGCAATACCCGAGTCAGAATTACCAGAATTCACTCAGATTCAGAAACAAGAGCATCCCTCATCTTTGGTGAATGATCCAATTGAAGAAATTAATATTGGAACCAGTGAAGATCCTAAAATTCTTCAAATTGACACCAGTTTGTCAGCGAATGAGAAGAAAAGATTGGTGGACTTTCTTATAAGTAACCAAGAAGCTTTTGCTTGGACTTATGAAGATATGCCAGGCTTAGACCCCCAATTGGTTGAACATCGTTTGCCCTTAAATCCTAATTGCAAGCCGATTAAGCAAAAATTGCGCAAGCTTGACCCTCGACTAGAAGGCCCTGTAAAAGAAGGACTAGAGGACTTGCTAAAGGCAAAATTCATTCGTGCCATCGATTACCCCGAATGGTTGGCGAACATCGTGGTGGTCCCCAAGAAAAATGGCAAAGTTAGGTTGTGCATCGACTTTCGAGACTTGAACAAAGCCACACCGAAAGATGATTATCCTCTTCCAAACATTGATCTATTGGTAGACAGTACTGCAGGCCATGCAATGTTTTCTTTCATGGATGGATATTCGGGATATAATCAAATCAAATTAACAGTCAAAGATCAACCTAAGACCGCTTTTACTACACCATGGGGTACTTTTTGTTACACGGTAATGCCATTTGGGTTCAAGAATGCTGGAGCAACCTATCAAAGAGCCATGGCCGCCATCTTCCATGACCAGATGCATAAAATCATGGATGCATATATCGATGACATATTGATCAAATCCAAGACAAGAGAAGATCACATTGAAACTCTTGCCCAAGTATTCGAGAGGCTTTTACAGTACAAGCTTCGCCTGAATCCTTAAAAATGTGTGTTTGGGGTTGAGTCAGGCAAACTGTTGGGTTTCATGGTCAGTAAGAAGGGAATTGAAATGGATCTTACAAAAGCCAATGCAATAATCGATATGCCACCACCTACCAATATCAAGGAGTTGCGAAGCTTGCAAGGACGAATCCAATCCATCAGACGATTCATTTCTAATCTGGCCATGAGATGCGAGCCATTCAACCAGCTACTGAGGAAAGGTGTCAAGTTTGAATGAGGTTTTGAATGCCAACAGTCATTCGAAAGGATCAAGAAATACCTTCTAAATCCACCAATTCTAAAACCACCAACGTTGGGAAGACCACTGCTGCTTTACATCACAGTGAATGAGTCAGCATGTGGCGGCTTTTTGGCACAATATGAGGAAGGAAGTCGCATCGAATATGCAATCTATTACATTAGCAAGACTTTTGTTCAGTACGAAAAGAAGTACTCTCCAATAGAGAAAACTTGTCTGGCATTGGTTTGGATGTGTCAGAAGTTGAGACATTACTTATTGGCTTGTGAGGTCAAGATACTCTCCAAACTAAATCCTCTCAAGTACATCTTGGAACAACCATTCCTTAATGGGCGTATCGCAAAATGGCAAGTTCTGTTGATGCAATATGATCTTGAATATGTATCTCAAAAGTCAATCAAAGGACAAACAATTGCGGATCAGTTAGGAGACTTCCCTCAATACGAAGAAATCAGAACAAATGATGAGTTTCCAGATGAACATGTACTAAGATTGGAAACGGTTTCGACATGGAAGATGTACTTTGACGGGTCCAGAAATGTGATGGGAGCAGGCATAGGCATCTTACTCATCACTCCAGAATGCGAAATGATCCCGTACTCTTTGAAACTTGATTTTCCATGTACCCATAACATGGCTGAATATGAAGCCCTCATACAAGGACTTCGTTCTTTATTGAGTTTTCAAGTGAAAAGAGTGCATGCCTTCGGCGACTCTCAGCTTATTATAAACCAAGTGAATGGAGAATGGCAAGTCAAAGATGAAAAGTTGGTGCCATATCAAGAAATTGCTACCTCCTTAATCTGTCAATTCGAAGAAGTACAATTGGCTCACGTAAAGAGAGAAGGTAACCCTATTGCGGATGGCCTCGCGAGCTTAGGATCAACCATCACTTTTCGAACCAATGAAGCAATCCGCTCTTTTGAGATTGGAAGATTAGAACACCCTGCTTTTGAAACGATGGCGCATGTTCATCATATCCAAGGGGGGATACGCCTTGGTACCATGACATCAAAAGGTATATTGAAAGCGGAGAATTCCCGACTGAAATGTCTAAAAATGAACAAAAACAATACAACGTATGTCAGCAAGGTACTTTATCCTAGCAGGGGTATTATACAGACGTGGATTTAGCACTGAATACTCTCGGTGCCTTGATGAAGATGAGGCAAAGAAAGTAATCGAAGAATCACATCGAGGAGATTGTGGAGGCCATGTTGGTTACCAAACCCTCACCAAAAAAATAATTCGAGCAGGGTATTATTGGCCTACCATGCAAAAAGATTGTCACCAATTTGTCAAAAGATGCAAAGAATGTCAACTGCATGCTCCAGTAATTCATGCCCCAGCATCTCACTTGCATTCTGTGACATCTCCTTGGCCGTTTTCAATGTGGGCCTTTGACATAGTCGGACCGATATCCCCTGCAGCTTCTAACGGCCATAAGTATTTTCTTGCTGCAACAGATTATTTTACCAAGTGGGTAGAAGTCGTCACACTTAGAATGGTGGAAGGACGTCATGTAGTGTCCTTCATTCACAAAAATCTTCTTTGCAGATTTGGAGTCCCTCATGACAATGAAACTCATTTCAAGAATGAAAAGATGAGGCAGTTGTGCAGCAAATACCACATCACGCACCATTTTTCAGCTCCTTATTACCCCCAAGGCAATGGACAAGCAGAGGCTACCAACAAGATCCTGATCCGCATCTTGGAACGGACAGTAGAAACAGGAAGAGATTGGCATGAAAAGATGCACAACGCTCTATGGGCATATCGCACCACTATGAGAACTCCAACAAATGCCACTCCAGCAGAGCTAGTCTATGGAACAGAAGTGGTTCTACCATTACATGTGTTGAAACCTGCTTTGAAGTTCGCTTCTCTCATAGAGCTCCCTCTTACTCAATATCAACAAAAAAGGCTAATGCAACTCGATTTGCTAGATGAACAGACAATTTGCCAAGTCAGTTATCGAGAGACAGTTCAAAGTGAATGATTCGGTCCTACGATCTTCAGTGTACCTGAGAGGACGACCACGAGGCAAGTGGGCACCAAATTGGGAAGGCCCATATGTCATTAAGGAAGTTTTGCCCCACAATTCATACCGACTAATTGATGCTGATGGGGTGGAATTTGCCGATCCTGTTAATGCCCTTCACCTCAAGAAATTTTATGCCTAGTTCTCTTGTATTCATTTTCCAATCAATGTCAAACATTTGTGTTTCCACATCGACTATTCAATCTAGATTCTTCCCAGTTGTAAAACATGACAATTACACTGGGGCATTTTTATTTTTATCGCTCAGGGCTTGAGAGCAACCCATGCAGGTAAAGGGTTAAACCCGCAATATGAGGGCAACCCATGCAGGCAAGGGGTTAAACCTGCAATGCTAGCCAAAGCATCCGATGCAGGCAAAGGGGTTAAACCTGTGCTACAAGCCAAAGCAACCCACACAGTTAAAGGGTTCAACTTGTGATGCAAGTCAAGGCAACCCATTCAGGGGGGTTAATCCTGAATTTGAAATCGGCAAACCCATGCAGGTAAGGGGTTAAACCTGCAATTTAAGCTCAAACAACCCATTCAAGTAAGGGGTAAAACCTGAAACATCTCTATGAAAATATCTTGCTTGAAAAATTTGTGGCGTTTATCTTTGTCACTAAGCACGGCTAACACCGGCTTATTAACAAAGAGGGGCATCTGTAATCACCCCAAATTTTTCTAAAGGACTATGATGTTTTATCCAAGTGCGAAATTCAAATTTAGGCACAAGATTTCCAAAATACTACTCTCAGATCCAAATTAAATCCAAAATAGAACTCTCAGATCCAAATTAAATCCAAAATACTACTTTTAGATCCAAAACCCAAGTTCAGATCCAAATCAATCATTTAAGACCGATTTGCCCCTCCTTTCGACCATAAAACCTCCTTTAGAGGGTGATTTTAGTCTTTTTCAAACAAGACCGATTTGCCCCTCCTTTTGACCAAAAAAACCTTCTTTTAGAGGGTGATTTTAGTCTTTTTCAAACAAGACCGATTTGCCCCTCCTTTTGACCAAAAAACCTTCTTTTAGAGGGTGATTTTAGTCTTTTTCAAACAAGACCGATTTGCCCCTCCTCTTGACCAAAAAACCTTCTTTTAGAGGGTGATTTTAGTCTTTTTTTTAAACAAGACCGATTTGCCCCTCCTTTTGACCAAAAAACCTTCTTTTAGAGGGTGATTTTAGTCTTTTTGGTAAACAAGACCGATTTGCCCCTCCTTTTGACCAAAAAACCTTCTTTTAGAGGGTGATTTTAGTCTTTTTGGGTGGACAAGGCTCATTTGCCCTTCCTTTTGGCCAAAAAATCTCTTTTTGGAGGGTGATTTTAGTCTTTTTAGGTCAAAAAAATTCAAATTTTGGGTTTTGGCTCCAAAATCCTCTATAAATACCCCCCCATATCCCCCTCTTGGGCAAGATTGGTCCTTGGGAGAAACTCTAGTGTATTCTCACTTGAAGACTTAGAGTTTCTCTTGAGCTCTCTCTCTCTCTCCCTCTTCCTCTTTTCATTTCCTTCTCCAACTTAGAGCAAGCACTTTTGGAGCTTCATTCAAAAGAGGATCTTCAAGTAAAGGTGTTCATCTTCCTTAAGTCATTTCCTATTAGAGGTATGTAATCTTCATCTCTCTCATTTCTCTCTTCTTTCTTTTCATTAATGTTCTTATTATTATGTTATTTCTTTCTCTTAAACATAGTGTTGTTGTTGTTTTCATTTCTCTTCTCATCTTCATCTCCCCATGGCCAAAGGAGATATCACTCAACCTCTTTTTAGAGACAAGAGGCTATGCTCAAATGCACCGGGAGCATGAGAAGATGAGATGATATCTTATTTTATGATTAAATCATGTTCTTTCAAGTATTCTTGTTGTTCTTGTTCTTTCTCTATATTAATATCTTATTGCTCTTTCTTCTCTTCAATAATATATTCTTGTTGTTGTTATTCTTTTCCTTAATGAATATATTTTTGTTGTTATTGTTATTTCATTTCTTCAATAGTCTTGTCCTTGTTATTTTTTTTTTTTTCTTTCTTCTTCCTCTTCCCGTGACCAAAGGAGATAGCCCTCAATCTCTTTTTAGAGACAAGAGGCTATGCTCAAGTGCATTGGGAGTGTGAAAAGATGAGAAGATCTTTCGTTTCATGATTGAATCATGTTTTCTCTTTTATTAAATATAACATTGTATCTCTTTCTATATTTTCTTCTCATCTTCATCTCCCCACGGCTAAAAAAGGTAGCTCTCAATCTCTTTTTACAGACAAGAGGCTATACTCAAAGTGCACCGGGAGCATGGAAAGATGAGATGATCTTTCATTTTAATCATGTTCTTTCTTTTCATGAATACATTCTTATTGTTTTTTTTTTGTTTCCTCTTATTTTCCCCTCTTCCTCATTTCTCCATGGCCAAAAGAGATAGCTCTCAATCTCTATTTTAGAGTCAAGAGGCTATACTCAAGTGCACCGAGAACATGAGAAGATGAAGTGGTATATCAATTCATAGTTACATCATGTCTTCCCTCCTAATTGAACTTTGTTTTTCCATCATTCTCTTTCTTTCTTTCATTCCTTGAATGTTATCTATAAATTATGCACGCATGATTGCTTGGTTCTTTATTTTCATGTTAATTTTTGAGGTTGGGACTTGTCTAACCCGGGATAAACCTTCACGAAAATGTACATATTAATATGCATTTTCATGACATTTTGCGCTAGATTCTTTCTTAATCATCACATTAGGAACCCTAACGAGTGCTTCGTTATGTTGCTTGTTTTCTTTCATACCCAACGGTGGAAGAAATATATCCCTTACAACAAACTAAATAATAACATTCTATACTTATATAAATCATATTTTCCAAAACATTTTCAAAAAGAACCTTCTAATATGGCCTTAGGGACTTAGCTTAGACTCTTGCATGAGTCCAAGCTCCCCTCCGGCCCACATTAAATTTGAAGTTGGTAATTTTAAGTTGTTCGTTGATTTTTTTTAATCTTGTGAAGGTATGGATGTATACACATGTTATATACATTTATGCCAACATGATGACCCCCATCTTTCTCTCTCTATGCTTTCACTTTCTATTTTATAAATTTTCATATGTGCATGAATACGTATGTACATGTGTTCCATCTCCTCTCTTTCAAATATTTATTCCTCTTTTCAAGACAAATATCTTCTCTTATAACATTTCTCATACCCATATATGCGTATGATATTTTTTTTTTCCTCTAAAATCTCTCTTTCTTTTCGAATCAATACATCTTTTTCTCTTTATATGTGATGATATGTACACAAGTATGCATGTCTTTCTCTATATCTCTCTCTTTCCTTTCATAAGAGTGTTTTATCTCTTGTATTCTTCTTAACATTCTCATCTCATGAACTTTCTATTTACCAACTTCAATAAGACCACAAATCAAGTAATGACCCAATATTGGAATCATGCTTGATGGTCTACAATCTCTATCCATTTTCAAAAACTTTTCCTTCTTATATATAATAATTATAACAACGAAATCTTAGATGTATGTTGTGGTAGGAATGATATTAGATAAATGTTGTGGTAGGAATGTTTTACTTTTTTTCAATCATATAGGGTAAATGCATTCATGCATTCTCACCCACTTTATTTCACTTATGATCACAAGCACCTTTCTAAAAGAACTTAAGCAAGAAGGGATGGAGCTCTAGCTAGGTGGTAACCGAATTAGAGCAAAATCTCAAACCTACTTAAAGTCTTAAGAGAACACTAAAGTGATTTCAAAATGTTTTCACAAGTTTTTCAAATGATATTTACTAGTTTCACTTTTTCCTCAAAACATTTCACTTTTTCAAGCAATTCTTCAAGAACCTTTTCAAAAGTTTGAAACTCCAAACTTTCAATATTTTCTACACCGCATATAGAATCAAAAAGATGTTTAAGTTAAAACGAAATGCATCAATGATAAACATAGTCCTTGGGTTGATTACCCCCGGTAAAGGCGCCGGGAATGGTCGATCCTCGTACCGACGGGCGAGTCCCTTTCTTTCCTCTTTCAAAACAAAAACCTTATTTTTCTGGAGCACTCCAAAACCAATGAAAATTTTGGGATGCAAACACATATACACAGTTTTTTGTAGATCACCATAAAAGAACCCATTGTAGACATTCGTCTGATACAACTTACAGTCAATAAGCATCTCATGATCACGAGTTTCGCAATAGGTGCATATGTTTCTGTATAGTCAAGGCCTTCAACTTTGGCATAGTCTTTGGCTATGAGATGAGATTTAAGCCTCCCCACTAGTCCATCTTTTTTATATTTAACTCTATACACACATCAGCAGCTAATTGATTTTGGTTTAACATCTTGAGGATTGCACATAAGTCTCCAAGTGCCACTATCCTCCAATGCCTTCACCTCAGCTGCTATGGCTTGACACCAACATTCTTGTTGCACTGCCCCCTCGTAGGATTTAGGTTTAGATCATAATTTCTTGGAGCAAGAAAATTTATTGAAGGAGACAAACCTCCAAAGTTGGTATAACGAGAAGAATGACCTGAACTTGATGGAGACTGATTTGTCAACTCATGAAAACTTGCATTACAATAGAAATATTTTAAAAGAATTGAAGGCCTTCGTTGTCTTTGTGACCGGTGTACATAGGATGACATTTCTAATGTTTGGTTAGTTCCAATCTGATTGTTCAATGATTCAATTTGAATTTCTGATTTAACAGGAATAGGTTCCAAATTTCAGAGATACTTTCTGCTAAGACATGTTTAGCTAGACTGTTTTCAGATGAAGAATGATTTTCGGCTGATGACATGGGACTCTTATTTGGTTCTTGACATGGCCTTTTTTCTCCTGCATGATCAAAAACAGGTAAAGGAAAAATAGAACTCAATTTTTTATTGTGAGATGATTGAATTGTCAAAATGTTTTCAAAGAATTTAATGTCCCTGTTTGCAAAAACGTTTTGAGTTTCAAGATCAAAAACTTTGTAGCTTTTCTATTGTAAGGGTTTCCTAGAAATATACATTTTTTGACTCTTTGATCAATATTTCTTTTAGGACTCAACACAGTTGCAAAGCATAAAACAACTGAAGACACTCAAATGAGTGTACAGAGGCTTTTTTCCAAACAATATCTCATATGGCGTCTTGTTTTTTGGAATAGGAGATGCTTAAGATGCATTGCCCCCAAAAAGTTATAGGTAGATTGGCTTGAGACCTCAATGATCATGCTAGGGCAAGGATGTGTAGATGCTTAATACACAACTATATTTATGGGAAACTCTAAGATCAGCAAAGAATTTATTGAATTCTTGGTTGAAAAAAAATTGTTCCATTATCAGTCCTAATTTGGTGGATCTTTTTGGTAGTGATTATTAACAAATTTGAAAGAATTTTGAAGTGCCATTGTTTCAGATTTGTGTTTCATTAAGAAAACTCATGTGCCTCGACTAAAGTTGTCAACAAGTAATGAAAAAATGTGGCCTAGTTAAAGACACTTTTAAACAAACTGAAAGGGAGCATCTGTTGCTATATTGCTGAAAGGAAATGGAAAACTTGGTGCTTGAAAATCACACAAACTTCACAAACTCTTTCATCAAACTGTAAATTTTGATCATAAACAGAAAAAAACTTATGTCTAGAACTTGAAGGATGTCCTAATCTACTGTGCCAACCATTATATCTAAAGCAGACAGAAGAGGCAATTGGCCGACCAGATTTCATGGATCTCTAAAATAGTACAAGCCGTTCTTGAGTTCAGCCAAGCCAGTCCTCATCGATGTTCTCAAGTCCTGCAGCAAACAGTTAGATGAGCCAAAACAGAGGGCACAATTTGATGATTTATTGAGTTGACTAACAAAGATTAGGTTGAACTTAAAATTTGGAACCAAGCAGACACTCGTGAGCACAACGTTTGGTGACAGTCTAATATCGCCTTGATAAGTGGCATGAACAAGAGAATTATCTGGAAGTCTAATTCGAAAGGGATACAATAATTTCACGGATGAGATTTAATGTTGATATTGAGTAAGTCATGTGGTCACTTGCTCCGCTATCAACAATCCATTTCATTACCTTGGATTGAAGACATACCAGTGAAATGGGCTTGAGAAGACGTGGAAAGAAGTTGGATCAGCTGATGACATTCATCCATTGTGAAGGTCGGTGCAGCACTATTGCTGTTGTCTTTGCTAGTAGCAGATGAGGCTGCAGCATTGTTAACAGAAGCTATTTGGAGATAGATTTGAACCACCACTCTGATTATTAAACTTCTAATCATTGTGTCCTTTCTGATTTGGATAACCATGAAGCTTGAAGCGCCTCTCATGGGTGTGACCGTTCATTTGACAGTAGGTGGAAAATATTTGATCTCTCTTACCCATTTTTCCTTTCTGGTCTTCAGCATCTGATTTAACAGCTGCAAGACCCACATAATCAGATGATGGAGTTACTCTAGCTTCTCTATGCTTTTCCTCTTGAAGTACTAGTGCATAGACGCTTCCATTCAAAGGTAAGGAGCCATCAATAGAATCTGACCTCTAATAGTAGTACTGTAGGTGTCGTTTAAGACCATTAAAAATTGCACTACCTTGTCTTTGTTGTATTTCTGAAAATCTTTATGGCACCGCATGAAGAAGTAAGCAGAAGGTCATAAGAGGAAAGCTGGTCCCATAAGGCTTAGAGCTTTGTATAATAAGTTGAAATACACAGGCTATCTTGAACATGCCAATTTATGGAAGTTTTAATATGAAACTTTCATGGAACTGCACTTTGGGTAAAACGATCACATAGATTGACCTGCACTTCTCTAGCAGATGTGGCGTAAAGGACACTAGGAACAATGTCACTACATAAAGAATTTACCAACCATGAGAGTACCATGCTATTGCATCTGGACAAGTAGATAGACTTAGGAGAAGACGATGCTGGAGCTGGCAATGGTCCATCCACGAAACCAATTTTATTTTTGGCTGCTAAGGCCATCAACATTGATCTGCTTCACGTCCCATAATTGTCGCGGTTCATGGATTGATTCACGAACAGAGCACCATGGTTCATCAACTGTGGTGTAGGTAGTATGGGTTTGAGAAGTCTGTGCTGAAATCGCTTCCTTGAGAGTCTGACCCATTGAGATTGGAATTTCACCATGAGATGACTGTGGAGGAGGCGGTGGTGTTGCCATATCTAGAACCTGAATGAGTCAGCAACTAATGAAGATAAAAGAGAGATGAAGATTGCCTGATAAAACGAAGACAAGCAGAAGCTTATCTGCATTGCTCTGGTACCATGATAAAGTCAGAAGACTAAGAAATTTTGCAGAGATGCATAACAAGAAAACAAAGCAGGCTGAGATAAAACAGGGAGAGAGCAGAATGGGTAGACAAAGAGAGATGCTTTCTTAATCAGAAGAAAACGAATTATACAGGCATATAAACAATCTATAGAACAGAAAAATCAAAGGAATCTTGACAAAGTACTTATTTTCCGTTCTTACAATAAATTATAAACATTATTATCAATAAGATAGTCTTTGTTTTCTGATGGACGATAAGGTAAAACGTATTGATTCTCTCCACTAACAGGATAACAATGTGACTGCATCTCATCATGAGAGAACCTTTTAGAGACTTCTTTGCTTGAGGCAAAGCATATTTGTCCACAATATCCTGTGTTTCGTGGTGAAATAAAAGTGAAAATCTTATGTCCATATGTATTTGGAATTAATTAATTCCATGGACTTCACATATTTGATATTAAACAGATCATATTTACACCGATGCTGCAACAGTGTGGAAATGAAAAATCCCCCATATGAAGCACGACAACATTATTTATGCCTTGCAAGTTAAAAGCATTTTTAAGAAACTTTACAGATTGAAGGTTTGTTTACTGACTGTACTGGGCCTCTGATATTTTACTCCATGTTTGTGGCAGAAGATATAACCTGCTACGCATGCTATGGCGCAGGCTCAAGCCATCGAGCCGTAGTTGTCTATAATAGTAGTGATCAGTGGTCACAATCTCTACATAGATGGTGTTCTTTGTGTATAGATGGTGCAACATTTCACCCTGCATATAAGAAGGACCATTTTGTAATTAATTCAGTTAAGTTCATGCGGCAGTTTCAAAGAAAATGAGGTCCAAATGTGATATACAGGAAACACATCTCTAGTTAGACTATAAAAATATGGGTCTTTACTGTGGAAACATCATAAAATACATGCAAAACATCAATAAAACCTTTACTGACGTTTTAATCAACGTACCCATGAAATAGATATCATACAACATTTCATTGATGAAAAGAGAAACATTATAAAAGAAGACTCTTAGAGGTCGTTTGATTGCTGTCCACTGGGATAGGACGGACAGGATGTCCTGTCCATTGCACTACTGTCTTGTCCTCATGGACAATGGTGTTCCTTGTCCACCGTTTGGGGGCCGTTTGATGACCAGAAATATACTTCTGGAAAAAAATTTCCAGAAAAAAATTTCTGGAATTAAAGAATGGGAAATACTTTTCAGTTTTTCCAAAACCACCTTCTGTTTGTTATAAAGGAAACATTTTTCTGAAAAAAAAAATTCTTAGTTTGGTGGAAATGGTGAGGAAGAACGAGGAAGAAGGGAAGAAGGAGGGAGGAAGAAGAAGGGAGCGAGGGAGGAAGGGAAGGGAAGGGAAGGGAAGAGGAGGAAGAAGGAGGAGGAGGAAGAAGGTAAGGAAAGGGAAGGAGGAGGAAGAAGGGAAGGGAAGAGAGGAGGAGGAAGAAGGAGGAGGAAGCAACCGTCTGCTGAAACCCTCACCTAAACCATCTTCCCCTCTTCTCCTTCCCTCCTCGCCGTGCCCTCTTCTCCTTTCCTTCTTCCCCTCTTCTCCTTCCCTTCTTCCCTTCTCCTTCCTCGCCGTGCCCTCTTCCCCTCCTTCCCTCCTCGCCGTGCCCTCTTCCCCTCCTTCCCCTCTTCTCCTTCCCTTCTTCCCTTCTTCTTTCTCCCTCCTTCCCTTCTTCCTCCTCCCTCCTTCCCTTCTTCTTTCCTCCCTCTTCCTCCCTCCTTCTCTTCTTCCTCCTCCCTCCTTCCTTCTTTCTCCCTTCTTCTCCTTCCCTTCTTCCCTTCCTCTTCCTTCCCCTCCATTCTTCCTCCAACGGTCTAAAAAAAATTTCCAGAAAAATTTTTCTACCCCTCTGGCTGGGAAAATTTTTCTGGAAATATATTTCCAGAATCACCTCCAACGGTCCAAAATTTTTTTTCCACATTTGATGAATTGGAAAAAAAAATTTAAATTTGAAATAAATTCCCTCTCCTATAGTAGATTTCCTGCCCATCAAACGGGCCCTTGATGATTTTAGGAACAGAATACTATGTTCATCTTGTCTAGCGTTTGTTTCGCAAACGTCTGTTCTGTCCATCTTGTCTGGCGTTTGTTTTAAGAGGGATTTTCTCGTGAACCACTTTGGGTTTAAGAGGGATGTCAATGGTTTCGATGCAATATGACATTGTGTTCAAACCCGAATTCAAGTAAACAAATTTGATAATATATATCCAATTATGACCAAATGATCACTACATTCACTCCACAAATTGTATAATCATTATAAAAAACGAAATTTCGTCTATGATATGTGATTGGGACAAATAGAGACAAGAGTAGGCAACATTACAATTTCCTTCTCTTTTTTTTTCTTGCTCTTATGTTCTTCAATAAAGTACCGCAAAAAAGGCTCTGCCTTCATGATGACAAATGGTAAGCAACCAAGGCTGTTTGTTTCCTCTCTCGCTCTTTCTCTTGTTCTTGGGCATTGCGTATAGGCCATAGGTTACGCATTCTTCTGTAGCAGCTAAGATCACGGACTCACGTAGTACTTGAAATGTAGAGATTCGTCAAACTCAGATGAACTGAGTGACCAAGAGCTGTTGTTGATCTTCCCTTCAAAATTAACAGGAATGACGCCAAATTCTTGGAGGAAAGGACACCGGCGACATTCATTCAATGTTAAAACATGATGCCGCTAATCTCGTCAAAGGCCTGACACACACCCATTGCACGTCTGATCACCATAAATAAAAATTTGTAAAGCAGAAATATATGCCCTATGACATGTCTGATCGGTTCTAAAGAAACATGCTTAAGTTCATGTGCGTAGAGAAAAACTCAACCTCACATATGAGAAATTCTAACAAAAAAGCATGCACATTCAAAAAATTCAAGTTCGCATATGACAATTCTAGCCAAACATAGATAAACCACAAACATGCCATCATATACATGAAAATTAAGCAAAAAACAGGTAAGTTCAAACTTACATAATGCAATTCTATGCAAAAGAGACAAACTCAAATTTACATATGGTGATTTGATTCTAGACTAATTAGAATAAAATCTCAAATTTATAGATCTAGAGATGGAAGTTGGCAACTACTCACTTTTGCTTGATGCGATTAAGCCACTTGAGCCTTCAACCATCAAGAATCTGCTACTGGTGGTGTGCTGGCTGAAAGAACAATAAGGGGGGGTCTTGCTTGCTATTGGTTGCAACATGGAGGGATAAAAGAGGAAACTTAGCTTCATGAAGCCCAGGAGAAATTAAAAAAGCAGAAATTACTTGAGTTGGAAGAATGCACTTTTACTTAAAAATCATTTACTGTAATTAATTCTAAGAAATGAAGCATTAAATGAGGCACTTTTCAGGCCCATAAGCATTTATCAGTTAAGTAAGGTTAAACTGTTCAGCAACTTACAAACGAAGAACTGCGTTAGTGCCCTTTCACCTCCCATTTTCTCATTCTTTCTCACCTTTTTCTGTATGTTCATTTTTTCCATTCTCTCTAAACTAAATTCATGTGCACATTTAGATTGATCGATTTTAATGAAGAGAAAATACCTGAAAATCAGTTTCAGAATAACATGATTAACAGAAGATCCCATTCATTTGTTTGTGCCCATGCCATACTTTGTCTCGCCCTTTCTCTTTCTTTCCTTCTCTCCTTCTCCTTGTCTCCGCCCGAGCTGCTCCGTCTCCACTCCCGGGCTGCCCTTTCTCCTCCATCTCCGCCCCGTCTCTGCCCCCGAGCTGCCCCTTCTCCTCCGTCTTCACCCCGGTCGCTGCCCTATCCCTTTCTCTTTCTATCCTTCTCCCCCGTCTCCGCCCCCGAGCTGCCCTCGCCCTTTCTCTTTCTCATCCTGAAGATCTATTGCATCCTCACCATGCAGATCCTCCTCACCGTCGTGGTCTGTGCCCTTCCGTTTTTTTTCTGTTCTTGAAGATTCCCACATACTTGCAATCCATCAGACTGATATCTTATTGATATTATTTAAATGAAAAAATTGTAAATGGTCTGCCAAATAACATGGTCCTGCGCCTGGCCAAGGGGCAGTAAAGATTGTGCTAGGATTGCGGTTTTCAAACACCTGATTTGGCACCAAAGAATAGGGTGTAAGTTAGGAAGTCATACTTGAAGCAGTAAGGAGGTTTTTTTTTTTGGCACAGAGGCATTTCAGGTGGACGAAAGAAGAGAGTAACTACAGGTATGCTCCTGAGCTTTTCCCCTTCCCATCTTGGAAGTAACGCATTTAGGGTGCGTTTGATGCACCGGGTGATTTCCGTTTTTTCGGAAAAAAATGTACGGGCGGGTGGAATTCCACCCGCCCGCCTAAACACGCATCAAACGGGGTGAATTTCACCCCGTTTAACACGTAACGTGAGCGGGTGGAATTCCACCCGCTCGAAAGTCCGAGCTCCACCCGCGCTCGAGTCTCATCCCCTCCCCCCCCGCTCGACTTTCCCCCTCATTTCGTCCCTCTGCCCGCAGCTCCTCCTCTCGCTCGAAGAGTACTCTCGAAGAGTCTGACCTGCATCTCCCGCTCCCACCGTCGCCGCACAGACGGTCGCTGCTCCGCGTCTCTGCCGGTGACCTTTCCCCCTTTCTCTCTTGCTCTCTGCTGCTCTCATCTCCTCCCGCGTGAGTGCCCTAATCGGTAGCACAGCACTTCCTCTTTCTCCCGCTCCCACCGTCGCCGGTCCGCCGTCACCGCACTGACGGTCGCCGCTCCGCGTCTCTGCCGGTGATCTTTCCCCCTTTCTCTCTTGCTCTCTGCTGCTCTCATCTTTTCCCGCATGAGTGCCCCAATCGGTGGCCAAGAATCTGTAGCACAACACTTCCTCTTTCTCCCACTTCTCCCTCGCAGGTTTGGAGGCATCTCCCTTCCTCTTTTTCTCCCGTTTGATTGCTCTCTGATGCCGTCCTTATCTCCATTTCTCTGTTGCTCTAATAATTTTTTTTTTGGCATCTCATGAACATGGAAGACAGGCCTGCAGCCGCGAACCCCACGGTCGCCGCTCCTCCGATCCGCCATCGCTGTTGCTTTTGCCCTGGTATTCTCATCTTCTGGTATTTCTCAAATCCCTTTTCTTGTGATTTTAGAATAGCATAGCTCTTCACCGGCAGGGAAGAAGGTTCTTCCCTTCGACAGAGTGTGTCTGGTGTTAGCTTTTGGAGAAAAAATGTTCTGCTTGGCTTGCACAAAGAGGACGATTTGCTGTTCCAAGTTTTGGGCATTTGAAACTGTTATGCTTTGACAGATTTAGATCTAAACCTTCTTCTAACAGCACTAAGACCTACTGCAATTTACCTGTCTGATCCTAAAATGGGATCTGTTATGCTTGGCTTGCACAAGAAATGGTACCTACTGCAATTTTCCTGCATCATGCTTTGATAGACAGCATCTTTTCCTGCATCATGCTTTGATAGACAGCACCTCCTTCTGTTGGAAAAACATGCATAGAACTTCATTCTTAGATTTGAACGTCTGATGCAGATCTTTAGCTTTGCACGGTTGAATCCGTGTGACGTAGCTTTGATAGGTTTAATGTGCAGTTATAATTAAGCTGCTTTGATACCAAGTTAGCAACTAATTAAATTGGCTAAACTTTGATGAACAGAAAACTACAGTCCTACAGTCCTAAAATTGTAAACATCCGTAATTTTTCTCTTAAAACTTAGTAGTGTCGTGCATAAAAGGCTAAAAACATGCTGTTATTTTGATTTTCTCCAAATTTTCCTATTTTCCTTTGCTCCCAGTTGTGAGCCATTTTACCTCATTAACACATGAAACACTTCGTTGCAAGTCTTGTTTTGTCACTACGTTGCCATAAATCTATTTGGTAACTGTGCACCTCACTTAAAGTCAAGAATGAATATCTGCACAACAAATACAGTGTGCAATTATGTAGGCCATTAGGTGTTGTCGATGTCAATGCAACGGAAGAGAAAGAAGTGATGAAGATGAATGGACGGACTCACATTCCACTTTTCTTGATTGCTTGTTTTGTTACTACTTGTTTTCTTTGTTGGATTTGTACTCGTTAAAGTCCATTGTCACAAAAAACGCCGTTTTTAAAAAAAAAACATGTATTTAACGTCAAAAACAGTTCTGCCGTATAATACCCGTATTATTCTCGTTTTTTTTTTAAATGTCAAAAAATAAAAAACATGTACAATACCCGTTTAATACCCATATTATACGTTATTTTCCCTTTTTTGCCATTATTTTCCCGTTTTTTGTCGTTTTTTATTAATTATTATTTTTTATAATCTTTAAGATATATTAAATGTTTAATTTTTAAAAAAAATTTGCCGAACTTTTTCCGTTTTATTCCGATATATAAAACTTTGCCGTATTATACCCGTTTTTTTACTCGTCGTTTAATACCTGTCCTCGTTTTTTGTGACAATGAAAGAGAGTCTGCGTTCCTTGATGTGCTATTCCGTGGTATGGAACGTCTCACCTATTTATACCCCTTGTTTTCTATGTGTCTTGATTGTTCTTTGTCTTGACGTTTGTGTTGATTGTATCGAAACAGAACCTGTCTGTTCTGTTCGGCGGTGTTCCAACACAATCAAACGACTGTTAGTGATGCCAGGAGAGAAACGTCAATCAAAACCTAATTTGACGTGTTATGTTCACATCCTTTTTATTGACGCGTCCTTAAAAAATTTGATATGCCAAAGCCGGAAATTGAGGAATACGTGGGGCTTTATAGGCGTTCTAAGTGTGATTGCCTCTTATTAGACGATTTCTTATAAAAAGCACGGTGTTATAATAGTGCCGTATTGTGCGCAACCTTGTTGAACTTTTTCCCATTTTCATGTTAATCTTATTTAATTAACTTACTATAACCTCTTATCCAGGCCACATTATGTTTGCGAAAATTGATTTGAGTCCGTTGGTTTGACTCGAGTCAGTGGTAAATAAGGAGGCCATGTGTTGTACATCTTCTTTTGATATGTTTGAAATTTTCTTATTTGCAATTTTTATATATATTTGTCATTTACCTTTTGGGAAAGCATTACCAATTCACATTTGATTCAACTGATTCCTCTAATAACATTACTCGTCTCCTCACCAGGAGTTAGGAGGCAACAATAGTGAATTGGATATACTACCCATAATCATAAATATCGTTGACAGGTTTTAAAGGGGAAGGGTTTAGAGAGGTATTTTGGGGAAAATTTTGAGAAAAAATCGGCAACTTTTTAGAAAATAAAAAATCCTAAAAATTAGGGAAAAAGTAAAATAAATGAAAAATGATAAAAATGATGTTTTGGTACTTAATTATAGAAATGAAAATAAATAATGTAACTTAACTAGTACTTTTAAACTTTAAAACAAAAATAATGTAAAAATGATGAAGAAAAAGCACGAAAAAATGCGAAAAATTTATCTGAGAGTTTTGTACAAAAAAAAAAAAAGTGAAAATGACAGGTTTTTTGGTCATCACTATTTTTAACTTTTTTATTGAATCTTTTTTGAAAAGGACCATTTTTATAACTATGCTCTGTAGCATAAATATGAGCTGATAGATATTGCCCCCAACAGCAAGATGGAGCGGCTTTACAATAGAAGCTACATAGGAAAGATTTTCATCGGTTACGCATTGATCACTTTAACGCCTCTATATCTTGCGTCATTTCTCACCAGTCCTCCAGGCTGTAAACAACCATATTCTCAGCTTGCATCACGACAGGCGACTGTTCATGATATTGTGGTGGTTTTTTGTTTGTTGATTATTTGATTCTGTTATATTCTTCCCTCTAATTCAATAAAGGTAGGAGGCCTACCCTCCAACGGAGCGTTTTGCGATCATGAACCCGTGGTGCCACAATTGTAATAAATTTAAAAGAAATTGGGAAACAATGTCACCCAAGCTCTTGGGAATTGGATTTCAGTGAGAAGGCATACTAATTACAGAGCGGAGGAATCAGGCCTGTGTTGACACATGATAGAACACATTCCTTGAGCTTGCAGATGCCGCAGTTCATGAGATCATGCTGAGGGAGACTGAGAAGGTAATAAATGGACCAAGAGTGAGCTCCAAACTTGTGGATCGACTGTCATGCCAACTACCTCTAAAGCCGCTAGGATAACATAAATGGTAGCAGGAAACAGAATGATATTGGATGCACTAAAACATTTATAAGTGAGTTGTGAACTGCTCGACAAAAGATGCGATGGAGCTCATCACTCTCAAGCTTGGAGAACCGAAGTCCACAAAGTTGATCCAGCCAATGGTCTGAAAATTATGAGCGCAAGCTGTAACTGTGAGCAGGATACAACAGTTGATGCGCTATGGTAACTTTGGACGCTGTTGATGGATAATGACATACAATGACAATTTGGGGTGAGCTTGTATGGGGGGTTCACACTTCATTCCCAACTCAGCGAGTGCCATAGAGAAAAGAGCGACAGCGAGAAGTGCGGAACGTTCAGAAAGGAAAAGCATTTGATGGTTAGGAGTAATTGCAATTCAATGCCATTATCCATCAACCAATGCCATTAGTTCATTAATAGGGTCAATCACCACCAGTCCCAGGATCCCCTCAATCAAAGAAGGGTTCACCCCAGTGTCATGTCACGACAAGAGGTCTTTGCTCTGACATGACCTTCAGAAGCTTCAGCAATTGGAAGTTGCGAGTGCTTTCTACCTGAGCTATCAGGGGCTAATGAGTGAACTATGTATTGTGATATCAAAGTCCTCTAACGGTGGAAAACCTATCATCCCCAATCGACGTCAACAGTAGGAGGTTATTTTGAAGAAAGAGAAGTTCCTAAAGGAGTGACTTGTGTTCTTCCTTACTCATCTACGAAGCGAGAGTACAATGACAAAGGAAATAAATACCGTGAGGATAGTGTGGAAGACAAAGAACTGAGGACTGTATCTGTCCTTTTCAAGATGGTATGTAGGGCTGCACACGATCCGAGTCGAGCTCGAGCTCGGCTCGACTCAAGTTTAGTCAGCTCGAGCTCGACTCGAACTCGGCTCGAGCTTCACAGCTTCATCTCGAGCTCGACTCGAGTGACTGTCTTCAAGCTCAAGCTCGGCTCGAGCGACTCCTTTAAACCTGATAATGCCTTCTTCTTTTTCGCTGCAATCGAGGGGTTATGCTTGGGACGATGTGGGGAGGAGGAAATGCAGCGTATTGGGAAAAGAAAAAAAGGGAAGGAAATGACGACGTGGGGAGGAGAAAAGAGAAAAAGGGAAATGACGATGTGGGAAGGTGGAAGCGTGTTTTGATTTAATATAACGAGTCGAGTTCTTGCCACTTGAACTCGACTCGTTTATTGATTCGAGTTTAACTTTCAGCTCGAACTCGACTCGTTTATAAATGAGTTGAGCTCGAGCCGAGCTTTTGCGAGCGAGTTTGAGTCGAGCCCGAGTTGGCTCGACTCGTTGTGCAGCCCTAATGGTATGAACTATGATCAGGAGCGGAGCCAGAAAAGGGGCATCAAATATGTCAATGAAAAAAGTTCCTCTAAAATGTCAATATACAAAAGGTGTTTTTTGTGTCTCTTTGTAGACAATTGCCCATGATATGCGCACACAAGCCTCCAACCCCAGGCCCCGACTATGATAATATCATCCAGTTGCCCTCAGCTGTGAGGATATCTCTAGTGATTATCTTTGGAACCAGAATTAATATTACCAAGGGTAATGGCAAAGCCGACTATGCTTGAATGGCTGTATAAGATGATCTAAGGAAGGGTCTAAACAATAAGAAAAAGCACTTCCTTTGCATGGAAGTACGCTCTTGCGGAAACACTAGCTTGTCGTTACTACACTCTCTTTGTGCGTTTAATTTTCGGTGCAGTTCTGCTGGAAGAGAGGTCTCCCTTCCATTCTTGTTGACAAAAAATGATGGAGTACAGCAACCGAATATACCAAAAACAAAATAACGTCAGCAGCTGCAACATCAGGAACAAAAAAACAGATCCTGAAGTGGAAAATAGTTACAGCTGCTGAGTCAAAAACAGTTAACATTCTGCTGCAATTGAAAAACATCATGTACAGGATTAGCACTTAGCACCCTAACAGATTGAAAGCCACTACCCAAACTGCCAAAACCCAGACCTTTGGATAGGTTCAGTTTAATGGCTTCTAGCATCTTGTGACACCAAGATGGTGGCTGCAAAACCATGACAATATCACCACTTACATGCCTAGACAAAAATAACAAAAACCATCCAATGTATATTGATTCAAATCTTCTATTCCAGGGCCTGACAAGCACTCCCTTCTCCAGGACAACTCCATCTGCTGACTTGAGCACAAAAGCAGTCTTTTGAAAATCATCAACATTGAAAGAGTGTGCTTGAATAATCAAAATAGCATTACCAAAAGAAGGCCAAGGGTCTGCCTTTAGAACACAAGTCAGCCAAATATCAATATATTTTCAATGCTTTAGACCCTATTTAGTAGTTAAGATAATGTCATTAAAATCATGCCATACTAACAAGCTTATATCACTGGCAGGGTATAAAATATGTCCATTCACAAGATCATTTCTAAATTTCTTTAAATTCCATGCGGCAATAGGAAAGATTCATTCTCCAAGCCCAGAGAAGCCATTTAGAGCTAAATCTTCTTCTTCACCATCTCCAAAAGCATTCCACAGTCCCTTGCAACAATAATTTAACATCATTTTTTTTTTTGCAATTAGATTCCATACCTGTTTAGCAGTGTCACAGGTTAGGAAAAATGTGGGCGCTGGATTCAGCATTCTATCTACACATGATCCATATACTAGCTAGATGAAAAACTGAACCTCTGTAATCTATACCAAGTAAGTAACTTGTTAACAACAGCATGATAGAGGCACCATCTTGCTCTAGGACAGGCACTATTTTCCCAAAACCATTTTTTCAAGTCTTTCTCCTCTTGATGGTGCCTCAATTTATGATATATATCCGTTCTTTTGAGGATTTGAACATTCATATTACCCACATTAGAACATCTTCCTCCTACTTTAGTGTTAAGCTGCAAAGAACTTGCTGAAGCCAAGGAGACTCAAGCTTACAAACAAGCCTCTTTCTTCAAAGATGAAAGATTTAAGCAACCCTATTTTGTATTGCTTCAAGCAGATCACGATCCTTCACTAAATCGACTAGCCCAAATTTTCTTTCCACAACAAAATATTGTCACCTTGTCCCAATTGCCAAAAGTTAGAGTGGACAACCTCCACCTTGTCCCAATTGCCAAAAGTTCGAGTGAATAATCTCCTCCCATCCCCATAAAAGACTTTTCCATGCCCACGATGCCTTTGGCTTTAATTTATGGGTCCACATGCTTGATGATGACAAGTATTCGGTTCTCATAAACTTAGCCCACTTAGAGTTAGCAACAAACACTCTAAAGAGCAAACATACCATCTGAGCATGGTTGTATGTCCATAGGTCCAAGATCCCTACATCCCTCCTTGAATGGGAGGCATAGGGATTTCCAACTCACTAAATGCAATCACCTACCATTGGAATGAATCCCCCATAAAAAATTACTGCAATCTCTCCCAATAATGATGATGGCTCTTTGAGGAAGTTTATAGGCCTCATCCAATAGGAAACAACATGTTGCAGCACATGTTATAATAACGCACAGTCTCCTCACACGCACCTTCCAATTGGCCAACTTATCATTAATTTTCTTAGTCAAGTGATCACGATGTGTGACCTGCATATTGCCACTGAATAAAGGAAAACCCAAATATTGAAGGGGTAAGGTGTCTCTTTGTCAATCCAAGCGTTCTTGAATCTCATTACATATTAGGTCATTAACTTTAAAGAATAATACTATAGATGATTTTTAAGGATTCACTTTAGGCCATGACTTGTTTCCCATTTCATGAAGAATGCTTTTAATGCAAACAACAGTAGAAATATCAACATTGCACATGAGAACTATATCATCAGCAAAAAAATGTCCTGCAGAACCAAAGACTTTTCGCACCCATCCTGTTCTCCGTCTTTTGGTTATAGAAACAAGGAGTTATGTAAAGTAGTAAGTTTCAAATTGGTTTTAAAAAAAATTTAAGTGAAAGGGATCTACCTGTTGGTATGATGCCCAACAGTTCATGTTGCATTTAAGAGGGGTAATCTAACCAAGAACTAAGCACTTCATGGATAATGTACAAGTCATTTGATTGATGAAAATCTTATATGTTGTGCATAAAGCTTTGGATTTGAAATTGAAAGTTCTTTTCAAAATTGGTTTTGGACAAGCAATTTTGAGCTTGTTTTTGGTAATTGGAGTGAAATTTGAACAAGTTGTTTAAAAACATTAACTTGTTTCAATGAATTTGAGTAATTTTTTTGGGGAAAATTAGAAAATTTTCAAATTGATTTGGATTGAAGACCATTGTTTTGGTTGAAAATATATGTGCCATTTAAATTGAAGTTCAATATTAGCAATATTGTTGAAGATGATTTGAATTGATGACCCTTGCTTTGGACGAAAATGTTTCAACTTGAATGGGATTGATTTGAAATGAATGGGTTCATGGCTTGGGACGAAAATGTTTCAACTTGAATGGGATTGATTTGAAATGAATGGTTTCATGGCTTTGATCTACAATTTTGAAAATTGAATTGTCAAACTGACAATAGGTTGGAAATTTGGATAGAAAATTGAGAATTTGGTGATTGAGATCTAGTTCTTTGTTGTGAACTTAAGATCATCTTATGATTTTAGATTGAAATTTCGAGATTAACATGTGACCAAGTTTGAGGGAAAATGGCTAAGCTTACTTAGCAAATTGATTGATTTTAAGACAAAATAGCTAAGTTGTCTTAGCAAATGAATTGATTTTAAAGTCTCTTTTTGCGAAACCACATGATTAGGTCTAAGGAACAAAATCAAAAGAATTTTCTTTTAGAGAAAAATTGAAATTTCTCAAGTGAAACTTACCTTTTTTGAAGAAATGAAGGTTCCCAAATGTTAAAAACATATGTTTTCAAACATATTTTGGCTAAATTGGGGCATGATGCTTGTGTTTTCTTTTGAAACTAAGTGAGATTTTCAAATTCTCATTGAAATATGACTTGGCCACTGTTTGCAACTCAAAATTGAATCACTTAATTTCTAGAGAAGGTGCACATGGTGCAATTTGATTGAGTTTATGTTGAATGCCTGAAAAGAAAAGGAAACTATATGAGACATTCATTCCTCCCTCTCTCATAACCTCTCTACATTCATTCAACACAAACATTCAATTCATGGTCCATATACACAAAAATTAATTTTTTTATTGAAATATAGGATTTTCTCTAAGTACACTTAATATATTATTAAGCATAAGAGTTACAGATGCAGTGCACAAGATTGAGACCTGATATAAAATCTCAAAATAATAGAAAATAATGTACGTGCCCCGTACACATCCACTTTTGTCTCAAAATTGTCATAAATCAGATTTTATACTAAGTCAGAAATGTCGATTCTAAGAAAGCATGTTTTTTATAGAATGACAATAAATCATTGAGAATTTGCTTAAATTTTCACAAGTTAAGCATCGAGATCGGCAAGAGGAATGTTTCCCTTGAGAGCATGTTCCTGTTCACGTTAAATATACATGTTTGGTTATAAGTTTTTAGAAAACTTGCTTTTTTTAAACCAAATCTGATTTCAAGTTTTATATCAATAAATTCGTCCATTAATTGGATGAATTCAACATGTTAGGACTCCTCTTTTGGAGAAATAAAAATGGAATTCTTAAATGTGATTTTCTAGCATTTTGAGATATTGATTAATCCCATGCAAATCTGAAAATTGGTAAATAAAATCAACAACTCCTAAAAATGCTCTTAGGGTGCCAACTTGAATGAAATTTGAACTTTCTTTAGTTCTATAGAAAATAGCGAGATCATGGCTGAAAATTATCATTGTAATAGCTTAACCTTTAAAGTTTTGAGCTGAATTTTATGAAATCATAATCTAATTTCAGCAACAAGCATGCATCCTATGCATGTATTGCTGGAATAAGCAAAGTTGTGAGATGAGATTTTGCACGATCTTATAGTTTTGAACTACGAAGATCAAAATAATTTTTTTTTTCTTTAAAACCAGTTTGGAAACGCATTCCAACTTAATTTTAGAGGGAAAATTTGAGTTTTATAATATGTTTACACGTGCATATATATATATATATATATATATATATATATATATATATATATATATATATATTCTTAAGATGACAGAATTGAAGATGGACCACTTAGCCTACAAACCATGATGGTTCATTGTTGGGTTTTTTTATATAAGAAGATTGAAAACTAGTTTAAAATCTTCACCACCACCCTAATCAATTGAATCATGAATTAAAATTACTCAAAATGAAAGGAAATTAAAAAAATGCTCAAACTAGCTTTTCCATGATGTTGCCATGCAAAGGTGGATCACATTCATGATAATGCATCTGTCCCTAATAGGAAATTAAATTATATATTGCAGCAAATATAAACCTCTCTCTCACCATGGAATCGTCTCATGGTGAGGAGTTTGAAATAGGTTTAGACCGGCTGTTTTTGAAAGGGATGTGGCCTTGGGACCCTTTTTTAAAAAATGATTTATGGGTTCTCTTTTAAAAAAACTGGTTTATATATAATAAGATGCATTAACATGTACATTTGATTGTATTTCCCAAGATGGATATTATTCCCAGCTATAAAATATTATCATAATAGAACCCACCCCATTAATATGGAATTAAAATGACAATAAGAAACTCAAATGCAAAGAAAATAGGCTGGAATTGCCCCTACCATGTGCGGTCTAGTGTTTGGAGTTTTTCTTGACTGATTCTCCAAATCCAACAACCCTAAGCAAGAATCTAGTCTAAGATCCAAGGTTAGCAAGACTGCAAAGAGAGTTCTTCTTTGCTAAAAATTACAAAAATGAAGAGGATTTTTCTTACAACAAAAATCCTAAGCAAGGGTCCACTAAACTACCCGAGCTTAGCAAACAAGGGTAAGGAATGAGAAAGAGAGAAAGGAAGAAGGGTGGGACGACGGCGGATGCCCCTACATTCTATTCTTTCTTTTTTTTAAGTTGTCAATGTTGGGTTTTGTTTTCTAGAGGTTTAATCTACGTCAGCCTTTTCTTCCTTTTAGGGACCGATGCTGAGCCATATGATGCTCTTCAATGAAGGAGGGTCTTCTCTTTTGACAGCACCTTTCTCCTTCTTAAGGAGCTGCCGGAGAGCCCTATGGCACTGCTAGAGAGCTTCTTACAAGTATCAAGGGTGAATCCTTGTGAATGTTTAATATTTCTATGTGAGTAGTGATCTTCATGTTGGTGTTCTTCATTAAGTTGTTTCTTTTTCTTCTATTTCAGGGTTTGTTGCCATGAACATGATATGGCATGTTGGTGTTCTTTAGTAAGCTATTTCTTTTCTTCTATTTCAAGTTTAGTTGTCATAGACAAGATATGGTTTTGTTGAATCCAAAGCATGAGCTTTGACATTGAGAAAGCAATCATTTACCTCACTTTTTTCCTTTTTTAGCACCTAATCATTTACCTTGTGTTATTAGACATTTTGCATGCTTGAAACATAATCAGAAGCTTTAGAACGTAGTCTTTTAGATCATTATTTTCTTGTAGGCATGGACATGATACATCAGATTATAGTTACTCTTGGCAACTCCAATCCATTATGATAGTTAACCAGAAGCCTTTAGAATGTTGCATTTAAGACATTATTTGTCAAATTGCTTTCATATTTTTTCATTACAAATATAAATTTCAGTCCATAATGGTATCCATGAGGGTTATTGCTAACAAGGCAAAGCCTTAGCATTTGTGGCCTTCCCATGCTATTATAGCTAACATGACAATTATTGTTCTTTCCATTTTCTTCTGGGTTTGCACAGAATCTATGGCCATTTTCTTGTGCTTACCAGTTTCTATTTTCCATTGGCAATTAACCATTTAGGAACTTCCTAGGTTTTTTTGTGCCTCCTTGAGATTATACCAATTCCTATCGTATTGAAAATGGCAATTTTTATGATATGATGTCTTGTAGCCTTTCTCCTTGAGATATGCCAATTCTTGGTAGACTTAAAACAGAAATTTTAGACATATAGAAACAAGTGTTTTTTCTCTCTAAACTGGTGAATGTCGGAGTTTGAGAAGTTGAGTTCCTTCAGCTAATTTGTACATTGAGTTTTTGGTACTCCGATTGTGGTTGGGATCACAAAAAAAAGATTTCGTGCGGTGATTGTTTTATTGTTCTTTTATCTTGAGTTTTAAAAGCTTTTATGAACATATATCTTGTTTGGAAACTTTTATACCCAATGAAAACTCTGCATACAACTGGTATAAATCATTTGTATGATATTCTTTTCATTCTCATTTCTAGATATTTTCTTTTACCTTCAAATTGCTTCTTCTAAATGTCTTGATTGCTGCAGGGCTCTGGTGGACTTACTATGAAGAAAACCAGCCTGGTTTTGGTCAATGGAAACTATGACAAGCCATTGACCCCTGGCCAGTGCAACATGATTGTTGAGAGGTTTAGAGATTATCTCATGGAGCTGGGCCTCAAGCTTTTTACATCCAGCATGATTCGTAACTTATTTGGGAGTTGTGATTTCTTTCATATAAGTTTGCACCAGACATTAAGGGTGTTGCAGTGAATAATTTATACTAAGTTAGGTTTTTGTGAGACATGAATATTTTTCCCTTTAGTGCATGGTGTAATTGGAGTTGATCGTTTCTGCAAGCTCAGTATCTTTTCTGTGAACCAGATATTGGTTTTTAAGTAATGAAAATATGGTAGAAGATTTCAATTGTGGTTGGCATTTTTGAGTAATGAAAATATTATAGCAGTCTTGCTATCTTAGACATGTTCTACAAGCCGTTGGTTTATTGAAAATAATTTTCAACCAGCAATCAAAAGGCTTCGGCTTTACCTCACTAGTTGTATCATTACTTTATGCACAAAGATATCCTTTGGTTTATTGATGTTGAATCTATGCCGAATATAAAATATGGTCATAGTAAGGATCTGGACTTGGCTCGTATCATGAACAATTGACTAGTTTTTAGCTTGAAAATGAGTTTAGTTCTGTGCTCACTTGCAAGTCGAGGAGATTTTCCTTGAGGCTTTCAAGTCTACCTAATCCTAGCTCTCCAAGAAAAATGGCTATCCAAGTGACCTTCAATTTAAATGAGTTATTTGTTTTGCGACCTTCAATTTAAATGAGTTTTTTTTTAGACTTCAATCTAAATGAGTTATTTGTTTCATTTATTTTGGTTCATAGTTATGTGCGATGAAGGTCAGATCATATAATGCGTAAATTAAGAATCTGAAGTCCCAACTGAGAAATCATTATATTATGACAAGGAATTAATTACAGTTCAAACATGACAAGGAGTTCCATTGGTATACAGAACTGTCTTGCTGTACAAAGTTAATTTCTTTGCACATCAAATTGACTCAGATTTGTAAATTATCCAACTTCATTGAAAAAAATTTACCAATGATTATCATGGAAAATGCACTTGTTTGCAGAGCCTACATGATCTACAAGAGTTATTGTCTCCTCATTTGCACTTCCATACGAAAGGGATGCAGCAATAGAGTTTCAAAGGGAGGAGCAACTGTTTCACAGCTATTGTATCAGCCGAATCAGTTGTTGCTTTAGATTCCACATAACCATAACCTGTTCGTGGCAGCTGTAGAAGAAAATAAACAACTTAATGAAGAACACAAGATACCATACCCTGAACACCAACATGAAGATCAATACTCTTATACAAATATTAAATGTTCACAAAATCAATCCCAAAGAACAACGATGTACACTATTTAGGATTTATTATACAAGGAGTCACCCATTGATATTAGTAAGAAGCTCTCTAGCAGCCTCTCCTTCATCGGGCACCGCTTAAGAAAAAGAAAGAAGCTGCCAAGAGAGCAGCTCTTCCTTCATTGAAGAGCTACATAGGACTCAGCATCAACACCTTAAAACAGAAAGGAGCTGCCCTAGACCAAACACTTAAAAAATTGAAACCCATTATTGACAACTTTTCTTCGTTGGACAAAAATGGTTGAATGAGAGAGGGAAGTCGACCATATATGGCTACACAGAAGATAGGGGGAGGGGAGAGTGAGAGATACATGTTAACGAAAATGAAGCAATCAGCCCAACGGATCTCTCCATACTAGAAGGTGATACAATTGATAAAATTAGAACTGCGACAAAAAAGGAAACAGTGCACAGTGCCAAGCAGATCTTTCCTATTGAAGATGACTATGTAAAAGGAAAATTCAAAGGTTGAAAGAAACGTTGAATTCTCTAACGGCTACAATAGATGTATAAAACCAGAATGGAAGCTTGTAACAAAAATGAGAGGAAAATCAAAATGAGAAAACCTATTACTCCGTGGATGTAGATCAAGAAGATCAAACCACGTAACTCCCTTTGCATTGCTTTTGTGTGTTGATCTCTCTCTCCTTCTTTGAAAACTTTTATGGTATCAAGCCATTGCATCATCGTTAAGGATCAACTCCTGGTCATGGCATCCTCTTCAAACAACACCACAATTGAGAGTCAACTGAATAATGGTACGGGAATTTCTTCCTCTTACTTACTATAACATCCAAATCATTTGCAACTCTCTCTCGGCATCAAATTGAACACTGAAAATTATTTAGTATGTGAATCCCAATTCATGCCCATACTCCTATCATGTGACCTGATGGGGTTTGTTGATGGAACGAAAGTTGCACCAGAAAAATACAAGCCTAGCATGGCAGAGATAAGCTATGCCTATCTCAATTGGCTACGATAAGATCAAATCTTACTATGTTGGATCAAGTCATCATTATCTGAAAACATTCATACTCAAATCACTGGACTGAAAACTTTGGCAGAAGTTTGGAGTGCTTTGAAAAACTCCTATGTTTCTCATTCAAGGTCTAGGGTCATGCAGTTGAAATCTCAACTGCAAGATCTGAAAAAGGGAAACATGTCAATAGAAGCATATTTTCAAAAAACCAAGAGTTATAGCATCAATTAGCTATAGCATCAGAACCCTTAGATGAAGATGATTTGGTTTTATACATTTTGAGAGGTTTACCAATCGAATATCATGCTTTTAAGACAAGCATGGAGACACGAAAAGAATCCATTGGCCTGAACGAGCTTTATGGTCTTCTACTTACGCAAGAGTCTAATAAAAAAAACCATGATGATGATATACTGCCTACTATGAATAACGTCTTCAAGGGGCACAATGAGAGGCAAAAAAGTTATTGCGGTCGAGGAAAATATTATTACAAAAACAAAACTTTTCAAGGCAAAGAAAGGCCAGTATGTCAGATTTGCGAGAAAACATGGCATGTAGCCAAAAACTATTATACCTACCTGAATCTCATCAAAAACAAGGGCCCAAATCCTTAAGCATTCCATGTTGCCACTGGAAATTCTTCAAATCAGCAAGTTGGGGATGACAATTGGTATTTCAATTCAAGTGTGACCCATCACGTCACTAGTGATATAAACAAACTTTCAATACATTCAGACTACCGAGGGAGAGACACTCTAAAGAATGGCGACAGAATAGGTTTGCCTATACTCCATATTGGTTCATCCATGCCTTCTAGAAATTTATTTTTAAATAATATATTGCATGTTCCAAGTATAACTAGAAACTTATTTTCCTTTCAAAAAAATTGTAAGGATAGTGATGTTTATATTGAGTTTCACCCTAATGTGTGTTATGTTAAGGACCAAGCCGAGAAGGTTCTGCAGCAAGGAACCAGCCAAAATGGCGTCTACAAAATTAATTTTGCAACAAAAAATAAAGGGGCCATGTGCGGCAAAAGTGCATCATTGGAGACTTGGCACAAAAGGCTTGTCCATCCTGCCTTTGCTATAGTTAGGCATATTTTGAATAATTTTGATTTATGCTATGATGATTTGTTTCCCTCTTCTTTCTGTGAAGCGTAAGGCGAAAAGCCATAAACTCCCTTTTCAAGCAGTGTCTTATAAGACACAAAAGCCCCTTGAGATTGTGTACTCTGACGTCTAGGGTCCTGCCCCAGTCATGGGAACAAATGATTATTGTTATTATGTTATTTTTGTTGATGCATATACATATGGTTGTATTTGCTTAAATTGAAATCTGATGTTAAAGCTGCTTTTAAATCTTTTAAAGCACCAACTGAAAATCATACATGACACAAGATTAAGTATTTGGATTCTAAGGAGGGTGGTGAGTATCAAAGCCTACAACCATTCTTATCTTAGAATGATATAGGACACTGAAAAAGCTGCACACACACTCCCAAACAGAATGGAAATGCTGAAAGATGGCACAAAAATTGGCCTATATTTACGAGCCGAAGCAAATATTCCAAAAAATTATTGGACTTATGTTTTCAGTTCTGTTGTATATCTTATTAATCGCATGCCCACCAAGGTTCTCAATTATCTTTCACCATTGAAAAATTGTTTTGTGAATGTTACTCTCATTTGAGGCCTTATGTGAATCATAAACTTGACTTTAGATCTGAAAGATGCATATTTCTTGGATATGCCCCACAATACAAGGGTTACCACTGCTTGAATTTAAAAAATAAGAAAATTTTTATATCTCATCATGTTGTTTTCAATGAAACATCTTTTCCACTCAAGGAAGTAATGATGTTCAACCTGTTTCTAGGACCAGCAGCCACCAGAACATGCCCCCACGTTCTTTTCTAATGCTGTTCACACTAGAGGAACCAATGATCATAGTGGTGATATTGAGGAGCACCATGGCATGTCCAATCTAGAGCAAAGTCGTCACTCAAACCATATTGATCAAGTTGACTTGTTACAACCAAGTTCAAATGAGAGACACCAAGATGAAGTCCAACCTGAAGATGTTGAGCCCATCATTGAACCTAGTAGAACCCATGATATGACAACACAAAGCCACTCAAACCATATTGATTATACTGATTTGTTACGACCAAGTCCAAATGAGAGACACTAAGATGAAGTCCAATCTGAAGACATCCAGCACATCATTGAACCTACCAGAACCCATAGTATGACAACATGGTCCCAAGCTGGTGTAGTGAAGCCCAATGTTAAATACACAGACTATGAAACCCATATAGCAACTAAATATCCCTTAGTCCTATCTGTAACATCAAATTTGACTATTGAATCCGAACCCAATACTCTTCAAGAGGCCATCGCTAGTAGCCATTGGAATAAAGCTATGAAAAATGAGTATTTTGATCTTCTCAAAAACCAAACTTGGAGCCTTGTACCTACCTCTAGCGCCAAACATATTGTAGGATGCAAATGGGTTTTTAAAGTCAAAAGAAAGGCTGATGGTTCGCTAGAAAGGTACAAGGCCAGAATTGTAGCCAAGGGATATAGTAAAAAAGAAGTGATTGATTACACTGAAACATTCAGTCCAGTAGTCAAACCCACGACCATTAGAATGATACTCACTATTGCTTTGAGTCGCAGGTGGAAAATCAATCAATTGGATGTTCAAAATGCTTTTCTCCTTGAAACGTTAGAAGAAGAAGTCTACATGTCTCAACCACCCGGATTTGAAGACAAGAATTATCCTACTCATATTTGCAAGTTACATAAAGTGCTTTATGGCTTGAAGCAAGCCCCAAGAGCTTGGTTTTCACGTCTAAGTACTTTTCTTCACAAGATGGGATTTCAAGGTGCCAAAATAGATACCTCGTTATTTATCTACAAAGAACCAAATGTGGTCATGGACATCCTCATTTATGTGGATGACATTATATTGATGGGGAGCTCAAATTTGCACATTTAGAAAGTAATTGCAGCTTTCAAATAAGAACTTGTAGTTAAAGATCTAGGGGATTTACACTTCTTCTTGGGCATCGAAGTGAAAAATACACCTCAAGGTGATTTTATCTCAACAGAAATACATTTTGGAGCTACTCAAGAAAACAAATATGGTAGGAGCCAAACCAATTTCTACTCCCATGGCTGCTTCACCGCCTTGGACAGCACATTCAAGGTTCTCCTTCCATGATTCAAGCCTATTGAGAAGCATAGTTGGAGCCCGACAATATGCTACAATGATGAGACCAGACATATATTTTGTAGTGAACAAAGTTTGCCAAGATATGAATAACCCAACTAACATCCATTGGGCTGCCGTGAAGCAAATATTAAGGTATCTAAAGCAAACTTTTGATTATGGATTACGTCTAAAGCCATGTACAAAATTTGACATTTTTCCATATAGTGATGCGGATTGGGCCGGATGACCTGATGACAGAAAATACACTAGTGGTTATGCAATCTTCCTTAGAGAAAACCTTGTCTCATGGAGTTCTAAGAAGCAAAATGTGGTCTCTTGCTCAAGCACTGAAGCAGAACATATCATTATAGATGCAAGCATGCAGAAATTGATCTTCTCTTTGTTAGAGACAAGCTTGCAAGAGGAGAACTGTTCATTAAGTATATTTCAACCAAGGATCATATTGCTGACATCTTGACGAAACCATTGTTAATGCAACCGCATGGAGCAATAATGTCAAAACTAAATGTCATCAAGTTTAACCTTATTCACGATGAAGACAGGATGAGCTTGACGAGGGGTGTTAACGAAAATGAAGCAATCAGTCCAACGGATCTCTCCATATTAGAAGGTGATACAATTGATAAAATTGGAACAGTGACAAACAAGGAGATAAAGCATGGTGCCAATCGGATTTTTCCTATTGAAGATGACTATGAAAAAGAAAATTTGAATTCTCAAATGGCTACAATAGATGTATAAAACTAGAATGGAAGCTCGTAACGAAAATGAGAGAGGAAAATCAAAGATGAGGAAAACTATTACTCCATGCATGTAGATCAAGAAGATTGAACCACGTAACTCCCTTTGCATTGCTTTTGGGTGTTGATCTCTCTCCTTCTTTGAAAACTTTTAATGCATACCATAGAAAGGGGGAAAGCGATCTCCTGCTTGTTGATGGCTCCATCAGAAGGTCAGGTGGTGCCCTCAGTCGTCTCTGTCATCTCCCGTCCCACTCTCTAGTGGGGATGACAAAAGGAAGGGAGACTGGTGTGAGGGGGTGGGAGAAAGGGAGAGGCCAGGAGGGAGAAGAGAGTTGATGGAAATGACAACTGGGTGTCAAGGAGACCCCCTCAGCCATGTTTCATCCATTTTTTTTTCTTTAAAGCTATTGATGTCATTCATCGCTTCATTCATCTGATATATGAAAAAGGACAATATGTCCCAGGCAAGGACAATATATATATATATATATATATATATATATATATATATATATATATATATATAATTCAAAGTCACCATACTAACTAATTAAGGCTTTTTGGTTTATGATAATAGATGGTTGAGAGAAAAGTAATGATAAAAAGATCTAAAGTAAATCACAATTTTCTTCTTCTTTTTCTCTCAACAGTCCATCATGATGGATCAGATGGCTCAAGTTTGGTGTTTTGTTTATGTATATATATATATATATTACTTGACTCAGAAAATTTGGCAACCAGGAGACCGGCATGGTCTAAGGTGACAACTATTGGGTGAAGACCACAGAAATGGAGCTGTTTGTGGAAATCGCATGGAGTGGCAAGAGAGAGAAGAGGTACAATCACCACAATCAAGCTCGAGTAATGCCTAGTAGCTGAATGAAACCTTCCATCTCATGCCTAGGTGCATGGGCATACAGATCATTCGTTTAGACTCAAAACTATTAGCCCAAATTTCTTGAGTTGTGTTAGCACTTATAAGTGTGTTCGACAACTAGTAGGAACTAAGCCATCATACTATCAGAAATGAAAACCACGACTTTGCTGCCAATCCTTTAGGGGGTGTTTGGAAAAAATAACAAGTTGTTATTCCACGAATTTGTCCCAAAGATTAGGTAAGATTAATGAAAAACTATATAACAGTGTTTCATGAATATGCCCCAATATGTTAAACAGATTCATGAAACAATGATAGTGTTTTGGCACAATAACAACCTGTTACGATTGCTAAACAGTCCCTTAAGAGCACCATGATCTCCAAGGTTGTAAGAGAGAGACAATGATGCTATTGGAGATGACCCCCACACAATGAAACCATGTTAGAAAAGAGACGACAGCTTGATAATCCTATCAACAAATATGAGGTGCCTCAGAATAAATCATTGTAGATGCATCACCCACAAGGGGGGAATGAGACCGAACAGAAGACTAAACCCCAAGATCTGGTGGCTGGTAGTAGGAAAAATTTTACCAAAAAAAAAAATTCAAGGTCTGGTGAATTGTGTTTTGGCAGTTATACGCTTTTGTATCCACCTTTTTGAGGCTCAATGCATGAATAAATCTTAAAAGTTTATAGAAAGTTGTACGTTGCATTTTAAGTCACACCCTCAGAAAACATGGTTTCATGAAAACTAGTTTTTGCATTCGAGTGACTTCCTAAATTCCAATACTGATACTTCTTGTTGAAAAGCTAGGAAGTGCTAGACAACCGAAACATGATGTTTAGGGATGTCACCCAAACACGCTTTTTGAAAATGCCCATTTAAAAACTATTATATGCCTTCAATAGATTTGACCATTACAAGCTCTCTGTATCTCCTCAATAAATTGACCATAGCAACCACGTGCATTAGTCATGTCACATTTCCACGTGAGTGAAAAGTTAACAACCTAGTGTCTAGAAAAGAAGCTCAAAAGCGCCCTCCCATTCCTCCTGCCTCTAGGGCCCTAGATTACATCGGCATCAATAATGACAACATTATACCCTTCAATTTAGGTACTTCATCCACCACTTAAAACACAAAGGCATAATGTTCACAGGAATCAAACTCAAGGCATGTCTTTCTACATGCCCCTAGCTGACTAGCTACGTTTTGCCCCTTGAGACACCGTATCATATTTGGAAACAAACAATTGCAAACATTTATAAGCTACAATACAAGACATAACCAATCACAATGTATCGGAAAGCAACTGAGTCACCGTTGGCAAACCTAGGTATCGGATGTAAAGCCTTATAATTTCAAACGGGTGCAATTTGTGTGTGTGTGTGTGTGAATATATATATATATATATATATATACATACATATATATATATATATATATATATATATTTATTTATTTATTTATTTATTTATTTATTTACATGGAATATTGGGACCAGTCAAACTAATTATGCAGTCAGTCAAAATGAAGTAGCAGCAACAACAATTAGGGAGCTGGTTGAAGAGAATGTTAGGACTATTGGACAAGACAAATGGCCACTCTCCTTTTTGGGCAGCAGAAAATTCGATGTGAGTCTTGAGGCCATTAAAGAAAGCTTATTTAGTTTGAGTAGACAGCGTTTTAGCATCCTAGTTGCTTAAACGATAGTGGAGAAGGCTCCAGCAGCAAAAATATTTTAGAGAGAAGGACATACCTTCCATTTTCTTGTTGTATCCTTGGTTGAAGTCTAAGTTGTTGGTAACTGAATTATTCTCCTATTATCTCAGCCACAAACTGTTAGAGGAAAGAAGCTAGAGGGCTGCTGATCTACACTCAAGGTCACTTCTGTTCGGGTCAGTATTGGACGACAACCATGTACATATACATTATATATATATGTATATATATACTTATGTGCAAAGAACATGTTGTAATCTAGAAGTATATGAATATGCATGTGTAGTATAACGAAGAATAAGGAGCTGATCAGTTCTAGTCAACCAGGGCAAACTATGTCCATAAATTACTCAAGTATCTAGAAACAAAAACAATAATATATATACGGTTTTAATTGAGCATGTTATAATCTGATTGTGTGTATATGTGTGTGTGTGTGTGTTGCGAGGGTGTATAGAGAGCTACTAAAGCAACTGTCATAAACTAGAGCGTTGGTGGACTATGCTGGAAGTGACCTTATTTATGTATGAAAATATTCAAATCTAGGTACTACATATAGTTCTTGGATCGTTGAAGTGTGTTTATATGAATGCTAATACATATAGATATATACATTTGTCTATATTAAATTAATATAGGTACTTATGAAGAGAGAGAGAAAAAATAATTGCATATTGAGTTAAGATTTTTGGTATGAGATGATTGTGTTGAGAATGATAAGTTGCATTAGATCATGATCATATAGGATAGGCAGCTTCCTTCTGGAATCCAATAGTTGCTCAAATTGCTATGTCCCTTAATTTTTTTGCAGGTGCATGAAAACTATTGTAGAATGCAGAAGCTTTAGAGTTTTGAGAAGAACTTTAAAAGACTGCACGTGGTGATATGAGGACTTCTCAAGTAGAATTATGTAGAATTCAGTGTAAACAGTTATATTGCAAGTAAACCTGTAGAAAACAATCATGTAAACATGACTGGTAGGTAGCAGGGAAGTAATTTTCCTGATTTATGTTAAGTCCTAATTTGTTTTTGTTTCAATTGCAAAGCATCATTAAAAGTTAGACATTTGTAGTAGAATGACTAAACGTCTACATTCTTAAATAGAAGAGGGGCATATAGTGCATATATGATCTGCGATATGATTATGTATGCAAAAGTTTACAAATGCATGATTGCATCAATAGATGTGTGTGTGTATAAGTGTGTGTGTGTGTGTGTGTGTGTGTATATATATATATATATATATATATTCAGAGCTTCATGGACAATCATATGGACACATTTGAGTATGGATAATGCATTCACAAAAGTGTCATATTGGAAACCACTATAATGCGCCAAATCATATTGTGTGAAGCTGGTGATACTTACAAGTTTTGTGGAAAATAGTAGGTGATTAGGATATTTTTAGATGTCACACATATATACATGATGTTTATGATTGTTGACTCACAATATATATATATATATATATAAAGAACTTGAAGTTAGGATTACTGAAACAATTCTCTATGGATCAATTGTGATTTAACTCTAGTTAAATAAGAGAAAACTACTGAAACATGTTGGTGTCAATAAGGTAGAAAGTAGGAACTGATTAGTGTAATAAAATCTATTGCCAACATTAATGAAATGAAACTAGAAACAGTTCTTTCCATAGATATGCTGACCAGGGACACCTAATGGAACCAAATCTGATTAGAGTAGTTAGATTTCTATATGGTAATGTCTTTTTTCTATGGGTATATCGACTATATTAATTTCACAGATGTCTTTACCTGTCGTATTTATTGTGCTCTGCTCTCCTAGCAATTTGCTTCAAGTTTCGTGCCACAAACGGGCATAACTCCTTAACAGCCTCATGACTTTGAAAGTCGACATAATAGGGCTGACAGACCAGACCTATGTATTGTGTTCAAAAACATGGTCTCTCATTAAACTGTTAGATGCAGTGGCTGAGAGAAAGAAACTAACAACACTTATTTTAGTAAAGGAAGTCTCCTGCATAAGTTCTTTGTTCCTATACAAAGACAATGACCTAATTGAGACCCGGTTATCTGCATATTACTGGTAATAAGAGTGACTTGTGGTCCAAATGCCAATTCCATGATATCATATATATTAATCTTTATAGGGTTACTTGTAATAGTCATCATTTTTATTATGAAATGGATGGTTGGATGAGGGAACTATGAGATTGATCATGAAATTTGGTTCAAATATGTACTTAAATAAGTGTATATATGAATCTTAAATTCTTAATATAGTATATATATATATATATATATATATATATACATACATATATATGTATATATATAACTATGTGTACAATAATCACTAAGGTGTGAATACGAGCTATGCAAAGGCATGCATGCCAATGAACTAATTTTTATTTGCTTTTACACACGTAGGTATATCCTATCATCTTTAACTTGAGTTATGGAGACAAAGCTGAAATTGAACACAACATTTCATCATCAACCGATGGACAGTGAAGACTAACCATGTAGACATTGGAGGACATGGTTAGAACATGTATTATGGAATAGATTGGTGAATAGGATAAACATGTAAAGTTGGCAGATTTCACTTATAATAACAGCTATCTTTCCAGTATTAGAATGGTTCCATTTGAAGCTTTCTATGGTCGACCTTGTAGATCACCAACTACTTAGAATGAGATTGGTAACAACAAAATTGAAGATCCTCTACATTTTCAATATTATACTGCAAGTTAACATGATCAAAAAGCAACTTTTGGATGCCCAGAGTTGTCAAAAGAGTTATGCAGACCAACGACAGAAGTAGTTGACTTTTGAAGCAGGGGGCATGTATTTATCAAAATTTCACCAAGAGTGAGTCTCGGTTCGGAAAGAAGGGGCAACTGAGTCCAAGATACAATGGACCATTTGAAATTTTAGAGAAGACCAGAAATGTGGCTTATATTGTTGAAGTTCTACCACAATATAGTCATGTTCATCTAGTATTTCTTGTGTCAATGCTATGAAACTGTATTCCAGATCCTTCATATGTGATAGACTATGAAGAGGTAGATTTGCAAGAAGATATTACTATGGAAGAAAGACCGCTTCAGATGTAGATTGAAAGGAACGTGTATTATGAACAGAGAAGATTTCATTGGTACAGGTGGAATGGCAACATCATAGAATTGAGGAATGTAACAAGGAACCTAAAGATGACATGGGGAAGAGTCATCCTCGGTTGTTTGAATATTGTATGCCCAAATCTCAAGGATGAATTTTTTTTTTACGAGAGGGAAGTATGTCAAGGCCTATAATTTCAAACCAGTGGAATTAGAGATATGCATGTGTGTGTGTGTGTGTGTGTATATATATATATTGTTTATTTATTTACATGAAATATTAGGACCAGTCAAACTAATTATTAAGTCAGCTTTAATGAAGTAGTTGTAACAACAACTAAGAAGGTGTTTGAGGAAAATGTTAGGACTACTAAAAAGATTAAATCTGACATTAAATACGAGTGGGAGAAACCAAAGGGTTACTCTACTTTCTAGGTAGTAGCAAATTCGTATGTGAGACTTGAAGCTACTAAATAGAGCTTATTTAGCTTGAGTTGAAGGCATTTTAGCCTCCTACTTGCTGCAACCATACTGAGGAAGGTTCCAGCAGCAAAAAAATATGGGAAAGAAGATATATCTTTCTTTTTCTAGCTGCATCCCTGGTTGAAGACTAAGGTCGTGGTAATTGAGTTGTTCTCATATTATCTCAGCCGCAAAGTATTAGAGAAAATTGGCTAGAGGGCCACTGATTTAGACTCAATGTCATTTCAGTTCAGGTAAGTATTATACTCTCTCTCTCTCTCTCTCTATATATATATATATATATAAAATCTAAAAGTATATGAATATGTGTGTGTAGCGCAATGAAGAAGAAGAAGCTAATCGGTTCTAGTCAACCATGGCTTCCTTTATCCATAGATTGATCAACTAAGTATCTAGAAATAGAAACAAGCCTATATATGGACATCTATGCAGTTTAATTGAGTATAGTATAAACATATATATATATATATAATATATATATATATACATATATATATATAATATATATATATATATTATATTATATATATATATATATATATATATATATATATATATATATATGTTTGTTTGTGTGTGTGTGTGTGTGTGTGTGTGTGTTGCGAGAGTGTAGAAAGAGCTACTGCATCAACTATCTTAAACTAGAATGTTGCTGGACTGTGCTAGAAGTATACAGATCTACAGAAAGACTGAGTTGAGCATACCTTATATTTTTCATGTATGGAAATATTCAAATCTAGGTACTGCGTGTAGTTCTTGTATCTTTGGGGTTTGTTTATACGAAAGCTAATACTACAGATATATACAGTGTCTACATTAAATCAATATAGGTGCTTATGTAGAGGGAGATCCAAAAATACATGCTTATAGATGATTGTGTTGAGAATGATAAGTTGCATCATAACACGATCGTATAAAGTAGACAGCTTGCAAGATATCTAGAATCCAATAGTTGATCAAAGTGCTAAGTCCCTTAAATTTCCTACGAGCGTATCAAAACCAGAGTAGAATTCAGAAGCTTTGGAGTTTTGAGAAGAATTTCAAAAGACTGCATGTGGTGATATGAAAACTTCTCAAACATAGCTGATAGATAATTATATGTAAACAGTTACAGTACAAATAAACCTTTAGAAGGCAATCATGTAAACAAGACTAGTTGGTAACAGGGAAGTAATATTCCTAATTTATGTTAAATCGCTATTCATCTTTGTTTCAATTGCACAGCATCATTGAAAGATAGAAATCTATAGTAGAATGATTGCATTCCATATTTTTTTATATAAAAGAGGAGTATAAAGTGCATGTATGATATGTTGTATGATTATGTATGCAAAGGTTTATCAATACATGGTTGTGTTAAATAAATGTGTGTGTGTGTATGTGTATTTAGCAATCATATGGAGATAGTAGAGCACACACACACACACACACACACAGACACACACACACACACACACACACACACACATATATATATATATATATATATATATATATATATATATATATATATATATATATATATATATATATATATATATATATATATATATATACATACATACATATGTAGGGATTCATAAACAATCATATGAACACATTTGAGTAGGGATAATTGTTCATAAAAACATTATATTGAAAACGACTGTAATGCATCAAATCATGTTGTACGAAGCTGGTCATGCCTGCAAGTTTCTATGGAAAACAATAAGTGATCAGGATATTCTTAGATGCCATGCATATATACAAGAAATTTATAATTATTGATTCACAAGAATATATATATATATATATATATATAAAATTTGAAATTAGGATTACTAGTACAATTCCACATAGATCAATTGTGATTTATCTATGGTTAAAGAAGAGAAAACTGTAGGAACATGTTAGTGCCAATAAGGTTGAAAATAGGGACTGATTAGTGCAATTAAATATGTTGCCAACATTAATGAAATGATATTAGAACTCTGTTTCGTCCATAGATATGTTGACCAACAACACCTAATGGAACCCAATCTGATTAGAGTAGTCAGATTTCTGTACGGTAGTGTTTTTTTCTTGTGGGTATATCAACTATCTTAATTTTCTAGATGCCTCGACCTGCCACATTTATTGTATTCTGCTCTCCTAGCAATCTGCGTCAAGTTTTTTCCACAGAAGGGCACAATTTTTCAATGGCCTCATGATTTTTAAAGTTGACGTAATAGACAAAAGAAGCCCTATAAACTGTGTTCAGAAATGTTCTCTCATAAAACTTGTAGCCATGAATATGAAGGATTTATGTTAGGTGTTGTGGCTAAGATAAAAAAACTAACATTTATTTTAGTAATAAGGTCTCATGCATAAATTCCTTGTTCCTATACGAAGAGAATGACCTAATTGAGACCAAGTGATCTGACATGCATGAATTCACACCCAGTTAGACACATATTGTTAGTAGTAAGATTGACTTGTGTTCCAGATCTTGATTCCAAGATATCCTATGTATTAATCTTTGGAGGATTACTTGGATTATGAAATTTGGTTCAGATGTGCACATAGATAAATACATACCTGAATCTTAAATTCTTAATACAGAATTGGTTAAGTGCAGAATCATGCAACAGTACAAATTTTGTTGTAACAATAATATATATATGTGTGTGTTTGTGTGTGTGGGTGTGTGTGTGTGTGTGTAAGTAGGTATCACTAAGGAGTTAAAACGAGCTATGCAAAGTCATGCATGCTAATGAACTAATAAAAAATGCTATGAAAGTAATTTTTATTTGTTCTTACTCGTGTAAGCGTGTCATATCATGTTTAACTCCAATTGTGGGTAGTGAAACTGTTAATCTTGAGAATTGTACTTGAGACTGGGTTCCATGAGAACCACTAGAACATGTTTTGAAATGGCAAATCTTTTATTGATACGCAAAAGAACACCGATTATATCTTATGTTATGGCACATGGGAGTGTGAGCTGAATCCTATGGATGGCATTGTTCTTAGAGAAGCTGGTGCAGCATGAGCTCATTGTGGCTATCAATTCCTTCATCTGCCCTGGATTGCCCACAAGGTACTGGGCGGCACAAAGGCTCGAGATTTTGTTTTTGTTTCTGTTGGAGAGCGAGGCGTCTCCTGGTCCCTCAACCAGATTGGCTAGAGGGGTAGGTCTACCACTTGGACTACGGCTAAGTGCTTGGATCCTACTTTTGCGGCAGTGATCTAGGATATCTCAAAAGGCTCCATTGCAAGTTATCATCGACCTATGTGGACCCCGTGATTGTATCCATAGAGATTTTCTACAAGTGTTCGTCACTATGATCATGGTTAAGGGTTGTTGGACTATACTTTGCAACCTATAATGGATCATGTTTCTATAGCTATAGCCATTGTGCTGCTGGAAGATTTCAGCTCAATGGTGGTAGTATTGGTAGTCATGAGCTGCACACTAGTTCTGTTTTATACAACTCTATATCTATTTTGTCAGAGTATACTTGTCTTTTCCTTCTATCTATACACGTACGTAGTTCACGGTTGACTGATGTCCTTTGAACAAACTCCCGCAATTTTGTGACAAACTGGCATTGACAATCTAAGCATTGAGTCGAGTGTAGGATTTCTGCAATTGTCGTTTGTTTGGACTTTACATTGGTCCTCACATTGTCCTTTGTTTTGTACTCAATGTTCGTTTTCATCATATCTATAAAAAAAATGATGTCAAAATTTGAGTAGTGACATTGAATTCAAATTAGAAGACAATAAGTGGTAAATTTTTATAGTGTTTTAATTATAATCTTATTGAGTAATCTACTACCTACCTTCGCACCTAACACAAAGTAGCACGATCTAGATTATGATTTGTCAAGAAGAAAGCCCTGAATCTAAGAATACTTGCTTAGCTTGTATTTATCTTCTCCATCTCTTATCAATCCCCTGATTCTCCATAAACCTCTTGCTGCTTAGATATTAATGTAAGAATTCGTTTGCAAATACCTAAGGATAAGAGCTTTCATAAAGAAAAAAAAAAAAGCAAAAGATGATCAAGAATTTAAGAATCAATATTAATTTTTGCACTTTAAAGCAAGTACAACCGAACTCAAACAATTTTGATCTGAGTCACTGATCCAACAAGTCAATCAATTTTTTACCAAGTCGTCCAAATTTTGGTGCAAAGTCACTTGGAACCTAATTAGTGACCCAATGACAGGACGGTTCCGAGACGACTCAAGCAATTCCCTGAGTTAGACAACGATGAGGTGGACTAAAATATACTTAGGTCCTGCCCATCTGTCCATGGAATACATAAATCAGCAGAGTTAATGCAGCATCAAACATTAATCATATGGGAAGTATGTAGAGTATGCTACATTCTTTTAACACAGCACATCAAATCCTTGAACTACCGTGATTGCATTTCTAGTTTTACTAAACATCCTTGAAACAGGAACATAGAAATACAACGGAAACTCCCTCGAAGGGAGCAAAAAGAACAGAGGTGTATATTTTACACATCCCCTTGGAATCTGTCCCAAGTATTACAAGAGTCGCACCCCATATCTCAGCGACCCGATATTACACCACTTGAGCGACCATAAAAACCAGGAGGAAAAAACTGAAGGATACATTCTCTCTCAGAAAAGATATCGGGAGGAAAAACTAGGACCTAACGAACACAATCCAGCACCTAAAAATATGCTTTAATAGTACCCTGACCATATTGACAGCCAGTAAAAAAAAATTGCCAACTTAAGAGCTGCCTGTATTTACTCGTCCCTACTAATGAAGGTGATCTTGGGGCTCGGAAGCAGTTGAAGAACACAATCATTCATTGCTGGTTTTGGATCCTTAACAGAGCCTGGTGCAAGCCGTATCTGCAAAGGAATTTGGCAGGAACTAGTGTTAGACATCAACCAGAGGCAAAGTAACATAGTGAAACAACTTCAAAAGGAAAAAAAAAGAAATCAAGTGTATACACACAGCAGGCGCTTGATCATATACATCCAAAAGAAAATAACATATACGCAAATAATCACCTTTAGCCCCTGTGAGATCACACGGGCCAGCTAACAAGATGCCGACCTCAAACAGATTAACAGAGGCGCAAACTCTCACATCGAACAGTTATCCATGTTATAGTATTACCCCCTTTCATCCCTTCAGTTGGTTTGTTCTCATAACCAATGGGCAGGTAAGTGGCCGACATGGCATATGCACACACTGACATTGCCATCCCTTGAATTGCTTATATTGAAGACAAGTTGCTGATAGGAATGCCTATTGAGAACTTCATCAGATTATCAACAAAGATGGAAGAAAAGGATAACCGTTCCCAAGAATGAGACACAGTTCAAAGAAAGCATGCATAAAAGTCGAGCTGGAAGTCGGAAAGAGGAACACAGCAGTGGAACCTGACAAAGAAGACCATGACTACGAGATGATCTGACCAGCAGAGGTAGGATGCATAACTATATTACAAGACCTTGGTTTTGCAAAAATGAAAATGGATAAACTGCTAAGCTGGAATGCCAACTTACACATCTAAAGAGGACCAGTTCTACCTAAAGCCAGTCGTCATCTAACCATACATATAGGAGGTCAAACTGTAAGGAATATAATCAGATAGTCAATTGATGTATAAATAAAAAAAGGTAATTCTTTCAATGTAGAAATTGGATTTTCTGATCCAAGAAACCTAGTTGATTGACTTTTGGTTTTGAAATCATTAAAAATTCAAAGTACACATTGGATTTTGGTGACTTCTATCAGTTCTTTAGCTTCAGACATTCCAGCTCATAGTATGGTTGCATTTTGAAAATCCAGCAGAATCTGACAAAGCGGCATAACAACCACCATGCTTAGATATTTGGACAGCCAAGTCTGAAGCCCGTATACAGAGTAGGGGTGAACAACGAGCCGAGCAACTCAGGCTCGATTTGAAATCGAGTTCAAGCAGACTATTTTAATAAACGAGCCGAGCTTGAGCTCATTTTTTTAGTCGAGCCGAGTTCGAATTCATTGAACTCGAATGTTTTAAGGTCGACCTGGCAGGAGCAAAAGTAGCAATTATTTGGTTTTTTCCATTTCATGTTTCATGTCATCCCGTGGGTTCTCTCTCCTCTCTTTCTTCTTCTTCGTCTTCTTCAATGCTTCATTCAAATGAAATGTGTCTTCGATGCTTCATCTAAATGCCTGACACCACCGTTGCCCTTCTCATTTGCTGCTGCAAAGCCAGTCAAGGTACCTCTCTCTCTCTCTCTCTCTCTCTCTCTCTCTCTAACTCTAGGTCGAGAGTTTGAGAATCTGAAACCCTTTCTCCACCCTCCTTCAAAACCCTTGCTCCAACAAGTGTGGGTTTCAAAACACCCTCGCTAGCAGTGAGTGAGAGATGAGACCCTTGCTCGCCGGAGCTTCTGAATCTGAAACACTCGCTCGCAGTGAGGGATGAAACCCTCACTCAGCAAAGCAAAGGGTTTCAGATCAATCTGAAACCCTCACTCAGCAAAGGTTTCACATCAATCAAAAACCCTAGCAAAGGGTGGGGCTGGAGCGAGGGATTTCAGGTTCATGAAACCCTTGTTTCAGCAAGCGATTTGAAACCTTCATTCAGCACTGAGCATGAGCAAGGGTTCCCTGAAAACCCAAAACTTAAAATCCACATATCTCATTTGATTCCCCTTTTTCCGCAGATCCTCTGCTGTCAACTCTTCCATAGCAGCAGCACGCTCACTGCCATCCCCATAGCCGTACTACAACCCACCTGTAAACGACACGCCTATAAACTAATTAAACGAGCTCGAGTTCGAGCTCTGACATGCTTGATTGAGCCGAGCTCGAGTTAACATTATATAACTTGATTCGAGCTCAAGCCGAGCTCGAGTTGCAAAATAGAAGGCGAGCAGAGTTCAAGCGGACCAAAGCTTGGGCTCGACTCGGCTCATGTTCACCCTAATACAAAGGTGAATTGAGGGCGGGTCTGAAAGGCTATGAAAAATGAAAGGTCATGCAGAGGTAAGAACACTATAGAAAAAATGGCATCAAGTAAAAAGGTAAACCCAAGACTCAGCCGCCGCGAGGCAAAATAGGACACTGGGTAGGTAAACTAATGCCAAGGCACTGTAGGTGGTCAAACATATTGATGTGGCGAGCAAGAAAAAGTCAGACAAAAGCAATAGCACGAGAAGGGCCATTGGACCAAAGAGACAGAGCTAATAGGTGTTAGACACTTATATGCTCGATGGATAAGGAACAATCTCAACCCTTGATTTTTTTTTTCAAAACAGCTGTTGAGAAAACAAAAAGAAAAAAGTATAAATTAATACTAGATGATGAAAATTCCTCATCGCTTTTTTCTTCTTTTTTTCTCTTTCAACCACCGATTTGGGAAAAATCAAGGGCTCAAATTGTCCCTTCTCCATCTAACATCTAATGTCCAGCACCTACTAGTTTCTCTCTCTCCTGCTGTCTTATATATACATATATATATATATATATATATATATATATATATATATAAAATAACTGGATTCCTCCACTTGGGTTTGGCATCAGTGCACGCGCATGAAAGGAGGCTGCAGGATGAAAACCATCAGGCAGCCTTCATGGGAGTGGATTCCTCCTAGCTGGAATGACACACTACTTTATATATATATATATATATATATATATATATATATATATATCAAAGGAATAGATACTGTAGGTTCAGTTGTATATATTATGATTGAACTAGGTAAATGAGAGGGTAGTGACACATGATCAACATGTCATGTTCCATAGAAGTCAGAATTCAGATATATATACATATATATATATATATATATATATATATATATAGACCGAAATACCAAATGAAAGTAGATCGATTTTTTGTCATTCCCGAAGAAGTCCATATCTTGCCCGGGTCTTCATCCATAATGGTACGGAACAATAGTATCATTGGAGTAGATACACGAATTACGTTTAATACAAGAAGCCAAATAGGTGGATTGGTCCGAATAGAAAAAAAAAAAAAAAAAAGATTGAACTGAAAATCTTTTCTGGAGGTATCCATTTTCCTGAAGAAACAGATAACATATCCCGACACATTGGCATCTTGATACCACCAGGAGCAAGAAAAAAAATGGATAAGGGATCAAAGGGGAAAAATTGGGAAGGGAAAAATTGGGTCTATGTCCAACGGACCACACCTATCAAGAAAAAATATTTTGTTTCAGTACGACCCGTAGTGACATATGAAATAGCTGATGGGATAAATATATACATACATATATATATATACATACATATATATATATATATATATATATATCTGAATTCTGACTCCTATGAAACATGACATGTTGATCATGTGTCAATACCCTCTCATTTACCTAGTTCAATCATAATATATACAACTGAACCTACAGTATCTATTCCTTTGAAACCAATTGTAGTTACCTACAGCCAACCCTTTACATTAAAAAAGGGATGGCCACAATTTGAGTAGGCATAGTTCACTTTTCATCCTTTTAAACCATGTGTAGATATATAACCTGCCCCTGTGGTTCAAAATATGGTAGGTTTAGTGGGAAAATTTCAGTATCGCATAGATATGAAAGTTCCTTATGAAAAAATAAATTATGCCTCCTGAAACTGTGTTGGATAGTTCACGGTGCCTACCTCCTTTCGAACTAAATACGCACGCTTCATATGATGGCATGAAATGGTAGCCATAAGTCCAGTTTGAGTAAGAACAGGTCAAAGACACATACAGAAGATGCAAAGGTACAGATAAGCAGAAATACGTAGAAACGATTACCTCATAACGACGCACCAAACAGGCAACAAGTGTAGCTATTCCAAGGATTGCGAATCTCTGTCCAACGCATGCCCTTGCACCAGAACCGAAGGGAAGAAATGCTGCATTAGCATTGGGATCATTTAGCACAAATGATTTTCCCTCAGCATCCTTGCATTCTCCTGTAAATGAAGCTATTACCAATAAATACTTTGGAAACTGCCACTCAAGGAACTGTACTATATGAGGCAAGGAAACATTCAACACAGGCACTTCATGTCCATGTTAAAAAGCGCTCGAGTAGTCTAGGTGATGAGTAGAGCCTAAGCATATCTAGACTGGACTAGCAGCTTCAAGCAGTAAAAAAATAAACGAAAAAAAAATGTAGAAATTATAGAATACAATATTACATATTTTGTTGTAGTTAAAATCATACAAAATCAATTCAAATAAATAGAGACAAAATCATAGTAAGTTGTAAAAAAGAGTAAAATTTTGGCGAGGGGAGCAGATAAAAGTCACAAATATCGTCTCCAAGGTTTAAACTCAAAGTTGTTCTTGGGTATAATACGGCAGAATTGTTTTTTCTCAGAAATATCTAGGTGAAATCTTTGCAAATTTTAAAACATTTAAAACAAATATCCCAAAAATAAAATGCAAAAATAAAATGTGATAATAAAAAAATGTAAAAAACATAAAAAAATATGAAAAGTATGTGAAAAAACAAAAATATGCAAAAAACACATTTTTCATGTTTTTTTTCATTTTCATGTATTTTTAAAAAGAAGTGTTGTTTCCTGTTTTTCAGCCAACTTCTTTTTATGTGTTTAACATGTTTTTTTTTTCGAAAAACATATTTTTTTTTGTGGCACTGGTTGCGGGCAAGGAAGGGGTTAACAAACTGCCGCCAAAAAAAGAGGCTCGAAGTTCCCCAAATTCCCCCTGCCCTCGTAATCCTAGACATCAGGACCTAGGTAAGGTATGGTATACCCAACAACACTGGTTCAAATATGCAAATTTGTAGTTGAGGGCCAGTAGTAATATGTATGCTTATACAAGGATTTTAGAAAAATTGGGGGGCATGCGCCTCCTGACTTATATGCAACTAAGCCATCTATAAGTCTGCATGCACACACACACACATGCACATACATAGACATAAATACTTTCAAAGTAAAATCACATGCAACAAAAAAAAGTAACAAAACAAAGACAGAGGAAAATAACTTTGTCTAAAACAGAAGACAAAGTAAAAACAAAAATTTGAAAAAATGTGGAGGCTGTTGAGAGACTACATGTAGTAGACTACATGTCCTAGACAATATTTTAGGTATTTCCAAATGGTAGGTGTCCTAAAACTAGCTAGCCTATGCAATCAATTAAGAGAGCCTAGACACAAGCCTAGGCAAGCATTTGACAACATAGCTTCATATGATAAAACACTGTCACAAAAATTAGGTTCTTAACCTCAAAAAACACTCACCCCTTCATCGGAACAATAAACATGTGCTCCATATTAATAACAAGAACCATAAACCCAAAAGACATATGACATGCATGAAAAGCACAATCATGCTCAAGAACATCGGAAGGCAAAAGTAAGGAATAAGATGGCATTCCCCTAATTCATCATCAAAAGGGAATTTAAGCATGCATGAATAAACAAACATATTCTCCCAAGTAAAGGAACATGAGGAAACCAAAAAAGATGAAAAATCAACTAAAAGCAGCCATGGCGTCCTCTTCAGTGATAAACTGAAACCTTGTGCATGGTAGCTATACCTGAATCTTCATGAACGTTAGCACCACCATCCTTCCCCAACAAGAAACGGTCTGGATTAAATTTATGGGCATCACTTCCCCAACTAGAATCATCCATCTGTACCAGCTGTACTGGCACAGCCAGAATTGCTCCAGCAGGTAGGGTTATATTTCTTCTAAGCTTCAAATCTGATTCAAGGAAGAAAAGAGAAACAACTAAAACTTATTTACACAGGCCAAAGAAGTAGGAAGGCAATGAAATGATGAATTACAACATCCATAAGAATAAAAGGCATCCTTTTAACAAAATATGCCAAAATAAATGAGACAGAATGTTTTGAAATCTGGCGATGGTAGACTGACACTGAACATCAGAGAAAAAACATCAGTTAACGACATTAATATCAAGCAAAAGATACTTTAATTTTATACCTGGATAGCTTTGATGTACATAAACTTTAAGGTCAGAGCAGCCATTCAACTTGAAAGGAAAAAGAAAATGCTTCCATACTTCGGATAAAAATTTAGCTTCTAAATAAATTTGTGAATGTAAAACATAGGACAAGTATAAGGAAACACTCAGGAAAGGGTAAAACACCAACCTTTTCAGTGTAAAGAGCAAGCAGAAGAGAAAGAAAATAACAGCAGCATGCAGCATTTTAAAACCATACAGACAGCAACCAACGGTAAGATAAAGAAAGCACAGTACACTAATCTATCCGTGAAACGTAAAATTGGCCAACTCTGTCACCATCTATGCAGAATTTACATGGATATCCTATTTACTCTAGATTTAGATCAAGGAAGCAGGATTAATAGAAAGGAAGGGTGTGGATTTAAAGAGAGAAATCTGGTAGAAAACAATGAAATACCCTATCGATGTGCTGCCAAAATGGCTACCAGACTTATTGGACAAGATTTGAAAATAAAATAACCAAAAAAAATTGAACAGAGAAACTAGTTCAAAATGTAGCAAAACAAAAGGGCAAGAGAAGAGAAAATTTCAACGTATGGCTTATGTCAGAGGCCATTAAATGCTGAAAAACGATACGAAAAGGACTTGACAGTCTGTCCTTATTTACTTCTATAACAGTAAAAGCAAACAACTAATCAGGCTAGCTAGCCAACAAACTTGAAAAAGGAACTAAGATGGTATATTGTATTTGTAAACAATTTCTCAAATGAAAACAATGGCAAATGTGCTCATCAGGTCTGCAAGTGCCAATTTTTTTGTCTGACGCACCACATGTAAGTTCCCAAATTCTCAAACGAACATGGAGTAAGTGCAAAAAGGCCAATGAAACGTTTACCATGCTTCAAGGAACATCGCTGCAGCAGAGGTCCAGCAGGTAAAAGTCTAGCAGATTCATATACAGTTGCAAGTAAAAAATGCATTTTCTGAACTTCATGTGCATCTGGAAGAGATGATTGCACACCGACCCTGTTTATCTCAGCATAAATCTGTCAAAAGAAAATCAAAATGGGCTAAACTTACAAACAGATACAAAACAAAAACTAAACAGCAAGTGGACATAAAATATACACAGAGATACCATGCGACCACAGTAATACCTAGAGAAATATAGATGCTTCATACTGAAAAATTACTATTGAAAACGGTCATACTTTGGTGAAAAGAAGGAATCATTCTCATTGACAAGGTCACCAGACGCCAGAACTGTGTTTCGATCCAAGTTTTTCATGGTGAGCGAATCCGATGATTATTGTTCCAATAAGTTATCCATTCAACTTAGACGCACATATTGTACCATGGATAAAATTCAAGTTAGACCCACATATTGTACCATGGATAAAAATAGAAAACTTAGATTGTTTATGCACACGTCCAACAAATTATATAGGGAAATTATTGACAAATTAGTAGGTGCAAGTGCATCTAACAGAAATTAAAATGAAAGACAAACAATCCCTCGATCATCTCAGACAAGGAAAAAGGTTTTTGTTTCCAAGAGAAAAGGTACCTTTTCCTGAACCTCTGGGTGCATTACAAGCCTGGCCAGCACACTGCCAATCAAGCCAGCAGTTGCTAGACATCCATGAAACATCACTCCCATAATGTTCGCATAAGATTCCTCCATCAAACCAGCACGGTCCTCAGAACGTGTGAATGCATTCTCTGGACGACTTGTTGAATCAAAACTATCAAACACATTAATATTTGAAGCTATATTATCAGAGCATTTTTCAGTTGGGTTCATCACTCCAGCTTGATGCTTTGACTCTAGAAGTATATCTTGAGTTAACTGTTTCAGCCTCTTGCATAAATGCTGATATCTCCAAAAGCTTTTCTTCCAGAAGGGGGGAATTTTATACGAGGCCCAAAAGCAAGCATCCTTGGCAATCGTCATGAGAAGCTCTTCATACATGCGGGCCTTAGCCCAAACCAAAAATGCATCACCAAAAAGTGTTGCCCCAAGAATTGAGAAAGACATTTGCTGTGACACTGATCGACAATCATGTACTCCTTCAGATATAAAAGAATCAATATTTTCCATTATTGGGTCAACCACTTTGGCTGGAACTGCATAAGCTGTATCTACCAATTTTTCATCCAACTGCATTGCCAATGATTTCCTTCCATTTCTTACCTGCAGAAGAACGAGCTCCACAAAAATAACAAAGCATTCCCCCCAAAAAAAAAACATAAACAACACAGAGCAAAAAAAAATAAAATCTCAAATATCTTCTCCTTCAAAAAAATTACACATAAAAGCCATGTTTTTTCCTTTTCCATTGGAGGAACCAACAAGGACTCGCCCTCAAAGGAAGAAAGCAATCAGGCAGGATTGTGAAATTGCTCATCCCTCGGATCAACTACCCATGCATATATGTATACAAGGAAGAAAATAACAGGATTATGAGAAGCATGTGGAATCATATTTGGACTTGATACAGCTGCTTAAGATATTACATTAGCATGGGCAGTAGAATGGGGAAGCTGACAATGAGTCAACCAACTAGCTCATTGTTTTGTCTTTTGGACCTTTTTAGTCTTGTTGAAACAAAGAACTCATTCCTTGGCTCAAAAAATCACATCTCACATGCATTACAAAACAAAGTGTAGGCAGGACAACAGACTAACGAGCTTTTGAGCTGAAAATGGTAATTGATCTAATTTCCTTAAATATATAAACAAATTAAAGACAGCTTTTCATCGTTAATTTTCCTCCACTTTTTCTTTTTTCACTTTCTATAGTTTTCCCAATGATAAAATTATCAGAACAGGAAGCCCAACAAATAGCAACCCGAGAAATAAATGCAAGCAGTCTGGTGAGTTAAAGTTTTTCACCTAAAAAAAACTAGGGAAAAGGACAAGAAAGAGGAAAATAAAGCAATAAACAAGTTAATCCCACAAGCACCTAACAGCAACATAGTCAATGATGAAAAGCCGATCAATCAGAATCGAACATGAACAGGGAAACAGAAGCAGGACCCGATACCTTCTCAAAGGCCGACGCAAACAGACTTGACCGCCCAAACGCCATCCTAAATGCTTTCCCTGTCAGTGGCAACTTATCCACTGCCCTATGAAGCATCTCCTTGATCAACTCCGGGTCGTTCACTGATACCAGCAGCTGCGTTGGCCCCATCCATAACCTAACAACCGGTCCATACTGTTCGTGCGATTTGGACAAAAACTCTTCGGGACAGAAGGCAAAGAAAAACAAAAAAGAAAAGTAAATCCCTCATGCAGGCGTTCAACAATAAATGTAACAGCGAAAAAATAAAGGAATGAGTGATAGTCGAGAGTCTAGCCCGGCAAGAAGAAACGTTACAACCCGAAGATACCTGTCAGATCATCAAACTGATTAGGGTTCTGGCCCTTGTAGATCTCCCTTGTGTGGCCATAGAAACTTGGGCAAGGAGGGCCAGGGAGCCGGCTTCCTTGACACCAGAACCTTAGCAAGCGGGCTATCCTCTGAACGAGTAAACCGGTGACCACGATGAGCGAGATCCATAGCAAGGCGTTGACCTGCCTCACAGCATAGCTCTTCAGTAGGTGTGATCCAGCAAAGCAAGTATCATGCCCATCGATGTCTCCCTTACTGAGAAGGAAACCGAGAAGAGTGTAGGGCGCCTCACAGGAACTCATCTCACGACAGGAATTGCAATGGACAAGTGTCTCCTCTTCCGCGCTAGCTGCGCAAGGTGAAGGTAGAAACGTGCTCTATCAACTTATCGCGCCACAGATTCGATGCCATTCCGCCGACGAGCCTCCCCTAGAAAAGGTCAGAACAAAAAATTCAGGCAGGGACCGGAAAAAGACGCGCCCCTGCAAGGGCAAGCGAGAAAGATGTGATGCCACATCGCACGAGAGGGTCCCCTACACAAATTGGCGGCAAGCAATTAAGGGAAAGCAACAAGAAAATATGCCGTATTTCCACTGCAAAATTCGACGTCATAACTCCAGAAAGCATCTCCAACAGAGATCTAGAGATTCAATCAAAAAACACATGCCCTACCATGGATTGGCGCGCAAATTAAAAGAAACACGGAAAGAAGCGTCTCCTACCAAGAATTAGCGCGCCAAATTCGACGCCAAGTCGCTGACAAAAGGTTTAGGGCACCAAGTCGACAGATTCGAAAAGAAAGGAGACGTACCCAGGTGCTTGAGAGCCAAACTCGACGCCATATCACTCGAAGATCGCCTCCTACTCCTACAGAGCGATAAGCCACGAGATTGATGGAAATCTCTCCTGAAGCGGCACCACAGAGGATTCTCGTTTGATTCTTCTTCTTCTTATCCTTTCTTTGTTGAGATCGTCCCCTTATCTCTGGTAAGGATCTACACCACCAAAAAACTTCGAGGAGCTTCCCTCTCTCTCTCTCTCTCTTTCTCTCCTCACCTTGGTCAGGAGTCCGCTCTCTTTCTCTCGCTGTGGGGTCTGCAAGACTGTAGAGGAGATGACGAGTGGAGGGAAAAATGGGCGTGGCGTTCTGTGCTTCGCCAGCACAGTCTCTTATATAAACTTCCACTTTCCAGGTGTCCCGTCCTCGTCCATGGCTAGGTCGATTAACGAAAACACCCTTTGGCACTTTTTCGAGGAAGGAAGAGGATCCCGTTTGCCCACACGTGCTCGGGGTGGCCGAGTTCGTAAACTTTCTCGAACAGGATCACGTGAAATCGCAGGGGACTTCAGTGGGACTGCAGAACCTGAAAGGCGCCCGCCCTGTCATTTGTGTTTGCCCTGGCTTAAACGATGTGAAGGGTCGAGAAAGGAGGCCTCCCTCCTCCCGTGATCTGTACCGTGTTTGACTCTCTTTTTTTATCACGGGACCATAAAAACAAGCAAAATTTTCTTAATTATTTCAGATTAGTTTTTTTTTCTAATGTAAATTTTTTAAGCTTATTATAAAATGTATTTAATCAGTGCGCGGGTGATTTCTAAAACGAGGACGAGGCTGGGTCGGCCGAAACGGCCAATCAAACCTGGACTAGGTTTTTTTCGGCCCAGGCCCGTGCCGGACGCCCAGGCCAGCCTGGCTCAACGGGCCAGTTTTTCCGGCCCAGGCCAGGGCCCAACGCCCAGGCTTAAATTTGTTGCCCGAAATCTGATTGAAAACTTTCCTTTCCTCCTGAGCACGCTAATGTCAAGCTCCCTCCTAGTCATGTTGCCATGTGTTAAAGTCGTTGAACGAAGTCAAACCTGGCTGCACCTGATCCTTACATGTGTAAAGCTGTGCCCTTCTTTTCCTTTGTATTGAGTTTTTTCCGAAATCACTGTCAATGTCATCATGAGCAGTGGATTTCTAATTTCAGGATCTTACAAGGACGCGCTTAAGAACGTAGCCGACGGACCGACGGTCTACAGGAAGAGGATAATCTGGAATTACGCAAAATGCTCTTCTCCTGTATTTTTTTCATGTCCTGTGCAGTATTTACAGTAATAGCATCATCCTGAACTATGGCAAAATTCTCTTCTCCTGTTTCTTTGACTCTTGTGAAATATTTGAGAAACTTTTGGATAATTTTTTGACATGCTCCTCTTGAAGCTAATTAATGATCTTCAACTTCCTCACGGTTACAACAGATTCTGTTGGAAAATAAATAAAAATTGAAAAATGAATTAGCGGCCACGATGCTAACACATATATATATATTGATTTCGGCCATCCAAAATCATTCAACCATTTAATTTGGGTCATCCATTTGAAATACATAAATGATTAAAAAAAACAATAAGGAAAAAGTATAAAGCAACACTACATGGCAAAAATACCAATCTCTTTTTTCTCTCTTTGTTTTTTTTAATTGTCCAACATCATGAATGAGATGATGACGTGGTGACTAAGAAAAACTAAAGTCACCATTCCATATATATATATATATATATATATATATATATATATATATATATGAGTGATTGATAAATACAAGACCACTTGGGTACCATATAAAAACCAGATATCATAAATTTGTATTAAAAAGTGATTTAAATAAAATTGGAACCTGTTCATGTGTATATGAACACTAATTTTGTAAAAATCATGTTTTAGATCAACTTCCTTTTGTAAAAGAATCAGTTTTCTTTTACCAAACTTTCAATGTTACAAGAGTCGTTCATTTTTTTTATTATTAAAAATATTATTAAAGTAAAAAAAAAAAAACTAACTTATATATGTTTCTCACTAAATCACTCGTAAGATCATATCATTAAGGTTAAACTATAAAAAAATACTTTAAGAATTAAATTTATTGGGTGTGTGTGTTACTTGAACTATATTGCATGGGTTTGATGCTTCTCAAGGTTCCAAGTATTTACCTTTGTTTCTTTATATGACTATAATATCCTTCTATATTCCTTTGTTTATGTGGGGCTGTATTTTATAATTTAGATACATGGGATGTACTAAAATGAATGGAACCTATTTGTATGTGTAGGTGATGTTTTAGTAACTATTTAATTAAGCATATGATGATCCTTAAAGATGGATAGATAGTATGGATTTCTTTGTTCAGTTTTTTTCATCACAAACTCGCGAGACTTGTATGAGTGTTGTTGGCTTGTTCTGTTATCTTATCTGTGTTGTTAAAAGGTGCTTTGTTGCATCTAAATGTGGTCCCTTGACATGGATGGATTTGGATTGGGTCATACCTAATATGAGGTTTCTTCTTGGCTTTATAAAAATTTGGATATACAAGTGTAGGGCTGTGCACCTGCTTCGCTCTTAAACTCGATATGAATATGTGCACCATCTCATGTGCTCATATTTCCCTTAAATGTGTGAAGGGATTTTGCCAAGGCTCGAAATGACTCCATGATGGTAGATTGTGCCAAGTAAGTTCGATAACCAGCACATTTCTTTTTCTTTTTTGGTTCATGTCCATTAGATTTTCCCACATTTGATCATTTTATTCTTCTTAGTATCTTCTACACAAGGGCAATACTTCGCTTTTCAAGTTTTCGTTTCATGGCTGAGTGTTGATTCTGCATCTCAGATTGAATCTGCAATAGAATTGTCCCCAAGACATGAATATTGTCAAAGAATTTGATAACGTTTCTCATTCAGTTTCCACAAATTGATAACTTCACTTGAATAAAAAGTTTTCTTCTTCCTTCTTTCTTCTTTCTAGCTTTTAATTGTTAATATACTGACAGTTTTTTAAAGAAAATTTCAAAGGAATAAATCTCACGTTTATAGATGCACTAAAAAATGGACAAGATGCATTATTTAAAGACTCACTGAAATATGTTGTCGGTGCAAACAAAAGTCCTATAATAGGTGTAATGTTTATGCTTGTGATGTCTGTGTGTGAGCTCGTGCCACGCGTGCCAGCATGAAGAGACAATCATGCAGTTATGTGTGTTTGGTCTTTATTCTTATCCGATAAAACATCGCCTCTTAATGCGTTCGACATTACATTTTCAGGGCCAATACAAGTCAGCATTGGAATGTCTGGTTTGGAGCAAAGTTTTAATAACTTTTGACCCCTTTATGTACTTGTCAATACCATTTGGCTTCAACTGTCATGCGTTTTTTACTGTATTGTATGGATAGAAGTGAACCTCCCATGCCTTTCACTGTAAATGTGCAAAAGCAAGGTCGTTGTAAGGATCTTACTCAAGAATTGAGTATTGTGGTGCTGTTTGGGTATTGACGGGTGTCTATTGGTTGCAGTGAAGGGGTCGAATTAAAGTTTCCAAATTTTGAGAAATATTATTTTTTCAAAATTTTTATATAAGACAAGCAATTTTTTTTAAAATTTATATGTAAATTTAAAAAAAAAAAAAATTAAGTGGGACCAAGGCCCATGCGAGCCTCCCTTCCCTGCTCCCGTAAATGGTTGTGGATGTAGGTAACGTTAGCCCTGTAGGTTTTCGTTATCAATTTGATCTATTTTTATTGTCTCGACAAGTCCTATCAAAAGAAGGCATTGTTATTTCCAGGTTTATAACCATCGTATGTATAGATACTTGGATAATCCATGCGATGTTGCTTCAATGGGGATTCTCTCCATAAGAATTCAATGTGTTTATCTTTGTAAATGAAAAAAGTTTGTTATTCACAATTTAATTGGGTTGTAAACTTCCTATTGCTTATGAAAGATGGATTTTGTATTAATTCTCTCTTGAAAGTATGTAAAAAATATGGAAAAATTTGAAGTAAGTCATAGTGCTATCTAATTGTAGGCTTCTACGGCGGTAGCAGCTCTGTAGCTGTCAGTGGCGCTAAAATAGTGACAGTGCTGTCGACGTCTGGCACTTTTTTCATGTGAGAGCTAGTGTGGGCAACCTCCCCTCACATACCAAGCATTTGAATAATGAACAATCTCCTAGGGTGTTGTTTCTTTCTAGACAAATTGTCTTGGCTTTAGGCTACCTCAGGCCCTCAAGTGCATTGCAAAGGAATATTGCCGGGTTTAGAACCTGCCAGCCATCGCATGTAGCCAAAGGATCCCACAAGCGGGAGGTGGTTATATATACCGTTCTAGTCTATGAAATTTTATGTGTCATGTTAATAATGATAAAAAATATTCATGATTAATATAAAAAGAAATTTTTTGTATGAAAAAAAAAGAAAATCATAAAAAAAGATTTGAGGATTCAATAAAGGTAAAATTTGTCAATTTATATATGCGTATCGTTATAACCAAATACCCTTCTAAGTAGTAAAAAAAACATTTTCATTTTTTTTGTCTCGCTCATAACATTATCTCATGAATATTTTATTATCTTATAAACATTATCTCATACTTATGTTTAGCGTCATTTCATAGATTCATCTGTTATCTCATTAACTATTTTCGTTATTTTATACTTATGTTTAACACTATCTCATACATTTGTCCCTTATTTCATTATCTCACACTTATTTATTATCTCATGCACATGTATATGTAATATTTGGGCATAAAAATAAATATGCGTATTAATAATATGGTTTATAACTGACATACGATTGTTATATACATGAAACCACATACAGAACATGTTCTACCCAAAAGCAGGGGGAAATGTGGAGACCTTGGAACCTACCAGATGGGAAGACCTTAAGAATTCACTTATTAAGTCATGAAAAACAGAAGTGAGTGGGAGGTCGTAACCAAAAAAGTTTGTGGAGGGCCACTATGATTAAACCAAAACTTCAAGGAGACAGAAAGAGAATTCTCACCTTAGTATCAACCTTTTATTATTTGAAAACACTACAAAGTGAACCTAGCACATGTAATTTAAGATTCGAGACATTTTCCTTGAAAACCCATGTGCACATAATTGTACCAAAGACATCTTCTATATGACAATAGTGAAATATGCTAAACGAGCCTGTTTGACATTGACAACAAAGTGTAAGTGTTTCATAAATCTGCCCTAAAATTGGAGCACATTCATGAAACACTTGAAGTATGATTTACCCCAATTTCGACATAGAATAATAGAACACTTACATGATGTTCTTAATATCAAAAAACCCCCAAAGGAGCTTGGTAAAAGAAATATATCAACTTATTTTGTCAAGTTCAACCATTGTCTAAAGGCCGATTTTTTTAATAACTGAGACGACTCGGGCCAGTCTTTTGTAAAGTTGAACCCAAGTAATTCCTTTCCAATTCGATTCAAAAACCGATTTAAATCACATTGGTGCAAGCACATAAAACGGTTCTACTCCAAACGGATCTGCCCTAAACCAACTACCCTAACCCATATGTTTATTGGCAAAAGAAGACTAGGGCATGCATATCAGTCGATAACTATAAGCCGTGTTCGTGTTGATCGGATAAAACAGCATTAACAAAGGATAGGGACAATACAGCCGAGCTTTTGTTAAAATCAAGCTATTTATGAACTCGCAAATTATATACGAATAAGACACTCTTTTGTCCAGTACCCCAAATTAATTTGGCCCTCTCTTTGTGACTTATGTTCCAAATACACGCACATGTACGTAGTATTGCAAGGTCTGAACCTGGTCGAGAAGGAGGGCCGTCGTCATGCATGTTACCCACAATGGAGATGACAGGACCGAGTCGGGACCTTAATTAGCTAGTGCAGTGGTTGGACCCAAACAGCTGAGCATGATCAAGACGGTCCCGCCCCAGGTTAGTCCTTCAATGTGAGCTTGTCCATATTTCTTTGGAAATTAATTAAGTTTCGCTTTCGCTGCAGACCAGACGGCGAAATATATATGGAATGTTTGCCCAAGATCTAAGATTAAACCTGCATATATAAATGGACAACTTGCCAGGCTCTCAAAAGGTCATAATTAGGTGGAACAAGGCCTGCATAGAAAAGTTACGCACGCGGCTACCCACACACACAGGCACAAACACACACAATGAAACCAGGTTCTTACCACTGCAATGTTCATTTTTTAACTACCTGTTATCTCTCTCTCTAATAATATTGTATAATTTTCATGAGGAAGGCGGAATTTAATTTAAGCTTCTAAATTTTGATTAGGGCCCAAATATCATTTTTTAAAATTTTTACCAAATTTATATGTTCTACTTGTTTTGAGAATCTAACAAATTTATATGTTCTACTTAATTTTGTTACCGTTTTTGAGAATCTAACAAATTTATATGTTCTACTTGTTTTGATTTTTAAAACATATTCACCAAACAGTAACAAATTGTTCTGGTGACCAAATGAACCCTAAAAGAAAGTTGTTGAATGAGTGGTGCGATTGCCTGGACTGATCGTCGTTGATTTATTGTATACGGTGTTGGAAGTTGGAAAGAGGAAGCTTCTCTACAGTAGCAACAAATCAAAATCAAGAGGAACTTGGACATTCACGTAAGGGGACGGCCATTAATTGGATGCTCAGTTTCATGTAAACAGAAGCGTCGGATGCATGGACCAAAAGGAGAGGGCCATCGTCAAACAACCCTTAAAATGGTAATCCTAAACTTTAGGTACGTCGCTTCATTTATTTATTCGTGGTTTCTGTGCCGACCAACTGTTGGCTTTAATTTCCGTCGGCCATCTCAACAGCCGGTGCAATGCTTTATTTGTTTCAAATATTGTGAGCTGTCGCCTCTCGCCTTGGATCTATATAACTTTTATGAGTCGCAACCCACCAACATCTTTATAACGACCACACCTACCTAACTATTTTTTATACTATAAGACGAATAGAATAGAGATATGCAGTGGCGGTTCTGGGAAAAATATTTTTTGGAGGCACACTCATTTACCAGATTTTCATATTCAAAATAACACTCGAATATTAATGTAAAAATAAAGAAACATTAAGGGCTGGTGGCCTTATGTAGCTCCACCACCAGTCTAATGTTATAAATTGTTTCTCGTGCGTGTGTGTGTATATATATACACCAAAAGCCTACATTCGTACACATTGGGAAGTATATTGGACTGGCGCCTGTTTAATTAGGCTGCTCCAACCATCTTTTTTTTTTTAAATGCCTATTCCCATGTAAAGTTTCTTATAAAGTTTAGCATATCTAAAAAGTTAGAAATTAATACACGAATGATTTTTTTTACCTGAGATTATAACATCGGCCTCTTCAGCCCAACGTCAACCAACATGTAATGCATATAATGCTTACAAGAAACTAGTAGCGGAGCCACATCCCCTCAATTTTTTTTTTAATTTTTACATTAAGGTTTTTAAACATTTATTTTGTTATATAGGTAAGTGTCCCTCCAATCATAAAGAATGTGAATAAATGTTTTTTGAAAAATTTTTCTGCCTCGTCCACTACCTGAGACGTGTTGTATATGCATGTGCCAAATGTCAGTGAAAGCAGGAGAGAGGGAGGGTACAATTGGCATTTGTGGTGGTCAGTTGTCCAAGTCGGCACGGGTTAAGTATCCTTTCGTGGCATTCTCTTGAGACTCCGGCGGTGGCCCAGTGCATGAAAGGTTGCTCTCTTTAGCGATCTGACGCATAAGTTGAGGAACTAAAGTCGCAGCATGAATCGTAAGCGAACGCCTGGTTTGGATGCAGAAGGTCACCCTCATTGTGCCGGACCACGACGGCGCCTCCATGCTCCTCATTACCCTTTCACTTGGGAATTAGGGTTCACCACAAGTGCTCGTGATGTTGATGAGAAGTTGGTCACGTCCCAGACGGTCCAAGTACCGTATGTAACAGACGTGACGTGTTTGATCGAAGACTAGACGTTTGCTTGTCAATACCATTCTTCTTTTGTGACATTCATTCCTGAATTTATTGCTTGTCATGCGCCGGCGGCGGTCATGCATGCGCGCATTGACGATCAGGAGTTTTGCAGAACTTGTTATGGCGGTTGCCCTGCGAACTAAGGAGGGATTGTACATGGGGGAACGGATCCGACATGAAGACATTCTGCTATTTTTGGACTCTAGTTTCTGACCCAACCTTTCTTGTTTTATAGATGTCAAATATATTTCATTTGGACTCAATATGTGGCCGAACCAAAAAAGATTCCGATTGGAAAAAAAAAAAAAAGATATCAGATTAAGAAATTGGACCAGACTCAGATTTCATCCAATTGAGGCGGATTCCGTTCAAGATTTGGACTTGGATATGAATGTAAAATATTGTGAATTTCGTTTAAATATGAGTTTTTTGTTTGAATTTGAACTCGAACATGTGAATATCTAGAAAGCAGAATATGGTTAAAAATATATCTTATTAGAGTTCGATCGGTTGACATTCTTAAATGCATTTCATTTAGGCTGCGCGACACCACACCTATTTGCCGATCCTTATTCTAAATACCCTTTGAATGTAACCAATATTAATAGAGTTTGGCATATTTTAGTTAACAAGCAAAAGACAGAAAAATTAAATCGGAATATTCCCAGCCAGTTTATTTCTTCAAGAGATGATTCATTAATGGAGTGTTTTACCTTGGTATCAGATTCAATAAGATTGTGTTGGTTTCACTGCAGATCTGACATCTATTGTTTTATCTCAGATCCATGAATTTAAGATCGGAAACCCCCAACCTTTTTTTCTTTTGGCTGAAGGCCAGCAAGGGAATTCCCCAATCATTTATTAGGAAAGAATGAATGAATAAGGAATGACAGTTCAGTTATTTACAAAAATGATCATCTCTGCTATTGCAACAGAGAGAACATCTAAGAAAGTACTCATCATCAATTTTCAAATGGCAACAAAATTCTAACCAGTTGAACATGCAAGCCCATCCGCCACTGTATGCCATCAAAGCAATGTAACTTTGATGCCACTTCTCCATTTGTTATTGTTTGTTTTGCGAATGACATCAATTGACTGGTTTTTCAACATGAGCGGCAGATGCTAAAGAATTTCATGCTCAGCAGAATGCCCAGTATTCTGATCTTTCACAAACCACGATAAAAAATGTCATCTTGCCATCTAAGAATGCCTGCACACCACTTTGCATTTCCATCTAAGAATGTGGCATTATATATTGCCAAAAAGGACAGTAAATCGAACACCTGAGCCAAATTTTGACAGCTTTTAATTTTTGATCAGTACAATGACCGAGCCCCATTGACATCCATGATTTCCCAATATCTATTTATGGGAATGTTGTTGATTAAGATATCTTCTTGACCGAGCCCCATGTACATGCTTAAGCAGCGCGTGTCTACCTCCACTCAACAAAGGTGGCTAGCAAAGCTTTTGGGGTATGATTTTGAAATCGAGTATAAGAAAGGTCTTGAGAACAAAACGGCTGATTCTCTTTCCCACTTGGCTGAACAGTTAATGACTTTATCAGTAGTGGAAACGGACATCTGAGACCGATTAACCCTTGACCAGCAGAACGATCAGTCTCTTAGGCTAATCAAGACTTCGGTTCAGCAGAACCTCGGTTCCATTCCCTTCTATTCAGTCAAGGGAAATATCTTGTATAGGAAGGACAAAGCAGTAGTCCCTCCTGACTCTGGGCTTAAGCAGGAACTCCTGCAACATTTTCATGACACCCCAGCCGCGGGTCATGAAGGGGTCGCTAAGACCCTTAGTCGTATCAAAGCCCAGTTTTGGTGGCGAGGAATCAAGGCTGAAGTACATGCCTACGTCAAGAAGTGTGTGGTGTGCCAGCGAGAGAAGTATGAGGCAATCAAGCCTCCAGGACATCTGAATCCTCTCCCGGTACCTACAAGAACGTGGACCGACGTCACAATGGATTTTATCGATGCCATTAGTGGTCGATCGGCTCACAAAATATAGCCACTTCGCCCCTTTGCCACGGAGGTATCAAGGGCCCCTCGTGGCCAACGTCTACCACGAATATATCGGCAAGTTGCATGGAATGCCACAGTCCGTCGTTTGCGACCGGGACTCAATATTTCTTAGTGCATTCTGGCAAGAATATATGAAGAATATGGGTACGACGTTAAACTTTAGTACCGCCCACCACCCTCAAACTGATGGGCAGAGTAAAATAGTCAACCGGTCCTTGGAGACCTACTTACGGTGCTTTGCAGGTGAACGACCGTCTACTTGGGTCAAGTATCTGCCTTGAGCAGAATGGTCGTACAACACGAGTCTACACTCGTCAACTGGCATGACCCCTTATGAGGGCGTGTATGGTTTCCCCCCTCCATCGATTCCACGATACGAAGGAGGTACTGCAGAAGATGACAGTGTTGACTGTGAATTGCGCACAAGGGAAGAAGTTTTGGAGTCCTTAAAACAGAATATTGTTAAAGCGTAAAATCGCATGAAGCAAGTTTATGACAAGGGCAGGAAGGACTGGGAATTTGAGGTGGGCGACTATGTGTGGCTTAAGAGACTTCCTCTTAAGCAAAAATCCTTGATGGGTCAACCGTATTCCAAGCTGTTGCCTCGTTATTATGGACCCTATCCGGTGATTCAAAAGGTAGGGAAGGCCGCATACAGACTTGGTCTTCCAAGGACAGCATTGATGCACCCCGTCTTCCATGTCACTAGGGTTAAGCCTAATCAGGGGGATGTACCCACACTGATAGAGCAAGTGCCGGATAATTTGCCTACTCCCTATCGCATTTTAAAACACAGGTATGTACAACGACAAGGGAGAATGAGGCACGAGGTGCTCGTGGAATGGGAAGGACCCGACAGGGGTACTTCTTGGGAGGAATTTGGGTCGATTATTCATCACTTCCCCACTTCCAGCGCTCGAGGATAAGCGCAAGGTAGGGAGGGGGAATCTGTTACGGACCTACCTAGTGGTCCAGACCCAGCAGAGGCCGGGCCGGCCGAAACCAGTTGACGGAAGCGCAAGGCTTCCGATCTTTGGGCTCGTTCTCTTCAGTGCATGAAGGTCAGTCTCAAGGAGAAGCAGGAAACGCCAGAGTTAGTTGCAACGGGAGGAACGGGAGGAGCGGGAGGAGCAACTAGGTCGACAACGGTGCTCAAACATGTTAAGTCTCAAGGTGTCTTAGGTTCCAACGTTGGGCTCGCCGAGTTAGAGAGGTCTAACCCAAGTGAGTCCAGTTCGCACGGCCCTTGAGGCGTCCTAAGATCAAAGTCTTAGGAAAATGGTTCGGTCAAACCTGACCGAGCCCTTGCATCCAACAAACCGAAGTGAGGGCGGGTCCCCTCACGAGGTCCCCACCCTGGGCTCAAAAGGCTCAGGGGTTTGAACCTTTTCTTTATGCGTTGGGCACTAGGCCCGAGTTTGTTTATAAGCGTTTTAAGTCAGCAAGTAGGTTTGATTTTAATCTTGTCAATAAGAGGATTCGAAGTAGGAACCTAGCCTAGCGGGTTGTGCTTGGCGTTTTGGATTTGGGTTTGGGTAGAGAGCGAGATTTGGATTGTAAACTCGTCTCGAATAGGATTTGTATTTAAGCTTTTGGATCTATGTACAAATCATCAAATTTTATGTGAAGGACTCATTTTGTGAGCATTGGCTCTCTCTCCTCTCTTGAGGTTTCGTCTCCCCTCCTCTCTCTCTCGAGGATTTCTGATTCTAAGTCCTGCACGTCCCTTGCCCGTGAGTGTGAGCGTTCGTGCCTTCTCTTCCCCTTCGCCCCCCCTTGGCCCGCGGCGTCTTCTTCCTCCATTGAAGAGCTTGGAGCACCGGCGTTGAATCGGCCAAAGCTCAAGTTGAACGGCTTGCGGCGGATTTCCCTCCTACCGGTGGAAGTCCCTCCCTCGTCCTCGACATTTCTCTGTTTGAAGCGCATTCCAGCAAAGTATGGTACCTTCTTCACGATCACGGTGAGGTTGAGAGGCCAGCATTGCAAAAGGAAGATTGAATCCGACTAAGGATTCAATATCGACGGCATAAGAGGTTAGTTGTCGACTTCCTTGTCTTCTTCAAGTGTTGCGTAGGATTTCGTCTAGGGGAGAGCTCTCCCGATATCCCTGCTTTCTCTCGGCCTACCCGAGAGTAAAGTCTGAGTTTTCCACGGTGAGAACTCCTCCAGACTACTCCTTACACATTTTGAAGGAACTTGAAAATCGATAGGCTTACTCTAGCCTATGTTCGAGTTGATCTAATGGAAGGACGACTTTCAAGACAAGCTAGAAAGCATCGGTTTCTTTCCCTTTCCATTTCGGTCCAGCAGGGTAAATTCCACAAAATCTCAAGATCTGGCCATGGAAAGCCTGTGCAAAAAGGCTAGCTGGAATCGCCTCGACATACGCCATACCCAAATTCAGGTCAATTCCGACGGCGGAATTGCGAGATCGGGTCCCTGCCGGAAACTAGACGAACTCCGGCCATTGCAGCACAATCCGATGACGCCATTACTTTCGACGTCAGAGGACAGTCTTGCCCTCACTCTAGTGAAAGCCCACGTTGAGTTGATAAGGGCATCTTGGTCAAAAGAAGAGGCGCAACTCAAACCGCGCCATTGGTCTTCCCCAAGTGCGAACCCACTTGGCCTCTACCGAACCAGGTAAGTTCAATCTTTCCCGTTGCTTTTTCCACGTGTCATCCATCCACCCATCTTCTCCAGCTCGAGTCTCAGTTGTTTCCACATGTCCCACATTCGAGGAATCCTAGGATCACGTCTTCCTAGCCTTTAGGAAACCTTGACTCCACCTCGCCCTTGCCTTTTCATGCTAAGTCCTAAACCAAAGTCGCTTGTAATCTCAGCCGCTCGTCAGCCCACGTGTCAGCATCCCCTTGCTCACGACCAGGTCACCCTCCAGCTCGCCATCCAACTTTTCCACTTGGCCCTCTCGGCCTGCCACCTCACCCTCGCACGTTCCTACTTTGCGCGCCATTCCCCTCTCTCGCGCCCCTTTTCCTATTTTCTAGCGCAAGTCCCTTAGGACTCGCCCTTGCCTTGGCCACCTCTCCACCAGCTTTAACCGCAGCCTCTCCTAGCCCCAGATCTCACCCACGTGTCCCCATCTCCTGCGTTGAGAGACTCTTACCCGAGCCACGTAGCTCCACCTTCCTTCTCTCTCGCAAACCCCTCCTCGGCCCACTTCCCTTAGTTTTAGGATAGTGGTCTTCTTTTCCTTATCACTAGGAACTCATCTAGCGTATTCTGTCTAGGCCGTAGATCTTGCCACGTGGCAAGAATCCAGCCCTTCACCCTTAATCCAATTAACCCTTCCTAACCCTAACCCAGCTAGACCCTTGACCGAACCTCCTTTCGAGTCAACCCCTCTCGTCGCCTTGACCTAAGCCGACTTGTCTTAACCTCTCTTCACTCATTAGGAACTCGGTCAAACCCGAGCCCTGTTAGGTTCAACTCAGTTGACTCGAGCCTATCTCGAGTGACTCATCTAACCTATCTCGCCCGAACTCACCCCCTTGACCAGTTCGAAGCTACCCCTCTCAACCAGTTCCTACCTCACTCGGTCAACAAGGACTCTTGACCCGAGCCGACCCATAACCTCTCAAGCCGTCAGACCAAGCCCACCTACTAGTTAGTCTCCCTCTTCCGCACCTAAGTCGCAGCACCTTTCGGCCGACCCTAGCCCTCAGCCCATTCTGACTAGATCGGCATACCCATAGAGCCCCGCCAGTCCGAGCCAGCCCGACCGTAGCTAGGGACCAGGCACAGCCGACGACGCTAGCAGTTCGCTAGCCGACATCGGCCAGCACCTCGGCCACCACCGTCGTTGTCGGCCTTCCACTGCCGATACCCGTGGCCGAGCCACTTCCGAAGCCAGGCAGGTAGGCGCTGCCGTTAATCGGTACTCGCCACACTCGGCATCATCAGCGGCATCCAGCCGCACCCTCGGCGACAGGCGGTCGCCCCTTCCTCTCGGCACCCGGCTGTAGGCGGCTGCCCAGGTCAGGCACTCCCGCCGACCCCTCTGTTCGGCAGTAGGCGACTGCCCAGGCCGCGAATCCCGTCGGCCCGCAATCCGGCAGCAGAAGGCTGTCTCGGCCATGCGTTCCGCCGTTCTCCACCCGACAGCAGGTGGCTGTCCCGGCCCGTGTCCGCCGACGTCCACCCGACAGCAGGAGGTTGTCCAGGCCGTGCGCTTCACGCCGGCCCGTGAGCTGCATTGCCCGGGGAATCGGAATTCACCCCGTGGCCTCTTTCGGCACAGCCAAGGCAAACCCTTGGCCGGTAACGTCTTTAGTTCCCTTGTAGATTCGGGGAGGGTGTAATTTGCTTTTTGTTTTAGGAATCATCTAGTTTCTTTTCTTTGTTGTTTAGCCCAAGGCTTCGGCCTAGCTCCTCACTGTGGTACCTCGAGGGCCCTCTTGCCCGAGACACGATCACAAGGAGCAGACCACCCATTTGCTTTCGGTTGGGTGTGGTTTGTCCGCTAGAATGCTTTGCATGGTTTGGATGGATTGCTTGTGAGTGAGTTGTGAGTGTTGCTCTGTATCGCTCGCGTTTGTACAGCCTTGTAACCCATTGTAGTTTTCTGTAGTAGGTTGCCCGTAGTTAGGAATTGGGAACAAGGGATTCCGCACCTTTATTCTAGTCCTTGAGGGTTTTTGCACCGGGGTTTGTCCGGTCGGGTAGTAATCTCTGTATTAATTTACTTAGGATTTTGTTTTTTGGGAAGCACTCAAGAAGGTCTTGGGAATTTAGGGCGTTCTTGGTTAGGATTTTCTAGCCTACCAGGGACGAGCCTAACAATTGGTATCAGAGCTATCTTGAGGCTTTTCTGTCAGTTTGAGCATCCGACCTATGAAGATTTAGCTTCAACGGGCAGTTCGGACAGGCGGATTTCAGTTTTGATCTTCGGCAGAGTCTTCTAGGCAGTTGGTATTCGGTTTTCGGCGTTAGAGTTAGAAATTGAGACTTCCACGACTTCCAGTTTTCTAGCGTAAGTTCTAGGCTTCGCTTGCTACTTTTAGCAAGTGTAGGGCTGTACGCATTGTACACCCAAGGGCAGCTAAGCTCGAGGTACATCGCCGAGACACCAGGTGGGTGTGGCGATTTAGGCTCTTCCAGCCCGGCCGAGAGCGAGGTGTGATTGCCTAGGCGCTAAGGCGTAGCGCGACATTAGGCAGGTCCGCCCGTCTCCCTTGCCTTTGGACTCGCGCGCGGCAACTCAAGCAGCGGCAGTGGCAGCGTGACAGCATAGGCAGCAAGAGGGTCAGTCGACTTTCCATTCGGTTGAGAGTGGCAGTTAGGTTCAGAATTTGGATCTCGCTGTAGGGGAGTTATTTTCTTCTATTCGCAAGTTTTAAAATGGGAAAATAAAAAAAGAATGTGAATTCAGATGAGCCAATCCTTGAGGAAAACCCTCATGACACTCTGGAGGAGGCTCAAGCAATTCAAAGGGGCCAAGTTCCCGACTATGCTTTAGGCAGAATTCTAAGCATAGAAAAGGAATTGCTACAAATGCGTAGCGACATGGCTAAGGTGGAAAACTTTAGGAAAAAAGACATGGACCGACAAAATGCAGACCGTCAAAAAGAGATGGAAGAAGTTCGGGCTATGTTCTGTCAATTGGCCACCAACCAGGCCCAAGCCATGGCAGCGGAAAGGACCACTCAGGGTCCGAATACACAGAAAGGAAAGGGTTTGTTAGGAGTACCTGGCTATCAAACCGATACTGAGATTAATCTCAACAACGTTTCACACGTTGGGACAAGCACGGAAGGGGGCAGACTCATGCGTCCCCCACCCGACAGGTACCAACCAGAGCCCCTCAGTGAGTATTACAGAACTCCTCGTGGCCCAAGAATAGGCCAAACTCTTCAGAACCCCATGTATGAACTGTCTGAAGGAGAGGACGAGTCACCCCTTCGTCCTAGAAGAACTCGAAGAGATCACTCTCGTCTAGAGGAAAGGCGTACACCTTCAGTAAAGTATGACTTTCCAAAATTCAACGGAGAGCATCTTCGAGAGTGGTTGTTCATGGCAGAGCGATTCTTCCTGCGCCACCGTGTGCCACAAGATGAGTGGATTGAAATCGCCACGGCCAATATGACGGGCGAGGCTACCACCCATTACTTATGGTTTGAACACAAGACGACTGATCCCACATGGGAAAAATACAAAGCTAGTCTGCAATTGCATTTTGGAGATTCTACGTTCATCGATTATGACGAAGATCTCAAGAATTTAACTTAGACTACGTCTGTGCCTGCATATCAAAAACAATTCGAGAAATTAGCAAGCATGGTTCAATGGCCCGAAAAGGCCCTCATTGGGTCATTTAAGGGAGGCCTACAAAGCGATATCAAACGAGAAATGAAAATCCATCGCTTCAACAGTCTTGAGGAATGTTTCGCCATGGCCAAATTATACGAGGAGAGGATAGAGGAAAGAAAAACTGAGAAGAGAGAAAAGAAGGCTCGAAAAAATGACAAGCAGAGGAAGAGACCCTCATTCTCCTCTACTTCTCGCGGAGACTTCCGAAGTCAGGGAAGGGAATTGGTTCCCTACAATAGAGGGAACGAGTTTAGGCCTAACCAAAGACAAGGCCGTGAACTCCCCACTCGCTACTTAGCACCTAAACAGAATGAGGAATACAGGAAGAAAGGCCTGTGTTTTAGGTGTGAAGGTAAGTGGGAGAAAAACCACCAATGTAAATCACTTTTCAACATAGTGGTGGTCGATGAACCAGAGACCAGCTCTACCTCATCGAGTGATTCCTCCTCCAGCTCAAGTTCCAGTTCCTCGTCTGATGAGGAAATCCAAGTCAAAAGAAAATGCAAGAAAATTGAGCCTAATGAAACACGTAAGGAAGAGACCTCAACCAAAGAAGAAAAGACAGAAGATGTCGAATCTCTTCATTCTATCCAGGATCCCCACAAGGCTAATGCTATGCGTGTCTTTGGCCGCATCAATGGCCAAAAACTCTTAATTCTGCTCGATAGCGGAGCAACCAACAATTTCCTCACCGAGGAAGCTGCTGAGAGGTGCAAAATCACCCTCACTGAGAGCAGCCCACAGACTATAATCGTGGGAGGGGGACTCCGGCTCAAATGCATTCACGAAGGAAAAGACATTGATGTGTCTGTCAAGAAGAAAACTTTCAAGGTTGATTGTCTCGTCATTCCTCTTGAAGGAGTGGATTTAATATTGGGCATGCCATGGTTTTTAACTTGGAAAGACATACATTGGGATGTAAAGAACTTTGCAATGACTTTCATCCCAGAAGGAGAAGAGGAATCGATTACGATTCAGGGACTCGCCAGCTCCACGCGTCCCAAAGTTGCACTACGGTCCATCCAGCATGACCAACCCGCGTGTTGGGTACTTACATTGGCTACGGATGTACCGGTATCTGAAGAGAAGGTGGAAGAACCAATTCCACCAAAGATTCAATTGGTCATAGACCAATTCCCAGAAGTGTTTGATGAGCCCAAAGGCTTACCTCCAAAACAGGCATATGATCATCGTATCGTTCTTGCATAAGGTGCAGAGCCTGTGAATGTCAGGCCGTATAGGTATGGGCATAGCCAGAAGGCGGAGATCGAACGCCTAGTCAAAGAGATGCTTGAAAGCGGCATTATTCGGCCCAGTTGCAGTCCTTTTTCTTCACCCGTTCTTTTAGTGAAGAAAAAGGATAACACTTGGCGATTCTGCATAGACTACAGGGCGTTGAATGAGGTGACCGTTAAGGATCGGCACCCCATACCCGTAATTGACGAACTTTTAGATAAGTTGGCCGGCGCCACAATATTTTCAAAGATTGATCTCAGAGCCAGTTATCATCAGATTAGAATGTTTGATGAAGATGTGTTGAAGACGACCTTTAGAACACACGATGGGCATTATGAATTTTTAGTAATGCCCTTTGGATTAACCAATGCACCGGCTACCTTTCAGCGGTGTATGAACGATGTGTTCAGAGCTCACTTGAGAGACTTCATCCTCGTATTCTTTGATGATATTCTCATCTATAGCAAAGACGAAGAGCAACATCAAAGGCATTTGGAAATTACTCTAGACATCCATATGGAGCATCAACTCTTCACGAAGATGTCCAAATGTAGTTTTGGACAATCTTCGATCGGATACTTGGGGCATATTGTGCCCCGAAACGGGGTTCGGGCAGACCCCGAAAAGTTGCAAGCCATGGAAAAATGGTCACTGCCTAAGGACCTCAAAAGTCTACGAGGCTTCCTTGGATTGACTGGGTATTACAGGAGATTTATTCAGGGGTACGATATCATCGCACAGCCCCTCACCCAGATGTTGAAAAAGGGAGCTTTCTCATGGACTGAGAAGTCGAGAGTCGCCTTTGAGAAGCTGAAGGCAGCTCTAATGACCCCCCAGTTCTTACTCTTCCCGATTTTACAAAGACTTTTACTATAGAGACAGATGCGTGTGAAGTCGGGGTTGGAGCCATACTCGGGCAGGATAATCACCCCATCGCCTACATGTCAAAGGCCTTAACTAGCCGGGCCAAGCCTCTTTTGACATATGAGAAAGAGTTACTTGCTATAGTCATGGCGGTGGAAAAGTGGCGTCCTTACTTGATTGGACGCAAGTTTACAGTCAGGACCGATCAGAATAGTCTGAAGTACATGCTTAAGCAGCGCGTGTCTACCCCCACTCAACAAAGGTGGCTAGCAAAGCTTTTGGGGTATGATTTTGAAATCGAGTATAAGAAAGGTCCTGAGAACAAAGCGGCTGATTCTCTTTCCCGCTTGGCTGAACAGTTAATGACTTTATCAGTAGTGAAAACGGACATCTGGGACCGATTAGCCCTTGACAAGCAGAACGATCAGTCTCTTAGGCTAATCAAGATTTCGGTTCAGCAGAACCCCGGTTCCATTCCTTTCTATTCAGTCAAGGGAAATATCTTGTATAGGAAGGACAAAGCAGTAGTCCCTCCTAACTCTGGGCTTAAGCAGGAACTCCTGCAACATTTTCATGACACCCCAGCCGCGGGTCATGAAGGAGTCGCTAAGACCCTTAGTCGTATCAAAACCCAGTTTTGGTGGCGAGGAATCAAGGCTGAAGTACAGGCCTACGTCAAGAAGTGTGTGGTGTGCCAGCGAGAGAAGTATGAGGCAATCAAGCCTCCAGGACATCTGAATCCTCTCCCGGTACCTACAAGACCGTGGACCGACGTCACAATGGATTTTATCGATGCCATGCCCCATTCTGAGGGAAAGGAGGCAGTATTGGTAGTGGTCGATCGGCTCACAAAATATAGCCACTTCGCCCCTTTGCCACGGAGGTATCAAGGGCCCCTCGTGGCCAACGTCTACCACGAATATATCGGCAAGTTGCATGGAATGCCACAGTCCGTCGTTTGCGACTGGGACTCAATATTTCTTAGTGCATTCTGGCAAGAATATATGAAGAATATGGGTACGACGTTAAACTTTAGTACCGCCCACCACCCTCAAACTGATGGGCAGAGTAAAATAGTCAACCGGTCCTTGGAGACCTACTTACGGTGCTTTGCAGGTGAACGACCGTCTACTTGGGTCAAGTATCTGCCTTGGGCAGAATGGTCGTACAACACGAGTCTACACTCGTCAACTGGCATGACCCCTTATGAGGGCGTGTATGGTTTCCCCCCTCCATCGATTCCACGATACGAAGGAGGTACTGCAGAAGATGACAGTGTTGACTGTGAATTGCGCACAAGGGAAGAAGTTTTGGAGTCCCTAAAACAGAATATTGTTAAAGCGCAAAATCGCATGAAGCAAGTTTATGACAAGGGCAGGAAGGACCGGGAATTTGAGGTGGGCGACTATGTGTGGCCTAAGAGACTTCCTCTTAAGCAAAAATCCTTGATGGGTCAACCGTATTCCAAGCTGTTGCCTCGTTATTATGGACCCTATTCGGTGATTCAAAAGGTAGGTAAGGCCGCATACAGACTTGGCCTTCCAAGGACAACATTGATGCACCCCGTCTTCCATGTCATTAGGGTTAAGCCTCATCAGGGAATGTACCCACACTGATAGAGCAAGTGCCGGATAATTTTCCTACTCCCTATCGCATTTTAAAACACAGGTATGTACAACGACAAGGGAGAATGAGGCACGAGGTGCTCGTGGAATGGGAAGGACCCGACAGGGGTACTTCTTGGGAGGAATTTGGGTCGATTATTCATCGCTTCCCCTCTTCCAGCGCTCGAGGATAAGCGCAAGGTAGGGAGGGGGAATCTGTTACGGACCTACCTAGTGGTCCAGACCCAGCAGAGGCCGGGCCGGCCGAAACCAGTCGACGGAAGCGCAAGGCTTCCGATCTTTGGGCTCGTTCTCTTCAGTGCATGAAGGTCAGTCTCAAGGAGAAGCAGGAAACGCCAGAGTTAGTTGCAACTGGAGGAACGGGAGGAGCGGGAGGAGCAACTAGGTCAACAACGGTGCTCAAACATGTTAAGTCTCAAGGTGTCTTAGGTTCCAACGTTGGGCTCGCCGAGTTAGAGAGGTCTAACCCAAGTGAGTCCAGTTCGCACGGCCCTTGAGGCGTCCTAAGATCAAAGTCTTAGGAAAATGGTTCGGTCAAACCTGACCGAGCCCTTGCATCCAACAAACCGAAGTGAGGGCAGGTCCCCTCACGAGGTCCCCACCCTGGGCTCAAAAGGCTCAGGGGTTTGAACCTTTTCTTTATGCGTTGGGCACTAGGCCCGAGTTTGTTTATAAGCGTTTTAAGTCAGCAAGTAGGTTTGATTTTAATCTTGTCAATAAGAGGATTCGAAGTAGGAACCTAGCCTAGCGGGTTGTGCTTGGCGTTTTGGATTTGGGTTTGGGTAGAGAGCGAGATTTGGATTGTAAACTCGTCTCGAATAGGATTTGCATTTAAGCTTTTGGATCTATGTACAAATCATCAAATTTTATGTGAAGGACTCATTTTGCGAGCATTGACTCTCTCTCCTCTCTTGAGGTTTCGTCTCCCCTCCTCTCTCTCGAGGATTTCTGATTCTAAGTCCCGCACGTCCCTTGGCCATGAGTGTGAGCGTTCGTGCCTTCTCTTCCCCTTCGCGCCCCCTTGGCCCGCGGCGTCTTCTTCCTCCATTGAAGAGCTTGGAGCACCGGCGTTGAATCGGCCAAAGCTCAAGTTGAACGGCTTGCGGCGGATTTCCCTCCTACTGGCGGAGGTCCCTCCCTCGTCCTCGGCATTTCCCCGTTTGAAGCGCATTCCAGCAATGTATGGTTCCTTCTTCGCGATCACGGTGAGGTTGAGAGGCCAGCATTGCAAAGGGAAGATTGAATCCGACTAAGGATTCAATATCGACGGCATAAGAGGTTAGTTATCGACTTCCTTGTCTTCTTCAAGTGTTGCGTAGGATTTCGTCTAGGGGAGAGCTCTCCCGAGATCCCTGCTTTCTCTCGGCCTACCCGAGAGTAAAGTCTAAGTTTTCCACGGTGAGAACTCCTCCAGACTACTCCTTACACATTTTGAAGAACTTGAAAATCGATAGGCTTACTCTAGCCTATGTTCGAGTTGATCTAACGGAAGGACGGCTTTCAAGATAAGCTAGAAAGCGTCGGTTTCTTTCCCTTTCCATTTCGGTCCAGCAGGGTAAATTCCACAAAATCTCAAGATCTGGCAGTGGAAAGCCTGTGCAAAAAGGCTAGCTGGAATCGCCTGGACAAGAGCTATGCCATACCCAAATTCGGGTCAATTCTGACGGCGGAATTGCAAGATCGGGTCCCTGCTGGAAACTAGACGAACTCCGGCCATTGCAGCACAATCCGGCGACGCCATTACTTTCGGCGTCAGAGGACAGTCTTGCCCTCACTCTGGTGAAAGCCCACATTGAGTTGATAAGGGCATCTTGGTCAAAAGAGGAGGCGCAACTCAAACCGCGCCATTGGTCTTCCCCAAGTGCGAACCCCCTTGGTCTCTACCGAACCAAGTAAGTTCAATCTCTCCCGTTGCTTTTGCCATGTGTCATCCATCCACCCATCTTCTCCAGCTCGAGTCTCAGTTGTTTCCACGTGTCCCACATTCGAGGAATCCTAGGATCACGTCTTCCTAGCCTTTAGGACCCCTTGACGCCACCTCGCCCTTGCCTTTTCGTGCTAAGTCCTAAACCAAAGTCGCTTGTAATCTCAGCCGCTCATCAGCCCACGTGTCAGCATCCCCTTGCTCACGACCAGGTCACCCTCTAGCTCGCCATCCAACTTTTCCACTTGGCCCTCTTGGCCTGCCACCTCACTCTCGCACGTTCCTACTTTGCGCGCCATTCCCCTCTCTCGCGCCCCTTTTCCTATTTTCTAGCGCAAGTCCCTTAGGACTCGCCCTTGCGTTGGCCACCTCTCCACTAGATTCATCCGCAGCCTTTCCAAGCCCCAGATCTCACCCACATGTCCCCATCTCCTGCGTTGAGAGCATCTTACCCGAGCCACGTAGCTCCACCTTCCTTCTCTCTCGCAAACCCCTCCTCAGCCCACTTCCCTTAGTTTTAGGATAGTGGTCTTCTTTTCCTTATCGCTAGGAACTCATCTAGCGTATTCTGTCTAGGCCGTAGATCTTGCCACGTGGCAAGAATCCAGCCCTTCACCCTTAATCCAATTAACCCTTCCTAACCCTAACCCAGCTAGACCCTTGACCGAACCTCCTTCCGAGTCAACCCCTCTCGTCGCCTTGACCTGAGCCGACTTGTCTTAACCTCTCTTCCCTCATTAGGAACTCGGTCAAACCCGAGCCCTGTTAGGTTCAACTCAGTTGACTCGAGCCTATCTCGAGTGACTCATCTAACCTATCTCGCCCGAACTCACCCCCTTGACCAGTTCGAAGCTACCCCTCTCAACCAGTTCCTACCTCACTCGGTCAACAAGGACTCTTGACCCGAGCCGACCCATAACCTCTCAAGCCGTCAGACCAAGCCCACCTACTAGTTAGTCTCCCTCTTCCGCACCTAAGTCGCAGCACCTTTCGGCAGACCCTAGCCCTCAGCCCATTCTGACTAGACCAGCCTACCCACAGAGCCCCGCCAGTCCGAGCCAGCCTGACCGTAGCTAGGGACCAGGCACAGCCGATGACGCTAGCAGTTCGCTAGCCGACATCGGCCAGCACCTCGGCCACCACCGTCATTGTCGGCCTTCCACTGCCGATACCCGTGGCCGAGCCACTTCCGAAGCCAGGCAGGTAGGCGCTGTCGTTAATTGGTACTCGCCCCCCTCTGCATCATCAGCGGCATCCAGCCGCACCCTCGGTGACAGGTGGTCGCCCTTCCTCTCGGCACCCGGCAGCAGGCGGCTGCCCAGGTCAGGCAGTCCCGCCGACCCCTCTGTTCGGCAGTAGGCGACTGCCCAGGCCGCGAATCCCGTCGGCCCACAATCCGGCAGCAGAAGGCTGTCTCGGCCATGCGTTCCGCCGTTCTCCACCCGACAGCAGGCGGCTGTCCCGGCCCGTGTCCGCCGACGTCCACCCGACAGCAGGAGGCTGTCCAGGCCGTGCGCTTCACGCCGGCCAGTGAGCTTCACGCCGGCCCGTGAGCTGCATTGCCCGGGGAATCGGAATTCACCCCGTGGCCTCTTTCGACAAAGCCAAGGCAAACCCTTGGCCGGTAGCGTCTTTAGTTCCCTTGTAGATTCGGGGAGGGTGTAATTTGCTTTTTGTTTTAGGAATCATCTAGTTTCGTTCCTTTGTTGTTTAGCCCAAGGCTTCGGCCTAGCTCATCATTGTGGTACCTCGAGGGCCCTCTTGCCCGAGACACGATCACAAGGAGCAGACCACCCATTTACTTTCAGTTGGGTGTGGTTTGTCCGCTAGAATGGTTTGCATGGTTTGGTTGGAGTGCTTGTGAGTGAGTTGTGAGTGTTGCTCTGTATCGCTCGCGTTTGTACAGCCTTGTAACCCATTGTAGTTTTCTGTAGTAGGTTGCCCGTAGTTAGGAATTGGGAACAAGGGATTCCGCACCTGTATTCCAGTCCTTAAGGGTTTTTGCGCCGGGGTTTGTCCGGCCGGGTAGTAATCTCTGTATTAATTTACTTAGAATTTTGTTTTTTGGGAAGCACTCAAGAAGGTCTTGGGAATTTAGGGAGTTCTTGGTTAGGATTTTCTAGCCTACCAGGGACGAGCCTAACACCATCTAAGAATGCATGCACACCACTTTGCATTTCCATCTAAGAATGTGGCATTATATATTGCCAAAAAGGACAACAAATCGAACACCTGAGCCAAATTTTGAGAGCTTTTAATTTTTGATAGTACATTGATCGAGCCCCATTGACATCCATGATTTCCCAATGTCTATTTATGGGAATGTTGTTGATTAAGATATCTTCTTGCCATGGATCTATCCAAAATTTTATTAACTCTCCATATTGAACTGCACATCTAACATCATTTTTATGCCTCTCCAGGTCTTAATGTTCCCATTCTAGATTGAGGACTGAGTAGAGCAGACTTTCATGTTCCACATGCTTTTTTTGTCTCAAATATTTTTTTTCCTGCTGCAATCAGCCCAACAACTGCGGCTGCAAATGGCAACACAGGCCATGTAGGCCATAGGCTACGTTAGACTAACTTAGTTTCCTCAAGCCAAACCCCGCCCCTTCTCAATCACTGGCATATTGAGGATTTTCTAAGATATAAGATGTGCTTTCTTGGAATCGTGGGTATCAACCTACAGAAATCTTGACATCAAAACATTTAATTTCCTCATTATGAAAGTATGGCACTTCAACACCATGCACCAATATATTGGTAAAGAATTCAACACTGATTTAATCAGACAAAGTTTGCCCACGTAGGACAAGACGTTTGATTTCTATAGGGCCAACTTGTTTTGCATTTTAAGAATCATAGGATCCCAATCAGTAATAGCAAGGCGATATGGGGACAATGGCATGCCCAAATATTTTCTTGGGAAAGTCCCTTTCGTCTACCCATATTGACGTCTCTGGAGTTAAAATGAAAGAGAAGAACACAGTCTTCTCCTTATTCACCATCATCCCAGCATCTTTGCAAAAAGACTGACCAGATTACTCACAGATTTATTTGAAAACTTGCTGAATAACCAAATATCATCGGCATACATGATTGTTGCAACCCCATGCATTCCTCTTCCCAGTTGGGGAACCATAACACTGCAATTCACAATCATTTTCCTAAGGCATCTCGAAAATCTCCAGAACAATTAAAAAGAGATAAGGAGATAATAAGCCCTCTAGAACTCTCAAAATAGTCCCCCACTTCTTTGCCATTAAATAACATTATATATGAAGCAGTCCTGACTGATTTTTAACATGTAAAATGGATTTAAGATCCATGTTACTGTTAAAACTGAGGTTCTTCCAAATCACACCTTTTAATTCACCTTTAAATATAAGACCTGAGGCTATCAAATACAACCCTAAGGTGATATGAGATCTTAGATCCGAAGATATGATGTACTTGAATTTTTGTCAAGAATATGAGATCCTTTGTTTAAATGATGCATGACTGACTTAACACACCAAATTTTTCCATCTCAACTGAGGGATGCAATTTCAAAATTTTACAAAAGAATTTCACAAAATAATTGTGAAAAATTTCAATTTCAAAGCAAAGTTTGAATCTAAGCACAATTTAGGATCAAATCATGAATTTAACTTGTAACACAAATCTAAATGCTGGATTACGAGTCCAAATCCTAATCCAATACTCAAAACTGGATTCAAATTAGGGTTTGAAACCCAAATCCAATTGTCATTTGGAATGCATATCCAATTTGGATTAAAAAACCAATCTGAATTCAAATTCAAAAATTGGATCTAATTCAGAATCCAAATTGTTGAGTGGGACTGCATGTGCCCCACCTACATGCAAAGGGCCCACCAAGAGGGCATGCACCCCCTTTTTCAAAATATATTCTTTCATTTGAAAGCATATAATTTTTAATGAGAATAGATAAGATCAACATTGAATTTCATAGGGAAAAAGAGAAATTTATACCTCTCTCTCTCTCTCTATTAATTGGAAAGATCCTCCAATTAAGAGAGGAGTCAAATTCCAAAGAAACTATGATTGCATCTAACCAACCTACTTAAGGCAAATAAATTCACCTAACTGCACCAAGATGTGATCCCGACCTTAACTAAGCTCAGACGACATGAGTTTAGCCTAGTCAAAACGCAGTAACAATTGAGTATGGTCCGTAACAATTGAGCTACCCGACCGAACTCGATGAGTTTAGCCTAGTCAAAACGCAATAACAATTGAGTATGGTCCATAACAAGAAGGTCTTGGGAACTAGGATTCACGATTGGTTCAGACTTTCTAATCGCAACCGGTCGGGTCCTAACAATTGGTATCAAAGCAGTCTTGAGGAAATATCCGTCAGTTGCAAGCACTTGTACCTTTGAAGAATCAGATCAGAGGGCAGCTTAGCAGTCAGATTACTCAGTGTTGGTCTTCACCAATGGTTTTCTTGAGTTCAGAGTTTCGGATTTCTTAGGGTTAGCCACAGTTTTCTTAGTGTTGTTCACGGCTAGTCTTGCTCACTTTTAGCAAGAATAGGGGTTGTGCACATCGCACACCCGAGGGTAGCCAAGCTCGAGGTGTGTCACCAAGGCGCCAGGCGGGCGTGATGATTTAGGCTCTTCCCTTTGAGCTCGGCCGAGAGCGAGGTGTGACTGCCGAGGTACTAGGTGAGTGCGGCAGTAGGCGAGCCAACCCGTCTCCCTTGCCCACGAACACACTGGCAGTGCAACAGCAGTGTGATCGGCGGAGTTAGTGTCAGAGTTAGCAGTGTCAGCGTAGAAGAGTCAAATTTCAGTTTTCCTTCATATAGCAGTTGGTATTACAGTTGGTCAGTTTAGAATTTGGATTTCTTAAGAGTGGTAGTTTGATTCGTAATTGGGATTTTTTGTTCTAGTTAGACGCGTTTCCTTGGCGCTGGTCAACTTACACCCTCCAAATGGGTAAGTCAAAGAAACTAGCCGCCCAGAAAGAGCCCGTCATTGAGGAAATTCCTCAAGGGCAAGAAGAGCCTCAACAAATGGATTCTGTAGAAATTCAGGATGCGACTTGTGCCAAAATGCAGCATATTGAGAGAGAAATGGTGAAAATGAGGCGTGATATAGAAAGACAAGAATTGTACAGAAGAAATGAGATGGAACGGCAAGAAGCCGCCCGTAGAAAAGAGATGGATGAATTTAGAGCTATGTTCCAAGCTCTTTCTTCATCTATCAATCTTCAAGGAGAAAGGACTACCCAAGGTCCTAACCCTACAGGTGTCGACAAGGGAAAATGAGTCTTAGGCGGACATCCTAACTTGCTAGTGGTGCATGAAGTTGATCCAAACTTGTCTCATGTGGGCACTAGTCGTGACGGGGCCCAATTGAATAATAATGGTCCCGAAGACCCTTCTCTATGTCTTGGACCTCCACCTCATACATCTAATGAGACCAATGAAGAACACCAAAGAAACTCTACTCGTAGTCCTCGATTCGCTCATAGTAGCCAAAACTGGACGTATTATGAGTCCGATGGAGAAGAAGATGAATCTCCTCCACGCTGTTCTAGAGGAATCCAGAGGCAAGATACCAAGCGGACGCCCACAGTCAGATATAAATTCCCTAAATTCAATGGGGAAGGATTGAGAGAATGGATGTTCATGGCAGAAAGGTATTTCATTTGTTAGCACGTACCTAGGAAAGAATGGATAGAAACAGCCACAGTGTACTCAGGAGATGCCACTAGTTGGTATATGTGGTTTGATCATAAGCATGTTAATCCCACCTGGGAGCAATTCAAAGCTAGTCTTCAATTAAGATTTAGAGACTCCACTTACATTGACTACGATGAGGATCTTAAGAATTTGTCCAAACGACCACGATACATGCCTATCAAAAATAGTTCGAGAGGCTTGCTAGCATGGTCCAATGGACCGAATGGTCCCTCATTGGGGCATTCAAAGGAGGTCTCAAGAATGAGATCAAGATTGACATGAAGACACAACGGTACGACAGTCTTGACGAGTGCTTTGCCATGGCTCGAATTTATGAAGAGAGACTTGAGGAAAAGCGGGCATTAAAGAAGGCTCGCAAGTTTGATAAGAGAAAACCTTCGTTTTCTTTGAGTTCTCATTCCAAGAGGAATGACCCACCTCCCTATCTCAAAAAGGGAGACAACAAGGCCATCCAAGGCCACAAGCCTCCAATAACGTATATCACTCAGGAGGAAATGGAAGAATTGAGGCGCAAGAAATTGTGCTTCAAGTGCAAAGAAAAGTGGGACAAGAACCACCAGTGTAAGTCCTTCAACATACTACAGTTGATAGATAGTTACAGTGATATCAGTGAGAGTGTGTCAGACTCAAGTTCCTCAGATGAGGAAGAAGAGGAAGAGAAAGAAGAAACTCTAAAAATGAAAGCCCCAACACCTGAGCCCAAAGATGAATAAGAAGGGGCTTCCACTCGATGATGGACCCCCATAAGCCCAACGCCATGAGGGTTAAGGGCACCATCAACGGGAAGAAGATAGTAATCCTACTAGACTCTGGGGTGACCCACAACTTTATGAGTGTGGAAGCCGCCCAAGCAACACAAATCCCACTAGTTCCCCTCAAGCCATTGCCAGTATTCGTGGGAAACAGATCAAGACTATCCTGCTCACATGAATGTAATGGAGTCGATGTCGTCATCCAGAAAAAGCCATTCAAGATCGACTTACTAGTATTGCCAATTAGAGGAGTTGATCTAGTTTTAGGAATGACATGGTTGGAGACACTTGGAGTTATATCGTGGGACTTCAAGAATATGAAAATGACCTTCACCAGAGAAGGCGAAAATGAGCCCACGACTCTCACGGGCATCATTAATACCATTAGTCCCAAGGCTGCTATAAGAGCCATTACACTAGAGCAGCCAGCCTACTGGGTTGTCACATTGGCAACCGATGTTCCCAAAACAAAGGAAAATGAAGAAGAGCCAGTTCCAGAGAAAGTGCAATCAGTCTTAGATCAGTTTACAGACATTTTTGCTGAACCAACAGGCTTGCCCCCTCAACGGGCATATGATCATCGGATCCTTTTAACACACGGCACAGAACCTGTAAATGTCAGGCCATATCGGTATGAGTATAGCCAAAAGGCGGAGATAGAGAAACTGGTAAAAAAATGCTTGAAGGAGGCATAATCTGCACAAGTAGTAGTCCCTTTTCTTCTCCAGTACTTTTGGTAAAGAAAAATGACAACACGTGGTGTTTTTGTGTAGACCACCGAGCCTTGAATGAAGCTACCGTCAAGGATCGGCACCCAATACCCGTTATTGATGAGCTCCTAGATGAGCTGGCCGGTGCTACTATATTTTCCAAAATTCACTTGAGAGCCGGCTATCACCAGATCCGAATGCACCAGGAAGATATATCTAAAACAACATTCAGAACACATGACAGACATTATGAATTCCTTGTCATGCCCTTCGGATTTACAAATGCACCCGCCACCTTTCAGAGGTGCATGAATGATGTTTTTCGGAAGTACCTAAGGGACTTCATCCTGGTCTTTTTTTATGATATCCTGATTTATAGCATGAATGAAGAACAACATGCAAAACATCTGGCTATTGCTTTACGTGTGTTGAGGGAACATAAGCTTTATGCGAAGATGTCTAAGTGCAGCTTTGGACAGTCTTCGATTGGTTACCTCGGGCACATTGTGTCTCGAGAGGGGGTTCGGGCAGACCCCGAAAAATTGAATGCCATGGACAAATGGCCACTGCCTAAATATTTAAAAGGTCTACGAGGCTTCCTAGGTTTGACTGGTTATTACAAGAGGTTTATTCAGGGATATGGTATAATCGCCCAACCTCTTACACAGATGCTTAAAAAGGGAGCCTTTCAATGGATGGAAAAGGCAAGGGCAGTCTTCGAAAAGTTAAAATCAGCCCTTATGTCAGCGCCAATGCTTACTCTTCCAGATTTCAACAAGAAATTTACTTTAGAAACCGATGCATGTGATGTTGGAATCGGAGCGGTCCTCGGTCAAGAAGGACATCCAATTGCCTATATGTCCAAGGCCCTAACCAGTAGGGCAAAACCCCTTTCAACATATGAGAATGCAGATTCGTAGTGAAAACGGACCAAAACAGCCTGAAGTACATGCTCAAACAAAGAGTGTCCACGCCTACCCAACAAACAAAGAGTTTCCACGCCTACCCAACAACATTGGTTGGCAAAGCAATTGGCTATGACTTCAAGATTGAATATAAGAAGGGTCCAGAAAACACGACAGCTGATGCCTTGTCTTGCTTGACCGAGCAACTGATGACACCGTCTGGTGATAGAAACCGATTTGTGGGAACGGCTGGCAGAAGAACAACAAGCCAATCCAAATATGAGGTTAATAAAAACGTCAGTCTCCCAAAACCCGGGGTTTATTCCCTTCTACTCGGTCAAAGGTAACTTAATTTACAGGAAGAACCGGGCGGTGGTTTCTCCTAAATCGGAGTTGAAGAAGGAACTCCTGCAGCACTTTCATGGTTCACCAGCTGCATGACATGAAGGGGTCACCAAGACCCTAAGCAGAATTAAGGCCCAATTTTGGTGGCAAGGATTGAAGGCCAAGTGCAATAATACATCTACCAGTGCACAGTCTGTCAAAGGGAAAAGTATGAGGCCATCAAGCCTCCTGCTCATCTCAATCCACTCCCTATCCCTACCAAACCATAGACAGATATCACTATGGACTTCATAGATGCAATGCCTCACTCTGAAGGCAAGGAGGCAATTCTAGTTGTGGTAGACAGACTGACTAAGTACAGTCTTTTTACACCTCTGCCACGAATGTACCAAGGGCCAATGGTGGCTCACGTTTTCCAATAATGCATTGGCAAGCTTCACAAAATGCCCCAGTCCATAGTATGCAACAGAGATTCGATATTTATGAGTGCATTGTGGAAGGAGTACATGAACGTCTTAGGTACATAAATTCAGTTTAGTACTGCTCACCACCCGCAGAATGATAGGCAGAGTGAAATAGTCAACCGGTCCTTGGAGACATATCTTCAATGCTTCGCCAGAGATAGGCCCAATTCGTGGGTAAAATTTCTACCTTGGGCAGAGTGGTTGTACAACACCAGTTGGCACTCGTCCATGGGTATGACTCCGTATGAGGCAGTCTACGGATTTCCTCCCCCCCTAATACCATGTTATGAGGGAGGCACGACTGTAGAAGACAATGTAGACTGCGAGTTGCGCACTAGAGAGGAGGTCTTGAACTCCCTTATACAAAGCATTGTTAAGGCGCAAAATAGGATGAAGCAGGTATATGACAAAGGTAGAAAGGACCGTGAATTTCAAGTCGGGTAGTACGTATGGTTGAAGAAGTTTCCTTTGAAGCAGAAGTCTCTTATGAGACAACCCTATTCCAAGCTTCTACCTCGTTATTATGGACCGTACCCTATCCTACAGAAAGTGGGAAAGTGGCATATCGCTTGGGATTACCAAGAGAGGCACAAGTGCACCCGTGTTTCACGTTACCAGATTGAAACCACATCACGGCGGTGTACCCACTATCATTGAACTAGTGCCAGATTAGATGCCCACGCCGTATAGAATTCTCAAGCAAAGGGAGGGAAGGACAAGACATGAGGTGTTAGTTGAATGGGAGGGTCCTGATCGTGGAACCTCATGGGAAGAGTATGGGTCAATTGCACAACGCATTCCCTCTGAAAGAGCTTGGGGACAAGCTCAATTTAAGGAGGGGGGATCTATTACGGACCATACTCTAGGTCCAAACCCAGTAGCAGAAGAGCAGGCCGAACCCAGTCATCGTGGGCACAGACCCATGGTCTTGATGGCTCAGGCACTACAGGGCACTTCGAAAGCACCAAAAGAAGTTAAGCCAGCATTCAAATGAGTTGCAGTGGAAGGAGTGAGAGGAGCAACAAGGTTCGAGTGCGTGCTTCAAACGGATATCCCTCAAGACAATTATGAGCTTATTTTAGGACTCACCGAGTTAGACAAAAACGAGCCTATTGTGAATCCAAAACCCACGGCCCTTGAGCCGATCTAGGACCATGGATCCTAGACAAGTTGCTAGGCCACCCCGGTCTAGCCCAGCACCAACTCCGAAGCTTGGGCGGTTACCCGAGCGAGGTCCCCACCTTGGGCTCACAAGGCTTAAGGGCGGTTTAGATTGAGTTGGGCGCTAGGCCCATTTTGGTTTTTTTGCAATTACTTTTAGCACTTTGCTTTAGAGTTATTTGCTTTTGTTTTGATGTAAATATGAGATGGTCTGTGTCTCACTTTTTTGACCGGTTCTATGTTCTTAAGAACTGAGTCACTCGCCCATGTATATAAGCTTTGAACGCTCCTTGTAAACTATGCAAAATTTGAGTAATAGAATCATTTGTTCGTTTTCAATCCCTCTCCTCTCGTGCTCTCTCCTCTCCCTCACGCACTCCCCCTCTCCCGCGATGGTGTTCTTCCTCTCTCCCCCTTGCGTCCCCTACCTCATGTGGTGCCTCTCCTCTACCGAAACCCCCTTGGTGAATCCGGCATCCTCCTTGACATCGGCGGCATCAACCTCTCCAATCGAAGGCTTCTCCACCTCCTTCCTCGGATTTCTCCTTCTCTCCTCAACCCAATCGGCCTAAGGACCATGACAAGGTTCTCCTCGGAAGCTCCGGTGACTAGCGGCAGCCTTGACCACACACAAATCCCCACGGAATCACAAGAAGCTCTTGGTACATTTACCCGAACCACGCGGGCATTGAGAGGCCAGACTTCGACTGGGAAGCTTGAAGAAGACCGCCTTGGCGGACTCCTTCAAGATCGACAAATCCTAAAGGTTAATACTTGAGAAAGATAGAACAATCGTAAGCAACTTGTTGCTTGGATCTTTGGTGAGTTTTAACCCAATGTTCGAGATCTAGCCCTTGGCGACATCCCGAGAGTTAGGGATCACCTAGACATCTCTCAGATTGATCCTTTGGGAAATCCAATAAGTTTGTACGGTGGAGAAGCTCCAAAACCATCAAGGAATCTCTCGGGTTTCTTCACTATTGATCAGGGGTCCAGCAGCCTCAAAATTATCAAAGGTAATACATCCGGTCGTATTTCGTTCAAGCAAGATATCTCAAAAGAATCTCCTTGGTCAGAAGTACAACGTACTCAAATTTGGGCTCAATCGGACTCCTAGAAGCGAATTCCGGCCGTTGACCGGAATTTTTATTTTTCGGTGGCCGCTGCACTATTTCCGGCCACCTTTGCAAGTACCTGCGACAAGGACAGATCTGCCCTCACGTCCATCAAGGTCCCGCCCAGATTCATTAAGGGCAAAGTGGTCAAAATTCAAATCTAGGGTTAACCCTAGCTGCCAGTGCACAAGAGGAAGGATCTTCGCTCGTTGGCTCCAAATCTGGTAAGTCCTATACCTTCCCTACTTGTTCCAATCTCAGCCCTCCGATTTGCCACGTGTCATCCATCCGAATCCTTACCATACTCACATCAGCCACCTGTCCTCACTTGCCCTAGCTCTCCCCGCCACCAAATCCCTTCAATCCTATCGCTTCCTACGTTTTTTGGAAGACAACCTCACACGCCACCATCTTTACTTTTCTGTGTACTTTTCTTCTAGCCAACCCTAATCCACAGCCATCCCTCACCCTTGATCATTCCACATGTCAAACATCGAGCAACCCTAACCACCACCTCATCTGCCATGTCACCCACCTGGTCCCGTTCCTTGCCACGCATCAGCCACGTGGCTCCCACGCGGCATCCAGCTCAGCCCCATGCGTTTTCCCGTTTGGTGCTAAGAGTGGAAACCCGCATTCATTAGCCTCATCCTTCCTACTTTGTCTCCACCAGATCCCTCCCCAAATCTCTCGCCAAATCCTCACTCACCATCGTCCTCCATCTCTTCCACGTGTCTTCCATCCATGAGGGAGATAACTCGACCAGGCCACATCATCCCTTGGCCAGCTTGAGCTCAATCTTGAAGACCCGCCGCAAATCACCATTTCTACTTTTTAGGAAGGTGCAGCCCACTCCCTCCTTGGCGATAGGCAAACCCTAGACACCACTCCACCACAGCCATAGATCTGGCCATGTGTCCTCATCTTGGGTGCCTTCACATTGAGCATGACCAGCTCAGCCCGAACCCTAACCCTAGCCTCTCGCGCCTCCATCTGCCCTTTCCTCCAATTTAGGAAACTTCCTTATCGCCTACCCCTTGTCCGAACAAGGCAACCCTTAGCCGCTCATCCCTTGTCCAAATTAGGTAACCTCCCTTAGCCGCCGCTCCTCTCCTTGCCCTTAGCCAAAAGCCTAGACGCCACCTCCCGAACCCTAACCCTAGCCTCTCGCGCCTCCATCTGCCCTTTCCTCCAATTTAGGAAACTTCCTTATCGCCTACCCCTTGTCCGAACAAGGCAACCCTTAGCCGTTCATCCCTTGTCCAAATTAGGTAACCTCCCTTAGCCGCCGCTCCTCTCCTCGCCCTTAGCCAAAAGCCTAGACGCCACCTTGCTTAGCAAGTGGGTCCCGTTTGACTTCGGTCCTTCCGCACCCACCTAAACCCTAATCGTCCTAGGCTACCTAGCCTAGTCAAACCCGCATCACCCCTTGGTCAACTTGACCAACCTAGACCCTAAGCCCGTACCTACCCTTCACTCATTTGAGTATACCCCTTAGCTTAGCTAACCCTATCCATCCTCCTAAGCACTTTGGCCTAGCCAACCCGAGCCCTTAGCCTCTCTTGACTAGACCTAGCCTACCTATAGAGCTAATCCCAACCAAGCCGAACCTAGCCTTAGTTAGGACTAGGTGCTACATCCGGGTAGGCCAGCACTCAGCTGGGCACATCCGGCCGACCTCGGCCTTGTCCCCCTCATTCGTCGGCACTCCCTGACATGCATGGCCGAGCCACACCAGGTGACAGGCAGGTGTTGTCACTTTCCTTAGCGGTAGACCCCTCGACACTCCCGGCTGCACTTCAGGCCGCAGCCCTAGCGACAGGCGATCGTTCCTTCCAGGCCGGCCCTCTACCTCCGGCGGCCTTGATACTCTCGACACTAGGCAGCAGGCGGCTGCTCATTTCGTGCGTGGCACCTCGCAGCATGCGGCTGCGAAGACCCGGTCCTCCCCGACACTCCTTAGCCCGTGAGACCGGTGACCCTCGGCCCTCCTCTGCGGGTCCCGACTGTAGGCGGCAGTCCTTCTAGCAGTAGTTATGTGGGGCCACTCCTCAAGTGGATTTCTAGAACCGTAGCTGCAATACCCAGGGATATGGTTTTCTCCCCGAGGTCCTTATCCGCGAGTTGCCAAGCAAGCCTTGGCTGTGAGGGCAGATCTGTCCTTGTCACCGGTACTTGCAGCGGTGGCCGAAAATAGTGCAGCGGCCATCAGAAAATGAAAATTCTGGCCAACGGCCGAAATTTGCATCTAGGAGTCCGATTGAGCCCAAATTTGAGTATGTTGTACTTCTGACCAAGGCGATTCTTTTGAGAAATCTTGCTTGAACGAAATACGCCCGGATGTATTACTTTTGATGATTTTGTGGCTGCTGAACCCGTGATCAATAGTGAAGAAACCCGAGAGATTCCTTGATGGTTTTGGAGCTTCTTTACCGTACGAACTTATTGGATTTCCCAAAGGATCAATCTGAGAGATGTCTAGGTGATATTAAGACTTGTAAGAAAGGATCTAAGGCCAGTTTCACCCGTAAATCGCAGCCCTAACTCTCGGGATGTCGCCGAGGGCTAGATCTTGAACATTGGGTTAAAACTCACCAAAGATCCAAGCAACAAGTTGCTTACGATTGTTCTATCTTTCTCAAGTATTAACCTTTAGGATTTCGATCTTGAAGGAGTCCGCCAAGGCGATCTTCTTCAAGCTTCCCAGTCGAAGTCTGGCCTCTCAATGCCCGTGTGGTTCGGATAAATGTACCAAGAGCTTCTTGTGATTCTGTGAGGATTTGTGTGTGGTCAAGGCTGCCGCTAGTCGCCGGAGCTTCTGAGGAGAACCTTGTCGTGGTCCTTAGGCCGATTGGGTTGAGGAGAGAAGGAGAAATCCAAGGAAGGAGGTGGAGAAGCCTTTGGTTGGAGAGGTTGATGCCGCCGATGTCAAGGAGGATGCAGGATTCACCAAGGGGGTTTCAGTAGAGGAGAGGCGCCACGTGAGGTAGGGGACGCAAGGGGGAGAGAGGGAGAACACCACCACGGGGAGGGGGAGTGCGTGAGGGAGAGAAGGAGAGAGCACGACAGGAGAGGGATTGAAAATGAACAAATGATTCTATTACTCAAATTTTGCATAGTTTACAAGGAGCGTTCAAAGCTTATATACATGGGCGAGTGACTCGGTTCTTAAGAACATAGAACCGGTCAAAAAAGTGAGACACAAACCATCTTGTATTTACATCAAAACAAAAGCAAATAACTCTAAAGCAAAGTGCTAAAAGTAATTGCAAAAAAACCGAAATGGGCCTAGCGCCCAACTCAATCTAAACCGCCCTTGAGCCTTGTGAGCCCAAGGTGGGGACCTCGCTCGGATAACCGCCCGAGCTTTGGAGTTAGTGCTGGGCTAGACCGGGGTGGCCTAACAACTTGCCTAGGATCCGTGGTCCTAGATCGCCTCAAGGGTCATGGGTTTTGGACTCGCAATAGGTTCGTTTTTGTCTAACTCGGTGGGTCCTACAATAAGCTCAGAATTGCCTTGAGGGATATCTGTTTGAAGCACATACTCGGACCTTGTTGATCCAACTTTTGGACAAGAATAGTTCTTGACCAGATCAACTCTACTTTGACTAAACCTAGTCAAAGTACAATTCAAAATTGAACTCGATCAAAGTTATTCCTATGCTCAAATTCTTCGAATTACCTCAAACCAAGTCTAGATTAACTCAAAAAATGTGCTTTCACTTTGGTGAATTGGTCAAATCTAACCAAATTTGAACAATTTTTTTCCTCCCATGATCAAATTGAATTCATAGAACCCAAAATTAGGATTCTATATAAATCAAAAACACATTTGAGTTTGTCAAGTATACAAATCAAATACCAAATTTCAAATTGAAACTTGATTCAATTAAATCCATTCTCAATTGAATTATAAAATGTTTTTTTTCAATTTGGTGAGACTCTTAAAAGTCTTCAAATTAAATTAAATTGTCAAACATGAATTTTCAGTTCATAACATCTAGGGCTTAGTCACTAGGCTCAAACCTAGCAAGCTCATTTTCAAAAATTCAAACCCGAATTAAGGGTATTTTTGTCAAATTTTCAGTAAAAATCAAGTGTTTAGAACCTAAACATTGTCCAAAATTAGACTTGACTAGGTTTGGACCATGATTGACCAGACATAACCGAGCGCATCTAGCTCATGTGTGTGGGCTGGATGTGGTTGTTTGGAATTCATTTGTCAAGTCATTAATCCATGTATTATATATTGAGCCAATGAAAAATCAAAATTAGAGGGCTGAGGTGGCAGCCACCTCAGCCTTTTTTCCGAAATTTAAATCATTAACTCACCAGCTCAAAAGGGGGCAGATTTTCCAAGACTTGGGCATGCTTCAAGACTTAGTTAAGGAAGTTGGTGTGCAGCCACTTCCTTCCTTCCTCATTCAATTCCAATGCTATATAAATCCACCTTGAGAGCCGAGTATGAGGACAACAATTTGAGATTTTTCTTAACACATTCTCTTAGTTGTAGCCAAGAACAAGTGCAGTCAAGTGTAGTCAAGTTGCAGCCAAGATCAACAAGAGGAAGAATAAGAGAAGATGAAACCAAGGAGAAGAAGCTGTTGTCCCTGCCTTCTCCCTTTGTCTTTGTCTCTCTTTCTCATTTCCTAGTCCTTGCTTTCAAACTTGCTAAGATCGAGTACTTGAGTGGACCCTTGTTTAGGATTTTCGTTGTAAGGAAATCCTTTTTATCTCTGTAATTCTAGCAAAAAAGAAGTCCCTTATCAGCTTTTCTAAGCTCAAATCTTATATCTATATTCTTCCTTAGGATTACTGGATTTAGAGAACTAGCCAAGAACTTCAAATACCTCAGACGACCACAAGGTAGGGGCAGTTCTAGCCTATTCTTTATGCACTTTAGCTTCTTGCTGTCATTTTAATTTCATATTCGTGAGGAGGGTTCTAGTTTGATTATATTTTATAGTTGGGAATGATGTCTAGCTTGGAAAAATACGATCAAATGTACATATTAATGCATGATGCATGCATAAACTAGTTTTTCTAAAAGAAAACCCATGAATCAATTTTCAAAAAGGGCTCGAAGGCCATGTCCCTTTCAAAACAAATAGCGTAAACCTATTTCAACCTCCCCACCACGAGAGGATTCCACAGTAAGAGGAAGGTTTACATTTGCTGCAATATATAATTTAATTGCCTATTAGGGATGAATGCATTCTCATGAATATAATATACCCTTAGCAACAACATTGAAAAACAAGCTTGAACATTCTATTGATTTCTTCAATTTTTGAGTCGATTTGATTCATGCTTTCACGTTTTAGTTGATTAAGGGTGGTGGTGAAGATTAGAAACTAGTTTTCAATCTTCATACCTAAAAAAAACCCAGCTATGTTCGTATGCTAAGTGGTCCCTTACCAAAATTTCCATTTTAAGAGGCAAGGTACATGTACACACACACACACACTATAATCTCTTATTTAAAATCATTTTTCTCTTCTAAAGTCAGTTGGTACATGTTTTCAAGCTGATTCTAAAGAAAGAGAACCTTCATATTGATCTTCATAGTTCAAAACTACAAGATTGTTCAATATTTTGTCTCAAAATGTTGTCTATTCCAGCAATATATGCTTAAAAATGTATACATATTGCTGAAATCAAACCACAATTTCATGAAATCTAGCTTAACATCTCAACGATTAAGCTCTTGAGATATCATGTTTCAGTCATGAATCAGCTTCTTTTGTAGAAACTTTCTATTTAAATTGCCACCCCAAAGTTCTTTTGAGAGTTGCTGGTTTCATTTACCAATTTTCAAATTTGTATGAGATTAATAATTATTCCAAAATGTTGCACAATCATACTTAAGAATCTAACTTTCTTTTCTCTAAAAGAGGAGATCCAATATGTTGAAATCATCCAAAGAGTAGATGAATTTCTTGATATCAAATTTGAAATTAAACTTGGTTCAAGAAAAGCCAATTCTTAAATCTCATAACCCAACGCGTATATTTAACACTAATGGGATCATGTTCTAAAGAGAAACTTTTTTCTTGCTCATTTAAATGCTTAACTTAGGGAAAAGTTAAAGTAAATTTTCAATGATTCATTATCATCATCTAAGAAACAACCTTTCTTAGAACCAACATTTCTGATTTTCAGCCATTTAAATCAGTATAATTTTTTTTTTGTAATTTTGAGATAAAAGTGGATGTTGTCCACCATATATTTTGAAGATTGATTTTAACTTCATTTACAGGATCTTCTATTATTTTGAGATTTTATATCAAGTCTCAAGCTTGTCGATTGTATCTCTAACTTTTGTGCTTAATAATATGTTAAACATATGTAGAGAGAGTCCAACATTCCAATTAAAAAAAATCAATCTTTGTATGTATGGATCATGCATTGAATTTTATGATGAATGAATGTTGAGAGATTATGAGAGAGGGAAGAATGAATGTATCATATAATGTTTTTTCATGTATCCAACACAAATTCAAATTGCAGCACGCATACCTTCTCAAAAAATGAAGTGATTTAATTTTGAGTTGCAAAAAAGTAACCAAGTCATGTTGCAATGAGAATTTAAAGATTTCACTTAGTTTCAAAATAAAACACAAGCATCATACCCAATTTGGCTAAAATACATTTGAAAACAACATGTTTTCCAACGTTTCGGAATCTCTCTTCAAACAGAGTAAGTTTCACTAATTTAAGCAATTTTATAATTTTTTTCTCTAAAAAAAGAATTCGTTTGAAATCAAATTCATGTCTCTTAGACCTAATCACATGATTTGCCAAAGAGAGACTCCAAAGTCAATTCATTTGTTAAGTAGACTTAGCTATTTTTCCTAAAGTTTGATCACAATTTTCAATCCAACATTGTGAGATGATCTTAAGTTCACGACAATGAACTAGATCCCAATCTCCAAAATCCCAATTTTCTAATCTCTAAATTCCTAATCATCAATCAAAACTCCAATCGAAGTGTACAATCCAAATTGTCAAATTGACAATGCAATTTTCAAAATCATGGATCAAAACCACAATCCAGTTCATTTGAAACTATCTTCAACATCATTGCTGATTTTAAAGTTCAATTCAAATGACACACAATTTTGACCAAAACATTGGTCTTCAATTGAAATCAATTTAGAAAATTTTCAATTTTTCTCAAAAGAATTTACCCAAATTCTTCAAAACAAGTTGAATTTTTAAAAAATATATAAAAACCATGTTAATTTTCCAAACAAATTGTGCAAATTTTACTCCAATTTGCTAAAAACAAGCTTAAAATTGCTTGTCTAAAACTAAAATTTCAATTCCAAGTTCAAAAGTTTTATGCACAAGCATATAGGATTTGCACCAATAAAATGACTTATAATGAACTAAAAAATCCTTGGTCCTTGGTCCGATTACCCTCGTTAAAGGTGGAAGGAACAGTTGGACATTGTGCCAATGGGTGTATCCCTTTTACTTGAAATTTTCTCTGAAAAACCAATTTGAAATTTACTACTTTGCATAACTCCTCGTTTCTACAACCAAAATCTGGAGAACCGGAAGGGGTGCAAACACAGTATGAATTTGTAATTTTAAAAATGTTAATATATGGACCTCCCCTCAAACTATAGATCCACCACTTGGAGAGATAGTGGAATCTCAAATGCATGATTACTAAATTTGCAGTTTGGTTAGCTTTGAATTTAGGATAATCAAATGCCCCTGAAGTAGTATGATCTTTGAAAATTAAAAAAAAATCTCTTACTCACCCTCTTCTCTCTTACCCCATTAATCAAAACTGTCAGCATATTGCAGTAGGTTACCCTTTATAATTTTTTTTGTTCTGATTTCCAACAGGCTCCATAGCACTTGCTGTTTGAAAGTATCTAGTAATTAGTTTAAGAGAATAAATTTGCAAGAAGAAGAATGTATGTCTGTGTGTGTATGTATGTAAAGAATCTACTAATAACCGCATAAAATTTTGGCATTAAATAACTATCTAGCATTTCAAGAAATTATAATTAACTACTAACTTGATAAATTACGCACTAACACAAAAAATTAAAACTTTTAATTCTAAATAAAAAAACTTATAAATAGAGAGTTCTTGACATTACATATTTCATGGCCATCTTTATAATTTCACCTTTCTTTTAGTGATTGTAAAGAGAGAGAGAAAGAGAGGAGGAAGAGGAAGAGAAGGGGGAAAAAGGGGGACAAGAACCGGTCTACTTGGCCTCTATAATGGCACCCCTCATCCCAAACTCAACATTCCTCAATGCCTTCAAGATACCACCCTCCAGGAATTGAACTGACATGTGGCTATAACTCAAGTATATTTCAAAATTTTTCATTCATGAAGTCTGGGTCTCTGTAAATTATTTTATACATTCAAGCAGTTAACTGTAAATTTTTTATGTGAATTAATTATCTGTAAATAAATTACTTGTCAATTTTTCATATTAAGTTCCACATGACTTTGAGGCAAGTTTATGCTTTTATTTTGTAGTCACTTTTCCCTAGGTTTGAGCATTAACTTTTACTACCTACTTTTTCAGGTGGTTATGGTATAAATATATAGAATCTTAGTGAAATCTCTCAATGCTTAGAAAACACATAACATTTGTCTCTTAATACGAGGGTGATGAAGTAAATGTTCCAGCTATTTGACAAACTCGTGATATTTTTCTGGCACATTATCTTGCAAAAGCAATCTTAATAAGCTCCAGGCTTGGTCTCTTTTCTAATTAATGAGACTTTGATTCCTTTTACATAAGAATGCATGCTATAATTCTTCTTGTTATATGAGTCAATTAAATTACGAACAAGACTATTGATTTGCATGTTTTTCTTGCAACAAGATCAGGTCTACTAAGGCAACATTATAATAAAACATTATGACAATAATAAAAAATAGTGCTAGTAAACAAGACATGAAAACAACATCACTACTAAAGCTGACCCACCTCATACCTCTCATCGGTTAAAACTATAAATATATATATAAGTCAAATCAATTACGTAAATGCACTGTAGTTTATGGATACCTTAAGAATTTTGTCTAACATTATTTTGAGTCCTCTCATACAAAGTGTTGCACAAGCAGAACACAAAGGGCATATGGCCACCTTCACCTTATAAAAAGGTCATGCTTCGTTCATGTCTTGCAATTCAACTGGCAGCCAAAGCTCTGCTTGTAGAATGTATCTATGGAGCAAACAATCTGCCCTTATGAATAAAAAATTGCATTTTCTGCTAAACATTATAAGTGCTTAAAAGAAAAATTTTAGGAATTATATTTTATATGTAAAAGTATAACATGACATACATACTTAAATGGGATTATATGTACACACACACACACACACACACACACACACACACACACACACACACACATATATATATATATATATATATATATATATATATATATATATATATATATATATCTGTGTGTGTGTGTGTGCACATGCTAACATAAGCTTGCTCAACAAATGAGCTTGTTTTCATAATGAACAAAATACAAAAGACAGATGTAGACTCTTTCTTTTGCCACATTTTTCTCAAATAGAATTTTCTCCCCAAGGATTCTAGATGGGTTTTCTATTCAAACACCACGATACTAGAAAGCATTTTTTTTATATCTTCTGGATACCATTTTCTTTGGATATATATTAGGGCTACCTAAATGGGCCTTTCCATTGATGTTTCTCGTCAATTCATTGTAACTATTACATAATTCAAGTGGATGCATAGATTGTTGACATTGTAATATTCATCAATTTAATACATTCTTTTACTTAATAAATGGCCATAAACAACACTAGCAGACAGAATTTGGCTCCATTGCGACATCTTTAAAGGTAACAAAAAAACTTGTTGGAGTGACTTTGCACATTTAACTTTGTTAAATGTAAGGGAAATACTTGCATCACAAACACAAAAGAAGGATCAATTTATCTGGGGGTTGAGGGGGAGAGGATAAGATTGGGTTGAGTTTTAGGTTGTTACTAAATAGATATACTTTGATCCATTTTAATTTTGCTTCTAATATTCAATTTATATAGTTTTGGCAAATCCATCCCAACATGATCTCTCTCTCTCTCTCTTAACTTTTAGCAGTGTAGTTTGTTTTGGGGTTATTGTTTTACTGTTCATTATCATCCACACTATCATAATTATTTGTCAGACAAAAAGTTCCTTTAATTGGAAAAATCATTTTGCACATAAAATTTCTTTTATGGTTTTGATTCTTTATAAAACTCGCTTTAATTATTTTGGTGTTTTTATTTTTCAATATCCTATGCAATAAATCATGTATGTCATCAATTATTCCAAGGGTGAACTTATGATCTACAACATCTCTATTTGATTGAGATGATAATTTTGAGCATTTTATGTTCAATTTTTAATTGAGTGAGATGGAAATTTTCAGCATTTTATGCTGAGAGACTGTAATATGTTTTATCTTGTAGAACCTAGAATTATCCATTAGAATCTCAAATGGCATTGGTATATGTTAGATGAACGTTTATCTAGAAGGATGCTCACAATGATCACAATAATATAATTATCATTTGACACATGTAAGGATAATCTGTTGATGCATGTATATAATCTTCCTTCCCATGCAATCCAAGCATGTTTTTCTTATTGCTCATATCATGTGATAGGATGTAAAATGTAAAGTTTCATGATTTATATAATAACATATATTGAATTTTGTATTTAAATCATGTAAGTTTAGAGTCAAATGAGCTAAAGTCAATTATTGTTGCACTGTTTAATAATTTTTTATATCAAAACTACAAACTATCGAGGATTGGATTGTCCAATGATATGATACTTTTATGAGTCTTGACAAGATGTAAAAATTTATTTTTGTTTTGAAATATAAGTTGACTATTTACCATTAAGCAATACATTTGAATCTGAACCAAACCATGAGTGATATGTTATGATGTGGCCATTGTAGGTTTTGAAGTGGTAACATACCATAATGGTATAATGTTTTGGTATAAAGTCTAATCACAAGTGCCAATCGTGATACCAAAGGAACATAAATTACATAAGGGTATATATAATCAGATGCTAATGGCTTCCATGGGTCTTGAAATCACAACACGAGAAAGTGGCACTTTGACAAAAGCTTTTACTGAAAGAACAAACATAAATTTATTACATTAGTCACCAACATAATTCTTAAATAAAACTCAACATGCAAAGACCAAACACAAACATACGTGGGCCTATCATAGAAGCCAACATGTTCAAATATTATATATTTTTCTTTTAATTGTTTAATATTATCATTGAAATATTATATGTTTTACGTAGATTCCTTGTTCTTATATTAACCAATAGCTAGGCACAAGTTTGTTCTTAGTTAGTCAATCTTGACCCTATTTTGTATCTCATATTTCCAGGGGTAGAGCTGGGATTTTTTGGTTACATGGGCTGAACTATAGTTTCAAAACTTTAACAGAGTCCAAAATATAAATTTTCAAGTTTTTTATATAGGTTACACTAAATTTTTTAAAGTTTACAAGTAAAATTTTGTTTTGGGGGAATGGCCACTCCCAGCACCCCCTTGCTTTTGCCCCTGCGTACACCCTAACCTGTAGTATGATTGAATCAAATTTGAATCTCATGCCAATCATATTAAATACAAACTTAGCAAAACAAACTTATTTCAAATGAAGAGTTAATATTATATATACAAACTTATGAAAATAAATGACTGCTACTTTTGAAACAATGTTAATATAAAATCATACAAAGAAAACAAATTTAATTATATAAGAATAATGACCTATGATCATTATTTGATACTCCAAATGTTTTTATCATATATGTGCAATAATGAGATCCTGAATTCATATTGTAAATAAGATTTTTGTTATCTAAAGTTTCATATAAGCTTTTGTTATCTAAACAATTTTTTAATTAAATCAAACTTGCATACTCTAATAATTAATTGGATTATTGAACTTGATAAACTGCAATAGAGTCAATTAATGCAATCAATTAATCAAAACAAAAAAATTAATGGTCTACAAAATGAATTGAAAACAATATAAACACCTTCAACAAAACTTGCTTAGAAGGCCGAAGTTACTTATAACAAAATACTAATAGTATATAAATAATAATAATATAAAAATAATATTTTGAAAAAAAATAAAATAATTAATTAGGAACAAAGGGAACTAACTTAATATGAGCTCGTATTGTAAAAAGAAATTGTAATAATAGTAGTGGTTCCTTATAGTTGCGGCATACGTTATGAGACTCAATACCTCTGTAACCATATTTCACATAGGTAAAATTTAAAACATGAGAAATGTAAAATATTGTATTATGTTCAATTGATTAATAAAAATATTAACACTACTTCCATAGAGACTTAAAAATATTATAACATATCATTTTCCACTTTGAAAGCAAAAGTTTTTTAATAGAAAAGGTTATTTTTTATTTAATCAATTAATAGATATTTTACTTGACTAAACAAATAGTTTGATATAATAAAACAAACTATTCCAACAGAAATCCATCAAATGAAGCAACTGACTTAAGTAATGCATTTGTTTAATATGAAATAATATAGCTCAACTTATTTACAAACTCCCAATAACCTTACTTGAGAATTTCAATAGGAAATAATATCATTAATCAGTGATCACCACAAAAAAAAAAAATTGTGTAGCAAAATGTTGGATGTCTTGTGAAAAGTGAAAACTAATAATCAATATACAAGCTTTGCTTAGCCTTTGACAAGTCATTTTTTTTAAGAAACTAATAAAAATGATCTATTACATTGCAGAAATGAAATTTGATATAGTTAAAAGAAATTTTAAATTCAAATGACTAATCTTGGTACTATCAAGTTTTGTATGATATTTAAAAAAATTAAAATTTAATGGGTAATTAAATGACTTTATTTCATATGCATGCAATAGAAAAGTACTATTGTCTCTTCTTAAGGTGGTAACAGCATATATGTTTATTTTTATTTGAAAGTTGATTAAAAACATTTAAAAATTAAAAACGCACTTAACTTACATGTAACCATATGTTTACTAGCTGAAAAGAAAAATAGAGTGAAATTTTAAATATCTTTGAAAATAGTCTGCATGTTTCATTATTTCTTTTCAACTTCCCACCTGTTTACATATTTCTTTCTAAATATATTTGTAGAAGCTATTGGATCTTCCATTCCATGTTTGTGGATATTATTTGCTCTCTCTCTCTCTCTCTCTCTCTCTCTCTCTCTCTCTCGCTCGCTCTTGCATTTCTTCTTGGAGACACCGTCCAACAAAAAGAGTCACGGTAGAGTGGGACAAAAGAAAATGGGGGACTGCTGAGGGTGAATGGAAAGATGAGATGGCAGTGGTAAGAGGAAGGAGGGAACTTCTTATTCAGTTGAGATCCTTTTCATTCTGACATTGGCAAGAGCTGTACTTATTATTTTATTTCATTTTTTTTGGCTATTCTACTTTCCTTTATTTAGTTGTAGATTTGTGTTCAGTAGAATGTGGCGAGCCATCCTGCAGAGCTCGGCTCAATACCTTGTTCTCTAACAACTACATATTGCTTAGTTTCTATTATCTCCCAAGTCTTTTTTGACATCCTTGGAGACAATTTTCTATTTAGAGATAGACATTGTAAGAAACCTTAAGCTTGTAATTTTCCTTTGATAAGATGCCAGCATAAATCTTGAGTTTGATGAGCTACACACTGCTGATTTTCTTTAATATTTTTCCATAACCAGAAGAGAAGCATGATTGGGAGTCACAAACGTGGTTATAGAAATTTTGAGTATACATTAGCTTTCACACCCTTCTCTTTGCATTAGAATTTGAGACCACTTTCTATATCTTAAAACAGAAAGCTATTGTTCTATGTTGTAGTTTAAGCCAAAAACCTGTCCTAACATTATGAAATCAGTTTTGCTAACGTCTTAGTTGGTTGCCGACTTGACAATTCAAGATGGACCAGACGCTTCACTTTAATCTTTTAAGTGAAATGCTATTTGGTAGTCTTTCAATTATGCTATTGAATTTGCATAATGTTATGGTGTGCACATAAACCCTATGAAAATTTTATAATATTTATGTTATTTGCACTTAAAAATATTGAACCATGGACCTTTTTTCTTTATTTCCTTTTCTTTCTTTGGGTTTGGGGAAAAGGTGTGTGTGTGTGTGGGGGGGGGGGTGTCTATCCATGTTAGGTGGCTATCCAGGGAATTCGTGTTCTATCACCTCAAGGGAGAGGTGTTGATAGGGGTGGGCATCAGGCCGGACCAGCTCGGGACCCATTTTGGCGGCCCAGCATGGCCTGGTTCAGCCTGGGCCCAGTTTATTTTAAAAAGTAATTAAATATATATATATATGTATATGTATATATAATATAATAAAAATAAAAGAATTATCAGGCCTGGACACGGCCGAAATTTTTCATGGGCCCAAACCGGCCCGTGGCCAGTTTCATGGCCCAGGCCTAGCCAGACCCTACCTGGGCTGGGGGCCCGAAAGCCCGACGGGCCCCTGGCCGGACACCCAACCATAGGTGTTGAGATGTTGTTGTGGTTAATTTTATTCTTCTTTGTCCTATATGTTGTTATAAAATTTCATTGATATCCGGTTGCTTTCCAGATATGTGTATATTATGGTGTTGATTAGACCTGGGTATCGGGCCAGCCTGGCCGGGGTCAGCCCGATGCCAAAACCCGAGCCCAGGACCGGGTGCAGGCACGATACCCGGTACCCGAGTTCGGGCCTGGCCAGGCTAGGCCCGATTAAAGTAAAAATGTCGGAGCTAAGAATGTTTGATTCTTAAAAAATGATGAAAATTCGGTTTGTCTACATATGAGTTAAACACCTAAATTTGCAAAAAGCATGTGCCATATGCTCTCATTCATGTCGTAGAGTTCTAAGAACCTTTCTATCACTCCAAAATCAAACTAAATTCTAGATTTTTGTGCTAAAAGATCCGTCCATTTCTTGGACTATTTAAGAGCTTTTGATCTTGTTCTTTAGGGAATATAAAGATTATGGTTTTAAGTATGATCTTATATTGTTCTCAAAACTTAATCAAACACATGTAAGTCTGAAAATTGATGACTGAAATCAGCAATTCCTAAAAGGCTTTTAGGTAGTCGATTAGGTAGGATTAGAACTTTTTTTTTATTGTTCTATAAGACATAGCCACTTTGTGGCTGAACATTAGTATTCCAAGCATATAAACTTTAAAATTCTTAAATTAACTCTTGTAAATTATGATCTAATTTCAGCAACCTACGTACACTTTATGTATGAGTTACTGGAATTAAGCAAACTTTATGATGCAATGAAAGCAATTTCATACTTTTGCACCACAAAAATTGACAAAATGATTCCATTTTCTTAAAATCAACCTGGAAACATGGTTTAACTTGATTTTAAAAGAGAAACATGACTCTTAGCAAGATGTCACATGTTTATATATATATATGTGTGTGTGTGTGTGTGTGTGCACTTTATCCCTCTAAATGAAAATTTTGACGAGGAACTATATGGCAAATAAATCATGGTAATTTATGGCTGGGTTTTTTACATAGGAAGATTGTAAAATGGTTTCCAATCCCCTCTACCACCCTTGATCAATTGAAATAAAATAAACACAAATCAAAATGACTTTAATTGGAAGGAAACAAGAGATACTCAAGTCGATTCATCCTTAATTTTGGCATGCAAGAGTGGATCACATTCATGAGAATGTGTCTATCCCTAATTGGCATTTATTATATATATATTGCAGCGAACCTCTCTCTCACCATGGTAATCACTTATGGTAGGGAGTTCAAAATGGATTTAGACTGGTTGATTTTGAAAGGGTCATGGCCTTGGGGTTCTTTTCAAAAGTTGATTCATAGGTTTATTTTTGGAAAAACCGGTTCATGCGTGCATCACACATTAATATGTACATTTGATCCGTGACTTTTCCCTTAGCTGGACATCATTTCCAGTCATGAAATAAATGAAAACAAACCCTTCCCACGAGTGCTTAAATTAAAATAATAGCAAAAGCTAAAATAGATGAAAAATGGAATAGAGTCACCTATCGTGTGGTCGGTCTTGATGCTTGATCTTCCTCTTTTCTTGTTTTCTAAATCAAGCAATCCTAAGCAAGAACCAAAGCTTGGATTCGAACATAGCAAAGCTAGAAGAAAAAATGACTTATTTGCTGGAATTTGCAGTGGGGAAGATAGAGCTTCTTACCATGAAAATGCTAGGGGTTCACTTAGGCAACCTAACTTAGCAAAATCGATAGAGAGAATTGGGGAAAAAAAAGAAGAGAATGAGAGAAAGGGAAGAGGGCTTGGATGAATTTGTGTCTTCTTCTCCTAGAGTTCCTCTTCTCTTATCCTTGGCTGCCACGAGCTGACGAAGATCTCTTCTCCAAAGTCCCAGAAAATCATCTCTGCCTTTTCTGCCAATGTAGGTTTATATAGGGGAGTAGATGAGTTCAACCACCTCTTTTAAAATGGATTAAATGGTTTTTAATGACTCTAATTGACCACACCTAGCTCATTTACACGAGCTAGGTGGGCTAGGCTAGGCGTGGTCAACCATGGTTCAGACCTAGGTGCCCAATTTTGACACAAATTTTAGACGAAAATGCCCTTACATAGGGTTTTGCCTTATTTTATTTATTTATTTATTTTTTAAATTGAGCTTGTTAGGTTAAAACCTAGTTACTAAGCTCTAAATGTTATTGAATTATGATAATTAAATTTAAATTTGAATAAATTTTAAAACATCTATCAAATTTGTTTTGAAAAGGGTTTTTTCATCCATAATTTGATTGAAAACGAGCCTCAATTGAACCAAAATTTGGTTTTAAATATTGAATTTCAATTTAAATATTTGATTTGTGCATTCGATAAATTCAAATATATTTTTGCTTTTCATAGAATCCCAATTTGGGTTCTATAATCTCAATTTGATCATAGAAGGGTAAAATTGTTCAGATTGAGTCAAATTTGGTCAATTGACCAAAGTCAAAGCTTATTTGCAAGCTGATATTGATTTGATTGAGATAGTTTGATGAATTTGAGCTAAGAAAGCTCTTAATTGAGCTAAATTGTACTTTGACTGAGTTTAGTCAAAGTGGATTTGATCTAGTCAAGGTCTATTTCTGTCCACTAATTGGGTCGTGGGATAAACCTACCCTTTTGGCCAAGCTGAGCTTGTGTTGACTGAGCCCAACTGAATTTGGCACCACATGTGAGTGCAATAGGGTCGAACCTACTTGAATTAAGTAGGTTTGGTCAGTCTAGTTATTGTTTCTTGGAGGTTGTCCCCTCTTTAAAGAGGATCTAATTAAGGAAGAGAGAGAGGCATAAATGCCTCTACTTTCCTAGGTTTCTAGTAATGACCTCATTCGTTTCTCCTTGAAAACAATTTTTTGAAGTAATTGAGAGGAGATATTTTGAAAAGGAGAGGTGTGTGACCTCTTGGGGGGCTCCTAACCACATGAGCTAGGTGGGGCTCACATGTGGGTCCCACGTGGCATTCTAGATTTAGAATTAAATCTAGTTTTTGGAATTAAATCTAGATTTGGATTTTGCAATTGGATACAGATTTCAAATGATATTTGTAGTCTTGCATCGAAACATCTAGCATATTTTGTACTGAATCCTTTTTTATATAGAATGTCAGATAAAATGAAATATCTTGATGACATGTGTCTCATAGCTTTTTGCTCTTTTGGAGACATTTCAGGTGGAAGGGTTCTAGTTTGGAGAAAATCTTTAATGTTATGATACCATGGTGTTTTTCTACTTTCCTCTTGTAACACCTATTCTGGTATGACAAAATATGGTTGTTTGAGTATTCCAATTTTAAGAGATCTGATAGATTCTCCAAGTTTGAAGGTGATGGTGGAGCCTAAACTGGCCAAATCGTCTGCAATCAAGTTAAATTCCCTTTTGACATGCAAGAGTTGATACTCCTCAAATTGTTTTAAGAGGGAAGTTGCTAATTCTTGATATGAGTTTAATTTCTGATCTTTGACTTGTCAATCTCCATTGACTTGACTTACAACTAAGAGAGAATCTCTAAAAATATGAATTCTTTGCACTTTAAATTTGAGAATCATTTTGAATCCTTGTATTAAGGCCTTGTATTTTGCCATATAATGCATGCAGGAGAAATTCAATTTGACGGAGTAAGAAGTCATTTCCTTCTCTGGTGTGATGAAAAGTATACCTGCCCCAGCTATGCTTTTAGATCCATTGAAATACATCTCCCACGTCGGCTCTAGTTCGATCATTAGGATTTGTTCATTAGGAAAATCATCATTTGTTTTAATATCTTCAAATAGAGGTGAATTTTCCAATTGATCTGCGATGACTTCACCCCTTTGATGGATTTCTGCGACACATATTTCAAATCATATTGCATTAGCGGAACTTGCTACTTTACTATCATTTCATTCAGAAAAGACTGCTCAAGGATGTATTTGAGTGGATTAAGTTTGGATAAAATTTTAACTTCACATGACAATAGATAGTGCCTCAATTTTTGACACAGTCATATCAAGGCTAAGCAAGTTTTTTCCAGGTGTGAGTAATTCTTTTCATACTACACAAATGTCTTTCTGATATAATAAATATCATGTTCTATTTGACATTATTTTTCATATTGAGCCAAAAACACCACAAGTAGAGGTTTCTCTAGAATTGGGGGTTTTAAAATTGACAGACAAAGAAGATATTTCTTGATCTTTTTGAATGAAACCTGACATTCGTGTCCCCATTGAAACTTGACTCCTTTCAGTAGTTAATGGTTGAAGGATTCCGTAGTTAATGGTTGAAGGGTTCACACCCCATAGCAAGATTGTATATAAACCTTCTAATTGACTGAATCCTGCTTGCAGGCTGCGTAACTCTTTTAGATTTGTTGGTAGTCACATTTCAATAATTGCCTTTGCTTTGGAGGGATCCATCTCGATTGTCATTTTTCTCACCGTAAATCCCAAAAGCTTACTAGATTCTATGCTATATGCACACTTCTGTGGATTCAATCTAAGCTTATATTGTAAGAGTCTATCAAAAACTTGAGAAAGAATGCTGATGTAATTCTCCATAGTTTTCGACTTAATTAACAGATCATCCACATTTGCATCCATGATTTGATGCATTTTATCATGAAAAATAGCTGCCACAACCCCTTAATATGTTGCCCCAGCATTCGTTTGACCAAACGACATTACAGTATAGCAGAAAGTGCCACATGTGGTTTTGGTCTGGTCTTGAGTGGCCAGCTTAATTAGGTTATAGCTAGAATGTCTGTCCATGAAGGAGAACATAGCGTGGCCTGCAGTACTATCTACCGACAAATCGATGTTTGGAAGTAGATAGCCATCCTTTGGTGTGGCTTTATTCAAATCTTTGAAATCGACACAGAGTCAAATTTTGTCATTTTTCTTGGAGACTACCATGATATTTATTAACCGTTCAGGATAGTCAATTGTTCAGATGAACCCTGCCTTTAGTAAGTCTTCTAGACCTTTGTTAACTTGTCTCTCAAGATGGGGGTCTAGTTTCCTCAACTTTTGTTTGATTGGCTTGCATTCTGATTTTAATGGCAATCGATGCTCAACTAATTTTGTGTTGAGTTCAGGCATGTCTTCATAAGTCCATGCAAAGGCTTCTTGATGATTTTTGAGAAAGTCTATCAATTTTTCTTTTTCTTCTACTGAGAGACTTGTTCCAATTTGCAAAATCTTTGGATTCTCTTCCTTACCAATGTTAATTTTCTTAATCAGGTCATTAATCAAAGGTGATAGTTGATCTTGTCTTTTTATTTGGATGAACTCTGGATATTCTGCCTCAGTGAGTTCTGGATTTATCTCCTTGAAGGCTTTTGATGTTTGATCCTCAGGTGCCATCCTAAAGTTTATAAAAAGGTTGGATGGAATTTGAGACATTTTATATGGAAGTAAATTGCATATGTCATTGCATATTTGAATGTATTACAAAATGAAGACACTTGGTTTATTGGAGTACAACGACAACAAAATGATGACTAGATGACAAAATGATAGCGGATTTATTGATTCAAATTAATGGTGAACATCCCCCTATGATGTTGCTCTTAACAAAAGGCACTGACTTGAATTCTTCCTCGGCATCCATTTTTCATAACTTTGACATCCCAGGGCTTGGGTGCCTCGTTGTCCTATCAAGGTAATTGGCTCCAAGGTTCCCTTTTCAAGTTTGCCACGACCAGTGAAGGGCTGGTAGCCATGGTGTATGAGTAAATTCAATCCTTTTTCATTATGGCAGAAATTTTTGGATAATAGATGGCTTTTGTAACTTGTTTTAGGCTTAGTACCCTTTTTCACCCACATTTGTTTCTTTGGTTTTTGAATATTCAATTTGCTGAGGCCTTGAGATAATTATTCTTCTTTGCAGAATCGAATACTAAACACTTCAATTGTATATGTTAGTACCAGAATCATTAGATGCACAAAGCGATTTTGCATGTCCTCTCCATAGATTGTTATAGTATTCATGTTGTGAGTTCACTTGACACACTGATGTAGAGTGGAAGGAACCGCATTGGTAGCTTGCATCCATGGTCCACCAAGCAACAGGTTGAATGAGGGTTCTACATCCACCACATGAAATAAAACCCGATGATATGTCTCGAAGATGTTCAGATCCAAACATATACATCCTATGCAAGGTTGTCCCATTCCGTCGTATCCATGAATGAAAACTAAAGACGTGGATAGTCGGCTTGCTTTATGCCTAATGTGCTAGTTATTTGTTGTGTTCAAATGTTTAGGCTTACTCCTCCATCAATTAAAACATGGGAGAATCTGGTGTCCTTTATTTCTACCACTATGTGCAAGGCATCATTATGCGATGTACCTCCATTTGGTAGATCTTTATCAGAAAATGTGATCAGACCAGTTTTGTATAGTCCAAAAGCCCATTCATCTCCCTGATTAGGGCTAAATCATCCCTTCTTGACTTGAGGTAGGGGGACTAATTACTTGAAAATGGATTCCAAAAGTTTAGGATCTCATATTTACTTTTTTTGATCGACCTCTGCTGGACTATTTTGTTTGCCCAGTCTGGTCTGTGCATTGATGGATCGTTTGTCATGTTTGGAAAGTAACCCAAAGAAATCTAGAGATGCTTTATCCCTTTGTTTGCCACCATAACTTGATAATTTGTTGAAAACCTGACCATGACAACTATTTCCTTCCCATGTTTAGGAAAAGAGTTTTTGAGGATGTTCATTTTCACCGACCTCCTTGATGATTTCTTTGTCGACTGCATCTTGTACAATATTTTTGAGCACAAGAAAATCTTTTGTATCGTGTCCTAAGGCATGATAAAATTTGCAGTACTGTTTTTTATTTTTTCTCATCATTGGTAGAAGGTTGGAAATTTTTGGAAGAAACAGAGTGCCTCTTTTAATCAGCATGTGCATGACTTGTTTGTAGCTCTGTTCTAATGGGGTGTATTTCTATCATATCCCAATCTAATATGTTAGTTCTTAATGCCACTGCCACTACTGTTGGCTTTGTCTACTGCTCCTTTATTCTTGGGATAGTCTGCCCTTTCTTTTTTGAAAGCGGAGGCATTGGCTATGATATTGGTTGGAGCATTTTGACTCTTGTTGTTCTTCTTTGTATCTTCCTTGAACTTTACTAGGATGACAACATCAAAAGCTCCATTTTCAATTCCAGATTCGATGTATTTTGCTCTTTTGGTAAGATAATTGAAAAATTTGATTGGAGCATTAGAAATGAGGCTCTTCAGTGATTGTGTCGAATTGTTGGTAATTAGTCTCAGTGCATGGGATTGGGAAATTGGGTCCCTCATCTTATTGTGATAAGGCCTCTATCTTTGAATAAGATCCCTGACCTTCTCACCTGGCCTTTGTTTCAGATAACACAATGTGGTGATCGTTGGTGCAGTTTCGACATTCAAAATGAACCTTTCAATGAAAGCTTGATTAGTTTGTCAAAATTTTTCAATTCAACTGGATTGATGTGCTCCTGGTACCACTATACTACAATTCATTCCAAGCTCCTTAGGAAACATCGAAAGAAATCTCTATCATTGTGGTGAAATTTAAAGCATTCTGCAAAAAAACATGGCCCGATGTGCCTTTGGGTCTTCATGTCTATCAAGTTTGATAAATTTCTTAGGAAAGTTTTATATATGCTTGTCGTTTTCAAAACTTTCATAGAAATCTTTGCAGATGAAATTCCTTTTGTTCTTGCCTTTGAGTTGAACTGCATTCAACTTCTTTTCAACTTCTTGGATTTTTGCTTTCTAGGATTCTCCCTTCTTCTTCTTCTTGGGAGTCTTTGGTTCTTCCTCACTACTGTATTGTGGTAGCATCTTTAGAAGAATTAGAGCTGCTCGATGAAGATTTCTTTGTTTTCTTCCCTTTTTTTGTTTTCTTCCCTTTTTTCTTGGCCCTCTTTACCTGAGCTTGCTTTTCATTGAACATAATCATGTATCTCCAAAATTTCTTATATTCTTCATATTCCTGGGAGGTGTTTATAAGGAAGATTCTTCTCCCTTGTCTCTTATAAAAGTTTTCTCTAGCTCCATTTCAATCTTCTTTCTTTGTTGGCCTCTAGTCTCGACCATAAAGCAGATGTTCACCTTGTAAGAAAAAAATTTGAAAATGTCAGGATTTGAATTGATGAGAGATAATTTATACAGATGACAAAAAGACAAATTTTGATTGCATATTGAAAGGAAAATGACATTGACAAGACTTGACAAAATTCAACACAACTTGACAAAACTTGACAAAAATTTGGCTTGATTAACCATAATGAACTAGGCATGATGATCTAGGATGAAAGGATAGATGGACAAACTTCATTCCACCATTTTACATATTCAGGACCCATTCATAAACTATGGATAAGATACAAGTGGGCAAATGATTCCCAATGTTGATGGGCTTGGGTGTATATTCCGGACCACTCATCGGTATTCACTTCACACTCCACAATGGCTCCTTCTGACTCAATTGGATATGTTTTTCTTTGACGCATTGAGAATTGTTTGAGGCAATGTCTGGATATTATTCAACTATGAAAAATGGTCCCAATAGAAGACTTCCTCTGACTAGGTTGTAGGTGTATCTTGACTTGATGACTTCTCAATCAAACAAGTCCCAAATGATAGCAGAGTCATCCACTTCCTTAATCTTCCTACAGTAGTGCTCTATATTCGATAATTGGCCATTGGTGTTCTGAAAATGGCATGATTGTGGCTCAACGTCTTTGTAAAACCATGTTTGTAATGCGAAGACACATCCTTTTATCGAGTCTGCATCCCCAATTGAGAATCTGGTTAACCCTCGGTAAAGGAATGCCAAGGCTGCCATTGGTATGGATATGTGATGGATTTTGACATGCCCCCAATTTCTGAAACTATGTGAAATTCCATTATGTGTTCATTGTTGAAGAAGATGAGACCTACGGTACAAGTCACCATGGAATTTTTGTATTTATTTGCAACACTTATAGATAGTGAAGCAGGGTTGACATATTAGGAATATGTTTCACCAAGTTCTTGTAATGACAAAGGAACCAAATATGTTTTACAATCGGTCCCATAGGAACTGGTTTTCAATTGGTCTTCTTGAGTCACCTTTTGGTTCTACCAAACCCATAATGTTTGAAAACTCATCTAGAGTGATTGTCATTTCACCCCATGGGAACCAGAATGTGGTTAGTCCTTGGGTTCCATCTCTCAGCAACTGCATGGATAAAACTACCATTGATATGTTGCATGGCAAGACTGATTGTTTCTTTGAGACCGCAATCTTTTAAGTGGTCCGAAAACATACACTGAAAAGTTGGATACTACGAAAAATACCACTGAGGTAGGTAGACTCCACTTGGGATGATGCGAAGTTTGGATCGACCTTGACACGACCCGAATAGGATGTGGTCATATGGAAAAATGCTTTCTGAGTCTATCTGGACAAAAGAAAGTATTAGATGTTGACATGAATTGACCTAATAGAGACTCGAGAAACAAGTTTCGACATGGGTTTGGAGACACAGTAAAACATCACATCTCATGCATCCAAACAAGTAATTAATGAAAAATTGATAATGTATTTGCTAGGACTCTTGCTTATATGCATTGTTTTGAAAATTGATCTTAGAACCTATGGAGAATAAATGAGTGAATTTTTCTTTGTTTATCCAAAATTCAAGATATGCCTATATACCAAATCTATGATCGTCTTATGATCAATTGTGATTGTCTTATGATCATTTTTTTGAAAAATGGCTAAGTTACCTTAGTAGGCAAACTTGATTTTGAATTCTCTTTTGCCAAATCATGTGATTTGGTTTAAGATATTAGAAACTTGTGTTTTGGTTAGCTAAAGTTCATTCTTTCGATGAAACATAGTTTCCAAATTGGTAGAAAATGTATTGTTTTCTAAACATATTTTGGCTAAGATTATGAACACATTGCTTGTGTTTTCTTTAAAGTGAAGTGAAGTTGATAATTTTTTTTTGCAATATGATTTGGTCACTTTTTGCAACTCAAATTTGGATCACTTAATTTCTTGAGAATGTGCATGTGGTGCTATTGACTTTGAGTGAGTGTGAACGTGTGAAATAGGAAGGAAAACTATATGAGATATACATTCTTCACTCTTTTATAATTTCTCAAAGTTCATTCATTTGGAACATTTATGCACAAGTATGGAAGATGCAGTTCATAAGGTTGAGTCATGAATGAAAATCTCAAAATAATTAAAGATTAGGCAAATGAAGATGAAATCCACCTTTGAAACATTGGGGAAACATGGATATCATCCATTTTCCTCAAAATTACCATTAATATCAGATTTTATTCTAATTTAAATGGTTTAAAATTAAAATATCGGTGCTAAGACTGTTTGACTCTTAAAAAATGATGAAAATTTGGGTTGTCTACATATGAATTAAACACACACCTAAATCGGCAAAAAGCATGTGTCATATGCTCTCATTCATGTCGTGCAGTTCTAAGAATCTTTCTGTCTCTCCAAAATCAAACTAAATTCCAGATTCTTGTGCTAAAAGAACAATCCATTTCTTGGACTATTTAAACACTTTTGATCTTGTTCTTTAGGGGATATAAAGATTAGGGTTTTAAATATGATCTTATATTGTTCTCGAAACTTAATCAATCACATGTAAGTCTAGAAATTGATGAATGAAACAACAATTCCTAAAAGGCTTTTAGGGGCCGATTAGGTAGGATTAGAACTTTTTTTATTGTTTTACAATACATCCACTTTGTATTTGAACATTAGTATTTCAAGCATTTAAACTTTAAAATTCTCAAACTAACTCTTGTAAAGTAAGTTCTAATTTCAGCAACTTACGTAAACTTTATGTATGAGTTACTGAAATTAAGCAAACTTTAAGATGCAATGAAAGTGATTTCATAACAGCACCACTAAAATTGACAAAAAAAATTCCTTTTTCTTAAAATCAACTTAGAAACATGTTTTGACCAGATTTTAAAAGAGAAACATGACTCTTAACAAGAGGTCACATGTGCATATATATAATAATATATATATGTACACGTTATCCCTTGAAATGAAAATTTCGACAAGGGAGCATATGACATATGAATCATGATGATTCATGGCTAGGTTTTTTACGTAGGGAGATTGAAAACTGGTTTTTAATCCCCTGTACCACCCTTGATCAATTGAAATAAAATAAACATAAATCATATTGACTTTGAATGGAAGGAAACAAAAGAACACTCAAACCAATTCATTCTTAATTTCACCATGCAAGGGTGGATCACATTCGCGAGAATGTGTCCATCCCTAATTGGTATTTATATTATATATATTGCAGCAAACTCCTCTCTCGCCGTGGGAATCACTCATGGTAGGGGGTTCAAAATGGAGTTAGGTTGGTTGATTTTGAAAGGGTCGTGGCTTCGGGGCCCTTTTAAAAACTTGATTCATAGGTTTAGTTTTGGAGAAACTGCTTCATGCATGCATCGTGCATTATATGTAAAGTTGATCTGTGGCTTTTTCCCTAGCTGGACATCATTTCCAGCGATGAAATAAATGAAAATAAATCCCTCCCCCGTGTGCTTAAATTAAAATAATAGCAAGAAGCTGAAATAGATGAAAAATGGATTAGAGTCACCTACCTTATGATTGGTCTTGATGCTTGATCTTCCTCCTTGCATGTTTTTTAAATCAAGCAATCCTTAGCAAGAACCCAAACTTGGATTCGAGCTTAGCAAAGCTAGAAGAAAGATGACTTATTTGCTGAGATTTGTAATGGGGAAGAGAGAGTTTCTCACCACAAAAATGCTAAGGGTTCACTTAAGCACCCTATCTTAGCAAAATCGATAGAGAGAATTGAGAAAAAAGGAGAAGAGAATGAGAGAAAGGAAAGAGGGCTTGGATGAATTTTCGTCTTCTTCTCCTCGACTTCTCTTCTTCTATCCTTGGCTACCACGAGCAAATGAAGACCTCTTATCCAAAGTCCCAAAAAATCGTCCCCACCTTGGCTGCCAATGGGGGTTCATATAGGGGAAGAGGTGTTCAACCACCTCTTTAATTTGCCTTGGAAGTTTGCTCAAGGCTTAGGAAGTTGTAAAATAGATTAAATGGTTTTTTAATGGCTCTAATTCACCACACCTTGCTCATTTACACGAGCTAGGTGGGCTGGGCTAGTGTGGTCAACCTTGATTCAAACCTAGCTGCCCAATTTTGACCAAAATTTTGGAAGAAAATGTCCCTGCACAGGGTTTTGCCTTATTTCATTTTATCTTTTTTTTCATTGTTTGAAATTATGCTTGTTAGATTAAAACCTAGTTACTAAGCTCTAAATGTTATTGAATTATGACACTTCAATATAAATTTAAATAAATTTTAAAAATTCTATCAAATTTGGTTTGAAAAGGGCATTTTCATCCATAATTTGCTTGAAAATAGATGTCAGTTGAACCAAAATTTGGTTTTAAATATTTGATTTGTGCATTGGACAATTTCAAATGTATTTTTGCTTTTCATAGAAACTGAATTTGGGTTCTGTAATCTCAATTTGATCATAGAAGGGCAAATTATTCAGATTGGGTCAAATTTGACCAATTGATCAAAGTCAAAACTCATTTGCGAGCTGATATTGATTTGATTGAGATAATTTGATGAATCTGAGCTAAGAAAGCTCGTAATTGAGCTAAATTGTACTTTGATTGAGTTTAGTCAAAGTGGATTTGATCTGGTCAAGGTCTATTTCTGCCTACTAATTGGGTGGTGGGATAGACCTACCCTTTTGGCTAAGATGAGCTCGTGTTGATTGATTTCAGCTGAATTTGGTGCCACATTTGGGTGCACTAGGGTCGAACCTACTTGAATTAAGTAGGTTTGGTCAGCCTAGTTTTTACTTCTTGGAGGTTGAACCCTCTTTTAAGAGGATCTAGTTAAGGAATAAAGAGAAGCGTAAATGTCTTTCTTTTCCTAGGTTTCTAGTTATGACCTCATTCTTTCTCCTTGAAAATGAGTTTGTAAAGTAATTGAGAGGAGATATTTTGAAAAGGAGAGGTCTGCATGAGCTAGGTGGGGCCCACACGTGGGTCCCATGTAGCGTTCTAGATTCAAAATTAAATCTAATTTTTGGATTTAAATCCAGATTTGGATTTTGCAATTGGATAGGGATTTCAAATGACATTTGGAATTGGATTTGAATTTTAAAATAATTTGGGTCGTAATCATGCTTTGGGATTCATGTCATGAATTAAATTCATGATTTGAACCCAGATTGTTCTTAGATTCGAAATTGGTTTTAAATTGCAATTTTTCAAATCTTTTGTGAAATTTTTTTGTAAAATTTTTTGACAATGCTTCAATCAACTAGGGTGGAAAATTTTGGGGTGTTAAGAAGGATGTCCCTAACCTAGTTGAATCCCATTGTGAAGTTACATGTTTGACTTGTTTTCTTTAATTTTTTTATGGATCAGATTTCTGCACAATTTTGTCAGACTATAACTTTTTGGTTCATCCATGTTTTGTGATTCTATAAATTACTATTGATGCTCTTTAAATAGATAATCTATAGACCATTTTTTTAAGAATAAATAAGTTAATTTGGTACCCTTTTCATCGTTCCAAATGTGATGATGAAGTTACTATGTTAATTCTGTTTTTGTGGTTTCTATGTCATTCGTGCCTTTTTTCCTAAGTTTGCAATATCATAACTTTTAACCTCTTCCATATTTTTTGAATATGGAAAGTCATCTTGATCCTTGTTATGCAAAGAGTCTATAGACTAATTTTTAGATCTGATTAGATTTGTTGTGGTTTTAGTTAGACCAAATGTGTGAGTTCAACATGTTTTTCAGATTCTATTTTATGCATTCTGAGATTCCATTATAGGTTTTTGATCCTACATCATTTCAGATCCAAAAATGTTTTTCAAATCTACAAATTGGAGTTGATTGTCTCATGTATAGAGAGCCTTCCTAACTAGTTTCTGGACAGTCTAATGTGGTTAACCTAACTTTTGAACTTGTCAAATTCAGCCACTGAGTAAAGTTGTTTTGTTTTCGAGATGTGTTGGATTATATTCTTGTTATTTTGGACATTGTGTTTGATTTTTAACGCCATTGTGCAACCTTTAGTTTCAAACTTGCATTCAAATTCACTAAGAAACTCGAGCTAGCACACAATGTGATCCATGACAACGCTCCTTACACGTGTATTCTTTATTTTGCCTGGCCCCTGCATGTATGTTCTGTATTATTTATGTTTTAACATGATCTGTTATGCATTCATATAGTTTGTTTTCACCTTGCATTATGCATTTAATTTGAAAACCATGCATTTAGAATTAGTTCATGTGAGAATCTGGCTGGGTTGATCAACTATATGCATATGATAATAGTTCTTAGTCCAAAATGACTTTTATGTGGATACAATTTTTGAAGGCATAGATTCTGAATTGCATGTCTTCAAAATTAAACATGTTTTCAAACTTGTTTGTCTAAAACACTTGGTTCAAACGTGATTGAGATCTAAACCCTAGATTTGATTTACCTAAACCGTATTAGGTTCACTCGATGCGTCAACTAAGCCTTGGTGTCAAGCCCGCTAGAATGAACTTAATCCTAACCCACATTGGAACTAGGCTAAAACCTTGATCCTTGTTAATTTGCCTAAGTCAATTCCTTTGAGTTAATGTAGGTTTAGCTATTTAAACCAGGAATGGATCTCGATCTCATGAATTGAATTTTAGACATTCCAATTGGGATTTGACTTGATCATACCTTATATCCATATTAGTAAATTGAGTTTCCATATGGATCTCATGTTTGGAATTTGGACCTAAACTTTGATGAATTAGGATCACAATTTCGGATCTTACACGAAAGTGGATTTCAATTTAGATTTTGGATACTATACCTAAAACTTTGGATCTCAGATCTTAGAATTTGGATCATGATTTCAGACCTTATAAGATTAGATCCTAGATGTTACAAGTTTGGATTTTGGACTTGAACTCAAATTTCAACCTTAGTTAACCCAAAAACCCTAATTCCAAACCCTTAGATTTAGATCTCTGACTTGGATCATCAAGAGTAAATTTGGTTTGTCATAAATTGGATCTTAAACTTAGATTTTGATCTCAATATTTTGGATTTGAGATCATAGATTTCTTTACATCCACTTTCCAAAGGCCTTAGATACTAGATCTAAACTATGTCTAGACATAATTTAGATCATCATATTAGATCTAGGATTTGTTGCATGGATCAATGATGATACAGATCATGAACTGTGTCCTTGTGTTCCAAATGTACTTTCCTTTGGTTCCTGCATTCCAATTTTTGATCGCATACCAACAGCCATAGTTAAAATATAAGACATGTTTCTGCATTTAGGATATAGATGGCAATCATAACTTAAAATATAGAATTATTCAATTCCTTGATCTAATTATCCCTAGTTAAGGTGCCAGGAATGGTTAGATCGCATACCGACAGCTCGTGTTCTATCTCTTGTGATTTCCCACAAAAAGTACTAATGTGAGTACATTTTAAAGTTTTTTCTCATACGAGCAGTTATATGTAAGATTGTGATTCTTGCATGTAAACAATAATGCATGTTAATTTGATAACGTTTATCCTCAATATAGTGTCAATATGTTAAAAGTATATAGGAAAATATAAATAACGTATCCACTTAGGCAAGTTGGGCCATTGAAAGGGAATCCTTGCATGCTCGTATTATATGGTAGAAATGTTTTCTTGTTAAGGGCTTTCATGAACGTATTATATGGACAAGTAAAATTTTGAAAATTGAACTTTGAACGGTTAGGAGAATGAAGTTTAATGATATGGTGTGACTGATATAATTTCTTATGTTTATTCTCTATCTCCTCCCTTTCTCTCTCTTGCTCTCTCTCACTAGGCTTGACAAATACTACCAGTTGCTTAAGTTTGGACTGGTGTGAGGTTCAGGTTGGGTTTCAAAAGTTCATTTGGTGCTTACTATATGTTTCTGTATATATTACCTTATTATGATTCTTATTTCTTAAAATGGTTAGATCCTTGCGTGCTTCATTTGAAATATTGGACTGTTCGTTCTCTCTCAAGTAATGGTCATGTTTTGGTCTTATACATATTTATGAAGTTGGTTCAGCCTAGACAAGAAACATGTTACACATTGTTTTGTCCAAGAAAATAGTAAGAACACGTGATGATTTTTCATTGGTAATTATTGTCTTATTAAATAGAATACAATGCCAAGATCGAACCTAAATGGCTTGGTACTTATGGTAGGAGCATGCAGTCGCACTTACCTTCTTTGGATATGTTTTTTTTCTTAAAGTCGGAAACAAATTTGCATATGGCTTAAAAGTCAGAATCCAATCGGATTCGGATATGACTTAAAACTCAGTTTCAGATATGGTATAGCCTTTTCTTCATCCGCATTTGCATCAATATTTCAATATCCAAAAAATTGGATATGGTAAAAGATATATCTGATTCAAATCTGATCTATTGACATCTCTAGTTACAATTGAAAGAAATTAGTTTGGAATTTGCTCTTTCTAACAAGAAGCTCTATTGTTTGAGCATATTCTTCAAGTGGGCATTTACATAAACTCTTGATTACATGCTTTGCCCACATGATATCATGGTTTAAAAGGAAGAGATCACTACAACAGCCACAATAACAAATGAAAACTAATCTTTCAACTATTACTCCCTCTTTCTCTCTTCATGTCTTTGCTTGAGATATGTGTCATCCTATGTATCATCCTTTCTACTATCAATCTTTTTCTTTTAACTATTGTCAAACCATGGGCCCATAAATGAAGATTCCCAAGGAAATAATACCATGAACAATAATATAACCTATTATTGTTAAGCTACAATACAAACAAAGTCAGTAGCAGAAGTGCAATCATACCAAATTTACCAAAGTATCAATTCAGTTACATCTTCATTCAATTAATTCATTTTTTGCACCAAAAAGAGAAAAACGGACTATTTATAAGCTGATCTTCTACACAAGTATAAAGGAATATATTAGGGACCATGTGATTGTCCAAAGATACGTTAAAGCATTCAAAATCTAAGTCACAAGGGTATGTGGTCATAGTATGATGGTACACTGAACCAAGTCCACCGTTATCTGTGGGTATGTTTAGATCGGTTCTAGGTTGGAATATATCCAAACCACAATATCTTAAAGTCTTAACCCTTTCTGCATGATGTCTCATTCCTCCTTCGATGTCTCTTAGAGTCCTTCAGGCTTCAGCAATCACAAAGGCACATGGCCGGCAGTGGGGAGTTTCACCAACCAATGGTGACTAGTGAGGGATGGTGGCAGATTTCAGCATTGCCAATGACATAAGATCTTTTTTCTCATTTGATTCTATTTTTTTAGGGTATTTTTGTATTGTTTCCACCTTTGTTGTTCAATACTTTTATTTATTGCTGTTTTTCACTTTTTTGTGTTTCTTCTATTATTGCTACTGATGTTTCTTCATGATTTTGGTTTTGAATAGCTTGTTTTTCTACTTTTGTTTTATTTATGCTTTCCATGTATTTGATGATTTTGGGTTCAATTTTTGTCCTGTCATTGATACTATATCTCTTAATCAGCTACTTCTGCCATATTTTTCATTTAATATTTTTGAGCTGCTAAAATCTGTTGTGTTGCCCTCTTGTTTAGGTTATGACTTATAGTTTGTAAGATATAAATGCTGTTCTATTTTGAACTTTTAACTTTTAAAGCTTTTCATTTTAAACAGATAAAAAATGCTGCTCTTGTTTAAGTATTGTTATGTTTCTACTGGCAATATTTCATAGTTAGATTGTGATTTATTTAGGTCATAAATTTATAATTACATTAACACCTATGAACCACAAACTCTTTTGTTTAAACTTTAAACTTTTAAGGTCTTAAAATTACATGTTTTTATTTTATATTTACGTTACTTGTTTGTTCAATTATCTTTGTTATAGCAAGGCAAGTGAAGGGAAGCAAACATCTTCTACTCCTACAAGTTCACATTGTGCATCAGTAACTGCAGCTATATTTAGTTTATCACAATCATAAATGACCAGCAATGCTAGGCTTATGTGCAAAAGAAAGGAAGAGCGCTTGGACATGGTGGGAATGTGATCTTTATGTCCTTTTTGTGGAAGGGAGTTCAATGAGACATATACAAGAGTTCAAGCAGATCAAATGCAAATTAAAGGCTAGGGTATTCAAATAGGTAAACAGATTACAAATGATATTATAAATGAGTTGAAGAATGAGCGAAACATTATGAGAAGAGGAAAAGTTCTTCCTCATCCGATTTTATTAACAGTATTTCAATACTTTGTTGTCATAATGTGAATGAAAGTAGAGAGAAAAGAAAGGTGAGTACAACTCAAAAGTTAAATTAAGTAATTTGTTTGCAGAAGAGGCAAGAAATAGATAGAAAATTGAGAATGTTCTTCTTTTTAGTTGCATACCATTTAGTGAAGCTAGAAAGCCATATTGGAAGGACCTAATTACATCTTTGGCAAATAGCAACTTGTTAGGATATGTTCCACCAAACAATGAAAAGATGAAAGCTATCATCCTCCAACAAAATAAGAAACATGTAGATAAATCATTGCAATATCAAAAGTTTTCATGAGAGTGACATGGAGTTTCAATTGTATCTGATGGCTGGAAAAAATATTCAAATATGCTTAATTATTAACTTTATTGCAGCTGCAACTAATAGACTAATCTTTCTAAAGGCAATATATGCATACATTGCATTTAAAAATACTGAGTATTTGAAAGGATTATTTGTAGAGTTTATTAAAGAAGTTGGAAAATATAATGTTGTCTAGACAATTACATCTAATACACTTGTATGTAGAACTGCTAGTATTGCGTGGAACATGATTATCCTCATAATTTTTAGAAACCTTGTGTAGTTCGTAGTTCAAATTTGAAACTAAAAAGTATATGCAATCTGCCAAGCAAAGAACAAGATCTTCATGCTTATAAATTGTGTTCATGGATTGAAGACTTGGAAAGGAATGCTAAAAACATTAGAAATTTACCGGAAATCATTGACATGCATTTTCTGTTTATGATAGGCATGTTGATCTAAAGTTATTAAGACTTACAGAGACATCTTATGCTTCTATCATCATTCTGATGAAAAAAATAAGGAAGGTTAAAGACACATTAATCATATTTTGATAGATGATTATTGAAACCTCTATCATGCTAATGAAGCAGCAAGACTCAAGTCTTCAAGGATTGATTGTTGATGACATCTGATGAGATAAAATATCTTATTCTCTTGCATTAACAAAACCTATTTGGTAAATGTTGAAGGCTCTTGATTGTGATAAGCCTATTTTCATTGTGTTGATGAGATGTGGGGGAATGTCATTGAAAAAATACAAAAAGTCACTTTTAAGCATGAGAAGGACTTCACCCTTGAAGACTTAGATGAGATGGGATATACTCATTGAACTCCAAGTATTATGGTAGAAGGTGGCTCTTTGAAGGTGTTGGAAGAACCCCACCACATATAGATCCAAAATTATCAAGGCATAGGTTGGCATGTCTCAATACAATTTTTAGATATTCCAATCAAAATGAACAAGCTCACAATGAGTTTGCAAGCTTTTTTTACATGAGATGAGGATATGTCTGAAATTGTAGATAGAGACATCTACCTACCTATTTCTTGGTGGGTCAAACATGGACATGCTTATGCCACTCTTTAGTACCTTGGATTGAGGTTGTTAGTTCAATCTGCTACATCTTCATGCTCTGAAAGGAATTGGAGCACCTATAAACCCACAACCTCAAGAGAAATAAACTTTCAAGCAAGTGCATAAGATTTAGTTTATGTGCATTCCAACCTTTAGTTACTTTCATGAAACAAAAGTGAATACAGGCACATCAACTTTTTTTGACGTGTAGGTTTTTCTTATTTATATACTTTTATATACTTGACTAACTACTTGGTAATAATTATACTTTGTTGACTTGAATTATAGTGAAGGAAGAAGCAAAAATTGGGAGGTGAATGGTGAGGAATTTGACTTCGAATGAGAAGATGATCTTGACGTTTTTAATTTAGGGTTAAATAAACCATCCATACAACAATAGGAGGTAGAGGGGGATGAGGAGGAGGGTGCGGAGGTGGACATAGAAGAGGATAATCATCATGATTTTGGCCTATGTATGTTCTATGAGATTATATGTAGGAAGTAGGATCCATGAAACATTGTCTTATTGATGTATTGTGTATGAATTTTGTTTTGATTTTCTGTTTTTGTGGAATTACACAGACACACACAAAGATATGTGTGTGTGTGTGTGTGTGTGTGTGTGTATATATATATATATATATATATATATATATATATATATTTTGGTGTACCCAATACCCAGGTTTTCTTAGTTGCTGCACTTGTACCCGCTTTACTGTCCCTGCACCTGAACCTGAACCCAAACCCATACCTGTGCAAATTAGTTCACAATTTACACAATGTTGCACCACCTTATTGAACTTGTGATACTAGAATCCGAAAAATAGTAAATAGGAGCAGTATAATCAATTTTCTAGACCCTTTTCTATCTGCTAACATCATCCCCTTGATTTTTCAAAAATTTGCTCAATTGCAAAAATGTCAGATTGATTTTTGTTCTGAATTTGTAGAGCGAGTGATTATGATACTCATAGATAGTTCAGCTAGATGGCTGTTCCAAGTGAAGATGATAAATCTTTTTTCTAGTAAAAGAAACACTATGCTGCCAATGGCACCATAAGCTGATGTCATACAGTGCTTCTTATTCTATTTTTTCTTTGGCAAGACAGTTTCTTTATGGTAAATTTGGAAACAAGAAAAGATAAACAGAAAAGAGAGCAAAAAGTTAGCATCTGCAAAATTTAGATACAGAAGGTATATAAAGGTAAAAACCATAAGAACTTGTCCACACTGAAATGCTTGTTGGGATTCATCTGGCTTTTGGCTTCTATAAAAATATTGAAGGTTTCCAAAGATGCAACACCATTCGTGACTACTACAAAAAACTAACTTCTGAGGTTTCTTGCCTAACACACACACACACATGTATTTCAACATTTTAAAAATATATACATAATGCAAAATTATACATAATAGACAATAGATGCATGGCTTGATATTTTAACGTATGCTGCATATATGAAATCACTATTAAATGATCGGATCTATTGCACCCATTTCATATTTGAAAAATAATCAACCACCAAAGCAAGCAGTGTGCATAGAGCCTTATTATCATTCAAACTGAATTACCAAGATTTGCATGCTTTACCAAGAAGATTGTGTACTTTTGCAATTTTAACCACATGGATGCAATTTATATAGTTAAATGAATAAAAATGAGGATTTATGCAGCTTGATTAAGATTGGTGTAAGTTTTTATAGCAATTGAACATGAACAGCATAAACTTTTCATAAATATTTTAGCTTTAAAAATAAAATGCTTCAAGAATGGTCCAATACGATGAAGGTGTCAATGCTGTTAGATTTGCAAATGAACATACAGGCTTGAGATAATCTTCAGTAGGCACACTTGCCTAATCACATTCTGGATCACATATGCATTGTGATCAAATAATCCAATGTTATTTGTTAGCAAAAAAAAGAAACTGAATTGTGCTTTGTCTAGCAGTATCTAGAGCTTCAATCAAACTTCATTTTTTTTCCTCAATTTGAAAAAAAAAAAGAAACATAAACTGAGACTGAGTTGATGGAGGTGCGCTCGTGGCTTTGCAAAATTTTTCCTCAATCTTTTCCACGCATAAGTAGTTGCACAGCTCCAAGCTGGTGCAGGTTTATAAGCTAATAATCATTCAAGTGTATACTGTAAATAAGTACACTAATACTGCATGTTGAGCATGATGGCCATCATGAACCTACAATAAAATCAGATGAAACTAATTATAGTTCAAAATTTCTAAAAAATGACAATAATAGATACCCTAGAAAATAGGGAATTAAGTGCCTTGAGAAAGAACAAATATGTTGGGGAAATCACCAGTCCAGAGTGGCTGGATGTATCGAGGCTGGCAGTGAAGATCCTTGCAGGCAAGAAAACACCATTGCTTCCAAGCTTGTGGCCTAGGATAAAATGGCCTTCTAGTCGGTAGTGGAGGCATCCCCGTTTGCCCTCATCTCAGCAATAAATGAAAGAATCAGGTCATGGAAAGGAATTCAAGCTAATGAGGCCTCACTCCCCGATGTTCCTCATTCATCAACAAGAGGCTCGGAGGTCTGGCAGGCCACACAATGAGGGAATCATTTGTTGGTGAGGACAGTTGCATCGTCAAACACAACAAGTTGCTATTGGAACAGCACTTGCCATCGCCAATGGCACTATAGGGAACAACCCTCACCCTAGGGGATACATCAGGTTGCCCTTGCCCTTTGTAGCGTTGGGAAAAGCCATTCTCTAGGGTGTCAACTGTTGCCAATAATGTTATTAGCAACCCTCCCAACTTATTGGCAAGGGTGGAAGTTGTTGGCAATATGGTCTATAGTGGTGGAAAAATTATCTTTAGTAGTGGTTTTGTCACCGCCTATAGGTCTTTCCATTTTCCAAAAGAAAAAATGCTGCTTATGCAGTAGCTACACCTTTTTTCTAAAAAAAAAAATAATAAATAGATAAGAAGGTAGGAAACCTGACCTTAGGGGCCATTGAATTGGTTCTGGTTCCCTTTCTAGCCTTGCTTAAATAGTTCACCATCAAGACAACACATGAAATATAAGCCTTTCAGATGGAAATACCTCAACCAAGTAGAACATCTAAAGTCTGACCTTTGCTTCGGTGACTAGTGTGTGCTACTAAAAAGAATGGATTAACAGAAGAAGCTACATATTGGACTCATTTGAAGATACATATCTCAGTCATGAAAGTTGAGTCTCAAAGCTGAATATTGTTACTCACCACCCAAGAAAGGTAGCGAGCATTGGAATGAAATATAAGCAAAACATATTCCAAGGTCATTTAAATCAAGCATCACAACTCCAAATTGATTCAGAAAACGGTAAGGTATGGTAGGTGAAGATAGAAGCAAGCACAACCTATGTATAAGGATGTTACTCAATCTAACAATTAAATAAGAAATGGAGCATTGGACCATCTAATAATTATGATCTAGAACCGTGTATACTAACTGAAAAATTGTTTAAAAAAAAATCTAACTTCAGCAAAATGGTGATAATAATCTGCTATACATTAACAAAACAAAAAAATAATCAGCAATGTTGACCAAGGACCCATGCATGTTAAAATAAGACTGGTACCAAAAGACATGGACAAGACCAATCACCTTCGACTGAAGATGAAATTTGTGGCACAGGCGGAAATTGCATGCACCTCAACCACAAGCAGAGTGATAGACAAATAAGACAAACTAAAAAGTGAGGATCTCTCACTAACATACTATGCATTCCTTATGGATAACATGCCATATATTTTGAGAATATATATGCACAGCTTTTTATTATAGCTTACCTCACTGTCTGCACTCAAGGAGCTAGATCGCCTTCTTTTCTGTAATTGTTTCTCAGCATTCCCCTTCTGCTACATTGAAAATATATATGCACAGCTTTTTATTATAGCTTATCTCACTGTCTGCACTCAAGGACCTCGATCACCTTCTTTTCTGTAATTGTTTCTCAGCATTTCCCTTCTGCTACATTTAATCGAATATGAAACTGGGGAAGTGCATAGAAAGTTGGATGTCTAACCTGATTCCCATGATAGCCTTGATCATTGTCCAATGACCTCTTCCAAGGTCCATTATTAGAACGGTGTAGGTTATGTGCATCACTGCTTATGAAGAGATGGTGCCGGCAAATGGCTTCCTGTGGGATCAAAGTCACCAACCTCTGAAAAGAAAAAAGTTTCAAATAACTCTCATTCTTTGAACTGGTTTAATAAGATGGGAGAAGAACAAGTTCATAGAACCCACATCGAATTGGAGTCCTGGGTGTGCTGGCTCTATCACCAGCTTTTGGGGCTGTTGATGGTTTGCTCCTCTCCCTCTCCCTCTCGACCTTCTTGATGACCCCTTCTCTCTCTCCATGTGTCTAGATCCCTCTCTCTCTCTCTCTTTCTCTCTCTCTCAATGAAAGAAATGGTGCATCCCTTTTCTCTCTGACTCCAGAACTTGCTCAATCAATCTCTCTCTCAACAAAAAAAATATATCAAAGTAGATAAAGACCTGGGTGCATCGGATCAGTTTGTGTTCTTCATCCATGCCCATGCAATATGATCTGTTAGATAATTAGAGAATAAAAGCAAATGATGTGCTAACCAAAGGAATATGGATATGTAAAATCACAATACTAGACTCTCAAATACACTGCCAAGACCTTCCACAAGTCCTAAAAGTAAGAAGATTGCAAACAATAAACTCTTTATCATACTGAACTCCAGTAGAAACAGGAATGAACAGCATATAGAACATAGTACTTACATGAAAATCCAAAAGGAAAGTAAAAAGAAATCAAGAGAAAACATATTGGTTGTTCCCATATACTACAAAGAGAAGAGCCAATAGTTGATATGGCATGTCTAATATTGAGGTATTTGACAGCCAAAAAATTTCAGAAGTGTGCTTTTTCCTAAGACTTACTGTGCTTCCAATATGCTTTACCGTACTAATTATCTTCCAATGGAAAGAAGATGGGTGCATATTACATAGGATGCTGAACATAGAGAAAGCAAGAGAGGGTGCATGTAAGATCAATGAGGTACCAACTTGATTAAACTCAGGCAGATCAGCAGCGTCAAGTGCTAATCTTTGGTGAGTCCTGTACACCTAACAAAACAATGCCACTATTAGGTACAAGCAGAAAAAAACCCAAAAGAAGAAAAGGCTTAGCAATTTCTGGGATCAACTCAATCCAAAGACCACTAAGCTGGAAAACATGGTAAGCTGGAAAGAGAAACAAAACCCAGGAAAGAACTCTGAAGTTGATTAAGAGAATTCAACTTTGACATTTTTTAACAAGAATGGAAATATTTCTATCATAATAATGCCATCCATTTAATGCTTAGAGTGATTACAGTTAATTAAGAAAATTCAACTTTTCCATATAATGGTTAGATCAGCAACAATACTGTGAAATACTCACTCCCTCTTTCGTTGGAGAGTACCCATACAAAATTGAATAAGAGTTTTTCCTTTCAGCTGGTGTTTCTCTACAAAAAATAAAGTTATCTGCTCTCGAGATTTACCTATATGACTTGCATGAAGAGTGACCTTGCAACAAAAGTTCAATTTTTCGGTGACTATTTCTAGCAGTCTCCTACATAAAAAGTAAAACTAGCTCGAGCAATTAAAAGTTGAACCTTAGTGTAGGCATCCAACTTAGAGTGGGTTCACTAGATTACAATTTTGACCACAAAAGATAGTTATTTTTTTGGAGTTTTTTACTTCACAGTTATACAATTTCCCCCATTTAGTGAAAATAGATCAAGTACCAAAAAAAATTCACTATAGTGATTCTAAAATTATATAGAAGAGGAGGGACATAAAAATATGCACTATGTAATACATAACTAAGGCAAAAGAGAAGAAAGGGAAAACTAACATGAGAAGAGGGCTCTATACATCTTTAACTATTATATGCCCATTAAAAAATAAAGAAGTTAGTCTCCTTACCAATTCATCCTTCATATTTTTCATTTCTTTCCAGGCCAGATCAATATCAGTAACTTGACCTTGAAACCTTGCCATAGGCTGACAATGATGAACCAGCATAAGTTCATGTTTGACAACCAACAAGTTGCATACCAGGCATTTACATTAATGGAACTAGAGAACTCACAAGAGAAAGGGCCATAACCAGATCATGAGCTTTTACAATGACTGCTCAGTTCTCAAACTCGAGCCATCTTTTATTACAATGTTTAGAGCAACAAATTTTCACAAATTTCAAGCTGGGATATCTTTGACTATCACAATGTTTGGAGCAACAAATCTTCACAATTCTTAATTCTTGCAATGTTTGGAACAATAAACATTCACTGCCCAGTATTCATAGTGGGGCATTTTATTTTTCCAAAAGGAATTCTACTCTGAACATTTGCATCATGGTTTTCAAAAACCAAGAACTTTGCCCTACACTGGGGCATTCATTTTTAAATTTGGTGTGTTTTATCTTTGCCACTAACCTCGGCTTACCACTGGCTTAGTACCAAAGAAAGATATCTATAGGCAACGCAATTTTTTTTTATTGCCGAAATGATTATCTTACCCCTCTTAATGTGCTGATTTTCTCAAATATGTTTCAGGTGAAAAGGCCAAGGATCACATAGACGTGGATTTCATAATCCAAGTGTTTGGCAAACCAGATGCCAATCACGTAACCTGTTGCCAATAAGGAAAATGTTGCCCCTGATCACTCATTTTTGCCAAATCTCATCCAATTTTGATGAACTTGTTCTAGAACTCCTGAGAAATATGTGATACCATTCCAATTATGAAAATTCTCACGTTTGTAAATCACTAGTAGCAATCACAACTAATTTTCTAGCTCATGTTTGGTTGAAATTTAGCTCAAAATGGTCCATTTCTGCTTTTTTTTGGCAATTTCTTTACACTAGGTCATCCATTGATCCCACCAACTTGATTGTCAAATCCTTTTCAGTGTTAGTATAACTATCTGAGTGATTTACATAATTCTCAACATTGACACCTTATTAGTACCCATGGATCTCTCGCTAAGGTTTTCTCAATGCTAAGAGAGTATTTTTGAAGTTATTTTCCACTAATGCATCCTAATTTAAGATCTAGAGAGTTGTCTCAACTGAAATTCTCTAATGGCTGTGTTGGCTAGAATGACTGCTTTTGGTATCCTCCTTGTTGTGATTGAGAAGGACCAAGCATGGGAGCATGGTTGTTGTGCTATGAAAAGTTGGTATGATTCCTCCAACCAAGATTGTAAGTATTTGAATATGGGTTGTGACCTAGTCTGGTAAACCCTTGTGCTGCTTGAACTTCTTTAGGAGGATGTACCACCTGGCACTGTGATAATGAATGCACAGGACTATAGCAATATACGCATATCTCTTTGGTGGCCTTGTTTAATTGCAATAGTTGGTCTAATTAATCATCCATTCTACTCAATCTCCTCTACCAATATGGAGAAATGCCTACCTCATACATCCCTTTATTCTACTCTTTCATGGCCCCAATAGATCTCTTTGATCTTGATGATGATGCATGAAATTCTTAGTCAAAATCTCAAACATCTGCCAAGCCTCATTTTCACTCTTTGTCATAAATGTGCCTCTACACGTTGCAGCAACCATTTGTTGGTGTCTATCACTCAATCCATTATAAAAGTATTGAACCAATTGGCACTTTGGCACTTGGTTGGGACACTCCCTCAAGGGATCCTTCAATCGTTCCGAGGTTGCATAAAACTGTTCTCCCTACTGCTGATAGAAACTAGTGATCGACTTTTTGTATTGATTGGTCTTACCAATTGGGAAGTCTTTTCTCAAAAATTCTTGTTGCATATCTTTCCAAGTGTTTACGTTGATGAGTAATGACCTTAACCAGTGTTTCAATTTGTCCTTGAGAGAAAACGGGAACAAATACATCTTTAGATAGTCATCTCCAAAGTTGGTGATCTGGATGGTGGAACACAAATCGAGGAATTCATCAAGATGTTGGTAGGGATTCTCATGAGGTAGCTCATAGAACGATGGTAATATCTGAATGATTGAAGGCTTGATCTCATAATGATTTGCTCCAACATCATGTCTTGTGATGCCAGAAGTGGGAGCATAGTTGGTAGGTCTGAAATACTCCCTAAGTGAGCGAGGTTGATCTTCATTGTTCCTCATTCACATTTTCTGGCTCTATGTTGCAACGAGCTTCATCTTCCATTATTTGATTTATTGTGGTTCGATTTCTTTTGAGAAGTGTCTCAAGATTCAACAACAGATCGAACAATGGTGTCTAATGCTCTTTATGCAATGATCTTCTTCTGTGCATACACCTACAATGAGATGGTGTCAGGCACTTATGCGTGACTTCCATTATTTGATTTCTTGTGGTTCGATTTCTTTTGAGAAGTGTCTCAAGATTCAACAACAGATCGAACAATGGTGTCTAATGCTCTTTATGCAATGATCTTCTTCTGTGCATACACCTACAATGAGATGGTGTCAGGCACTTATGAGTGACAAGTGGGAATACTCACCATGATTACATAACACTTCCTAAACTAAACAAACAATATCAATTTTACAAACAAACATATGCATGAAATTAATAAAATTTTCTTAAATCTACTCTAGCATGCAACACCAAATTCTAGATAAAAGCAAATAGAAGTTATCCAAATGAGCATAACTTTACTTGTATCACTTGATTCACTTTAATTTGTCGTTGTCCCTGGCAACAAACCAAAAACTTGGGGCAGTTTTGGATATAGATGCAATTTTACAATATAATTCAATTGAAATCTCTATTCACATATATTAAAATTGAACAACCTATTGCAATACAAAGTGAAACCATGCACCAGTTATACTTGTATCGGATTTCACAAGTGGTGAGTCTGAGTTGAACTCTAGGGACAACAATTGAATATCATGAATTATATAGTCAAGACATGGCGAATTTAAGAAGAAGCAATATAGAACAAGCAGAAAATTACTCAATTGAAGTGCTTATATTACATGAAATTAAAAGTTCACAAGATATTTCAATGCTCAATGGTGTTGCATGGACTCTTTTCAATTAGCACACAAATATCTTTAATAAACAGTTAAGGAGGCTATAATATGAATCTGAAATTGCAGTAAGGAACAGTCTTCAAGCCAAAATTAAGTATTTTTAATGATTTACAACTAACTTTCACTTCAAAATAATCTAAACAAACTGATAATTATTTAATTTATAGACCTATAGCAGAAATTGAAGTAAAACATGCTAAGAAACATGTTAAAATACACATGCACCACATTTAGACTAGAAAATATACCGTGCGACAATTCAAGGTGTTAGACTAGCCATAAATAATGATTAACAACTATATTTCTATCTAAAACTAATACAATTGAAATATAACTATTTAGCCTACCATTCTATAATAGAAATTGCAGTCAAAATACAGTAAGCAACAAACTAATATGTATACACACTAATCTAAAATTAAAAAATGCGGTAAGCATCAACACAAAAAACTAAATTGAGCATACATCATTACATCTAACTAGGATACAAATAAAAATTAATCAAACACCAGATAACTTATTCATACAACTAAAAAAAACAAGAACTTGAAGTAAACATAACAGTTAACTACTAGAAACTAGGTAGAAACCTATAAAAAGGACTAATGAACAGTCCTAGCTACTAAACATAAAGCAAATGCCACTAACACCTAAACTCTATCTACTTTAACTAGTTGAACAGTAATATAACTAGAGTCTATACCTAAGACATGCTAAAACACACTACATTTATGCTTGAGAATTCAAAATTAAAAGAAATTACATCACAAGAGTTGCTGTCCATGACCAGCAAGCTCCACCTAGCTAGAGAGAGGCTCACTAATCCTTAACAAAACAAAGTATGCATACAAGGTTTAGATATGCTGCAACAAAAAATAGCTAATGCATACACGATCTAGACAACTCAAACATTGATTTGGTAGAAAAATAACTAAGAACAGATATTCATTTGCTGAAAAAAATGAAATCCTAAAGCTCTATGGCTGAAAATCATGAAAAAATGTCTAATCTATGATACATCAAGTGAGAAATCGTGAAGACCTACCTAAAACAGGTTTTGAGCTCCTTGAATCCCAGATTTGGCACACCATCCAGCTTCTAGAATCATTGGTTGACATCAATCCTTCACCCCACCGAGCTTGGCTACTAGGTTTTGAGAGAAATAAGGCATGGAAGAAGAATGGATCATGATGGGTTGAGGGTTCTCCACCAAGAGGCATCACCTAGGCAGTCAGATGGAGCTCCTCCTCCTAAGGCTTCACCAAGGAAGCTCCAAAGAGACAGAGAGAGTTGCTAGTCGGGCTCTTCTTTACTAAAACGAGCCAGGGTTTCTGTCCAGCTCAAAAAATTTCATAAAAATTCCATGAAAAAGTCAGATTTCCAAAAAGAAGCCTCTTTGTAAACTCATCTTTTCAAAATAGTTCTAGATGGTTTATTTTCTTTACTAAATAATTTATTCTAATCCTATTAAACTTAAGCAACTTGTAATAAAAATGCAAGCCCAAATGGAAAGCATGTTTTGGAAATCAAAAACTCACGCTTGATTTAAAAAATGTATTCTTTTAAAAGAAAAAGACAATTTTACCTTTTGGGGCCAAATTTCACTGGTTTACACATAATTTCTTTGTTTTAGCTCTGATTTCGATCGAATTCGAACAACGACTCCTTGAACCCTACCCAAACACAAACATGAGGATTTAAAGATTAAATCACCGATCAAGAACCGACTTTCCACTGGGTCTCCAATATCGTCTGCTGAGTCAGGGAGGCCACGAACGTCAAAAAACTTGTCTATGGGCAGTGCCATCTCTCCATATGGAAACCAGAATGTGCTCATACAGAGGTTCCATCTCTCAGCTAGCACCTCATTTTTATAAGCATTGGTCATTGTCTCTAATCCGCATTTCATCAAGATATCTGAGTTTAGCTGTCAGGAACTGCTTTAGCCACTCTGAAAACCATCATACAATGGGGATATCCATGGGAAAGGTCATGGTGTCTAGATCTCCTCGTATGATGGAGTGTACAATGTGATGGCAGGGATGTGTTCAGAACATTATGACTAGAAAACAAAAACCAGTGGGGGTCAAGACAGACAATTGATCAATATCTTGAGATAACCAAACGGGACTAAATGAGGACAAATGATGGACATGTTTGGCTTAGAATAAACTAAGATAAGTCCTAAGTGGCAGAATTACTGAATTTTAATTTTTTGGATGGTGTTGACAAGGCAAAATGAAGAACATTTTGCAAACTACATCCAGTTTTAATAAACTCCACAAGATGTCATCACACAAGTATCAAACAAGGCTACAAATACAACACTCCCTAGAGATGCAGTTCTAACACGATTGTTTTGAAAATGGGCTTAGACATCCACACTGGATTTTCTAAGATTTTTTGTAATCATCAGCAGTTTTATAACGTGGTATGTTGATATACTTGGATGGAAACCAATATCCGTGGCATAGACTCTTTCATATATTCTACAAGTTGGGGTTTCTCATTTTCTTTGGGTCCTTACCTATATATAGAGCTATTTAACCCAAATAGATGGTAGGGGAAGAACTAATACCTGCCCCCAGTAGGTTGGTGGGGCCATTTAACCTCCTGAAGTTGTTGCTTAATGGGAAAGTACTATGGCATGTAGAGATAGACATTGCATAGGTCAAAGGTGGTCTAAAAATATGAACACATGTTAAAATAAAGGGCATTAATGTACTTGGGCCTAAGATGGAGATTAAAGTCATGAGAGAGTAAACATTGTTTTGAATGAATTTCTAAATTGGGAAAGGTTGTATTTGATCTGAATCTAGGAGGGCATAAAATATCCTTCTCAGTTCTAAGTCTTAAATAACTAACATGCACAAACATTGTGGGGACTCCTAAATGGATCTAAGGTGGGACGACAATTACATTTGGACCTTTAAAACTTAATCAAGTAAAAAATGAGGTCAAGTCTCATCACAATTGTCACTTCTGTTGATCAATTTAAAATTTCACAATCTTACACGTCATGACCGTTCATTTAGGATGAACAAAAAATGATCAAAATACTAACTCACCTCTGTATTCTCATTGTGGGAATCCACGACTCATCAGTACGAGATTTGATGTTCTTACCGTATTTAACAGGGGTAATTTGATCAAGGACTAGATTAAGTATTTAATGTCCCACAATATGATTGTCGTCAAACATAAATGCAAAATGGGAGTACTGAATTTGAAATAGAGAAGTTTTAGAAAACTAAGTGAATCATTAAAAACTGGGGAGCAAGAACTAGAAATTCTTTAATCAAGTAAAAAGTTCATGATGTATATCATCACAAATCCATGCAAAGGTTAATTCCTAGATCTAATAAATGCATGGAAAACTAGATTAAATACATAATGGAGATATGTTTTCTAAGTTTGGGACGTGGACATAGGAAGATCTAATTCAAAGTTGAAATCCAAATTCATTGGTTAAAGATGATCCAAACATTCAATAGTTGATCCAGATCTAGGGTTTAGTCTTAAGGTCATTCTAATAGGGTCTAGTTCAAACCCTTATCTGAGATTTGTTCCAGTTCATAAATGATTCTTGATTCAAAATTAATGATCCAAATCCAAAATGAATTTAATGATCCAATCTCAGGGTTTAGGAATCTTAAAGCCTATAACAAGTGTTTAAGATCTTGATCCAAATTGCATGAGATCCAAATCTAAAATGTTGATGTAGAATCCAACCCTAGGATCTAATTCTCATAATATCTAGATCTATATTTAATCCAATTTATGCTTGAGCTCAAATCGAATACCCGAATCATTCAAATCTAGATCTAATTTCTTCAATAACCACATGTCTAACCTTATTACGGTTTAGGTTTTTGCATGAACCTCAAAGAGATGTAAAGTAAGGTTTTAAAGTCCATTTTGGTTTATTATTTAGTCTATAATTCAGTACATACCAGAGAGTCTGCATAAAGTTACAGATTTAAAACAGAGCTTCATATAATAAAATAAGAAAGCGACAAAGTAATTAAAAATATGTTTTTCTGCAGTGAACTATTCAAGTACCCAATTTTATGATCCTATTTGAAGGGGGTAGAAAACTTGGATTTTGGCTAAAAATTTGTGGTAGACTCATGACATGATAGAGAAACTATGAGACTTGAAAGCACTTGAAAAGAGTAACTAAACAAAAAATAATTCAAGTCTGAAGTTGACCTGAATTTGTGTTTTCTGTAGAGTTCTGCAAAAAGTTACAGAAAGCTGCCAAAAATTATATGAAAATATAGGTGAAGGAACTAAACATATATAGCCCCTCTGGACTGAGAGAACTAAGTTAATTAATCTAAGAAAATTTCAGGACTTAATTCAGTCAGAAATTTGAGATAGAAAAAATAGTCTTGTAAATTGATGCAACAGAGGTGTCACATCATAACGAAAATACATGACAATTGGTAGACATAAAATAGACAATTGGTAGACATAAACTAAACAATACACAAGACTAGGTTTTTTTATGGATTACAAAAATGATTTCTGGTTTAAGAGATGTAGTCATTTGAAGTTAAGTGAAAATCTGGCTTATGACAACAAGTCTATTTTTCATCTAACTCAATATTTAACATCTCTTAAACCAAATATTAAAGTAAATACTCAAATGAGACTACATTAATCATGTCAATTAATCATGTAAATCAATCAATGAATCATGCTGAAATTCAAAATAAAGCAAGAAAACTACAAAATAGTGATTAGATACATTAATAAAATGAAACAAAATAAGCAAGTTATGCATGAGATCAAAGACTATGTGCATGTGCATGTGATCTACGTAAAAGAATAAAATTAATGAAGACCAATGGGACATGAGTAGGAGGATGCTTATGTGAAGTCCATGAGAGGGAGAGGGAGAGGCATGAAAATCAAAGAGGGAGGGAAAGAGAGACTTGCCTTTTTCTTTCTTTGTTCTTCTTCTCTTCTGCTAGACCATGTCCAAACATCTTGGAGTACCTTGGGAACCATGCCAATAGAGGGAAATCTAGTTAGCAAAAGCTAAAAAATAAACTAAGGAAATCAAGAAAGATGCAGGATAGCATACCTTGAAAACCATGCCAAATAGAGAGGAATGGATGGCTGGACGCCCCTCCCCTCTATTTATAATGATTTTTTTGTTAAATTTCAGCTAATTCTATTGAATTAAAATTTTAGAAAATGAAAACATGGATTCATGATGCGTCAGACATATCAATGGTCAGAATCTGTCCAAGAATCCACTAAAGGGCCTACATTGGCTTGATGATGTTGTAATTAAATTAATATTTTAAGAAATTAGTGTGGCACTCCAGGTTTTTCCTTTTTGAAAATGTTGAGAAATCCTGGCTAGCCCTGAGATGGACAACCCTGATCGATCTGATTCAAGATTGATCAGTTCAAGACTTTTGATTGGAGATATGATGCTTGATCTAGATTTTGATTTAGATTTTGGATATGGATTTAGAATTTCGATTTGGGTCAGAGGTTCAGATCATTCTTTAAATCAAGAACAGTGATTTTGGATATCAAATACAAGATCCAAATCAGAAACAATGCAGTTTAAATCCAAATTGCAGATTTGGAGCATAAACTTGGAACATGAGATCCAAGAACAAAACTTGGGCTCAGCATGAGTTCAGTGAGCTCAAGCTCAGTGCTAGGAGGTTGACCTAGGCTTGTTTTTAGTTTCAGCTAGGTTGGATGTAGGCCCAATCTAAGCTTAAGTTCAACTGGCAGTTTCAGGTCAAATTCAGCTTATTATTTCCAAGTTGGGTTCAGGCTCTGCTTGAGCCACACTGGGCTTAGTTTGGATGCTTGAAATATTTGTGTTAGTTTTTTTGTGTTTCCCAACTTAAGAAAATGTGAAAATGGTGCACATTTGGCCAAAAAAATAGTTTTGCCCTTAACATAAAACTAGGTTATGAGTGTCATGTTGGACATAAGACCATGTAAGATCATAAACCATGTAAAAGTATATGCTTACGTGAAATTTCAGTAAATATGACTTGAGTTTTCCTTAACAAATCAAAATTTTTAAAATTGACCAAGTTGTAAACTGAAAATGTGGAGGGCAAAATGGAAATGAATGATTTTTAAGTTGTTCATGGGAAATAAATGTGTTGACTCTTCGAGTGACTGAATTAATTAGGTGCTCAAATTGAAAATCAGAATCCCGGAGTGACAGAATTTAGCTTTGAAGCCACAAATGATAATGTTCGGATTAAGACGAGATAGTGCAATCCACAACAGTGATTTGTTGTATGTTCTTAAGGTTCTCTATCCGAACTAAAGATGATAATATTCTATTCAAATCTTTTTTATCATACTGGTGTGAAGAAATTACCAATTTAAATTTCTGACTGTGAGAATTTCAAGTCAGAAGTTTGAGTTGTCAATGGGAGCTCCAGGGGCTCCAGATATTTAAGAGAAACGAGTGGAAATAGAAAATGAGCAAGGTTTCAAATGAATTAATCTGAATTCAGCTAAAGATAGTCAGCTCTGACACTAAAGAACATGTTGTTAGCTTGACATAGATTGACTAGCCCCATATTGATAGAATTGACACTTAACATGAAGAAGAGAGCATGACTTTGATGTTAGGAAACTCTCTAGAGATCAAATTGTGATGAACTAGCGGAAAATAAATTCAAATATACTCTCTTGGAACTCAGGAAACCTTAACGTGACCTTCAAGAATACTGTCAAGGTATCAGTGTTCAGAATTATGTGAATCATTGAACTAGTGAGCTCATTTAAGTTGAAATGAAGGGAAATGGAAGGTTTCCAAAGGATTTTGGCCCTAGAAATTGGGGGTTTCATTGAAAATAGTCTGCTGATACTAAAAAAAATTGAAAAATCAAGTTGGTGGGATCAGTGGATGACCTAGTGTGAAGAAATTATCAAAAAACAACAGAAATAGACTATTTTGAGCTAAATTTGACTAAATGTAAGCTGAAAAATGGCTTGTCGAAGCTCTTGGTAATTTTCAAATGTGAGAATTTTCATAATTGAAATGGTAGAACTTAATTCTCAGGAGTTCTAGAGCTATTTCATGAAAATTAGTCGAGATTTGGTGAAAATGAGGCCCATGGGCAAAATGGTCATTGTTTTTTATTAGCGGCAGGTTAGGTGGTTGGGTACAGTTGCTTAACACTTGGATTATAAAATCAATGTTTGTGTGATCCTTGGCCTTTGCATCCAAAACATATTTGAAAAAATCAGCACATTAAGAGAGGTAAAATGGTTATTTTGGCAATAAAAAAATTTAGAGTGTCTACAATGCCATCAAACATCAAGTAGGAAAATACTAAATAAGGGTCTGCCACCAAAATAAAAATGATCTAACCAAATAAATGATTTCCAGGTGATGCTCGATCAGTATTTTGACAATTTTACAATTGCATTTGGGTTTAACTATCAGTATTCTCCAGGTTCATCAAGTTTCTACAAATTCAAGTTTGACTTGGCAGGTAATACGAGAAGTCCAAATACTTTTAAACAAATTCTAGACAATATTTTCAGGATTACCACTCATTAAGGTAGAATCAATGGATTTTTATACGTGATGTTTTAAGGGTTTTTTTTTTGTCAAAAACTTTTTATCCTCTAGCTTTTTCCCTTAAAGGGGTCCCCTCTTCTGGTTATTTTCCATGTTCAGGGTGGAATGTATTACCTTTTCTTGAATGGGCTCCATTTGGAAAACCAACACTTCTTTTCACCCCAACCAACAGTCCAATCCACCAAACATTCAAACTTTTCCTAAAACTCAAGAATTGTCATCCAAACTCGGTTATAAGGCTAAAGTTTTCACAAGACCTATTCTTTTTCAAGCTGTGACATTCTCTTAATGGTGAGCAATTTGAGTGAAGCAAGTTATATGTTATGGCCTCTAACGGGATGCCATGTCTTATGGATTAAAAATGATCAAAACGCCTCTATTGATTGCATAGAAGGCCTTCCACCCATAAGGGCAAAAGTAGGAATTAAATAAAACTTTTCCCTATAAAATTGTCAAAATTGATAAAAGGTGGGAACGTGCGCCTTCTATTTGAGTTTAAGCAGCTAGATGCAAAACACTAAAAATATGAGCTTTTTGCAGTTATTCATAAAGAAATCGAGCAACGTACTGTAAAAGGTTTCTTGGCGCCAAAGTTTTAAAACACCCGATTTCATGCCTGCACTCATTTTCCCGATCTCTCTTCATAGTTAGCAACTCAGTTGTTTGATCTACAGAGGAAAAAGAAGGGAATACGAATGCTGGTGAGTTAGGGTTTCATTTCATGGCCATCGGGATGGGCGTATACACAGATCTGCGGATCTAGCGAAGACAGTGATTGCAGGCATTTACATGCAGATCTGCGGTCCAGCGAAGCCAGTGATTGCAAGCAGGGGCGGAGGGAGAGGGGGGGGGGGGGGGGGGGCGCCCGGGCCATGGCCCGGGTGAGCCCAGGAAAAATTTCCTTTTTTACATTGAAAAAATCAATTTTTTTTTTAATTTGGCCCGACCGGTCACTCCTCGTCGCTCCTCTTGGCCCGACCCTGGCCCGGCCCGCAAATCGTCTTGGCCCGACCCTAGAAAAAATCCTGGTTCCGCCCCTGATTGCAAGCATCTTTAGTAAGGGCTTCCGTTCTTTCACTTTGATCCTATAGTAGGAATTTTCTTTTTCCACTTTTTAGTTTTTTCAGGTTTATTTCATTGTGAATTATAGTCGCTGGTTCCAATTTAAGCGGCCTTGCCCTTAAAGATGTAGCAACTCAAGGGTTTAAAACGGATGTTAGAATCAAACCGTCTCTTGGATAGATTAATATTCCATAGTATGTCCCATGGGTTTCTTGTAGTAATTTCAATTTTGGAGGGTCTCTATGTGGTTGATGAGAAGAGGGGAATGAAAATGCATAATTAGTTTAGAGACAAATACTGGAGAGCGCTAATCATTCTCACCGTGGCCATATGGCCTTTGCTCCGTGAAGGCGGTGATCGGCTGGGAGAAATCCGGCAGGGCGCCATTACCGGCATGGTTACCCCACCATTTTTTATTCTTCTTCTTCTTCTTCTTCTACTACTACTACTACTACTACTAATAATAATAATAATAATAATAATAATAATAATAATAATAATAATAGAAATCTACTAGAAACAGTTATATGAAACAAAAAATGGAAACTTGAAATCCTTGAAATCCTTGAAAACTGTAGATTAACATAGTTGATGGGATTGGAGGAAAGGTATATGAAACAAGAACCAAAGTAAAAGCAGGGAAGAGAACTTGGGGCCTGGGGGACTGTAGAGTTGTTGCTCATTCTTCTTTCGCTTTCGTGATCTTACTTAGCCAACTTTTGATTTTTTTTTACATTCTTTTTCTTTCAATCAGCATTCTGGATCTTACTTGTGTCTGGGTGCTAGGAGATGTAAATGTAGGTTTAGCTGATGCTAGAGTTTCGTAAGGTCCTTATGATGCTGAAACGTTCATAACAGGGCAAGCCTTTTTGTTTCCAAAATAGCAAAGACTGTGCAGTAAATGGCTGATGCTTATAATCATTTTTTTTAATTTTATTTTCTGGTCTCATAGTATTATGTACAAATATGTTTCTGATAAAAGCTTAAACAAATAAATTATTTCAAGCTGCTCGTAAGAAAATATCACTGTCTTTTTGCTTTCAACATTTCTCACGAGGATTTCTGTGGCATTTCTTGCTTTTATATTTTTAATCATTTGAATTTTATGGTGTGGATCCTGTTTATCAAATTCTATGTTTATGATAACTGTTTCCTCTTCAATGACATGGAAATGGTGAGTTTGGTCTTTTGCTGCATTTGTTTTTGCCACAAAAAGTGGACATATTCTTTATAATGCTTGGTCAGTTTTCCTTTCATTAGGTTTTATGTCATAGTTTGCAAGATTTTGCTACTGAAATTCATTTTCAAAAGGAAAACCACTTTCAACAATTTTGGTTCTTCATTCCTTTCATGGTTTCTTTTCTAATTTGAAATTTGGAACCACTTTAGTCAAAATTCAATTCTAACTATTGCCACTTATACCAACTTTTTTGCAAAATGTCACTATAATGCATACAAAAGTAAATGCTTCTTTCTCTTTCCTTGATTATATAGTTGCTATCTTTGAACCTTTACTGTAACTATTACCATCTTAAATTTTTCCACCAATTTATGAATGCCGCGGTTTAGTTCATGCTCAATTTTCTTCATTTTTTATTTACTTCACTTTTCAGATTAATCTAAACAATGTCATTGGGAGCAAGTCAAGCAAATGCTTGCACATCTTTTATGTGCTCCATATTGAAGTTGCTGCACATTTTATGCCATCTAGCAAACAGCAGAATTCAGATATTCCTTGCATTGGTTGTGTGGTTTGTTTACTGACGTAATCAAACTTGTAGAACAGACAATCGAACTTTTTAAAAACTAAATAGTTACGCTAGGCAACAACAAAGTAGAAGAAGAGACAAAACAAACGAAAATAACATTTTACTTCATTCAACTTCAACATAACATACAAAATGAATCGTCGCCAATTATATGGGTGAGAGTAGTAACGGGTTGGATCCTGAACCAGTACTCTGGATCCGAATGGATCCACAAAGATACAATGAACATACTTACAAAATGGATCTCAAACAAAATATGTAAACCAAAATGACAATTCAACCCTTGGTGTGCCTCGAGTATCTATGCATGGTCACCTCCTCACGACTATGCTTCAGGTCTACAGGGGATTTCACAACTGAAGACTCATGATATGCACTGACCCCCAAAGGTGGGACCTGAGGTAGGGAACTGGACCCAGAAGAGTGACGTGTCTGGTCCTGCTCTACATCATTCTCTCCTGGTTGGAGAGAAGTCATCTTCAACAAATCATTGTCACCAGAGCAGGGAAATAGATCAGAAACATTGAAGATCGACAAAATTTGCTAATCCTTAGGGACCTCAAGCAGATAAACATTTGTTCCTAGACGATAACTGGTACGGAAAGGGCCATATTTCCTAGGACTTAACTTACTATAGGTACCAATAGGACATCGCTCAGGTCGCAGGTAGAACCAAACTTGTTGACCTACCTCAAAATTGACATCTCAACAACTCCGAACAACAAGGGACTTGTAGGTTTTATGCTCTTATGGAGCTTCAGTTTGACTTGACTATGGACATCACGCATATACTCAATAGCATCTAGTGCTGCCAGAGCATGTTCTCCAACACCTGATACTGGGGAAAGTCAACAGTATGGTTTAGGACCGACCATATACCACTTGAAAAGGAGTCTTCCCTGTGGAACAGTTGACTAAGTTGTTATATGCAAACTCAGCTTGTGGTAGTACTAAGTCCCAAGTTTTTGTACTCTATCCTACAAGACACCTAAGTAAGTTTCCTAGAATTCTATTGACTACCTTAGTTTAGCCATCAGTCTGAGGGTGGTAAACACTACTGAACTAAAGTTAAGTATTTAGCAGAGACCATAGTGAATGCCAGAAATGACTCAGTAACCTCGTGTCTCGATCCAATGTGATTGAACAAGGAAGTCCATGAAACCATGCTAGATCTTTGAAATAGTAAGAGGCCACCAATGACACATCTGTTGTTCGCTTGCAAGGAATGAAAACAGCCATTTTCGAGAATTTGTCTACAATCACCATTATTGAATCCACTTTACCGATGGTTTTGGGAAGTCCAACAACAAAATCCATAGAAACATGCTCCCAGGGCCTGTCTGGCATAGGTCGAGGAGCATACAAACCACTGTTTTGACTATGCCCCTTTGCAATTTGGCAAGTATGGCAACATTAAATTTAACAACATTGTTCCTCATCTTAGGCCAATAGTAGTGTTCATCCATCAAGGAATATGTCTTGTCCTGCCCAAAATGTCCTGACATTCCTTGACCATGGAGCTCTGCGATAAGTTATAATCGTAATGAGTACTGAGGGATAGACAACTTATTTCCACGAAAAAGGTAGCCATCATAAATGGAAAAGTTAGAGTCCAACGGTTGAAATGTTGTAGAACACTCGGCTCAAATGTGACCGAAATCCGGGTCAGTATGATACAAATCCTTACAGCTTTCAAATCCAACTACCTTTAAAGACATGAACATTAGGAGGTTGTTCTTTCTACTGAGGGTGTCTGCAACTTTAATTAGCTTTCCTGATTGATGATGAATTGAGAAGGTGTATTCTTGCGGGCACTCATCTTCTTTTGGCTGTGGAGATACTTAAGTGCCTCATGATCTATATACAGGGCAAATTTTTTGTAGATTAAATAGTGTCTTCAATACCATAGTGCTTGTACAACAGAATAGAATTCCAAATCGTAGGTAGAATACTAGCATTTTGCTTTTTTAGTTTCTCGCTAAAGAAAGCGACAGGCCTCTTATTTTGGCTAAGCACGGCTCTAATTCCAACCTTGAAAGCATTACATTCTACCTCAAATACCTTAGCGAAGTCTGGTAAAGCCAGTACTAAGGCATGAGTCATGTGATCCTTAATAGTGCAAAAGGCATCCTCAACCGCTGAAGTCCACCTAAAAGTTTCACCGTTGAGACACTATGTTATGGGAGCCATGATGGTGCTAAAGTTTCAAATGAATCTCCAGTAGAAAGTGCCTAGACCATAAAAACTCCTGACATCACCCACTGTTCTCGGCGTTGGCCAATCTACAATAGCTTGCACCTTAGAGGGATCAGCCGGTATTCCTTTTGATGAAACAATAAACCCCAAGAAGACAAGGTTTGAGGTGAAGAAACTACATTTCTTGGCGCTGACAAACAACTTTTCCTTACGCAAGGTCTCTAGGACTTGATGCAGATGACCAAGATGATCAGAAATTGTAAGGCAAAAGACAAAAATGTCATCGAAGTACACCACAACAAACTTTCCAATGTACGGCTGAAGCACTTGTGTCATGACGCTTATGAAAGTGCTGGGTCCATTGGACAGTCCAAATGGTATGACTAGCCACTCATAGAGTCCATCTCGCATTTTAAACGCAGTTTTCCACTCATCTCCTTCTCGAATTCTTATATGATGGTATCCGCTTTTCAAATCAATCTTCGAGAACACTTGAGCTCCCGCTAGCATGTCTAACATATCATCCAATCTCAAAATGGGGAAACGGTACTTAAAGTGATCTTATTGATAGCTCGATTATCCATGCACATCTGTTTCGTGTCATTTTTCTTTGGAGCTAGTAAAGCTGGAACTGCACACGAACCAACACTCTCTCGAATGTGACTCTTTTGCAACAATTCATTCACTTTCCTTTGCAGCTCAACATGCTCAATGGGGTTCATCCAATAAGCCGGTAGGTTGGGCAAACTAGCTCCCGAAACAAAGTCTATAGCATGTTGAACATCCCGGTTTGGTGGCAAATCATCTGGTATAATGTCTTGAAACTCAGAAATGAGCGGCACTACCTCTATTGGAATGACTAATGAGGTCATAGACATAGGTTTAACAACCAAAGCATAGCAAAACTTGTCTTCTCCACAATGATCCAAGAATTCTTTACGAGATAATCTCACAAAATTGGATGGTTGTACTGGATAGTCAACTCCTTGTGTTGTGCTTTCTTTAGTGGGTAGCAAGACAACTTTCCGGCCCTTAAATCTAAATGAATATGTATTCTTGTGCCCATCATGAATAGTCTTTTGATCATATTGCCAAGGTCGACCAAGAAGAATGTGACATGCATTCATTATAACAACGTTGCACCACACCTCGTCTAGGTAGTGTGGCCCCATAGAAATCTTCGTCAGGCACCGTTGGGTGACATGAACTTATTCTTCCTCCTTAAACCAAGTCATCTTATAAGGTTGAGTACACTTCTCAAGTTTCAAAACCAGGGTAGTAACTGCATCCTGTGAAACTAAGTTCTCACATGCACCACTATCAATAATCACATCACAAATATACCCCTCACACTTGCATCGAGTCCTGAAAATGTTACTACGCAACAATGAAGAATCAGATTTTCCTTTTGCTACAGTCATGATGTGACAAATTAATAAAAGGTTGTTTATGTCATCACCATCAAAGTGTATAGCATCATCCTAATCAGAACTTGCATCAGACGAGCCACTTGAGACTTCCTTACCATCAGAATCTGGCGGTTCCTCTATAGTCTCTATTAAATGAGTTTTCTTTTGGGAATTTGGACATTTTGAAGCTAAGTGACCTAACTCAAGACATCTAAAACAACGGATGGTCTGGTCTGAACTACGACTTTTAGACCGGGTGTTATAGGCAGGACATGACCGCTCGCCCTTACCTAGGAAAGGTGGCACAGGCCTTGACTCAACAGGCTTCGAGGAGCTAGCTCCTCTGGTTGGATGACTCGACTTGAGACGGTACAAAGTGTCACCCCTAGACACACGGGTTCATGCTTATGTTTCAAGGCTTCTTCTATGTTCATTGCATAACTGCTTGCTTGATCTAAAGTATCTACTGTTGCACAATTAAATTCATCAGAAATAGAGGGACGAAGACCAGAAACATACCTGATAATCTGTTGACGCTCGGTCTCCACAATCTGGATGCGCAGTGATAGTTGATGAACTCTGCCATGTAATTCGCTACAGATCTCGAGCTCTGACGAAGATTGAGGTACTCCTTGTATACCCTCTCAATGTGGTCCGAAGGTACAAATTTGTCTACATCATCCTCTACATCTTGCCCCAAGCCTGCACCGGTCACTGACAGCACCGCTCATACAATCTCTGAAGCTCAAACCATCACGTCTAAGCAAGTCCATGCAACCTGGTCATGGCTAATGGCACTCTATGATGCTCCTCCACCTAGTGGTAGTCGAAGAAGAACTAGACTGCATATGCCCAGTCAAAGTACTCCTGTGCGTCGAATCTCCCAACAAACTCTGGAAGGTTCAACCTCACCCATATCTAGAGGCGCGTTGCTGAGTCATTGTCATCCTTGACTGGTGCATGGTGTCGGTGCAGCTCAATAGGAGGAGACCTCGAGCGGGCCCGATCTGCAAGGGAACCCATTTGCTAACACTTCTGCTCGTGAGCTTGAGGAAGTGGCAGATCCATGATTGTACCTGCACCAAATGGAAGTGGACCTGGGGCTTGGGTCACATGGATAGTCGAATGGGGATATGGGTATGGAATTGGGAATGGGTATAGAGTGTGGTAAGGATTCATGGAAGGATTTGGATATGGGTTTAAATACGGATTTGGATGTTGGTTTGGATAAGGGTTCGGGCTGGTTTAGGTTTGGATCGGGTTTGTTCCTAAACTATTCGTCGGGACCCAGAGTGGTTTGGGTTGGACTCTGAATCAAGTTTTGTGGATAGTAGGCTGGGTTTGAACTCGATCCAAAATCCGTAAGAGGATGGGTCTGGTTTTGACCAGGTCCAGGACACAAAATGGGAGGGTTTTGAGTCTGATTATGGTCTAGGTTGGGTCTAAAGGTAGGTTCGAGGCCACATATACAAGGTTGAACCAGACTAAAAGACAATATCGGGCGTTTATGTAGCTTGAACTCGAATTCAAACCTATATATCCATGAATCGAGTGATATGGTTCCGAATTGGGGCCATGGCCCGAATCGGTTCGAACCGCTCTCATGAGAGACCGGCTCGACCCATCGGGCCTCTCGAAAGAACTCGAGTGGTCGGGGTCAGGGTTCCCCCTTTCCACCTCAGGCAGAAAGGGGAAACCATCGGCGGAGGGTGGGGTGCCCACTGCCCACCGCCCCCCACCCATGATGATGGTGTGTGGACGGCAGTGGCGGGTGACCTCCCCTCAGATCTCGTACTTTGGCGCGAGGCAAAGCGACAGATGGCCGCCGGTCGGACGGAGGCACCTCTTGTTTTCGCCCCCAGGTTGCAGAAGTGTTGGCTGTATTCCGTACACCACCACCGGCTGGCGACGGAAACGGCAATGTCCACCGTGCTTCACCTTGTCCACTCGTCATGATGAGAAGAGTCATTGCCGCTGACGCTCCCTTCGTCCGACAAACTTCCGCCTGACGATGGGAGGAGGGCGCAGCTGGTTCTCCATCTCCCCCAAACGGAAATAGAGGAGCTCTAGCAGGTAGCCTTGACATCAGATTTGCTACACCTACCGGCAACAGACCTCCAGCGGGAACTCCTTCCATTGATGCATTCCAGATTCCCCCCAAAGCCCCAGTGTCTTTTGCAGAGTAATCTGCTACCGTTCTTCAGCTCCCAACACAAACATTGGGAATACCATTTACAGCAGGAAACGCCTGGTAATTTTTTGTTTTATTCTCTGCATACTGTAAAAACGAGCAGAGCATTCCTTTGATCTCGTCAATGTTCTTGGTTATAACTGCAAGATCCTGTCTAATGTGGGTGATTTCATAATCATGCTTCCCCACTGTCTGTTGTAAGAGTTCTTGATTTTCTTCTTCCGATTACAAGACTTATGTTGGATTTTCTACATTTGCATTCGATGCAAACTCTACAACTTTTTTTTCTGTAGCAACAAAGTTGCTTGCCTTTTCTTTATCTTTTGCTTCTTTTGCAGCCATGCACACAATATGGACGAAGTGTCGCTCTAATATCAAACTGATGTAATCAAACTTTCTAAAAACTAAATAGTTACTGTAACGTTACTTATTTTGGTCAGGTCGGGTCAGATCAGGGTCCAAACCTAGAGCTGAGCTCCACACACAAAGAGGAGCCGACACCTCTTCTCTCTCATCTTTCCCTCTTCTCCCTCGTCTTTCCTCTCGATGTCCCTCTTCGTTGCCCGCTCAGCCGCAGGTGACCCGACACAGAGAAGAAGGAGGCAGAAGAAGGATCAGTGGCGGAGGTGCGGTGGCATTGAGGTAAGCTCGCCAGTTTTCTCTCTCTCCTTTCTCCTCTCTTCCTTCTCCTCCCTGTCCCGCTATTTGACTGTCTGTCCATCTACCCATACCCTCTTTCTCTCGCATCTGCTCTCTCTCCCTCGCCACTCTCCTTCTTCTTCCCGCTAGTTCTCTCCCGCATGGTTCCTTTTCCTCTGCTACCCTCTCATCTCCAGCCTCCCGCATGCTCTCCCCTCTACCCAAACTCTCTCGATTTGCACAACCCTCTCACTCTCTATTGCATTCTCTCTTTTCTACACGCTCTTCTCTCGCTCTCATCGTCTCTCTATTGGTGCCCTCTCTCTCTTGCGCCAATCCCTTTCCCCCTCACCTGAAACCTTGGTTTCCCCTCTCCCATTGTCTCCCTCACAGCCGATTGCCTCCTTCTAATGACAAACCCCAATCTTGAACTCCATTTTTGTCCATGTTGACTCTTTTGTGGCTGTTGGATTGGATTGCAGCTTGGTGACGCATCATTCCCCTCATACCAACGAGTTGAAGGCATGAGAGGCGATGACAATAGTTAATTTTAGGCGTTTGGGGATCAATCAAATATTTGAGGTGGCTGTCGGGAACATTGCAGCAATTTTAACACTAAGATTGGAGTGAGCAAGGCCTAATCGAGTCTAAATTGTTTAATATTTCATGTTAACACATGTATAATTAATGATTGAGCATGCTAGACTTAAGATTTGATTATTTATAATGCATGCTAGCGATGTTGCTATTTTGGAGAAAGTTTGAGACTATTTTGAAAAGGACGAGGATCCACGTGTGTATCTATCTCTTTAGCATGTTGGGTTAATTTTTGAAGTGATTAGGAAACATAGTAGAGATTTAGCGTGGTTGAGAAGATTTAGAACTGCTTTCGGGAACATGTGGCGCATGCTCTTGTAAATGTGTGAATCATGGTGTTAGTTGGGAAAGAATACGTGAGTTGGGTCTAACTATTGGGAAGTCGCCTCAACTATGAAAGCAAGGGAGAAACAGATTAGTGATTGGTTCAAATTGAAAGTGCGGAGCTTAAATCATTTGGTGACAACCTCAAGTACTTGAGGAGAGGACTATTAGTGGGCTTGTGGGTCGACACTACCTGTCGACACTCTCTTGAGGAGATGACATGCCTCAATGATTATGTTTCATACTTGTATAAATTGTAAAGTGAAGCGAGTAGAAAACTTATCGTTTGATTGTGTTTGCAGGTACATCTGGCACGCCCAGTAGACCTTGAGCAATAAGACGTGAAGCTCGAGACATTTTGGGTGTTTTGTAGACGCACAACAGGTATGACGGCATTCCAGGCAAATCTCTGCCTGGGGTCAATTTGTGAATGTGTGTTCCCAGAATCGTTGAATCCTAGGATTGTAATGTGATTGAATGAATGTAATGTAACTGAATGAATGTATGCATGAGAATTGAGTGCTTATGTACTTAGTTTTGTTTTTAAAATTTCTATGCAATTGCATTTGTATGCTAAAAATGATAACTGCTTAGGACAAATGAGGTGGGTTATCGAGTCGAATATCTCCTCGACCCCAAGTGTGCATTAGAAAGCATTTTAGAATAATAACTGCATAGGACAACTACAAACCAATCACGGATTGAGACTACTTTCTGTGGTTTGGCTAAGTTTTCAAAGATATAATTGATGTGATGTGTGATGTGAATGTTATAATGTTTCATATGCATTGCCATGAAAATAATACAAATGAATGATAGTTGTACCTATATTGTTATGACAGCTAGCTAAGAATGTTAATGATATGTGTAGCCCTCATGTGAAGGCAATTGGAGGTGTGAGTGCACTCGTGAAGTGAACCAACCTCATAAGCTAGCCAATCATTTTGTAAATGTGCAATCGTAATGATAAGAAAGGAAGAACAAGAGATGAGAGGGGCCAGTGGGTTGTGGTAATGTGTTTGGGAGATGTCCCACCTTCGCCACTGGTCTCGCCTGTTCGGAGCGTAGGTGGTGCAAGGTCTCAGGGTATTGTTGTGTAATGTGCTTGGAGCATTGGGCTTCCGCCTTCCCACACTGGGTGTCATAGGGAAAGTTGAGTATCTTTTCTTGGAATTCACACATCCATAGACGAGTGCTCTTCTGCTGCAGCGTGAATAGATCTATATTGTTTCGGGCCACCACGGGGGTTGTCTCCAAGGTGTAGGACGGTCGCGGTGTGCACGTGTCTGTGTTTGTACCCATAGGAGCTATCAATTCACTAAAGCTAATGTAAATGACAAGAATGCGAATGTGAATGAAATGTATGTGGATGAAGTGAATATGCATGAAGTGAATGTGATTATGAAATATGATGATTGTAGCCATTGAGTGGCCTTTACATGTCATGATATATGTGAGGGGCTTTCATGACAAGTCATGTGAATATATGCCCTATCACAATATCATAGTGAGTTGCTTTCATATTTGTTATATCTCATATTTGAGCCATTACCTTAAAGGGTTAGAGATTTATCTAGCTTGTTGTCATACTACGAATATTAAGCCTTCAGTTGTCATTCTTTTTTAGGTGTTGGTGGACCTGGGGCAGCAGGTTGATCAGATGGCTCTACTCACATCCTACGGGAGAGGTTTTGGGTCTTTTGGAGTATCGGCGCGTCTTGTTTTGGGTCACGTTGATGTCTTGTTTTTGTAAGACATCAATGTTGTGATTTGGAGGCATTTTTGTCATATGTATATTGAGAAGTATGATGTGATTTTTGTATGAACTGAAAATTGTTATATAAATGAAGGTTTGCCCCACTCTCTTTGAGTGCACAACTCATCTCTTTTGAAGCGTTGTGTCGACAACAAAGTAGAAGAAGAGACAAAACTAATGAAAATAACATTCTACTTCATTCAACTTCAACATAACATACAAAATGAATCATCGCCCATTTATAGGGGCAAGAGTAGTAACGGGTCGGATCCTGAACAAGTACTCTAGATCCAAATGGATCCACAAAGATACAATGAACATACTTACAAAATGGATCTCAAACAAAATATGTAAACCAAAATTACAATTCAACCCTTGGTGCGCCTCGAGTATCTACGCAGGGGCACCTGCTCTCGACTATGCTCCGGGTCCGCAAGGGATCTCAGAACTGAAGACTCATGATTAGCACTGACGCCAAAAGGTGGGACCTGAGGCGGGAAACTGGACCCAAGAGAGTGATGTGTCTGGTCTTGCTCTTGATCATTTACAAATAGGTTTGAGCCTACTGGGAGGTCATTTCAGTTCACCTTCCATAGGGAAGTCCATCATGCAGGCTACGATAGCACTAATCATGTGGTTATTTGAAAAATTAGGAGACAGCTGCTTTGGCAATGGATTAATCCTCTATAATCTTTTCGTAGTCTGGGATCATAAAATTGGCTATGGTAGTATGTTATGTGCCAAACAATGTGGCATGTTGAGAATAGGTTTCCATTTCTCCATGCCTTCCCAGTTCCAGCAGTCATTGATACATTGTGCATTTGCAGATCGAATTCTGCTCCAATTTGCATGATGGTCTGGGCACCACTTGTCTTGATGAGAAGAGGCCGAGAATTTTGATCCCTTCACTGCCTGATCTGCTGCAATCTGACCTAGTAATCTGTAGCCAGCATCCTGGAGAGCTTGCTAGGTACCACATTCTCAAGCCTTTGCTTTGCACTGAACTTGTTCAAGCCCCTAAATTGCTCTTGATCTCCAGGTCACAAATTTGTTTTGCTAGTGATTGATAATTGCACAATGTTGGAAATTGCATGGATTTTGCGTTTTTCTGTATGAGATCCTAAACCATACCGATTTTGCTTTAGTCTTCATGTGAAGCTTATTCTTCGTAGAAGTCTAGCCATTTATGTAATTGTGAATCTAGCACAATTATTGAATTTTTTCACCTCTCACCAGTTCTATGTATCGTCTATTTTTAAGTCCAAGCAGGTAGATATGCATTTGACTTGGAGGCTCATGAGCTGATCCAAAATGCACAACAGAGTGGGCCAGGTTCTTGTAACTTGCATGTTCTTTGGCTATACTCAGGGTAGCCCTGATCTATGATTGATGTTCTCAAGAGTCACCTTCTCAGTTCCTTTTATTTCTATACATGCTCGTGTCTTGTTTTTTGTGGAACTCCAGCTTCCTAGTCCAGTGGTATAATCAATTTCCTTTTCCCTTCCTTTATTCTATTTTGTTTTTATGAGTACGTGCATATTGTGTTTCTGCATAGATGTTTAAGGTGTTTATTTTGATAGAATCCTTATCAAGGCAACTTTAAGGCCGTCAGGCCCACCCCACCCCCACATTGTCATTATTATTAAACTGTGATTATATAGGGTTCTCCTCTTTTAGTTTGTTATCTACATTTTCTTCTGCCTTATATACAGATACATAATGCAATACTGTCATTTCATCGTCAACTGCCATTAGGGTGCTTATTTCTTAGTTTAAACCAATTTTCAAGTCAGTTAACCTGACAGCATACAATAATGCTTTCAACTTGCCATATCTGGATTTCACAAAACTTGATATTTGTGTAGGTGAATATTTTTAACTACCTATAATCAAACTGCTTGTGTTTGACTTTTCAGAATTGGAACAATTAGCTCCTTAACATTAAATTCTACGAATTTAAGTTCTAGGGGAAAATTTAGTATTTTAATATGGTAAATGAGATATCTTTTTTTCTTGCTTTCAATTTAGACCAATCAAATCAAGTCACATTGCCAATTTAGATCGGTTAAGTGCACATGGATAACATGTTGCACCACAGGCACAAATTGTTGATGTGTAGAAATCTCTCTCCCTCACTCTCCCACTGCAAATGTATGCACACCCATGCATACAGTTTCAGTAGTTCTGTGTGCATGATGCTCATTCTTTACTAGAGTAAGTGGCCTGTTGGTAAGTGAATTAGTTGTCCATATCTTGTTTTGCAAACAAATGTCTCAGCAGGGTGTATGCTAGTTTGACCTCCAAGCTCTTGCAAATGAATGTTTCATGTTGGCGTATGCAACATATTTTTCTGCATAGGAAACATCCTCCCACTCCTGCTCTGCAACTCAGTTCTTGGCAAAGATTCAAATAGCATTTTTAAACAAAATTATTTGGTTGGTAAGAAACATGGACTGCCTGACGATCGTTCACCCTGGGTTGCATCTAGAACCGTTCCTGCTTAAAATGTTCAGTAATTTTATCGGACCAGTAGTTGTCCAAGCTGATTACTGCACGCAGCAGCTTTATGCACCGTTTGGGTGCTAGGCAAAAATGGGAAGCGAATTGTTGTGCTCCTCACTGCCCTCCTCTGTTCGTGTATGCAAAAACAAATGGAATTTCTAAACAACTCTCTCATACTATTTTTCAAGAGTTGATTCTTTAGAATACCTAATGAGAATACATCTTGCGTACGTTTTGTAGCTTAAATTTTCAATATAGTTTTTTTATTGATTTTTCAACGAAGTATACTGCACCTCGGTTGTAATGACTGTATTTGTCTCCGGAGCAAAACCAACAATAAGAAAGTTTTTTCACTAAATAACTGGCTTCTTTTGGATCAACCTCCAAGTATAGTGACTAAGGAAACTTGTCAGAACATGAGCGGAAATGCAGCATCTGGAACATTGTTGATATCAGCCTGATAAATAGGGTTGTCAACGGGTAAGTTTGTTTTTCCAATTTGTGTTCTCGGATGGACATAGCAACTTCTGATCCATATCCTATTCAAATTTACTGAAGTCCATCCTGTTCAAATTTATAGTTATGTTTCATATGATTTTCATTCAATGCGTGACCTTGTCAACCTGTGATTTCTGTTTGCACCTCAAGTGTGATATATGTTTTGCATCCTGTTTGGATGAAGACTACCAACTACAAAGCATGTTAGGTACCCGGTTTCAGTGTTGTTGATATGATCTTTTAAGCTAATTTTGATTCTAAATCTAGCTTCCTAACATGGTTCTGGAGTTTCCGTTGGTTGATGCGTGCCTTGTGTCTTGTCTTGTGAATGTTACTCTTCCAGAAGATGGTTGTCTTCATTGGGAAGTCAACGTATCAGCTTTTGTTCCTTGATTTGCAATTAACGAACCTTGGATTTACCTCACTAGCTGCATCATTGCCCCAAGCACAAAGATTCTTTTGACTATTGCAATCCCAAACGTTTAACGTCTGTTTATTATGGAAACAAGAATGTATGGACTGTAAGTTAATGGCCCACATTTTCACGATGATTACAATAACTATTCGTATGCTTAATAGCAGCGTAAGCTATTGTCATAGATCTTGATAAGGGGACCTTCCTCTGCAAAGTAAAATCTGAAGAGAAAAGTTTGAACGGAAGAAAGCCTTTAGATGGTCAGAACTCTAGCGATGAAGTCTACGGTCCATTATCTATTAGGGAGCATTTGATAGCCATGGATTTGAGATTCAAGGTAATATGAGATCATTGGGAATATCAGATCTATGGATTTAAGGTCAGACCCCCTTCCATCCGACCCTTAAAACTGAGGTTTCAGTTATCAACTGAAGATCTTAAATCTTCCTTTTCACATAGTGGTAAACTCCATTGTTTGTTTGAACTATGTGTGTGTTTGTTTCATTGCAGATCTGAGATCACTAGGTTCTCATGGATTTAAGGTCGGCTCCCCATCCAACCTTTGAATGCACCCTCGGATCTTACATCCGAGCCTATCAAAATGCAATCTCGAGGTTCTACACAAAGGGGATTTTAGATCGACCTCGGATTTGAGATCAAGACTATCAGGTGTGTTTGTTTTTGGGTGATCTGAGATCATTAGGATATCAGATCCATGCATTTATGTATTCAAAATAAATTGATATCCGAAAATCTGCTGAGTCTTGGAATTATAGAACAACATAAGGAAAATGACATTACAGGCAGTGTGGAAAAAAAATGTGGTTTTCATAATTTCATATTATGCCGGACGGTTCCAAAGTGATGTTGTGATGAAAACATAATCTATCTAGAAGGTTCGACTTAAGACCTCAAGGGTGAGAAAAAGTGCCAAAGTTCCCCTCCACTCTGTCCCATATCCCTAGGATTCAGGGCGCTGTTGGGGGTTGGGCGTGTCACCGATGCATCGTCAGCTGGATACCGCAGTTTGTCCCACCAGAAATTGAAATGGAGACACGGCCATCTATCACGCTTCTACCTAACCAGTTAAACCGGCTCCTCCCCAAGGCAACCTCCAATTGAGAAAGTTAGGCGTCTCTGAACCAACTTGCTCGTCCTTACCCCAACTTGCCTATCGAGAAGAAAAGTAGTAAAAAATTGAATGAACGAGCAATATGTGTAACGATTCATGCTATAATTGTTCACATGCGTCCAGGATACGCGCTTATCCATCAGGCCCAGTTTGGTAGCCTATTGATGCTTGTGAATTCCATTATGTCATACAGGATGCCTGTGGGTAGCCGCGTATGGCAGGCTCCTCAGCTTTTCGGTGAGTTAAACTTGCACCCTCTATGCCTAGTAATAGCTCAGTGCAGAAAAGCATGTGCTATTCTCTAGAAAAGTAGGAAAGATGGTGCTGGTTACATTTATTAAATGCAATTGATGACAAGAACATACTTGTCTTTCTCACACGCATACAAATAGGTAGAGAGAGAGAGAGTAGTGGAGATTGCGGGTGTTCTCCACTATGCTTGCTTTTGCTTCCTGCTTGGAGAATGACTGAAAAGCCACTTTGCTGGCCATTCAGCAGCTAAAAGTGGCTACACTTTGGGTAGAACAAAATCCTGTGCAATATAACTGTACCAAAGTTTTTCTAATAGTCGTTCGAAATCTAACCGTATAACGTGTTATTTACGGTTTATGATCTACAAATCAATTGTGGATCCTTTTGAATGCATAAACACGATTGAAGAGAGACCTAGATCTCAATGATCTAATAATTTCACAATTTTTTAGGTCATTACAAAATTAGACCTGCTCATTCAACATATTTTATGAGTAGATTTGTAAGATCAAAACCATGAAAATCACATCCATATATTTAAGATCTTGAACAAAATTCGCTACCTGTCAATTTAAAATGTAATGGCAACACTTTTTTGTGCAATTCCAATGCATGCCTCTGCTTACCTTGAGAGTATTCGGACCCTTGTCCTAAAATGCCCCATTTCCTAGATCTATTTGTTCTGCAATGATTACTGATACTTAGAAAATATTACCCACTTTATCGTGATATTAGAGCTTCGATACAAAGAATTTTACATGAACATTGCAGTAAGTAGTATGTCCTTCAGTCGGAAAGTAATCATGCATGAAAGGCACAATGTTACCTTTCTTCCAAGTTCCACCTAACGATGATAGTCGACTTGGATGCAGTTAAAAAGCCATACCAGAATCCTGCCCCAGTATCCACACAATGACTTGCTATCTTTGGCTCAGATTATGAATTGTAACGGTCATCATAATGAATCGACCTGAAGCTCAGGTTAAACTTCAGCCCATGGATTGCAGATTTTAGACATTGAGTTTATATAAGTTTAGTTAAAGAAAAAGTTAAAAGCAAGCCATCTAAATTAATGGAAAATATGTAATAATATAAAGTGTAGCAGGTTTTGGAGTGTATGGATGCTACCAAAACTAGGTCTAAGGAAAGCATAATTTTGACAAAAACTTTGTTTTATAAAGGGGAGTGATCGAAAGACCTAAACCTCCTTGAGTTATTCATGACAAGCAATCTCACCCAAACAAAAAAACCAAGTTTCCTAAACTCAGTTAAAAAAATGGTTTCCATAAAACTAAGTCTAATAAAACTAGGTGAGATGAGGGTGTCATACACATGCCCTCGTAGAGCTAATTGAGTTGTCGTGTGAAAAATGTATGTGTAGAAAAGTTAGTTTCTTCTACCATTCATATCGTATGCGGAGCTCTGAAATTTGATCTTACAAACGTACTTAGCTTGGTCTACGGTAAGAATGAACTCATTGGTCATGTTTTTTGATGAGCAATATGATATTTTTTTAATAATATTGGTAAGTATGAGTTGCTGAAGTTTGAAATTCCTCGAGTACATACTGATGTGTTTTAAATGGAGGATATCATGAAAGGATTATCCAATATGTACTTTATACTGTCATCCAACTCTTCTTTTAGTAAATGGTTGTTACAGCGTGAACTAAAAGGGATTTCAATAATTTTACTGTTTGTTAACTTTCTTAATCTGAACTTCTTTCGATCAACTGTTATGGTATTCTCGATAGGAATAAAATAAAAATTATATGTATGATTATTTTGTTGAGGAACTGGGGGTCTATAAATCTCATTTTAAACTTAGTGACTGTAGAGTGGCTTATGAAAAAGAATAGGCGTGTCCTCTTCGGCACTAGCAAATGTACTGTATCCCTAAAGTGGCAGCGAAAAAGCATCAATAGACCATGAAGAGACGTGGAAGTGCAACTTAAAACCAAAGTTTGCAATGGTGGAGCAGTTCTTCGTACACGGCATCGATGCGCCACGCCTCTAATTTTTTGTATTTTTCAGCAAGATGCTTAATGGTTGACAAGAAAGTAACTGAACAAGCAAATGGAACCTAAAGTTGCTGCACCATACCTGTAGAAGATGACAAAATGTGGTTCCTTTGCTGTGATAGAAACAAGCTTGCGAATTAGTGCTTATGAGTAGGGCTAGCGCTCAAGTCATTTCAAGTAGTCGTGTTAAAACCCGTTTTGGGAATTGATATGAATTTGTCCATCTTTGATTCGACAAGATTAAAACAATTAAGACCTAAAAAAGATATAAACATATAAAGAAAAAATATAAGTAAAACAAAAGAAATGTTACCGTGTTATACACTGAAATTTAATAATCAGTAAGTTTCAATAGGTTGAACAAGAACAAGCAATGATTGCTAAATGACAATTATAATGCAAAAATGAAGGTAACGGATGGCCACTGCATAATTTCTGTCTGCGGTTTCACTCAAATTGGTTATTTGGATGAGATTTGAACTGACTTTAGTGGTGCTTGGTGGTTTGGATGCGATTTGAACTGACTTTAGTGGTGCTGGATTGAACTAAAGAAGATGGCATTTAAGTGCATTCCTTTCATTCTTGATAAACGTGAGAAGGAATTTATATTAGTTGATGAATATCTGTAGGACGCTGTGGTTCCCCAAGAGCCATAGAAGAATCGATTCAGTAATTGGAAGAGTCGACATTTGGCAGATCATATCTTATTGATGGGGCTCTCAATCATCATCAAGTTACAGACTGAGATTTGATGTGTGCATGATCCAACTCAGCAATGTGCTATCTTTTTCTAACCCACGAGTGATGCCAGAAAAAAATGAAAAATATCTCAAAAGTTGATAATCCCTTTTAGTGCAAAATCGGAGTGTTCGTGGAGAAACAAAGAGGACACCCAGATTTTTCCATAGATCCAAGAGATGAATATGGATCCACTTCCTACTGAGATCCAAATTCATAAAAAATTAGTAATTTGAATCTAAAATATATCTTATTTAACTGAAGTTACTAAACTGGATCAAAACAGAGCTGACGAGTAAAAATGTGCCTGAACGTGAGTGTTTTACGGGTGCGTACGTACACATAAACAGGAACACTAGAATGTGCATATCAAGTGCCCTTGCCAAAAGCATGTAGATTTTTTTCGTTGCAACAAAAGCGTGTGGAGTTGGAATAAGCAAGTTACCCAGTGAAATACGAAGCCACTGGAGTTTGGTGGATGAAACCACTTCAGGCTTCGTGTTGGTAGTTGATCGGAATGGACCATACATGATATCACGCAAGATCAAAGTAATTGTATTTGAACAACAAAGTTACCACCATCACTGCTATATTTGCCACTACTATTGACAATGCATTCCATAAAGATTATAACTTTGATGTCCACAAATCAAAAGTGATGTCGTATGGAATAAGCTCAATAATCTCTCCTAGTTGATGACATTGCATATCCACACAAGACTATGACGCTCATGCCCATAGATGAAAAGTGGCCACATCCTATTGGCGAAGTTCTTTGCCATCACTGCCATAATTGGCACTGCCATTGACAGTTCATTAATTCTGATCAAGAGATTGCGACGTTATAAAGGGGGATGTAGCTGGGCGATCCTCTCTACCAAGTGGGTGCACTACCCACCAACCAGGCACAAAATAATGGGCTCTGAAGCATAAACAGCAAAAGATAGGGAAGGTGTGGATGATGATGAATTAAATTCTAGGCCTCGATGCTTCAATAGTCTAAACAAGTGCCAAAAAGAAGATTAATCTGCATGAAATCCATATATGGCCAGAGCATATTATTAGGATGATTAAGCAAACTCGATTCCCCACGTCTTTCGATGGATGTGATAGTGCTACTGGAGACACCTAAATCTATAGCTTATGCCTGTCTAGTTTAATAAGGAATACATCTTTAGTTGGCTTTTCATATCACTGGCACGCCTCAGCCACGTAACTCTCTCGATATGTATATATGCTTAGAGAATGTGAGTGTGATCAAACCTAAAAAAAAAGTTGAACTTGCAACTTGAAAAGCAACCAAAAGGCTTCTATCATGCTTATGCAAGTAGTATATTTACTTTCCCTTTCATTGCTTTCCGTGACCATCAAATAAAATAATACACTTTTGTATTAGGAGAAGGCAAATGAAATGACTTGTGTTACTTTTTCTAAGCAATAGTTTCTAGAACACGGAAACGGGTTACCGTGCAGAGCTTCTCTGTAATGACCTAAATACCCCCATTTAAATAAAAAAAGAAGTTTTTTATGAGGACAAAAAAGGATTACCAAAGAAGTGAAAAGTTTAAAATGTATTTCTTTATAAAAGATCCCAACCCTCTTTTTTTTTTTTTCCTTTAGTGTATGTTTCTGCCAGCACAGCCACCTGTGTACTCAAGTCGATCTCTTAAAAACTATCATCATAGTTGCAGACATGACTGTGTTGGCATGGCATCTATTACCTCCATGACACTTGGTTTCCAGTCTCAACAGCACGATGCCCAAAGCACAATGTCACTTTCTTTCTTTATAACAAGAGCCATGTAAGTGGAGCAAGTTAATTTGCAGAAATTTATGAACATGCAAACTACACAAACAGCAACACATAGTGTTTGTAGGTACAGGGGGCATTCCAGGAATGTGTTCTAAGATCGGAGGAATATTTCATTCCCAAGAACACAGTGTTCCTGTTAGCTCCATAAGTTATATGTTATATACATGCACAAGTTTCTATGTCTAACTATACAAATGAAACCCGCTAGAGTACAAGGAAATGCGCAGCTCACCTTCATCTTCATGAGATGCGAGCTACTTTGTCCACGAAGCTGCCTGTGTGCTGATCAAGAATAAGTATTTTCATGACCTGGGCTGCTATGAGTGGTTGAATTTTTGTGGCAAGCTAATGTTATCGCCTTGTTTCATTAATTAGCAACTTAATATAACGCTAGCTAGGTGCCTTGTCTAAGATCCCTCGTAACAAGTACATCCAAGAATGAAGATGTCTTCCCTTTGTGGGGAGGTGATGTGTTGGATTAGCAATTCAGTAAACAAAGAGTTTGGCGAATGCCATCGCATGGTGGAATCATACGTATGTATGAGTAGGCACACTAAGCCAAGAACTTATCCACATCTCTCTCTCTCTCTCTCTCTTTCTCTCTCTCTCTAAATCAATTGCGAGACTATGAAGATGGTGGCCAATATTATAAAAGTTAATACTTGGTTTGCTGAATTATGCTGCATATATAGGTCCCTGTATAATTTGAAGATCAATAGCTCATAACTTCATAAATATTCTTTCAGATCACGATGGTCCAGGGGATAAATACATGAACTGGATTTGCGTTGTGCAAAAGATGAAAATCAAAAGTTTTCCGAATTTTACCAATCATAATCTTGCTGCTACGTTTTGGTTTATCCAATACTGATTAGGACGCATACTCTCTTTTTTAATAGTCTTGCATATTCTTGTATTTAATCTAACCCGCAGATATTATCTTTAAACTGATTCGATAAATAAAATATATTGAATTGACTCTTGCCATGTTTAAAGTTACTTTTAAAAAATAACTGAAACTTGGATTCTTTCTTTTTAATCAATAGATACTTTATAACAAGTAAAATATAAGGAACATATCTATGTATTTGGATATTTATTAGCTTCAGGTCGAGCCTAAAATGTTTCTTTAGATGTAGATTTGTCTAGGTGCTACTAAATATATTAGACGTGTGAAAAGAGAAAGAAAGAGAGAGAGAGAGAGCAGCTAATTGAAGCGAGGCAAAGGCTGGAGGCAACTTGATGCTTCATTAGAGAAATAAGAAAGCACAAAAGCACACTGTGCCCATGTTGTCATACGCTACTGAGCAATGAATTTGTACACGCAGCTTTTGGATAGTTGTTTGATTTGGAACCAATGCTTTCATTCTTCCGTCTCGGGCCCACCAAGATTATGGCCTGCGTCCTCGACACCATGTCATGTATGCATATGCTTCTATGCCTCAGCATGTACGGTATTTCGGAGGGGCAGAGCTAGAAAATTCTAGGTAAAACGTACTATGTGTAAGATTTTAAAATTTTAAAAGCCACTAATGTATAAATGAAAAAAATTACTCATAAATGTCAACATGAAAATAAGAAATTTTTTGCCCTCTTCCCTTGGTACTTTCTCTAGTTTATATATATATATATATATATATATATATATATATATATATATATATATATTCTCAACGTAATTGAATACAAATTGTCGTTGTACACAAAGTTGCTTCACTTCTACTTAGTTTCGTTTAGGACTTTTGCGTCATTTTATGGTGGTTCAAATAAATTTTTGGATCAGCTACCTAGCAGATGTAGGTGTATAAATCTTGTAACTCATAAAGCTGCAAACTTTCCAAATCTTGTAATCTTGCGGTGTCCTATTTACACATCGAATTCGACTGTGTGGATGGGTTTTCACGCACTACAGTTGTGACACTGCACGATTATGGAAAGAATATTGTAAAGAAACTTAAAAATTTGTCAATTTCTGAAAAGTGTGTTTCTACAGTTTCAGAGAATTTATCCTCTCCTCTTTACATGTGTTTCACACACACATACTATATTATATATATATATATATATAAGAAATTAATTAAAATCAGCTAGATACCTCGTGATTCTTTTTCTAAAAATTAACTATCACAAAAGGTATATTCTATCACTACAAAATATGGCCGAACAGAACAACTGGTTATGGCCAATACATAATTTGCAATGGTCATTAGGAATGTGAATTTTTTTTTAAAAGAAAAACGTCTGGCCATTTGGAAGGGCCTTATATTTTCAACTTTCATTGTTCTTTTTTTTTTTTTGAAATCTTACTCCCCTCCCACCACTGCCAACGGCCTGCCAGAATTTCACCGGAAGGAAGGGAAAGCCCCACCAGTTGGGTGGAGGAAAGGGAGAGTGGCGACTTCTCCCCTCCCATCGCCGGAGTCTATGGGCTTCCCCTTTCCTCCGCCCATGATGGATGGAGGGCACAGGGTGCCGCTGTGGCTGTTAGAGGACGAAGGATATATATATATATATATATATAAAGAGAGAGAGAAAGAGAAAGAGATGCACGATCGGACGGTCCATGTTTGATGTCTCCTGATTTCCACTAAAATTATAGTCATCATTCGTTTTTATTATATATAGTCAAATCTTGCTTAGATTTCTCAGTTACAAAAGCCAACAAGCCAGTATCTAGTAATTCGTAGATCATGTGAACTAGATATATGTAAAACGTCTGCATTTAGATTTCATTTTCTACATCTAAATAAGAGTCGCCAATGTAATCGAAGTGGAAAACGGTCGCTTTCCACCAGTTCTAATTTAGATAAGTTCAGATCACCATAATAAAGTGCGCAATCCAATTCTATGCTGAACAAATACACAAAATAGCTGCCAAAACCCATACAACCACGTTTTTTCTCTTTTCTTTTATAATGAGAGGAGTTGGAAAGGAAACCCAGAGATGAATACTGGTAGAAGTGCTTGTTTAAGTATACTTTCCTGAAATTAGGTTTTATACGCATACTCTCAATTTAATTAGCAAAAAGGAGTCGAACCATGTCAGCCAACAATCTTCGCTGCTAAATCGACATCCTTAAGTTATGCGTTCATAAATGCAAAGATTTATTGAAGACACCGAACAATCTACATTAGTTGAAACACAAATGTACGGGACAAGAGCCCGGGCCGATTTGACTATATTGGTGGCAAACCAGATTCAATTTGGCAGCTAGCTAGCGTCATTGAAAAGTATATCTAGATGTCAAATTTATTTTTCAACTAATGTATATATATATATATATATATATATATATATATATATATATATATATATATATATATATATATATATATATATATATATATATATATAATTAAATAATCAAACCTGCAACTTGGCCGACTTCCATTTTTTTGCTTGTCAGGTCGTGAAAGAAATATAAAGTGGTTCGTAAGGAGGTTGATGCAATGGTTTGGTTAGGCGCTACTTGGCGGTCAGTTTTCATTTTAAGCATAAGGGCAACTTTTTTTATTGTAAAAAGGGTTCACCAATGCACAAGTTAAAACATAATAAAGACAGAAAAACTGGAGCAGTAACCCAAACCTTATACTGATAAGAAGGTGGATGAAAACTTCGATTGGATAACAAATCTCTCTTACTCACTCCAAAAAAGACTCACACACACCGAATGGTGCTGAGTTGAAGACCTTGAGTTTAAGCTGGCCTGAACTTTCTTATAGTGCCGTTCTCATCAGATTCGGTGGTTTCTCTCACAGCCTCACTTGGAAAATTAAATATAGAAGGTAATGACTTTCGCCGGAAAGGCATTCTGCACTTACTGATTATAAATATGATCACGGTTTGACTCCTTGGGGGGGGGGGGGGGGAGAAGAATGTGCTGAAAATATTCTTTCACCCCCCAACTATTTTGTACTACCAATTCGTAGTAGCTTTTTTGCTTGTTGTTCACATCTTCATCATTGCCTAACAATTCTATCAAAACTGTGTTTGGCATTTACTGTTCCTTGCATTTTATAATTACAATTTGACTCCTGTAAGAACAGAATGTGCCCAAAATATTCTTCTCCCCCGACTACTTTGTACTGCCAGTTCCTTTACATTTTCATCATTGCGATTGCGTAACAGTTATTGAAGATCTTTTGGCATTTGTGACTACTTTGTTTTCATATTTGCAATTTCACTTTGAAAAGAACAAAAATATTATTTTCTCCAGCAAAGGAGGGGTGGGATGGAGGGGAGACTTAGATGGGAAGTTGGACACCTGTCATAGAGTATCACACATTCACCTTTTGTACCAAGAGATTTTCATTAAGCGACTTTTGTTTGAAAATTTATCTGTCAATTTGCAGGAAAATTTATTTGTCAATTACGTTGTCATGTATTTTGTATAATTTAAATTTACTCATGCAACAAGTAACAAGAATGTAATAGCGCTGAAAATATTCTTTCCCCTTAGCCATCTTGTACTATCATCTGACACCTAGCTTTTTACGCTTGCTTTTTACAACTTGTCACTGGGTAACAATTGTAGAAAATATTTCTGCATGTACGTATTCCTGCATTTTATATTTGCTAATTGTCTCCTGTGAAGAGAGGAAGAATATGCTTAGCATATCCTTCTTCTCTCCCTCATCATTTCGTCCTGCGAGTTTGTAGGTCTTTATGTTTCTTTTCTATGCATCGCTTCAAGGGAAAAAGACTAGGCGCAGGGACATCAGAAAAAGTGGACGCATGTCGGCAAGTGGTTATTTTACTCCAGATCGACATGCATCTCTTTTTTTTCGTAATGAAGCAGAGGGGAGCATAAATCTCTATTTGTTTAGAGAAAAACAGAAAAGTTAAAGATATTTTTTTTAGTGATTATGTGTTTATTTTTCATCAGAAAACATAACGCCGAAAAATCTGATTTATTCTAAAAAAGGTTGCATGGTAAATAAAGATGTATATATTTTCATGATATTTTGATAAATTACATTTTTATTATGAAATAACAGTAGGAAAATAAAGAAATTCAAGAATTTTTCTGTTTAATTATTTAGAACCTTCGGAATCATATTTACTTAAAAACTATAAGAAAGCTGTACTAGAACTTACAAGAAATTGCCATTATATTTTTATATGCATACACATCTCATGAACTGCAAATAAAAATCTATATAGCTAGGTGATCATCTAATTCTTTATGAGAATGCTATAGGGATGCTGCAATGTACTGATATGCCGTATTCATGTCATTGTCTATTTGATCATTTACATACATATTTAAGGTTGTTTGGAAATTTAAACAATTTGTTATTGTTTCATGAATCTACCTTAAAAATTGAGGTAGATTCATAAAACACTATATTGTATTATTTAATGAGTCTAATTTTTAGGATAGTTTCATATAACAACAAACCACCACTTTTGCCAAATAGCTCTTTAGGGGACTTTCAATACTAGGGAGTCCTTTCATGAATGAATTGTTTCACAGGCACGGTAGAGGCATTCAAGCAAAAGTAGCTAAGTTTTCGTGGTAATTGGTGTTAATAGAAGATCAGGGTTGAACCGTTTATAGAGAGGGACATTTTTGCTTTTGGAAAAGTTACGCTTTAATTTCCACTTTTGTCCTTCTAGGATAGGGGGTCTTACCATCAGTAGTAATTTCCCCATCTCCAGCCCTTGGTACACAGTCCCGCTATTAGAAGCCTTACAATATAACACACTCTATTCTGGTTGACCCCTTTTTTCAAATTTATACTTCATTCACAATGCGAAGCCATATTGTTGCTACCGTATTTCAAGTTACCTGCTTACTATTATTTTGCATCGTTTAATCTCTAGTTCCATGATATGTCGGATAATTGAATCATGCAATCCATGATTGTAGTGTGACCCTAGGTGGAATGTAGTTTAAATTTGAATACAGTTAAATCAGAAATTCAATATTCAAATGATTAATCAAGTAACCTTATTTGAGTTCATATAATGATGCAATGATTGACCTAAAAATCCAATCGAAGTTCAAATTAGCTAAAATTGTAGCTCTACAACAAAAGTTCATTTTTTGTGTGCTTCTCTTCTTTCTATTCTTGTCATTTTTTAATATTTTTTTGAAGTATAAAATGTGAGACTTGTGCATTCTCGAATTTCTTATCCATAGGTATCATTTGCATTCTTTTGGATGAACACACAAGACCTGCATTACAGGAATTACTTAAGATTTTTAACAGCCTTGTAATTAGCAATGTGAGAAAAAATTCCTAAAAGATATGGGTGCTATATGACCAGCATCTAATAGTGTTTGTAGCTTAGCTGCTCATTTATATGTATTGTTTTTGTTTCATCACGATTCTGCAGTCCAAGATGAATGTAGAAAGTATTGAACTCAAGTTGGTTCTCCAATCAAGAGCACTATTTGAGATGATTGCAAATTTCAAAGACGTTTTTTTTTTTAAATTTTGCCAAGAGTTATACTCATTCTCTTGAGAATTGATATATATATATATATATAGAGAGAGAGAGAGAGAGAGACCACTTCTTGAGTTTGTGACCTGTTAAGATTTAATGGAACAAGTGGGTACATCTCAAACTAGAAAAGATTCATTGCATGTGCAAGAAAAATCAAGAGGTGCCAGCAGCAACTGACAAAACAAGGAACTTGGTTGGTTGCTTTCTATCTCTAGATTTGGTATGTAAGGTTGTGAGGGAAGAAGAGGGGCTGAAATTGGGAAGAAGCTGGGTGTGAATGGGACTGCAGCCAAGCCCTTGTTGGGAGTTAAGCTAAGCATTTTCCTCATCCTCCAGATTCAGAAACACAACTTTCAAAAACACTTAATTTTTTCTTAAAAAATTGTGAGATGAGAAAAATATGTCCAGAGAAAGAGAGAGAAGATGATGCTTGTGACCACCACCCCTCCCCATATGCTCTTTCTTATTGGCCATTTGGGCTTCAAAGAACTTTAGTCAATATTTATAGTTCTACAATTTGCTCTTTTGCTTAGTCAGCTAATTGTTGGGATTCTTACCCAACCTTATAAGTATGCACCTCCCTCCTTGTCATGTATTGGCTCCTTCTTTCCTCTAATGTCCCTCAAAGGCTGCTTCACTCGACACCTAACAAAATTGTTTCCTTGCTATTTACTCATATTTAATGCCCCAATGTGAGGTCAATTTATTCCATATTTAACAGGCCTAGGGTCTAGTCAACCCATAGTTCACTCTTTGAAGATTTGCTCATGCCTGGGTCTGAGCAGGTTACACTAAACCATCTAGGCATTGTAAAGTCTGATCTAATAAATCTAATTAAGATTACATTTATTTAACTATCATTAAGTTCTAGTGTATTCAGATTCTTACACTTTAACTATTACTCAGATTCTTGTTCAGCATGAGCATTTCTCATTTACTACATGGTCTTTTCCACGGGTTAACAAAGCCATTGACTTAGGGTTTCTGACTAGGAACCGAGGCTATAGCTCATTCAACAAAAAAATGTATAATGAGTCATCCACATCTGTTTGCACCTAAAATAAACCTAGTTTGAAACAAGATGCTTGTTTCTAACATACTTTTTTTTTTGTTAATATAGAGTTTTATGATATAGTCAATTTGGTTTGTTGCCATCATCTATTGTTGGGCTCCTGATTACTTTTATTAGTTAGGTAGTATATAATAAAGAAAAGTGATTGTTGAAGATGAAAGATCAATGTTGGATCCATAAAGATAGGTAACTATTTTTTTTCTACAATATATGATTTTGTAATTAAGTTTAAGATCTATTATAAATATATTTTTCTTTTCAGAACAAGCCTTGAAATGGATTTGAATATTTCATCAATTTCGTCATGACAAACAATGTAGTAGTTGAAGGAAAAATAAGATGTCCTTGTAAAAAATGCAACAATTGTTTATATCAATCAACAAGAGATGCTTTTGATCATATGATATGCTTCAGTTTTGTCCAAATCTATACATGTTGGCATTATCATGGTGAGTCAATGTTGCGACAACAAAGTGAGCATGATGAGACTATAGAAGGTGATGAAGATAGCATGGATGAGTTGATTACAGATGCATTTAGAGTATATTCATAAGATATAACTGATAGATATGCAGATGAAAGTTTGCAAACGATGAATATGCACATATGCTCCATGATGCTAAACAAGAACTATATCCTCGGTGTAAAAAAGTTTTGCAGTTATCTTTTAGTATTTGGTTATATCACATAAAATGTATACGTAGATGGAGCAATAAATCATTTGATATGCTATTAGAGTTGTTAGAAAAAGCATTTCCTAAGGGTGTGCAACTATGAATGCCATATTATGAAATGAAAAATGATATTTCGAGTATTAGGTACCACTTGTGAAAAAATAGATGCATGTTCTCAAAATTGTATGTTGTTTTAGAAAGAATTAGTTGGTAAAGATAAGTGTGATGTCTGTGGTGCTTCAAGATGGAGAGAAGATGTAGAACAAAGAAACAATACTGTTGGTGGAACATCAAGTAAAGCTCAAAAAATTGCAGCCAAAACATTACACCACTTTCCATTAATACCAACGCTTCAAAGGTTATATATATCTTCAAAAACTGCTTCAGAAATGACATGACATGACGAAAGGCGTGTGAAAGATGACATACTAAGACATTGTGCTGAAACATTAGCTTGGAGAACATTTGATAAATTACATTCATCTTTTGCATTGGATAGTCACAATGTTTGACTCGATTGGCAAGTGATCGTTTCAACTCTTATCGTATTTTGAGCACGTCATATAGTATCTATCCAGTCGGTATTGTATATAATATGCCAACATGGATTTGTATAAAGAAGTCTTACATGATTTTTTCTTCGCTAATTTCTAAACTAACTTCTCCTAAAGAGAAAATAGATGTTTATTTGCACTCTCTAATTGACGAGTTGAAATTATTGTGAGATGTGGTGTAAAAACATATGATGCAAACAAAAATCAACGTTTTCAAATGTATGCAGTTTTGTTGTGGACAATAAATGATTTTTCAGCTTATGCTGATTTATCATGGAATACAAAAAGAAAGTTGCCATGTCCTATTTGTCAAAAAGACACAGTCTTAGCGTTTGAAAAATAATAATAATAAAGAATGCTACATGGGTCAGCGAAGATTTTTGCCTGCACATCATACATACAGACTGGACAAACGTTTTAATGAGACTATAGAATTGAGATGTGCTCCTCAACCTATTTCTGAAATTGATGCACTAGAAGAAGTATGTTATGGACAACTGTTGTATAATTGAAAAAAGAAAAGTATATTTTTTACTTTTTCGTATTGAAAACACAATTTATTATGTCCCAACATAGACATAATACATAAAAAAAACGTATGCGACAACATAATTGGTACATTATTGAATCTAGAAGGGAAGACGAAAGGATCACTACAATTCATCCATAAACATGTCAAGAAATTGGTAAGATCTTATTGCATGCTGCATGTTTTACTATGAGTAGAAAAGAAAAGGGTATATTTTGCGAAGTTTTAAAGAATTTGAAAGTTTCATATATTTCAAGATGTGTACAGCCAAAGAGCTATAAGATCTCAGGGTTAAAAAGTCATGATTTTCATATGTTAATTCATTAATTCCATCCATTAGCCATACAAAGATGTTTACCTAGAAAGGTAAGCACGGTGTTGATTGAGTTGTGCAAATTTTTTTTAAAGGGTTATGTACCAGAGTTGAAAAAGATTGAAGCATTTGGAGGAGAAAATTATATAGACATTGTGTTGTATGAAAAAAGTTTTTCTGCCAACATTATTTGATATTATGATTCACTTACCTATTCATTTAGCTCATGAAGTTCAACTAGGTGGTGTTGTACAATATCATTGGATGTATCCAATCAAAAGGTATGATCAAACATACTATTTTTTTCAAGCATTTAAATTTTTTGTTGGCATGTAGATACTAATTTCTTACAATGATTTTCCTATTTAAGATATTTATGAAAGCTCAAATCTTATGTGCGAAATAAAAGTAAACCAGAATGATCTATTGTTGAAGGATACTGGCTGAAGAAAGCATGCCTTTTTGCTCTATGTATTTAAGTGGCATCGAAACATGCTTTAATAGACATGAAAGAAACTATGAAGAAATTGGATCAACCTTGCAAAGGTCAGTTTGGGAGCATATGAATTGACTACTATGGACAACCAAATCCTCAAACAAGTGCACACATATATATTATTGAATCATCCCTTGGTGGCACCATACATTCAATGAGATATTAATTTAAGAAATTAACTACTTTAAAATGATTAAACAAATTTATTTTACTAATAACTTGGTTTGTCAATAGGTAACAAATAGACTTGTTGAGAAGATGATACTACAGAAGATGATACTTTTAGAATTTATTTGTGCATGTTCATTTAACTTGTCATTTATTTGGAAAAGATCGTCAGTTATGCCAAAGGGGTACAAGCCAACAAATGGATGACAAACTTATTCTGGCTCTCCGAATATCCTCAAAAGGTAGTGAAAAAATATAATGGTTTTGTCATAAATAGATTTATATTTTATACATTTGAAAGAAAATGGAAGAGAAAAACTCAAAATAGCGATATTGTTGTCATTGTACAAACTTCTAGTTTTTCTATTGCAAGAGACAAAACTTCAATTATTGGTGAAGTTACCTACTATAGTGTTATTGAAGATATCTTTGAAGTTGATTATCATAGAGATTTGAGGTTTGTTTTATTTAAGTGTAGATAGTTTGATGTTTTAAGTTCACATTCTAAAGGCTTGAAGAACGATGAGTTCGGTTTTGTTCTTGTAAACTTGAAACATACATGTACAGATGATGAACCGTTTGTGCTTGCATTTCAAGTTGAGAAGGTTTTCTATGTAAAAGATCTTGTTGGTGCAAATTGGCAAGTAGTTGTAAAAGTGAGACCTTGGGACTTGTTTGACATGCAAAGTGAACATACTATGTCAATTGAATTGATCGGCAAAGTAAATCTGCTTCCTTGGGATAGTGAATTTTATGACCTTAAATTGTCAGAGACAGTTGATGATGTTGTTTCTTGGGCTCGGTCAGATGTGTCGGCTTTGTCTGTTAGCACATCATCTACACTTTATTGTGGTGACAAAGAACTATAAAAAATGTAACATTTTCAAAGTGTAACATCTTGTATCAATGGTTATAAACATATTTAGCTTGGAAGGATAACCACTTAGGGTGACTTAACGGGACTTTCTATCATAGAACGAGATAAACATCCGAAACTTCAAAATTAAACTGTTCATATTTATTCTGCCAATAATATTATCTTGCCATCATACATCTCCTAGACCTAAACTCAAATTTTTGTTCAATAAATGGGTTTAGGCATGAACCTACCTTTCCTATCTCAAAATAGTTCATATTTTTACCATAATAAACTTCCTAAGCTTGGTTAGACATGTGGTCCTATATATATCTTTATCACGGCTCAAAAGTACGTCATAATTCAAGGTTATATATTTAACATAAAATGAACATCAAACTACTTCAGGAAAGATATTAGTTTCCAATAAATAACTAGTAGTCTTATCATTTAACTGTTTTGTTAACCTTTGCAAAAAATGTAGCTACCAATGTAACTGATAAGTTCATTGGTCAAGTTCAAGCACATTATTGAACAACAATTAATGGGTTTTACAGGTTCAACTATAAAATATATAAGATTGCAAGATCAAGCATGGTTTTACGTTCTTAAGCAGTCATTTGAAATGATCACAAGTAAAACAAGTTAAGCCACCCTAAGTGGGCAGCCTTCCAGGCTAAATCTGCTTATTTAGTTGAAAAACAAGGAAAAAGGCATAGCAGCACATATTGATTATTCTCGTGATATATTATTGATTTATGGTATGTTCAAATGTGTTCCCTGTATTGCCCTTTTCCCTCTAGATTTCATATGTTTAGCTTGACTTTTTTTCATAGTTGCATGTATTTAAGGATTAGTGATTTTGTGCATGTGTATTAGCAAATATCAATAATTTCTTTTACAGGATTTTGGGTGAGAAATTTCCATTCGCACAACAAAACCTGAAAGGGGATGCTGATGACAAAGCAGTTAGGATCCAATGTATGTTTCCCTTTAATAACTTTTGTATCATTTGTTTGGGGGCTGTATAATTAGTAAGTCAAGCATATTGTTGTGATAATTAAGTGTTGTGTATTAGTTATGAGGCGCATCATAGTACCATGAGTTGATTCTTGAATGACGTATTTTTGCTAGTCAGATTGCACCCTTGTTTTGCTTAGAGTTAGTTTTTGGATGCAAGTTATTGTTCCTTTCATAAGACCAGCTTTCTACTTCACCATGTTAGAAAAATTCCAATAGGATGAGACCATATTGATAAAATTGCATCTTTATTGTATGGCTTACTAGCTTAGATCGTCGGATATTCATGATGTTTAAGTTGTCTTTAGTTTTCTTATTTGATCTTTTTGAACAATGGACACTCCAATTTGCTTTTCGTTGGTTGTCTTCTCAAACACTAGCATAAATCAAGAGCATCCAAACTTAGGATACATGTGTCTTAATAATTGACTTCATGAACCCCCTGTCTCTCCCTATCTCTCTGCTTTCTCTATTTTCTGTCATTTGCATCCTTCCTGTTTGGTAGAGTGATCATATGTGCTTAGTAACAGACCATGAAATCATCATATGCAGATCACTCGTAGTTGTGCGTCGAAACAGTGTGAGCACCACCCATGCAATCTGCCTATCACCAAGCAAGTGAACCACTGTCACTTTCATGAAGGTTTGCATGGACAGCAGTACATGTCCGAACCACTGTCAAGCCCTTTTTGCGCGCTTTTTCTGTTTTGGCAGCCATGTGATCATGACCTATATACTCTCTTAATATGTACATGTAATAAGTTGTGGAAAGCTCATCGATTTATTTATTAAAAAATTAGTAACGCACATTTTTGTTGCTAATTAGAGATTCAGTAACGCATTCTCTCGTTAGAAAATGTCTGACATTTTCAACAAAAATATTCGTCACTAAAGCCTACTTTGATCCCAAACTGACGTATAGAAACTACTAATTTGCAACGTATATTTTCGTTGTTGTATATATTTAATAGCGAAAGCGTTTCATTGTTGGTACTTGATAATTATTAAGAAAGATCATTTTTGTTGCTAATGGTTTCAGTGTCGTGACTTTTAGTAACAGATTTTGTCACGCAGCATTTTCGTTGGTAAAAGTCTTCAATCATGAAAATGCTGCATTATTAAAGGTTGATTCTCTTGAAGTGACTGTTCTTGCACGACAATGGGTTATTAGGCATATTGATACTAAAATGCCTTTAATCATGTCTTTCATGACAAACTAGTTTACAAGGAATGACCACATAGGTCTGTTGATGAGCAATACCCTAATCATGTTTGTTGATTAAATCCAGCACTTTATGGTCTCAACCAGTCTTCAAAAAAGCCGTTTGGTTATTTTCCGCCCTTCTCTGTCAGATTGGCTTCACAACTTGTCATGCCAATTCTTCCTTATTTACTTGGAAAACTACTCAATGGCATGATATATATCTTTCTCTAAGTCGATGATATTAACGTTACTAGAAGCACATCCATTCTTATGCAAGAAATTAATTCACGAATTAGCAAGGAATTCACTATGAAGGGAGTTGGAGATGAGGATGGAAAGTATATCTCTCCACCTAATGTTTGTAACAGTGGCACAGCTGCCACCAAGCATGAAGACATTCAGATTGTAACTATGAAAGCATGACTTGGTGGAAATTTTGAGACCTAACCATGGACATAGACGTTACTGCTAGACCACGTCAAAATTTCCCCTTCTTAACTATTTTCAGTTTAAAAGCATAAATAGTGTCTTCAATCCGGAGGTCAATGAATTCTCTTTTTAGAAAGGTGGAGAGGGAAAATATGCCAAAAGCCAACAGTTGCCAATTGAGAAGAAGAAAGGCCGGGAGAAGGCTTCTCCTGGTGCTCTTGGATGCCATTGTGTGATCTCTTTTGAAGAGCAGTGGGTGTTAAGAGCAAACGCCCAGCCCTTTTGTTCTGTTTATGCCCTTGACTAGAAAAGTGAACCTCCCTATAAGAGTATTATTTTCATCTGTTTGCAAAAGGTTTTTTTCATATTCTCATTTTGTTATGGGAAAGTTTTCACTTTTTTTAGTGAGGGGTTATTTCATTTTTCTTATAGGGAGGTTGCCACTTTTCTAATCAAGGGCATAGTCGTCTTTTGGGCAGCCAAAAACTCGTTTCCCTGTTGAGGCCTGAAAACGTAACCTGCTGAATCAGGGTTGGCTTGAATTTGAGTATTATTTTTATTGCGTTAGAGGATCCCTAGGTTCTTGTTGTGAACCAGGTATACTTATTTGAGGTAAATGACTTATCATGTTTATTTCACTACACCTTCATCGACTTGTTCATGCATATGGTGATCTTCTCACTAGAGAATTACCAACCACTTCCAATGTTCTTCTAATAGTGGTTGATGCAAATTCGTCTTGTTTCTAAAATCTTGGATCTGCATCTTCTAGGAACTAACTGAAGTCCTTACTGTCAATTATTTCTATCTGGTCTCGTCGTCATCCACTGCGGTTATGTTCTCATTCTCTTTGAGCCCATCCAGCTAGAAAGAACAGTTTCTGATCTGCACTAAGTCTAGCAATAAAAAAAGGATAGAAGGGCAAAAAAATAAATTAAAGGAAAAAGGGCACACATAGATTTGTATAGCCTGGGGAAAAGTCCTCATTTGTCTGCAAAGGCATCAAATCTGATCTTAATTTGTTTAAGCAGAGTTACAACAATTCTGATGATTTTTTTAAAAAAATACCTTCCGCAAATTTTGTTCTACGCCTTACGAAAAACTGTCATAGAAATTTAATTAGAATATATACGTAGAAAATATAGCCAACATGCTCCAACGTGCATTTTATGAGAAGCGAAGAAAAAGTTTAACAAGGGCATGTTGGTGACTTATAGTGAGAAGCCTTTTTCTTTTAGTGATTGTCCGCGTCATGTCAGTGTCTTCCATAATTCTCACTGGATTCCTTCTTTTTCCCCTGCATTTCACTTTAAGTATGATGATGTTAGCTAAAGCAACACTGTGAGAATCAGATTCAAGAGGGAGTTGCGGGATTCGAACCAAGAGACGTGGTCTCAACTGGCACCAACAGTCAGCCACTAGACTTGGTGTCCATCATGAACACTAATTAATTTGTTCTCCTTTTTTTGTGGGGAAGGCCACAATTCATAAGCTTCTGGACATCTTTCAGTTTGCTGACTTCCTTGGTTGTTAAAATATGTCATGAAACCTACTTTAGTTTGTGGGATTTAGGGCTAACTCACCTAAGTTGAGGTGTGGAATCCTTGTGGACATCCAACTTGGTGACGCTTGCAAGTTGAATGAAGAAAGAAGAGCAGGGGAGAACAAAAAGAAAACTAAACCTAATAGAAGATCCAAGCACAAAGTTCAGAACGAAAAGATTCAAAGATCTGTTTTCATAATGTTTTCTCACATTAGTTTATGACGGTACACCAAGGCGTAACCCTTTGAGACAAGTTCAAACAAGAAAAGAAACAAGGGAAAAAAAAATAAGGGGAAAAAAAGAGAGGCCCTTCTAGTGAAAGGTCGGAGAACACAAAAGTTCTCATCTCTTTCTCTCTCTCTCTCTCTCACCCTCTCTTTCTGCTCTGTGTGTGTGTTTAGGCAAGTGGTGCTTGATTGGGCTTTCTGGCTTGCTCTGACATTTGTAAGATAAGGGAGTTGTCAATGGAAGAGATCTTCGCTGCATGAGCCTTCTCTAGGTCCATATCATTCATGTCTATGTCGTCAGTCTCACCAACTTCGTCATCCGCCTTTGCTGGGACTGGCAGTGCCGCCGCTGATATCTCTGCTGCTTTGGCAGCCTTGCTGTCCTTGTATTTCCCCCACAAGACAGAGTATAATCCTGCCACGATCAATATGGCTCCAAGAATCCTGAAATCCCCATGAAACGTACTGTTTTTTAGAAATCTTTTCCTAAGAAAAATTGGATATGAGACATATGTGAATGGAAGGACAACAGAAAAAACACCAACAAAATCTACACTATTGAAATGTGAAATAAGAGATTTGGTGTTTGAAGAGAGAGAGAGAGAGAGAGAGAGAAATAGAGAGAGAGAGAGAATTGGTAATTACCCTCCAAGATAGATGACTTCTTTTAAGATAAAGGAGCCCAAGATGGCAACGATGATCATCATAAGGGGGCTGAAGGCAGTAGCGAAAACTGGGCCCTTCTTCTCCATGACAAGCCCCTGGACATAGTAGGCAACCCCAGAGGCAATAATCCCAGCGTAGGCTGCAGCCAAGAGGTTGAGGTCGAAGCCTATCTTCCACACCGATGGGGACCTCTCCATCACCATGGTCACTGCAATCGACTGCAGGGTCCCTACGAAGCATATCAAGGTTGTGAGGGAGAGCTGGGCAGGGTACCTTCTCATCGCCACCACCTGGAGTATGAAGAAAGCAGCCCAAGCAAGGCAGGCTATGATGAGAAAGATGGAACCCTTGACCCAATCCTTTGCTGCTGCTGCTGCTGCGGCCTCGCCTTGTACCGCTTCATGGGCATGCCTTGCCCATGGCAGCTCAACTATGGGCCCCTTATACAGGGTCATCAGCATAGCCCCCGCTACAGTTACCAGTGTTCCCACTACTTTCGCTTGGCTCCTCAGCTTTTTCAGGTGTACTTTCTCCATTCTGACAGGACCCAAGATAACAGAACTGTCACTTCCTCACTCTAAAAACACACACGCTCGTATATACATACGTATACCGGAGGCATTACGTGTATACACATACTATCTCATCTACATGCATGGAAGTATATGTACATCGAGAGAGAGAGAGAGAGAGATGTTTTACCTGCAGAGCACTGCCATGACAAAAGTTAGAGCAGGCAGGATATTGCTCATGGCACATGAGAAAGTGGGGGAAGTAAACTTCAGTCCAGCATAATAGAAGTTCTGATCAATAACAGGCCTGCCAAAGCCCCGGAAATTGTAATCAGGCCATTAGATATGACTGATAATTAATGCCCGATATGATGCATAGTAAACGGAAAAGCAAATATGAAGATAGAATGTTCTCTCAACACGACGCAGGCACATAATAAGAAGTTAAGAAGAGTATGTCATGGCATGATGTAGAAGAAAAAGCCATGCATATTAGCTCACCCCAGTGCGCCTAGGACGAAGATGAGCATGAAGGTTGAGAGTGTCATCTGTGGCCTCACTTTCCTGCAAGAACACGGAAAGAACGGTCAACCTGGTGAGCTAACCCCAAACTGTCTGGCCGAAAAAGCCTCATTGGTTTTTCACTGTAACAGTTCTGTTACCTTTCCAGGAGAAGGGCGAAAGGAGCCATGGCGGCGGTGGCAAAGGCATGGCGGTACACCACCAAAACATAATGGCTAAATCCCCTGTTCAGGGACACCTTAGTGATGATGTTCATGCCGGCATAGCCAAATTGAAGCGAGATCATGCCGACGTAGGGCTTGCTTGCTTGCAGAAACCTCGAGCAACAGCTTTGGCCTTCCATCTTAATTCTGGTAGAAGGGGCCGGAGTTGCTCGAAGCACTGACAAACGAAGCAAGCCAAGAAGCGGGAACAAGACAACGAGCACAAAACAGAGATTACACAACAACAACAAGAACAATAGAAGAAAAGAGAGATCTAAAGAGACTGAGAGCCCAAGGAGCACAGAGAAGTTAGTAGCTCGCAAGTGACTCCTTGAGTAGGAAGGGCAAGGTAGAGGCGCGTATTTATAAGCGGTGGGTGGCGTTTCACCGGCATCCATGAGGAAGAAAATTATCCATATCGTGTGGGCCCCGCCTGGAGAAGAGGAGAGGTTACCATCCGACGTGGCGGCAACAGCGTTGTTATAGTGGTCATGTGGGACCAGGTGGGACCCTCTAAAATGGAAGGTCATAGTGGGGTGTGATTTGTTTCCCATTACATATTCCTACCTGACGTGGGGATGGGCCCCCACCCCTGCCCATGCCTCGTGCAGTCCATTCACTCTAGAGCGTTCGTGAGGGAGATCGCACCGTTGCTTGAATCGGCTACGATCGTTCATTTAGGTCAACAGTCAGTATCTATACAATCAACTCATATCGTCAACTAATGACATGTTATTTTTTATCGTGCATTACTAAATAAATACTGAAGTTTGTCATTTTTTTTAATTGTGAAATATCACAAACTTAATCAAATACACGAAATACTCATATTATATATTATTGAATTTTAGTTGATAAAAAGATCAAACATAAAGTCCCTACAAGTTTCTTTCTTCATCTATTTGTAAAAGAAATTAATGCACTAAAAAATTTATAACCCCTCACACAACTAAGTCGCCGAGTTAACTTTCTGATCAAGTGCATGCCCTGTTCGGAGCCAGTGGTGCAAGAGCTGCGTTTAACTTTTAATTGACGACTTAATAAAAGGCATCGCTTAGGTGTTCACTAAGATTGCTTTTGCTTTTCCGCAAGAGTGGAAGTATGGAAATCCAACATGGTTCCCCGCCTGCGTCCGCGAACGAAATTAAAATCATACTTTGGTTATGTTCCGAAAACCAGCTTCTTACTTGGAAAGTTACCTGCCACTATTGAAGTTTCGGAACCATCGACCAGTGATGAACTCATGCGTAGAAAAGTAAGTATCGACTAATCAAACACCAAGTAGCAACATTGTGATCAAGAAATTTCGGTTGTTCTTCATATATGTTTTCCACCGGTAGAAAATACGTTTTTTGGGGATATAAAGGGGCATTTCAATCAAAATGCTTATTTTTTAAGAAATTAAAACTATTAAACAAACAAAGTATTTTGTTTCCGGATTTAAGAAACTAAAATATAAAATTTTTGATTCTAGTTTGAGGAGGAATTATGATTTTAAAATTTTTCATTCTCGAATCAAAATTCCAAACCACCAAATGCCCCTTAAACTTCGGATTCTTGGGTTTGTTGGAAAAGGATTTCTATCCAAATATATCATTCAGTAGAGTGAAAAACGTTATTCTTGCCCAATACGATTCAGATCTGCATCGGTCCTGCTGACGTCGTAGGGCGAAGTCAAAAAGTCTTTTGAAACTAGCTAGTATTTTTGCCGTCACGAATCCAAACGGTTGGCCGTCCACGAACAAATACTCACACCAGTTGGCAAGTGTGTTTCTTGAAGCCCTTGAACGGGACGTTGGGTATCTGAGTTCAGTGAAACAAACATAAAGGGTGCCTTTGGTATGCCGACGTCTTTCATATATATTTATATATAGATATACACTGCTGGATGCCGAACAGTTGTTGGATGGATGGCTAAAATTTGAAAATTTGTGATTAAAATGATCATAAATCATTGCTGAAGTCACTATAAAATGTTGTCATAGTATAAACTTTTGCTAATGCTAAAGCAATATACATGTGTTTTTTAGCACAATTTTTAAATTTTAACCACTTGATAAGGTCTGACCTAGCAAGACCGGATCAATACCCTAAACATGCACATACAAGAGAATTTTAGGTTCTTATATATGTAAGAGGACTGGCTTTCTAACTATTTTTTCTCTTAATCTTCCTCTCACCTTCGTTTTTTTTCCAATTTTCTACTCATTATATATATATATATATAGAGAGATTCTAACAAGAAAAATAAAACTTAAAATTATATATTCACACATGTGCGTGTTTGTGGAAGGGGGGCCGGGGCTTGCCAACTGATTAATTTGAAACTAAATATGCTTCCCCCATGATGAATTGAATTGTCTGGCACGAGATGCTAATATTGCTTTTGAACTTTGAACATTGAATTTTGAACTTTGAAGCTGCTTGGTAAGATGCCATTTGAGTTTCAGCTTTGACGCCAGACAACTGTATTCTACTGATATTAATTGGGAGATCCTCCACATGTAGATACCAAATGGAATTAATCGGAAAAGAAAAATGTCCTGATCAAAACTCCGATCGAGGAACAAGCCCTCCCTGGCATTGATGCCGATTCCTTCTTATGGAATGTGTATGTCTCCATCCCTCCCCACTTTTAGTTATGGTGGAAGAGTCGGTTGACAAGCATGTGGTCGGATTCTAGAGAAACCATGGATTCCGGCGGCCATATTCCCGGCTGCTACTCCCCCAGCAGACGTCATTCGTGCTACCTCTATATGATTATCATTCTCCAGACTGCTGGCTGGCCGGTTTAATTCTGATTCTCAGTTTCCCGTTTTGAATCAAAAGATTGAGACATTGAGAAGGCATCTATGAACTAAAATTAGATCGAGACTTGTACATGCAAGAGATGAGGGTATAGTGACTGTCAAAAATTAATAATTTTTTTTTTAAATAAAGGTACACAGTCCTGCCAGTATCATAATATAGCTATCCCTTTCGGTACTCTTAAACCTAGCCATCTAATATAACTATAAAATTAGCTAAGTCCTTGCAGTTGATGTGAGGGACAGAAAGCAGACAGTTTCTATTTAAAATCTGGAGGACTTCAAAAGGAAGGTACCAACATACAAGTTGAAGAACACTTGAGCTGAGTATATAAAGCAGGCCATGTACCCTAAATGGAAGAGAGGTTGGGTGAGAAATTCAGTCTTTAGCTGGACAGTGGATCTCCCTTGCTTACCCAGAACCATAGAAATAGCTAAGGTAATAGCCATGCACTCTAACTAGTGCATATATAGAGGTGAGGATAGGGCCACTTATGGGCCAAGTCGAGTTCAAGCTCAGTCACTCGACCGGACTCGACTCATTTCTTGCTCGGCTCAAGCTCTCCTCAAGCTCAAGTCAAGCCATACAACTCCGCTTGAACTCGACTCGATAAACCGAGTGTCAGTTCAAGCTTGACTTATTTAAGCTCATTTACCAACTCCCCATTTGACTTGATATATTTCCTTGTTTTTAAGTTTGAAAATTAGAAAAAAGAACTAGACTAAATGAGCATACTTGAGTTTCTTGAGTCGAGTTCATGTAACTCAAACTCGATTTGTTTATAACCTCAAGTTTTCAGCTAACCTCGAGTTCAACTCGATCAAGATGAAATGAGTGAGTTCAACTCGAGCTTGAGTTGGCTTGACTCATTATATTGTGCGGTGGTCCCTTCACTAGTAATGCTTCAAGCTGGCTAGCCACTCCCACCCTGCGTCTAATTGAGGATTTATTCTAACTAATAGGGCAATGGTCACCTTCCATTTTCAATTCTTATTCAATTACCTTGCTTCCTTTGGATATACAGTAGAGAAGGCAGTGAATGAACGAAATCTAATTTGAGAGCCTTGTTATCTTTTATATATTTTACTGAATTTATCTTTCTCCGCATTAATGTCTGACGTCTATCTCGATCGGTTTTCATAATGTTTGTCACAAGGTCACCTCAGGTTTGCCCCAAATTAGTGCTCCTTGTTAAGAAAAACATTAAGTTTTTAAACTGGCTATAGCTTGGTATATAAATGATATCTACATTTGCAATGTGTTTTTCAACAAGAATATTGTGTTTCTTAAATATTTGTTAATTGTGGGGCATATGTTGCAACAATATAATAATTTTCTTTTAAAACGGCTTCTATGACAGCCCCATAATCAAGTTTCGATCAGTTTGGGTTGAATGAGATAAATGTGCAGAGTATCAAATTTAAACTAAGTAATGCCATGTGAAGAAAAAAAAAAGATCAAACTTGACAAAATCTGACACATCTTGGTCTTGTTGCGGAGGGCAATTAAATGAAAATTAAAAATGAAAAGTACATATACATAAGGTATTAGAATATTGAAAAAAAAAGTAAAAACAAAACCGCACCTAATGTTTAACAAATAACAAATCATCACGTAATTTTTAAAAGATAATAAATAGGTGTTCATCTGTTGAGAAAAATTCTCAAACAATTGCCTACTAAAAAAAATTATATACAATGATGAAATATTTTTCATGCTTCGTAGACGAAAAATAGTACTTTTGGACTTCGGAAGGAAAAACTTCGTTATGTTGCATTAAAATTTGATATTTTCTACCAATAAATAAGCTCTGTTTTGAGAATTTCTGCAAAAGATGAGCGCTTATTCATTAAATGTTAAAAGTTGAGTGGAAATTTATCTCCTAATGTGTTTTTACAAATTTTCTAAGGTTTTTGGCTAACGCTCCGGCCATTCGTTTTCCAGTCCTCAAATATCAAAGTCGTCATTGTAAAAAAATCAGCAGTACGTTGATATATTTCTTAAACCCAATATATTTCAGCGAATATTGCTTATTGGCCCGTGTTACTTTTCTTAGTCATATCTATGCTAAAAAGAAAAAACTAAAAAAAAGGTTTCCGTGTTTATAACTTTTTATATCAGCCAATATAGCACGACATTGTCCGATACGATAAGCCTTTACTGACCGATACTTTAGAGAAGGCCGCTTGGCGCCAATAATAATGTTTTGCATCGAAATGGGTTGCACCCCCCCAATGCCTAATGCCGAAAGTACCCCTGTGTCATCCGAATTTTTAAATGACGATGACTATTTTGATTTGGGTAGAGTTGCCTCTAGTTACGGTGGTGAATATCGTCCGAATATGTTATCGTTCGAAAGTTGCGCCTTGGCATCGTAACGATTATTAGAACGTCCAGGGTTCAAGGAGTAATATGCAAGAAAGGAACCTCCCATCAGGTCGCAACTTTTTCATATTTTTTTGGTGAATAAAAAATAATTTATACCATTTTATATTGTTTTAGAAAAATAAAAAAATGTGGACTCGTATCAGCTAGCCATGCACGATTATCAGCAGGAGAAATTGGTTATATACGCCATCCTGAGTATGAAATTTCATGCACTATTTTAATAATGACAAAAGATTCTCATGAGTAATGAAAAAAGAAATTTTTTTGTAAAGACGAAAAACGGCAAAAAAAAAATTTAGAAAAAACCCAAACTTCCGTAATTAGTGGTAATAGTAATTGATTAATTGAAAAGCTGTGAAGTTTAAATAGAATGAACTAGCTGGCTAGGAATTAACGTGTAAATTCGCTATTACCTTAACTACAAGAATAAACCCGATCGAGCTGTACACGTTTAAACATACACTGGTGTGGCCATGGATAGGCTAAAACGTTATTCTCGCTTCTTGTATGTTTGAGATTTATCTGTAGTTTGGGAATTTATTCTAAGGTTAAGAAACGTCAGAAGGCAACTATTAATTAATGACATAAATCTTGTTGTAGTTTAACTTTGTGACAACTACTAATTAATGACATAAATCTTGTTGCAGTTTAGCTTTTGGAGGAGAGTAGAAGGAGCATTGCAGCCGAAGCCCCCACCCTTTTCCATCCCTATAGGATATTGTGTCTGTTTTGGTAGTATAGTTTTATAATTTTTTCATAGCCAAATTATGTGAAAACAAATGGTAATAAATATAAAAGAACAGAAATCACATCATTTTCTCGGATATTTGGTGTGTTTTAAGTTCTGAAATTTTATACTTTTCAGGGGTATGAAGTTGAGTTTTGCCTTTATTTTGAGAACTTTGGGGAGTCGAAACCTTTTTCCTTGGGGTCCTGTTGAGAGAAAAGAACTACTGAAGAATTGGAAACCCCACACACTTAATTTTCGGTGAACAAAAGCCATCCATAAAAGGAGACGAAGCCTTTCACTCTCTCCACCAGGGCTCATTTTTGCTCCAGGAAAAGAAAAACTTGCCAAACATCGTCGCCCTTTAACTATGCCGGCCATATTAATTTATTGAATGAGTAAATTATAGCGAACGACATCTTTTAGGTATTATTGTATTCAACCACATTTTTTTTCTTCCATCTCAACAGTAAACGCATTACATCAATTAAACTCTATCCTGTGCTGAATGTCTGGAAGCCTTCATTACTTAAAAAACTCTTGTTGTCCCAGCTTAGCATCTTTAACTTTCACCGTTTCCGTCGCCTCCGCCCTTGGGTTCGTTTAGAACCCTCTTTTAGGGGGAGAAAAAAAGGGTCTCTATATAAATTGATACTTAATTAATTAAATGGGTGATCTCTTTGAATGATTCGGTAGAAGTTTGCCTAACCTCAACTAACTAATGGCGATGTCTTTAGTTCCGTTCGGTCTCTTTCTTTTACATGATTAAGTTAAATAATTTTAGAAACATAATTAAAAAAGGAAATGTTTGTTATAGTTTTAAGAGCAAAGACGACATGGATAAAGAAAAACAAATATATGGATTAAACTTTAGGAAAACTTTCACTTAGGAGTCTACCTTTTCGATCACAATCAACAAAAGAAAAAAAAAAATCTTACGTTTCTACTTTTGGAAAAGAAAGTTACTTTTGCTGAAAATTAATCATGAAATAAAGACAGACTTGCTTCCACCTTCGTCTCATAACCCTAATTAAAATATTAATCAACCTTCAATCAAATGAAAACAATGTCCTTTTTTTTTGTGCGAAAGTGAGAAAATATAGTTACAACTTGAATATGAATGCAAGGAACTATTACTATAAAGCATACAATCTCACTCTTCCCAAATCAAAACCGTTCGACCTAAGGAATTTTTATAGCATTTATCAGCAAAAGTGAGATGGTGGTAACAATGAATTAAAAAAATGAGGATCATCTTTTAGAGTATGGCCAAAAGATGCGAGCCCCATGGAAAAACTTTCCTAAATTTTATGGCGATCGAATCAACTAAAGAACCTAAAAGCAACACTAGTGAGTGGTATTCCATGTATGTAGGCGGGCATCAAAAGCCTCCTTTAGCATCAAATCTTGTTTTAATGGTCATTATCCTATTTATTTGAAGAAAAAAAAATGAAAGGATTTCCCTTTTTAATGATCTCAAAATGTTATGGATACAAAATAAGGCTATACAATGAGTCAAGTCAAGCCAACTCGAGCTTGAGTTGAGTTCAAGCTACTTGAAGTTTAATGTAAGTTTCTTTTTTTTGCTTTATAAATTTTTAAACTCAAACCAATAAAAACAATAAGTCAAATGAGGAGTTGGTAAATGAGTTTAAACAAGTCGAGCTCGAGCTAGGACTCAGTCTATCAAGTCGAGCTGGAACCAAGCAATATATGACTCTAGTCTAGTTGAGCTGACTGAGCTCAAGCTTGACTTGGCTTGTGTAAGGTCTAATATGTACAAAGGACACTTAGACATGATAATATAATGTCAGTTCTTAATGAATAGAATATTGAATGCCAATAAAAATGTCTTTTAGTGCTAATATGCTCGTGCTTCAAAGCGATTACCAAATATGCAACTAAAAATGGTTTCAGGGTCACAATTTTTTTTTGAAAGGTTAACAACTAATATTTGTACTCTTCCTGGGGCTGCTTAAAGTTTCTAAAAGTTTCTATGGCCACTTAAAAAGAAACACTCTCGAAGATAAATTAAGAAGGTAAAGCTGATGAGAATATGCGCGTGTCTAAGATAAGCCTTATCGTAAAATGGTCATGTTTTATACTTCCTAATCTACACAATGACATGCTTTATTTACGGTAGTTAAACATTCCTATCGTGAAACATTGTTTTACAAACGGAAACGGAAGGCGTGGATGTATATTCTTTATGTCTAAAGCGATGGAAAAAAAAAAGAGTCCTGCAGTGTCAGTTTGAATAAGCCAAGAAAGATTAAAGTACTTTTGATGCTATATGGAACATAAAATAGCTGGTTGGGCAAGCCGTTGCATAAAAGGCGTATGGTTGGTTTGATTCATATAGGTGCTACTCCCTTGAATTATAAACGGTAAACGGTGCGATCACAGTACTCTAGCCGATGGATGCACTATAACCCACTCAAGTTCGGTACAATGTAGGACCCTGGAAGAAGGGGAAAGGGTGAATGAGGGGACTTGAAGGCCTCTTTTTTGAACAGTAGATTGTTAACCTCCTGATCACTCAAAATGTGATTTTCTGTTTTTCCCAGATTTACCAAATATGAGATTACATCGGTGCAATTAATAAGGTAAACTGTATTATTGTCAATGCACACATAATCCTTACTTATTTTCCGTATTATATGCATATTCTTTTTTGTGCAAGAGCATATCCTGTGCCTACAGTATGTGTATATGTACAGAAACTACCCCTCCTGTGCCTACAGTATGTGTATATGTACAGAAACTACCCCATCAAATGGTTGAAAGATAAAAACAGTGTGGTTATAAAGTTTGAATCTGTACATCGTTTTCCGTGTCAAGAACAAAAACAAGAGCATGAAAAATCAAACGATATTGCATCGAAATTTGAAGATATCATGCATATGAAAAATATGACATTCTAGAATATGGTTCCAATGCAAAATTTCCTGACCAATAGACTGTCCTGATGAAATCGTTGGCACAATCAAATTAAGTGAAAGACTTGCTTCCTGGAGATTAAAAAAAAAACGCTAGTGGCATCATTTAATATTTCGCATGTCGTATGACTAATCCATAAAAGAAAGTGGACAAATTGGTCGGTACGCCCTTTGAGTCCCTGCTCAAGGCTGTCCAATCAAATGAACAATTGATCAAAAAAAAAAAAAGAAAAAAAACGCTTCTGTGGATGTAACTTACATAACTTTTTTAAATATAAAACTCAGAAAATGAGTGGAAGGCCTGTAACAGTTTACAACTTTACTATTGCAACATGTTCGCCATAAAAAAAGAAAGAAAGTTATATATATATATATATATATATATATATATATATATCTAGAGAGAGAGAGAGAGAGAGAGAGAGATGAAATGACATTCAATAATAAGACATAAGTATGAATGTACAAGAAGCAAGCCAAGGTCTGGTTGAGCTTTATGAGGTGAGCAACGCGCGAGTTACGACAAGGTTTGGCCATTTAACACACCAAGCGGTCTAGATCAACTATGAACTAAGGAATTATCCCTCGATTGCTTCAGTTCTCGCAACTGAAGGAAAAGGGAGCCTTCTGAAAATGGGCTAAAGGAACACATGTCATGCACTAAGGGGCTGTGCATGGTGCACCCCGTGCACATAACCGCTACTCGAAAATAAGGTACGTAGCTGATCGATTGAGTGCCCTTTTCACCAATAACAACACAATAACGTGTTAGTGTTCCCCACCAAGTGCTAGTGGCACTTATCCATTGATCAGTTTCTGCTCAAAAGAAGGATTAATACTTGATGGACTGCTTACCTTTGGGTTCAAATCGTCCGTCTATGAAGTTGAGGGGATAACACAAACTTAAAGCCTATATACTGTATAGTATATATATATAAAAGGAACATTATCTACTATGTATAAACTTGAAACTTGACGGAAAATGTCATTGGACAAAGAGGACCTGATCAAGGGTTCTACCAACTAGTGGTCCTTGTGTGTGGCAGCCAGTGGATGAGAGTTAGGGTTTTCTATTGGCTTAATTAATCCAAAGTGTTGGTCTTCAATGCTATAAATATATGTAATTGCTCTTCTGGTGATTATAGGAAGAGGCATGTGGGGTCTCAGGTGAGAGTTATTGGAAGATGTGGAGCATGCACCAACATGGAAATGGCAATCTACTCATATTAAGCACTTCCCCCAGTTTTAAATTTTGAAAAAAAATATTAAAGAGAGGGGGAAAAGAGGAAGAGAAGACAAAAGAATGCCATAATGGGAACAGTGCGTAAAACTCTTTGAATTGAGTATGAAAAAACCAAAAGGAATCGCGTGCCTTTGAGTCAATGATTGGAACCCACACTAAGTTATTTCCATAACACTCCCTACTGTCGTGTCAAAATTTTTAGACATACCTTATCCATTTTAATCTTTCAGAATTAGTGCTCTTCTATTTGAATATTCAGACCACGTTCACCACCGACCCAAATAACCTAAAGTTAAGAAGTTAACCTGCATTGTTTAGTGGAGAAAATCATGTTTTTCACCTTTAAACACATTTTAATGAAATAACATGTGAACTATATGTATATAATTTTTCCATAAAAATTGACTGGCCTTTGGGATGCAAGGTCCTTGTAGCCAGCTGGTGCGTTCAAGGGATGGTGATGAGCATAAAAGACACCATTAGACTTCTAGTGTGGATTCGATTACCAAGTATTCTCGCCCAACTGTGGAATAACAGAGTGTCCATTGCTATTGCAAAAGACCTTATTGGAGATCTTATTGAAGTAGATCTTTTCACATAGACTATACTAAATGTTGGTTTCTCGGAATATGCATTACCGTCCCCATATGTTTCATCCCCAATTCATTGATCAAAGTGCAAGTGGGAGAGGGGCAAATTCAACTCCAAGAGATTACCTATGAAGAAAGACCAGAATTCTGTGTCATGTAGAAGTCAGATGCCCATTATACACAACTGTACAACAACAAGAACGCCTAGCAGCTCAGTGGAGGAGGATGCTTGCCTAAAATGGTAGAAGGGTGGATAAAGGTTCACGTTCTAAGGAACCTGAGGAAATAGACAAGGCAAGGTAGTAGTAATTAGGCTATTATTTTTCCTAGAGGTCCACTCCAGCAATCTGTTTGATCAGGGGTGGAGGGAAAGCGGGGCCGGCAGGGGACTCCACCTCCCCTCCCTCCTATAAAAATTTAGATGTAAATCTAAAAAAAGTTAGTTTAATATATATATATATATATATATATAAAATAAAAATTTTTATTTTGACTCTTATTAAAATTTTGAAACTATAGTTTGACTCCTGTGACCAAAACTCTTGGCTCCGCCCCTGTGTTTGATGCCTCCAAGTTGAGGACGATGTTGGAGACCAAGTCAGCCTTGGTTCTCTACATGCAGAATGCCTCACACCAATTTTGGGCCACGGCCTAGAAAGTGATGCCTCTTATGAATGCAGATGACGATATTCACTTGTTGAGTCCTATGCCTCTATTGAAAGTTGCTATCGAAGCCAACTTGGCAGATCCTATGCCTTCCCACCCTGTACAGGAGCAGTTGCTTAATCAGTTGATTCATAATTAAAGTATACTCTTATTTCTTTGTTGGGCTTTTGCCGAAGTTTATTACTGTCTTAGAAGGAGGAAGAAATCAAGTTTGTGTGCCTGGATCATGACATGCTTGAGGCCTTTATTTCATCAATTTGTCATATGCAAATGCCCATAGCTGCTAGGCTTAGGGTGAAACACGATACAATGAAAACAAAACTAGACCTCTCGGCCAATAATTCCAAAAAAAAGGAGAAGCGCCCGACGTGTGTCAAATGCTGCTTCCAATATTTGGGACTTGTCTGGCAGGTCAGATTCTAAGCATCTTCCACCTAATGAGGGTGCCTAGTTGAGACATTGGCACCCCTCCGCTACAGGCAAAAATGACTAGTGTTGTGATCCCTATTGGTGACTTGTTCCTATTTATTTTCACATTGTTTGAATTTTACTCATAAAGCTGCTATCTGATAATGTCTTTGGTTTTGAGTGCAAGGAAGCGCAGTTGGATATTGCTTCTCTCATCCATAGCCGTGGGATAGGTCGTTGGTATTGCTTGACATTTATGTCTTTGTCTTACATTAATGATTGAAGTAAAAGATAATGTGATGTTGCTTTTGTTTTGAATAATGACGTTCAACAGACCAATTCCAAGAATTTTTTTGGGCTAGAAACCACCCATTTTGGAATCGATGGTAGTGTCAATGGAAGGTTACTGGTTAGCATTGTCCTGTAAGCATTGACATCATTCCTGGTTTTTGGCATTTACCTTCATCTGAATTATTGCATCAAATGATCCAACCTCTTGGAGTTATCAAGAGAGAAAGACTTCACATGAATGACAAGAGACCATGATTTGGAGTGGATTCTACAGCAAGAACTAAACCAAATCATGAATGACGAATTTTTATTCTGGAAGAAAAAGTCCAGAATAAAATGCCTATACGAGAGGGATCAAAACACTAATTTCTTCCAATGCCAATGCTAGGTAATGAAGATAGACAATGTTACCCTAACCACTTCTCATGGCATTATGAAGGCATGCACTAACTTTTTTGCTTATTTCTATGGTGTAGATAGTTCAGATGGCTTCATGTTTGAGGCCATTACTTGTGGCCCTAGACTCCCTTCAGTTGATAATCTGGCCCTTACCTTCCCTATTACTAATGGGAAGATTAGGGATTTGGCTTTTTCGTTAAGTAGTCAAAATGTATCATGCCTTGATGGCTTTCCACTTTGATTCTTCAATTTTTTTGAGATTTTGTTGGTGTAGTTGTTTGTGAAGCAACCAAAAACTTTTTCAAGTTGGGAAGCCCTGTAAAGAAAGTGAACCGTACTCATTTGTCCACTGTCCATAAATTCCAGGGAGATATGAAGATTAATGATTTTAGGCCAATAGCACTTGGCAACTATAACTATAAGTTCACCATGAAAATCAATGCAAATAGGATGTGATGTTTTTTAAGAAAATTTGTGGGAAGTGAGCAAAGTGCATTCCTCCCTTCAAGGATAATTCAAGTTCAGATCTTTGTAGTATATGAACTAGTAGATAGCGGCATAATTGAACATCAATTTTACTAAAGTTAAATCTAACCAAAGCCTATGATAGGCCGAGCTGGACATTTATAAAATAAACTCTGGAAGTGTATGGGTTTGCTTGGATTTGGATTGACCACATCCTCACTTGTAATGACACAGACAGAAAACCTTTTCTATGATAGAGAGCTCTTCCTTAGAGGGTCTCCCACTATCTTTTCAATATGGTAATTGATATGTTTATTTGAAAAATGAAATTAGAAAGGACCACCAAAACATCATTACCCCTTGCTAATCTTCTTGTGCTAGCTTTCATGGATGATATCATTCTTTTCTGGAACGCAGATAGGAGGAAGTCAGCAGCATCAAGTTCATTTTGAATGATTTAAACAGCATGTATGACCATCAATCCAAATAAGTCAATGGTTATTCCTTTCAGAGTAAAACATGATGTTCTACAAAATATAAACAATAAATGAAGATGGTAGATCAATGCTTTGCCCATGACCTACCTACCTTGGTTGCCTTTTGCTACAAGTAATTTGAAAGAAGACTATTTGTGACATCTAGAGCTGAAGATGTCAAAGCAACTCAGTGGATGGAGGGTTAGTGGCTCATTATATGCGATCAAACATATCATTGAGAAATTTATTTATTATTGGTTAAGTTCTTTCCCAATTCTTATGGGGTCTTGAGAAGACTAAATAAGAAGATGGCCAACTTCTTGTGGGGCTTCTAAGGTGACTCAAATTAGCACCATCTCATTAGTTGGATGAACTTTGTTACCCTTATGGAGAAGGAGGGATCAACATTTTGAATCTTCCTCTTTCTAATAGATGCTACATGATCATGTTAGCTTTATCATTGATGCTACATGAAATTCTTAGGACTCAGACAATGTGTAGTATCTCACTAGTAGTAGTTTGTGGATGATAAAACCGTCTCCAAACTCTTTGTGAGCTCAGAAGGCATATTTAGGGATGATAGGAGGTGGGATATTGCATCCAATGAAAGCTTAAAGATGAGAATTCATATATGTTTTGGCAATAGACATTGCACCTTGACCCTTGTTATTTTGTTTTGGGATCATATCTAGTATTCAGAGTTTGCTTCGGTTCGGACGGCTCTCGCTGCCTGCACCGAAACAATGCTTTACCCCTAGATGTCCAGTCAACTACTGCGCTTGAAAATTATGCTTAGTTGGATAGGTTAATCCATCTTTTAGTTTGCCCAAAGCCTGAGGCAGAGTACTTCTCTCATCACTGAGATCAAGTCTCCTTGGGTGGAGCATATTATTTAGTATACCCAGAGCATCAATTCACTAGTGGGGTGAGATAGATGTCTCCAATCTTTCTTGTGCATTGGTGGGAGATGTTATAAAGTGGTTTCAGAAAATGTGGAAAAACAACTTCAATTTGCTAGTTCCTTCACCTAGCTATAAGGGAGTGTCTGCTCATGCATGCCAAGTTGCAATGTCTTAGTTGCATCCTTGCTAAGAGGTGTCATCGAAAATAGGAGAGTCTACCAACCACCTATCTATTGATTTTAAACTCACAAAAAGGTTGTGGTGAAAATGGTGCAAGTAGTTTGACAAAAGAATGTCATAGGGATAGAACCTTGAAAATGTAATTTAAAAACAGGCATCAACCGCCTATCTACTAACTCTTCATTGGTCTTATATATAGAATGATGTTAAGTTTGTCGTAGCACTCAATAGTAGAAATTAATCCCATAACAATGAGATCAAAGAATGGTTGGCCTCCTTTTGCCTTCCTAAACCATGGCCTCCACCTTCTACTTTGATGTTGGCATAAGCATTGCACAATCGGGTTCTTGCATAAAAGTGGTATTCATGATTAAGGCATTGGATGGTAATATTTTTTGTTATGGTAGACGACAAACTCAATCTTCTTCAATACAAGCTATTATGAAGATTCTCCACAACATTGTTTCACTCATTTCCAATGTTAAGCAAAGAGTTCGTCTGATCATGGGATCAAAAAATACAAAAAGGAATCAAATCTTACATCATTTCTCATACTAAACATACCATTTTGCAATCATCTTTGTACAATTATAGGCATTTTATTTTGCTTGTGGATTGCAATCCCATTACAAATGTTCTTGATCTTTTTTCAAGCCCTAAGTTTCGGCATCTAAGATGGTTTGGGACACCATTTTTAGATCTTGCATCTTTTCCCTCAACATTTTTGTAAATCTCATCCCATTATTTTTCGCCAATAAAATTTTGTAGGGAGAACACTCAACAAGGTTGTGGTGGACTATGTTTAGAACTATGATTTTGTAAGCCATGAGATTATGGACTTTTGGCTTTTCAATTGTTTGTAAATTTTACGCATCTACAATTGGTTTTGTAAGAAAATACTGGTATATATCTTTTCAAAATTATTATATGCACCTAAGAAATTAATCCTTGAATCAGCTGTGGGACTATCTTGTTTGTCAACAACAACCACTTTGGTGTTCAATAAATTCAATGATCTGTTAGTCATAAAAATATTGAATTTGACAAAGTTGGGAATCAGTGGATGTTTTGTCGATAGTTGAAAGATGAAGACAAATTTTGGAAGGTGAGATTGATCCTAGCTACATATTAAGATTGAAAAAGAATATAAAGCTGGTGAATTTATGGGAGATGAGAGGAAGATGAAAGAATTTGTTGGGTTCCCTTGAGTGGCCAATAGATATAGAAGGAACCTCATGACTTGAGTGTGAAGGTTGATCCAACTTCCAACGCATCTTCAAACTTTTATGACACAACTCCCATCCATTAATAATTTTGTTTCTTTTTTTTCTTGTTGCTTAACTTTTTTTGACATATGCTTTTCTAATCCAATACTTTAGTTTCCTTCAACAATTTAGAGAAGTATTATTTTATTAATGGCTTGGTGGGTTTAATTTGTTTGTTCAGATTTAAGGAAGAAAGGACAATCTAGCGTTATGCACTGCACTTGCTCGATTGTATAGGAAGTTTGGTTAGGAACAAAGAAGGTTCATCTGGATATACCCTTCTACCTCTCTCTCTCTCCCCCCCAATCCAAATGATGCGTAAAGTAACTGGTCGACAGGGTGGTGCCTATTGAGTACATCAGTTGTTCAATTCCTACACGTACTACTATTCGGATCGCATTAAGAGACAGTGGTTCAGGTTTAGGGGGGGTGTTCCTCTATGTTGTCAAGTGAACGGGTGTTTGTCCACCCATCTCCTCCCTCCTGTACATACATATCATCACTTTTCAATGTCTCGATTAAGGTTTTCTTCTGCATTCCCTCAAGAAAATTATTGCATACTAGTTAATTCTCCCTCTTTTCCACTACATTAATTCAAATGCATATCAACTTAAGAAAATTATTTTAATGAATGAACTCTTTTTAAAGTGATAGATGATATATTATTCGTTTATTATAAGATCATATTAAACATATATTGCTTTCATTTCATATATTGTAAGATTTTATCACATTCCTTGAAGGCAAACAATTTACGTCTTTCTGTAGCTTGCACATACATAATTGCAACATTAAATATATGAAACACTATCTGATCGATCGCTAATGGAAGCTGATCAAAGTGATCACATAATCAAGTTTAAGATCACCAATCATCAACATCTAGTCTAGACCAAAGACATTGAAGAACACCCAGTAGAACATGTATGCGTTGCAAAAAAAAAACGCACAAACTTGATAGACATCTAGTTAATCAATATAAGAAACCCTTGTAATCAAGATGAGAAAATTATAAACTAGTGTGGGGCGCATGGATGGAAACTACAAAGTACATGTGTTCCACCCAATGGACCTAAGTCCATATGAAAAAAGATTATTGCTCTTCCCAGCTTTTTTCTCATTACACTTCAACCCTTAAAAGTATTTCTATGGAAGCGGTTAAAGCTGTAATATTAAGAAATTTATCCACAACAGATCAAAATGAATCTCATATATAGCTCACAATAGGATATCATAAGATTTAGAATGACAAATCTATATTTGGTTTTTCATATAGTTTCGATTCTATCAGTACTAATTTTGTGTGATTGTACTAAACGTCTGCCCTTTTTTAACTTTGATAATGATTCATGACCAGCTTAATCAATTAACTAATTTATCTAGAAATATTGTTGAATTAAAATGTTACCTTGAAAATAATCTTGAACAAGTGATTCTTGTCTTTCTAATTATTCAAGTCTTATTCTTTACCTTCAAAGGATACTGGATGTTGCGCAGTTCTGACAATACATGGCTTGCACTTCATCGATACCTCAAAGGATGAAAGTCAAGGGTATGCTTTCTTGTAAGCCACTATACGTTCAAACTTCTTCTTCTTCTTGTGGGGATAAAGCTTTATTACACATGCATTAGGCTTATGTGCTTAATTAACAGGATGTAACCTTGAAAATTAACTAACTAGAGCAGTAATCAGGTTAATTAGACCCATGTGGCTAAGTGTCTTATGTTTATAGCCTTTCATTAATTAGTATGTGCATGTCACCTATGTTATACTCAAACATATGAAAACAATTTCCTTATCTGAACACTTAGCTCACATCCAACTTATGTTCATTCAATGGCTTTGAAGTGTTGATTGCCTATCTTACTTTTTCTGCTCATGGCCTTCAAAGATGTGCGTACTGTGTTTCCTTTTCAAGACCTTTAGTTAATTCATTCACAAAATGGCCCACAAATAACTAAAGGACACGTGACCTGTATCTTTCAAAATAAAGGCTCTTTATATCTTATAGTGTCCCAGGGATCTCTAACAATTCGAAAATTAGAGAGGCTCTCTCTCACCGCTACCGTTCATATCATATAGTATTCCACTTTTTATGGTCAATTTCTCATGTTCAAGTAATCTAAACTCATGGTCTCTATCTATCGCTTTAATGATGATGAAATCTATTTGTCTCTCATGCTATTCATTGAATCTCATACTATAATGCAGCGAGAGCCGACGACTGATATAGTGCTGTTAGTCTAATCAGAAATGAAGAATCTATAACGTAAGAAAAGGCCAATTTTCTGCCACCTTTACACGCGGAAACCGTCGATGATATCTTTTTTCCAAATGAATTCGAACTGAAAGCCCAGACTTTAACTGATTTTTATCACTGTTGGCTGTTTCTTAGATGGTCAAGGAAGCAATCTTTCTTGGTCAAAGATTCTCTTTGTTCACTTGGAGAAAAGGATCTTTTTCGCTTCCAATCATGTAGTCTTTTTTCCTATCATATTTGTCTAGTCAGGAACGGATCCCTACCTGTATCATGCTAGACGGATCCCTACCTGTATCATGATAACTTGCTTATCGCTTTTGCATGTTCATTGCAGCAGTAGTGGTGGTGGCGTATATGCGTATGTGCAATAGGCAATGGTACTATTTATATGGTTAACTTATGTGATTCGTTTGGTTGTTTTATTCGTGGATTCATTAATGTGTTGGTCATGTTTTTATGTGGATGTTTGTGTTCTACACTTACTGCTATTACATCTATGGATATTAGAAATCTCAAAAGGTCCACAGTAAAATGTATGGTTCAAGCTAAGGGTTACTAGTTAAACCTAAGGCTACACTAAAAAATCCTCATTTTACTTTTTGGTTTGAGAGAAAGTATATATGATCTAAGATGTATGAAAGGAGAGTCTTATCTTAGATCCATGAGTCTCAAATCACAAAGGCTAACAAAAAAAATGCTCCCGTAGACCATGTCCCGATGTTGATCTAAAATTTGTGTCACGTAAGACCGATCCCCTGTTTCGACATCCGTGCAGACCTCAAATCCACACTACAAAGAAAAGGTGGGAATTTGAGGTCCTTTTTTTAGGGGTCGGACTTCCAATCTGCAGATCTGAGATCATTGGTGATTAGAGATAGCCATGGATCCCTGATCTTGAACATGTCCTCATTAGGGTTTTTCACCACAATATATATGAAGAATGCCAACTTTACATGAAGCTGCATGGAGGGGTTTCAAACCTGCAACAGCTCTGTGTGGGTGCAAGGGCTTTTAGGTCCTTAAGATGGTAAAGAATAATACCATATTGACCAAATTTCCAACAATATATACAGAAGCTTAGTTATTACATAATTTGCATGCATATCGTTTTTCTTAAAGTAGGTGCCAGATTCACTGGGATTCATGTAACAAGGTGCTTGGGCTGCTTTCCGTGGAGACAATTCAGGCCGCGGTTAAATAGGTTTAGTTAAGAGCTCATATTGAAAAAAGGTAAAAGATCCACTGCCCATTTACCTTTGGCACAACATGCATGGCAGAGGGTATCTGATTAATGAACTCCCAGGATATGATAGGTATCTGCATGGCTAAGCCAGTACATGCATCCAATGAAAGGAGGAGCTTGTAAAGCGAAGATCAGCAACGGCAAGGCGCGACTGTGCCGGTCGTTTTTGGTTCTTAAAGTGCTGAAAGCAGATTGAGTTAATCCTTCTTTTCATGGCCAATTCAGTTGGGAAACGCCAACTCGAAAGCAAGGGAACAGATCAAAAGTTAAAGGGCCAAATGCTTCAATTCTCATGACCGTGATTGAACAAGCCTTGCTTTTTCTTCAACTTTGAGTGCCTGGAATCACTTACATAGATTCCTTGGCTGAATATACTTTTACAAAAGCCTTGTATTTTTCGTTAAAGGTGGAATATTTTTTTGTAAAGCTTTGCATCTTAAGAAATATGTAATTGTACATTTGGTTGCCAGTCCTTCACCATGCTTTCGTGCTACATTTGCTTAGAAGAAACACACAATGCTAAAAGGAACCCTTAGTGCATGGTTACCAAAAGGAACCTCAATTATCATGAGAGTGAAAGAGAGAGAGAAGGGCTAGAGGGAGGGCAAGCACCCCGTCCACTTTAGCCACATACCAGCACCTCTAAATCCAAATCAACATTTCTCTCAATGCCATTAGGATAGCAGCACCATGTGAAATAGAACTGAAGTGTCATTACACGCAACCTAGGTGGACCAGTTGTGCTAAAAGAGAGAGAGAGAGAGAAATAGACACTCAACATCAAGAAGCCACCAATAGGTTGTTGGACGCAAAACGGCATGTACCAGCGGTAGAGGAACATGAGAGAATAGAAAAGTAAAAGATAACCACACCACAGCAAAGAAAAACCCATAGCAAAACCATAGAATAGGACCCTTATGCCACATCCCAGCTTTCCGTATGAGAACCACAACGGCAAACAATATGGCCAACTCCAAAATCTCCATGCTCACAATTCAATCTCTGAAGACCACATTGTTGTTTAAGATCATTTCGGTCGTGTTTGAATCGGCACAAAGGAACAAGCTCCCGTATCTGCACGCCTTCAGCACCCTCACTTTAGCATATGTGTGGAGCTTTCTCTGGCAAATTAAATAAATCCTGGAAAGATTGCTGATCCTTAAAGAATGGGAAACCATTTCTGATCTTTTCCCCTTACCCCACATGAGCAAATGATGAGTCCATTCCTGCCTTGTTAATTACTTTAGAAGTCAATCGTTTTGAGGTTAAAGGCTTGTTAATTTGGATGACTCGACCCGGCCCGGCCTAGCACTTAAGCGGCATTTTGGAGCTTGTAAAAAGTTATTTTGCCGTCAAGATGTTGTTTAAAACATGTTTAGATGACCGTTAAGCCGGGCTGGTAAACAAATGTTTGCAAAAGGGAATGAATAACCTGACCCCTTCCCCAACCCAACTCCCCTTCCCTGCTGTTTTGGGTGTGTCAACCACAAACAACCTTCTTTCTAGGGTTGAATAAATGAGTCGAGTTTGAGTTTATACAAAAACTTGCTTACTTAACTGAGTCAAGCTCGAGTTCGCTGAAGTTAACTCAATAAAACTCGACTCAGTTCATGCATCCTAGGGTGGCGGACATGCAGCATATCTGAAATTAATTACTCTCTCTCTCGCTCGATCTCTCTCTTTGGCAGCCTCGTATCTCTTTGTACATTGTACAAGCTCTTAGTTTCTCGTAACAAAAGAGAGATGAAAGAGAAAAATTATTTTTCGAACAAAGTTTTGGTTGAACAACCTTACCAAGTTGAGCTAAGCTCCAAAAAACTATTATTGAGTCGAGCTCGACCAAATTTACTGAGCTCAACATAGATTGAGCCGAGCTCTAGCTGAGAATTTTAGCAATCAAGTTGAGTTCAAACTGGCACAGCTCGAGCTAGTCTCAGCTTGTGTTCACCCCTACTTCTTTCGAACGTAGCATCCAAATAATACCCTTTTTCTTATAATGAAAGTTAAAACTATATTTCTTGAAACAATGCAACTCATTGAAAGAAAAGGATTTAAATGGAACAATATGCAAGTAATATTATCAAAGAATACAACCTCGTTTTACTAATAACATGAGTAGTACATTAAGCAGCTTCCTAGTATAATTAGAAAAACAAAAGGATGACCCCTTTTCTATAAAGTGCAATAGCAGGATGGCCGGGTTTGTCAATCTCAATTTCGGAGAACAGATTTGTCAAATATCTATAACTTAGGGACGGATTGGGTAAAGCACAAGAAACGCTATCATATAGTGATCCACCATAAAACGATGCCCTTTAAACTTGGGCAGAGAATAGGACAGAAACCTGATAATGGAAGTCCACACTGCACCCTTTCATATTCCTCCTCTGTTGATTTCTCGCTCTTTGGCAAAAGTCCACATAGAATGCATTTTTTACTGTCACAACTCATAATTACCAGCGGAATTGTCCATAAAAAGCGTAGCTGGCAATTTTCTTATTTACATACAAATGCACTTTAGAAAAAAAATATAGTTAGGGCCCCTTAAGCAAAAATGCATGTATCATTATCATTTATGTGTAGTCTGAATCTATAGACCTCACTCAACTTGATTAATTCTTAATTTTTCATTTAAAACTACCGGTTACTTATCTTCTGCTTGTTTCTTGAAAGATGGCAGGAAAGGTTAAAAATCACCACTATATTATTATAATACAGCACAGTGGGTGTTCATGGCTAGAAATGCACGATGGAAGTGCCATTGTGTCCGAAAATGAACATATATATATATATATATATATAGGGCAAAAGTAAAAAGGGAGATTTTTTTTTTTTTTTTAAGACAGGAACAGTCGATGTGAAGGGTCGAACAGGTGTCCACCCCAACAAGCACCACCTTAAAAAGGGGGAGAGATAAGAGAGAAGGGAGGAAGACAGGGACGCAGCACTCCTTCCCTGAGACCATATTAAACACTTATCAACTTAACACCAATGTCTCTCAATGCTATCAGGACTGCAGCACCCTCGCAATAAGCTACATGCCGCCAGCCTAACCAAGAGAGAGAGAGATAAAAGAGAAAGATCTTTAGCTTTTTAGGTATTAGTCAGGATATACTCCATGCCGTCACATAGATGGTTTCAAATTCTACAATGTATATTTAGTTGCCTAACTTGACAAAATATGAACCCGTGCACTTTATTTCCATGGTTTTAGCTTATTCTAGATAGTTGGACGGTCATGCTTATGTGCGAGTTGCCCTTTTTCATTTTATTGTCAATTTGCTTGCGGACCATCTTCATGGTCCTCTCTTTATTTTCAATCTTTTTGAGCGTGTGTGCAAGTCAATGTCATACGCTTTAGCAAATAAAAGATTGTGAAAATTAAATTTAAGAGGGAGAAAGAGAGAGAGAGAGAGACAGGATTAATGATCATAACGAAGAATAATCCAAACAAGGAAGGAGAAAGAGGGAAGCAGTGAGAAAAAGAAAGAAGCAATGACGAAACAACTATGGACAAGAAGGATGGGGAGATGAAAAAGGAGGAAGGCCTCCACAAGAGAAAGAGAGAGAGAGACTCATCACTGCAGGAGAAAGAAGGGAAATAAGGGCCCCACAGTGCAAGTGATTGCTTAGTGTCCATAACAAATTTTCCTTAAATATATATATATATACATATTCCATTTAGATTTTAATGGAGAAATCCCCATTTCATCCTCTCAACATGTCTGCTAAATGCAATATATATATACTTCTCACTCATGAAGGCTGTGAGATCCATTTTAATGCACTGTTGAAAGAAAAACAAAAACAAAGAAAAGAATATGTAAACTAATAATAAATGATAAAATGCTTTTCATCTTTTTATCATTGCTTTTCACTCAGGTTCATTGCGATGGATCAGTATGTAGAATCAAAATTTAATTTTCCTCTCTTTTTTTCTCTCTCACAAGTGCAAATGGCCAAAAAAGTGGCAACTAGAGACTGTCGTCAATGAAAAGTCGCTGCCTGATGTGGTGTCTGTGCGCCACGTCCAGTTTTTGATATAATTAAAATATATTAAAAAATAAATTAATTAATGGGATCAGCTGTTCAACCATAGACCATGACAAGGACCAAATGCACTTATTGTATGGAAAAGCATATACAAGCGCATTGATCCATATGAGCACAGTAGCCAACACGCTTTTGCTTTTCTCTCGCAACTAGGAGGAAATTATTAGCTAGGTAGCTTACGTCAGTGGTCCAATTTACTACTTGTTTATTGGTCTACCAATTACGCAACTCTAGTAGTGAATAGACAAAATTCTTTTGGTAAAAAAAAAAGTCGAAATTCTATGAGCAATTATTTTCATATCCAGTTTGAGGGATTTGAACACTCCTGGATCTTACTCGCTCACACCCTAAGATTGCGAACAATATACACGAGGCAATATGAATACTTGATGCGCAATATAAAATTGTGTTAATTACTTTGGCGAAATATTATTCGCTGAAAATCATGAAACACCCATTTCTTTTAAGCGTTCAAACACAAGAAGACTTCGGACTACGAAGTTACACACACAGATATCAACATGCATACATGTACGCCATATGTACATATCATATATATGTTGCCTTTTTCGATGAACATATACATGTTTCCTTTGGAAATAAACTTTTCAAATTATCATAACTGTGCACATGTGTGGTGGTGTGCGTGTGTGTATATATATATATATATAAGGAGAGAGAGAGAGAGAGAGTACTGGTGGATGAGTAGTGTATAATAAAGAAAATACAACATTCTACCTGGCATCAAATTGATTAGCAATAAAGGACAATAAAAGTTTCTGTCACTTCTTTTGCAAACACAACGCGAGATGGTGACCTCATTTGGGCAATAATTTAGACCAAAGATCTAACACCTTTATGCAGATTATGGTGATCAGAAGCAAAGAGTCAAAGCATTTGAAAACATGAAACTGATACCACCAGACGACTCACATGTATGCACATATTATGTGTCAAGCACACCCACCCACGTTCACCGATTTGCTTTTTGAGATTTTCATGAAATCTATGAAATCTTCGTTGGATCCTGTCTTCCTTGTTGTCACTCATAGCATAGCTGATCAGATTAGTGGCCCAGTGAAAACCCAATCATCAATTTCATTACTGTAAATATTGCTATACTAGATTCAAAATGGTGGCAGAGGCTATCCCCGAGTTGAAGGAAGCAACTGTAAGTTCACCTTAGCCCCGAAGCCATTTTAGAAGGGGGAAGGGCTTCGGCCTCTTTGAGGTATCTTCCCCTTTATCTTTCTGGTTGTCATTCCTATCTCATTTCCTTCTCACAAACTTATGCTGTGAGATGCTTTGGTGAAAAACCATTTCTCCTTATGGATTATTTCCGTTGGTGCATTCCGTGGGTCTTTGAATTGTAACCTTTTAACAAAAAATTAAGCTAATATGACTAAGTGAACCAAGAATTTAATTAGTGGTTCGCATTGACATATTGATGATCATGTTAAGAAAGTTCTCAAGTTACATGACATTCTTAATTGCCAGATTATGGCCATTGGGACTGTGGAGCTGATGAAGTAATCCTGCAATCCTACGAATGAAGCAACAGTATTTATACTTTCTTGTCTGCAGGCCTTTTCGTGTGGCTAACTAAGCGAAAACAAATTAACTACATATATATTAGAGAACCTTAATTTAAGTTCAGATTTATGCTTTAATTACAAACCGGACCGGTCCTCTAAATCACCTGATGGGGCATACAACTGTGCCCACGGCTGCTGACGGTCGTCAGATAAAGTTAGTCTGTTATCCTTCAAAACTTGTAAAACTGTTTAGTTGCCCATATGTTTTATCTTCTTTCAACAGGGGGCCTTGTTGCCATTTCTTTCAGATAGAGGCGAACACTTAACCTGATTTAGGGAATTATATATGGTTGAAAAGGAAGCAATATCATGCAATTACATTCTATCCTACATTAGAAAGAAGAAGAAAAAATTAAGAATACTTACAATTACATTGCATCCAACATGAACATCATAAATAGATATTTAAATGATTAATCAAGGAAAAAATAATAATTGTTAAGTTAATGTGTAGGAAATATGGGATGGAAGGATCCGACCCTCGGAGTAATAGGAATAAAACCAGTTGCATTACTTATTGGCACACCTCATTTATGTTTCTATTGAACACAAGTATCCATTAATTAATATATTGGTGTCAAGTGTTAGCAGTAATTTCAGCCCAACATATATAGAAGAAAAGTTGCTGTGTTTTAACTTGTTTAGATCTAGAAAAATCTAATTTTACATGTAAGTAAGTGAAGGTAATTAAGAAAGTACGCTATTTCATGTAGGTCAACTAATTCACAATTGAAGGATCTTTGATTAGGGGAATTCAAGGAAAGGACTTATCTACTTGCCCACTCCATTAATTTTTTCTCTTATCCTAAATCAATCTATAACCCAAAAAAATATTGTTATTCTACACACGAATTGTTTGACTTTTATACCTATATTTCATTCTGATGTGCGTTTATCTTACGTTTTCCCTTCAGTGAATCTCCATGTATTTTGTGCCATGCGTAGCCTTTGAAGCATTTGTTTGTCAGAAAAGTCGAAACCTATTGCTTGCATCTGTGGAATAACACCCAGAAGCACATATATATTAGGCTGCTAGGTATAATTAAACAATGCTCTTTACCTGTCCTCATCAAATATACAATAGTGAGTAAATGCGGAGAACTAAAAAGAGTTGATGGAGTCGTTCCAAACAGAAATTATGCAGATCTAAACGTTGAACCCACTCAAATAAATCTATCTATCTCTCTTTCTGTTAATAGTGAGTATTTAAAGAGGAAAGGGATAAAAGGAGGCCTATATGTGTGTGTGTGTGTGTGTATTTTGCAACTGAGCCATTTCAAGTTATGGTTACAAAAGGCTGAACCCAAAATCCTCCCAAGTCAAACAGAAGCTAAGTTCTAGATGAACTCATTTTGCTGAAATGATGGTCTTGTAGGTGGAAATAATGTGAACACGATGTCAATGAATGTGTTAAAAATGTTGACATTCTTGATGATGTTGCAGGCCGGCTATCGTGATCTCACGACAGAAAAGGACGACCCATGGTGGCTGTGTCAGTGATGGTTGGTATAATGATGCAGGGAGAGGGCAAGAAGCTAGCATGCATGGTGGTGGTGCATTATGGTACTATAGTTGGGAGGGTATCGGACAAATAGTGAGTTTCTCCGAAAGTCCAAACATGCTTGTTCCTGGCAAATGGATCCAGGAGAGGTATTTTGTAAGTATCTTATAAATATACTCCAAACCCAATCTTTGAGAGAGCTGGTTCATGAAACACGTACCAAATGTCCCTTCTGCCAAGATACCTAGAGGGTCGGAGTGTTCTTCTGTCAGCTTATTGTATTGCAGAATTTAACAAGGTGAAGCCTTAAGAAACTACACTTGGTAAATTGTTTGTCTCGGTTTGCTGCCTAATTATTTTTCAACTGATATCAATGTTCCTAAGTTTTTTGACGCATACATGAAAGGTGATAAAAAAATTTTTAATTTGATGTTTTCAAACAAAACTTATATATCGAGACAAACAACGGTCGCTTGTCGCCATCAGTGACATGCACTAGTCACAAACGAAACACGATGGAAAATGGCTTGATCGTACGACATGAATACTTAGGGTAGCTGCAGGGCCTATTTCCTCTCTGGGTGTAGCACCCTTCAACCCATTGAGAATATGCTCTTCTGGTCCTAGAGATCATGGCAGTGCACAAGTTGGTGCCTCTGCGCCACTGGTTGGTAAGAAGGTTAAAACAAAACTACATATGTTGGCTATCTCCCCTGATTCGCACGATCGGCAAGGCTTGCCTTTGCCAAAGATGTAGAATGGCTTGAGGAAACTAAGGCCTCAAGGTGTGGAGGTGTGCTGTTTGTGTCAGATGCGTAAATAAACATGGTGCAAAGAGAGGGAAGCAGGCTGCGTCTAGGGCAGAGTGAGAGAGGGAAGCAAGGACGGTAGGAGAGAGAGAGCGAGAAGGGGGCTTCACGAGTAGAAGGAGAAGTTAAAAGAAAAAAATTTCTTTCTTCTTTTGGGCTTACTCTACTCAATTTTACAAATAACAACTATATATAGAAAAGCAAAAACTTGATCCTCATGCTAATAACCGCTCGTAGCTTCCATGATCTCCTCCATTTCAGCCCTCAAGTTAGTAACCGCTGGTCACTCCCATGATTTCCTCCACTTCACCCAAGTCTCGCACCATTTTCTCCACTTTCCTTTAACTGCTCATGATCTTGGGAACCGTACACACTATCTCACGTTCTCCAACATGCTCTGCATGAAATAGACCAACATTCTCCCTCTTAATCCTGGTATGGCCCCAGATCTCGAATACCGAACAAGTGTCTCATTGTTGCCAACTTTACCGTTGACAATGCCTTTGTCATAAGATCCGCTCGTTGTTCATCTGTTCGCACAAAATCCACAATAATGTGTCCTCTTTCGACACATTCTCGTATGAAATGGAACTTTGTGTCAATGTGTTTACTTCGTCCATGAAAAACTGGGTTCTTCATCAATGCGATTGCGGACTTATTGTCCACAAACAACTTCACCGCCTGCGGCTCTCTTCCAATCAGCTCGGCAGCAGTCCTCTGAGCCAAAGTGCTTAACATGCCGCTGCGGTTGCTGCCATGAATTCAGCCTCGCATGATGACGAGGCTACGGTCTTCTGCTTCTGCGAGTTCCATGAGACTAGGCTTTCATTTACCTAGAATGCTATGCCTCCAATATTTTTCCGGTCATCGACGTCGCCCGCCAAGTCACTACCTGTGAACCCGACAATCACCTCTTCTCCTCTTCCTTTGGTGTATACAAGACTGAAGTGAATTGTGCCTTTTAAATATCGCAAAATCTACTTCACTGCCTTGTGGTGCATCACTGTCGGTCTCTCCATGAATCTACTAGCACACCGACAGCATACAAAAGATCTGGTCTTGTGTGGAGAAGATACCTCAGACATCCGATGACTCGTCGATACTCTGTTGCATCCACCGGCTGTCCTTCGGGATCCTTGTGCAGTTGCGGCCTTGGTTCCATAGGGAGTTTTGTGGGATTGTAGTCGAACATGCCAAATTGAGTTAACACCTTATTGGCATATGCTACTTGCTTCATTTGGATATTGTCTTTGCCTTGTGCCACCTCGATCCCAAGGTAATAGTTGAGCAGGCCGAGGTCGCTCATCTCGAACTCAGCCATCATCTGCTGCTTGAATGTTGCGATTGCCTTTGAATCCTCCCCTGTTACAATTACATCATCAACATAAACTCCGACGATGATGTCGGCACAGTCCCTTCCCATCGTATACATGGCTTGTTTCAGCACGCACCTTGAGAACCCAAGGTGCTTCAGGCTCCGATCCAGGCGCGTGTTCCAGCCGCGTGGTGCTTGTCGGAGACCGTACAATGCCTTGGTCGATTTAAGTACCATATGCTCCTTGTTCTTCACAATGATACCCTCTGGCTGGGCTACATAGACGTCTTCCTCAAGTTCACTATTGAGGAATGCATAATTGATGTCGAGGTGATGGACTTGCCACCCACGGTTAGCTAAGATGGCAAGGATGACTTGAATGGTGTCGAGCCTGGCGACCGGTGCAAACACCTCCTCGAAGTCGATCCCTTGCCGCTGGACATACCCCTTCGCGACTAATCTGGCCTTGTGTTTGATCACCTTTCCGTCTGAGTTTTTCTTCAATTTGAACACCCATTTGAGTCTGATTGCTTTGGTTATGGCCGGTAGGGTTGTCAGCGTCTAGATCGAATTTTTTTCAATAGATTCAATCTCCTTGGCCATGGCTTCCTCCCATGCCGATTGGCCGATTGCCTCTTGGTAACACGACGGCTCTTCTGTTGCCGCAAACATGGCCTCTTCTTCGACGTCTTCATCATCGAGCTCGACATGCCGAACGTCTCGCATGATATCATCGATATTCTGTCATTACTGTCCTCCATCTCCGAGGCCGTGGTAGTTTCATCTGCCAGCAATCTTCGAGCCGGCGTCACCACCGCCGTTGTTTCACCGCTCATCGGTGTCGATGAAGAAGCCGGATAACTTAACTCCATGGACACCGACCCTCCTGCTTGTTCACCTGCAACTGAGTTCCCCACTGCCGACTCAGTGTTAGACTCCTCCTCAACAATGAAATTGGACGGTTCACTGCTTTTTGCATCCATGTTCCGATTCTACTTCAGTTTTTCTTCAAATTTAGCATCACAATTTACATGAATTCTCCCGTTCAGTGGATCGAATAGTCGATGCGCCGAGATACACCATTGGCTGGCTGCGATCATCGAGCTTCTTTAGGTGTGGCGTCGTCACTCTGACATGCACTGTGCAGCCGAACAATTGAAGATGTGCAAGATCCGACTTCCTACCACTCCAAGCTGCATACGGGGTGCGCTCGTTCATGGCCTTCGTAGGCAAGCGGTTCAGCAGGTAGACCGCGTGTCGTACCACCTCCCCCCAAAATCTTCCCGGCATGCTCATGCTCTTGAGAGGGACCTAGCCATCACCGTCCTGTTCCTCTGCTCCACTACACCATTTTGCTGTGGTGAGTATGGCGCGGTGAGGTGCGCGAAATGCCAGCCTGTTCACACACATTGGCGAACTCAAGAGATTGGAACTCGCCTCCTCAATCAGTCCTGAGCGTCTTGACGTGATGCCCGCATGTGTTCTCGGCTAGCGCCTTGATCCTCATGAATGCCGAGCATGCTTGGTCTTTTGTTCTGATCACGCACAACCACATCCAATGAGAGAAGTCATCAACTATTAGTAAGAAATAACTATTACCGACAGGGGTGGGTGGTGTGATCGGTCTACAAAGATCAACGTGCAAGAGTTCAAGTGGCTCCTTCGCTCGATAGTTGGCTGCCGACGGGAATGGCTGTCTCGTCTACTTTGCCACCAAACACTCCTGGCATAACTGAGCGGGATGAATGATCAGTGGTACCCCAGTTGCCATCTTCTTGTTTACAAGCATCTTCATTGCTTGAAAGTTCATGTGGCCAAGGCGAGCGCCACAGCCATGCTGGATCCTCGAGGTTTGCAAGGAGGCATAGTGGCCTTGCAATCTGCATCTTGATGCGGTAGAGACGATTTGGTGTGCGTCTTACCTTCATGATCAGCTACAATGGATTTTTTACGAACACCTCCAGTTTGTCTTCATTCATAAGCACCTTGTGGCCTGCCTCAATGAGTTGCTCGAGACTCACGATGTTACTGCGAAGCCTTGAAATATAATATACTTCCTGGAGTAGCCATTGATCATCATTTTTGCATCTAAAAAGAATTGAACCCTTACCCATGATTTGCACTTATGAGCCGTCGCCGAACTTCACCTTGCCAGTGATTGCCTCGTCCAACTCCTGAAACTTGACCTTGTCTGCTATCATGTGGTTGCTGGCACCTTTATCCAGATACCAAATATCAGTAGTTTTCATGCCCTGCTTGGTCCCATGTAGTTTCGGCCATACTTGCTCCTGATTCAGTAAGGTGGCATCCTACCGATCTTGCCATTCTGGTGGTTCAAGTATTGCAGACACCACTTCTTCCAACTCTGCAAGCAATAGGGCTGGTTCGATGTTGTCAACTTGTGTGAGATGCGCCTCCTTTCTTTTGGGAGCCTTGCACCAGTTCGCGTAATGCCCCAATTCGTTGCAATTGAAGCAACGGATGTGACTTTTGTCACGACCACCACCCCCAGAGCCACCTGCTCTATCAATGAGTGGGAAGTCGCCGTGTCCGCCTCTCCCGCGTCCGCGTCCACCCCGGCTGCGAACCGCTCCTTCCCCGTGAGTCCTCTCCTTTCGGGTCAATGATGGGTCGCCACCGCTTCTTTTCTGTCGTGCCTCCCACTCAGCCTAAGTGAGAAGTAGTTGAGCATCACCGTTGCCACCGATACCGAATGCTCGGGGATGTGAGCATTCTTCGTAGGTCTTGAGTCATCTCACGGCCTCTTCAAACAGCATAGTGTCGAGGTCGCAAAACTGTTCTATGCCGGCGATTACGCTGAGAAACCGATTTGGAACGGTGTCAAACTGCTTCTTCACCAGGGCAGCGTCGCTCAAGGTTCCCCCAAGTTGGCATACTTGACGGACATCCACGTGAGTCTGCCCGCATACTGATCCAACGTCTCTCCTTCCTGCATTCTCATGGTGTCAAAGTCACTCTTCAAGGTTTGCAAGCGCGCATTCCTCACGCGATCTGCCCCGACGAATTTCATCTTGAGGCAATCCCAGACCTCCTTCGCCGTCGCCTTCTTTTCCACCTGCATTAGGAGATCCTTCGGGAGGGCTTGGAGAAGATGCGACCTCGCCTTCTTGTCCTTCCTCGTGTCGACAGCCACACCGGCCGTCGGCTCGACTGCCTCCCGGATGCCTTGATCTTCCATCATGGCCTGGACTCTAATCACCCAACTGGTGTAGTTGGTTGCCGTGAGCAGTAGATATTGGAACATCCCACTGGCGATCTCCCCCGCTGCCTCGTGTGTGATGATCGACATCGGCTTGAATCGAGGGAGCTTTGGCATACAACCTAGAAGCTCTGATACCAAATGTTGGCTATCTCCCCTAATTTGCACGCTCGGCAAGGCTTGCCTTTGCCAAAGATGTCGAATGGCTTGAGGAAACTAAGGCCTCATGGTGTGGAGGTGTGCTGCTTGTGTCAGATGCGTAAATAAACAAGGTGCAAAGAGAGGGAAGTAGGCTGCGTCTAGGGCAGAGTGAGAGAGGGAAGCAAGGATAGTAGGAGAGAGAGAGCGAAAAGGGGACTTCACGGGTAGAGGGAGAAGTTAAAAGAAAAAAATTTCTTTCTTCTTTTGGGCGTACTCTACTCAACTATACAAATAACAACTATATATAGAAAAGCAAAAACTTGATCCTCACGCTAATAACCGCTGGTAGCTTCCATGATCTCCTCCATTTTAGCCCTCAAGTTAGTAACCGCTGGTCACTCCCATGATTTCCTTCACTTCACTCTCAAGTCTCACACCATTTTCTCCACTTCCCTTTTAACTGCCCATGATCTTTGCAACCGCACACACTCTCTCACGTTCTCCAACATGTTCTCCACGACAGGAGTAGACCAATAGTATACACAGGTTAAAACAGTGATGCATCTATGCAGTAACGAAATATGTCTTGGGTTACAAGGTTTGTAACTAAAAGCCCCATTACAAAAGGGCTGATGAAAATGCTCTGCCTTACTATTCAATATTCATCAATATGAGGAATGTTGAGAATTATCAGTAACGCAGTAACACAGAAACTATCAGTGACGCACTATATGTGCTACTAACTTATTTTCCTTTTTTTTTTGGCTCTCGTCTTCCCAAATGGGTGCAACTTGGTGTATTTACTAACAAATGTAACAAATAGACGAAAAATACGTCCAAATATAGAAATACTCAAATCGTTATCACTTTTGCAGTATAGAAGGTCAACACTTGTGATACTTGGAATGAAAAATGGCCCCCTTCCAACCCCATCCTAATCCATTGTGCCAACTCCCTCAGGGACTATATTGATTCTAATATGACTGCTGAAGCCTACACTAATGTTTTTAGTTTCATGGCTATATCCGTACTTCTTTTCTTATAAAGAACCTCCTATATGAAGCCGATGGTTGCCTTTCAAAAATTTATTTTACATCCTGGCAATAGTATTTTTTGTAATTACCCTTGAACATAAACCAGACTCCAGCCATTGGGGGTTATCAACTGAAACAGGTCTAAGATGCCAACCACTTGCTTCATCTAAGTTGTGCATTAAAAGCAGCAAACGTTGTCGAAAGTATCTGGTGAATGCTAAAAGCATGCCTTTTCGAGTAAAATGAAAAGCAAGGAAAGGGGGAATTGACTTACTGTCCTTAATGAAGAGATGTGCTAAAGTAGTCAAAGTAAAACCGTCACCATAAGGACCTAGTAAGGAAAACCACAAAGTAGTAATACTCGCAAACTTACTTTCAGTTTTAGGAGTTCCAATGTTCCACAACTAAACATGAGCATGACCACCGTAACCAGAATTAACACCAAAACAAGAAGATCTAAAGCTCCATTGCATCAATTAATGGCAACACTTGACCACTTACGTGTTTTGTTCATCACCATTTACCTTCAAAATAGGAAAAAAAAAAGGGGGGGAGGGGGAGGCCTATCAATCAAAACAAGTTAATGGAGAAAAACCAAGCCTCTTCTAAAATCACAACTCAAAAAAGAAAACACAGAAAAATCGAAGATGGAAAAATTATACTCAACTGCTTATTTATCCTAACCAGTTTAGATCTAGGAACGTTTAGAGCCTACTCGACCACCAATTCACTATAGCTTACAATGCTCTATTTGTACCACTTTGCCCGCATTTTCTACTAGAACCTTAGGAAAACCATAGAAACTAACTAATGTTAGCTAATTCTCCTCCAATAATGCATTCTTTAAGCAAATCTCAGCTTCCGTTGATAAAAATCCCAATCTGTTTGCAGTCAATTTTGTTGGTTGAACCAAAATAGGTTTTTTGTTGGGAAATGAGCTCAATTTAAGCTTAATTCTTTAATTGTACATCAAACCAAGCTTAGAATAGGCCCATCACAACTGAACCAGCTTAACTTTAGAAGCTCATAGAGTTCAATCCCTTCACAACTGTATAAGTGGTGTCATTTCTAAGGAAATAATCTAATCCTAGCTTAATCTCATTGTCAATTTCCAAACCAACACGTAATAATTCATGTTTGGAATTCTAATGTGAATGCATGCTATATGTGTGCGACTTTGTCATGAAAATTTCATGTCGTAACATAAAATATAAGAATGGTTATGAGTTAAGACTTCCTTAGACAACTCTGAACTTGATGTAAACCTATTACCCATGTGGAGGATTATTAATCCAATCATCACAAGTGGAACTCTTGCCTCGAATACAAAAGAGAAACACCTAACTTATTACGAAAATGGAACATAACATTAAGTTAATATAACGACCAAGAATTTGGATGAAATGTGCTTGGATCACCATGAAAATTGGTATCAACCTTCCATGTGCATAAAGACAAGATGCCAAAGTTGTGGATTGGGTAATCCTATCATAAAATAAAATTTAGAGGCCAAACCGACTCACCGGAACACTAGTATTCTACAAAATAGAAACAGCACATATGGCTAGATGGCTAAGTTTGGGCAGATTGTCAACCGATCAAACGTGGTTGGATAGACATAAATTTGGTGGAAGAGTTCTATATACATTAGAGAAGAAATCCTATGTATTGGTTTGGCAAAATTATGCTCGGATTTACGATGGTGACGCACTCAACTTATGACTCCAAACTAGTTTTCGACCTGTCCTACTCAGTGGCCAGCTTTTGGGTTGGGTAAACAAGGCAAACGGGATTAGTTTTGTCTAAAACTTGGGTATAAGACTCTTTGTATTTATGAAAACCAACTGAAAGTTATGGAGTGTAAAAAGGATTCATAGGCTGGGAGCTGTGATATGACACTCTTGCGTAGAAATATGTATATTGCAGAAAGCTATAAACATAACATAGGTGTACCATGGTAAGGTCCATAAGATAAAACTAGTCCAACAACCTGGGAATGGGTTCCAACCAATTTGCTAAGCTTTTAACATGCAAAGTAAATAAATTCAAAAATTATCCTTTGGACATCAAAATTTGACTCAACGAAGGGGCTAATCACTTTAGATGGGGCTAAAATTTTGTGTGAAACATCTGGACATGTAGGGAAAACTAGTGGCTTCTACAGAGATGTAGGCAAGGTCCAAGGCAGAGAGGAGTCTAACATGTGTAGTTGGTGAACCTTTACACTATGTTTGGAGGTGGCCCAAGAGATTTTGGCAAGGTCCAAGGCAATACAGAGAAAGGTGAAGTAGATTATAGTCATTTGTGTGGACAGATTTATTATTTTGTAATATGGATGATACCATGCACATGAGGACACATCAATTGTTCAAGGTCTGGGAAGATTTCAAGACCAGACAGTTCTTACTAGAATCAGCCACACTTGGTTTCTATATCAAGGTCTCACATAGTTTGTGATGCAAGACTCACCCTTGGTGGAGGGATGTACATAGGCTTATGGTTTTACAGACACATGTGGACCAGGTACATGTTCGGAGTCATAGGATATCATGTGTCTTCCCTTCATGCCTACTAATAGAGACTTTAGTAGACTCAAAGATATGACCAAAGAGCAAGTTAACTGGGACTACTTCAACTGTGATGAACAAATGACCTGATATTTCTTTTCAAGGATGAGAGACTACATCTTACTAAGACAATTCTTTTATGTCTCGTACCATCGAGAGAGATGTGTTCGGCAGTTCTCTCAGAGATAGAAGAATACTTCAATGTTGGGTGTATTCGAGTTCAAAATTAATGAGTGGAAGGGGTTATGCGAGTTAGCTCATAGTTGTTGAAGAAACAGGATCTGACTTTTTCATTTGTGGTTTTCCATGTGCATCTAAAGAGTATGGGAAGTGGTGGAAGGTCGCCCATACACCGTCCTATTTGTCTAACTTCTTTTTATTTTGACATATTGTGTAAACTTCATTCAGACAAATATTTTAATAAAGTTATCTTCTTCAATTTTTCGTTTTTTTTGTCACACACTCTTCACTTGCAATCTCCTAAATTACTCTATTTTACTATCATGACTAAGCATTGAATACATGGCTCTATGTAAGCAAAGATCACACCCAACAAGAGGCAGCTATTCCTTTTGACTACAATGAGATGTATGCAGAACATGCTATGACAAACTCGAAAAGGAAAAAATAAAAACCATTTTTTCTCATCACAATGTTTACCAAAATGACAGCCACTTTGATGATCGATCTAAGTATGAGAAAGTTGATTCATAAGCTTGTTTATAAACCTACGGACTCTTATGCCCCCGATAAGTCTACACAGCAAAATGAGGCCTTCAATGGAAGAAAAATGAAGAGAAAATTGTATAAGAAGACTAAGAATGCTCTATGTCATTCACCGGTTGAATTTGTTGCCAAATGTATTTGATCTCGAACTTATGAATGCGTTGGTGGGTAGAATGCGGTAAGGTATATCAAGGTGAAGTCAACCACCACTTTCAAAACTATGTGCAAAACAGTCAACTCAATTATGACCAATGGACCTGTAATGTTTTCCAATGATGATCAATTTAGATCCCTTGAGTTCAAGTTCATAACAAGGCACTTCACACTATGGTATGGGTCAAAGGAGTATACGGTGCTAGCAGTTTCAACATTTGCCCCGAAGTGTTGGCTTGGTCCTAAGGGTCTCAGAAGAGGAATAAATACTTGATAATTTGAGAATATATGGATTTGACAATCATAGCTAGAGTGTCAAAGGCTGGATACATCTAGAGGTTTACACCACTCGTTCTGTCCTCTTTTGTATGGTAAATTTATCGACTGCATATAATTTATGAATGACGTGCCTTCGATGCTACATCAATGCATAAGGTAGAGTAAAAGATGAATGATAGTGTGATAATGATAGAAATTTCAGAAGAGGCTCCCGTAACCAATGATTTCTCAACCAGCATGCCATATGCAGGTCCCAGCATGTGGAGTTCTAAAGAAGTTAGCTCGGGAGGTAGTCTATCTTGGTTTCAACTAAGGCAAAATGTCGAGCATATAAATGAAGTGGTGGAATGGAAGGGCCCAGTCTTCTACTAGGAGGGAGAGTAAATAAAGAAACATCAGACTATCCATTCTACAAATGGTTCTCAGAAATATTGAAAGGATTTGACCTGATCATAAAACGTGGATATCAGTCATGTGGTGGACTAGATCTGAATAGGAACAGCTGAGTCAACCCAATCATCATCCCAGGACAAAGGGGAGTAGAGGGACTCGGCTACAAGATGAAGGCATCTGATGACATATTGCAAAACGTGCCCAAGTAGAGGAATTAATTGTTAAAGCCAAGGGAGACCTGACGTTGTTCGTGCTTAGCCCTTCATCATTCTCCTCATAACTTTTAGGGAGAATGGGAGTCCCAAAATGTTTGTCTAGTTAATAAAGTTATAATTTCTTTCCAAGTATCCCCTGGCCATTTGTACTCTTAAAATTGGCGTGGGGCTGCCCAATTTGTTCCCTTATCCTATCAAATTTATTATTCTAATTATTCTTTCAAGAAAGCTTGACAATGTCAGGAAAGAAGCATAGTGCCAGCATTTATCAGTCCAAGAAAGAGGAGGTAGAAATGGCACTACCCAAATATCTGGCAAAACAGTATGGCGAGAATGAAGAAAACGGGATCGCTCATGAAGTTTTCCAAAAGTACTAATCAAACTCATGAGTAGAAGCAAAATGGCATGGAAAGGATGATTGAGGAATAGATTTTTTCACACAAATGCAATGGAATCCTACCAGGAGAAATTCCCTCCACAATAATGTTGATAGACAAGAAAGAAGGAAAATTAGAACATGAGGAAAAGAATGTTGTTTTGGAAGGGGAGCAAGACAAACGAGGCAAGCGCCCTAAGTGGATCAAGGGTTGCAAATTCAAACCCTAACTAGACACTTGGAGGAAATACTGGATTACATTCTATCTCGAAATCAAGTTCCCAACACTTCTGAATCTACCACCAATCAATGGCAAAAGAATGGATCGATTCTGCAAGTTCCACAGAACCTGGGACATGATACTGAGGAATGTGTTCTATTGAAAAATATAATTTGGGACTATAATGAAGACGAGATCCTAATTGAAGGAGATCAAGGCATGTGTGTGGAAACAACATTTGCCAAGTTGGGAAGGGATAATGAATCTAAAACTTGATACTCTTTTTATATGAACTCTCCTTGATTAATAAATGATTGTTTTGGTGGCCAGACTCTCTCTTCCTCTCCCTTTGCAGTGCATTACATAACATAACATGGTATAGCATGGATTTGCATTTTCTGCCTAACACTGGGGCATGTAATTCAACGGTCTAAGATGTAGGACCACAAAAATTTCAAATGACTTTCAAAATTGTCCTTAAAAAAAAGAACTTTTGACTATTGGGTGATTCACACTTAAGAAACAACCTCAAACTCTTAAACTTTAAGAGTCTATGAACTTTTAAAATCTAGAACTTAGATTTATTAAAGAACTTTCAAAATTTGGAACTGTTGAGATCTTTTGAGATCTTGAACTTCAATGTTCTCAGGAAATGATAAGATACCCTGAACTTTGACACTCTTCAATTCACAAGTTCTTGAAGCTCTTGAACTTTGGAAGTCCTTGTATGATTCACCCTTGCACTTGGCACAATAAATTGCTGCCTTTCACACCACCCACGTACTTTTTGCTCATGGAACCCACATTGCACTAGACCAAAACCTGCAATATGGAACTCACCACATGCACCCCTTGCATTTCAGTGCAACAAACTTCCACTTTTGTGCACAAAACTATGCTTCGGTGCTTTGAGCTTGTGCATGTGTGCCCTAAACTTTTTTTGCAGCAGACCGAACTGCTATTGTAAGTGCACACAATCAGTGGGGAAATGGTTCACCACGAACATGCTACACACAATGAAATCACGCCTTTGGTGCTCCTACGCTTTTTTGCAAAGAGCTTACGTTGCATTATCTCGAAGATCTGTGGTTAGTATTCATGCTTCAACACACTTGGAACTTGTGCCTTGGCACACCTAGAACTCGTGCTTTAATGCATTAGAACTTTTGCCTCGACAGACTGAACTTTTAGCTTCTACAAACTGAGCCTATCCTTTGACATGAAAGCATTGCATGCATTTTAAATTTTGAAGCTTGGTAAGATACTTGTTTTTACAACTTTAATACTTTATCAAGAAAAAGAACAATCCCTAATCAGTGCCCAAAGTAATCAAAGCTTAATTCTCAAAGGAACTTTGGTGTGAGCTATGATGAAAAATTTAATGAAATTGAGAGGACAGAATTATTATGATGAGTTCACAAAGAAAGAACTCGTCTAGAACTTGTCCTTGTACTAGGGGCATCTTTTGAACTATGTTTAGAAAAACATTGTATAAGAAAATATATCTTCCAAAATCACCTATTTATGAAGTGGGATGTTTTTATTCCCCCAGAATCTGAAAATCATGAGTTGGTAACCATTCACTATTTGGATCTCCAAGAAATTTATTCTAAAAATCAAAGACAACATTTCTTACACTAAGGCATATTTTTTTAAAAAAAAAAATTGGGACGAAATCTGTTAACAGCCCAAATTTTCCCGCTTTGCCAAATTTTCATTTTACCCTCTGTGAGACAATATCATTGTGTTTGAACTAACTTTGAAAACAAGTGGTCTTTATTCTAGAGCTTACTAAACTTGCCCCACTTGGGTGCCAAACACCTAGGACCAGAGCCTTACGACCTAGTCACCCTGCCAAATGACCCTGCTACCCCTCAACCTTAGAGATTTTCTAGAATTATGAGAAGTGTTCAAAACCAGTCCAATCAGGAGATATCTCAGCTCGACAAGCCCTTGTGAGCAGTTAGGATTAGCTCACTCCAACTCATTTCAGTTCAAGTTAGCTCAAGTTAGCCACTAAACTCAGTTATAGAGCTCAAAGTTCACTTTGAACTAGTCCATCTCAGTGAACCCAACTAGATTTAGCTGACCTTGAATTACAGAGGCCAGAATGCCAGCTCTAGCTTAATACATGCATGCACCATGTCACTCTTTCTCCTACCTAAGATAAAGCTAAGTTACATCCACTCCCAACGAGACCATTCTGAGCGAGAAACAAGTGCATTACTAACAGAGTTCAGACTCCGTTCAAATTACTTAGAAACAATTCAATTTAGTTCCACCTAACTTCCAGTGCAATTCTCCAATCTAAACTGAAAATGAATTCCACTGAATTGGAGTGAACTCAGTTTGAACTCATAAATCGATCTAGCATGATCGACTTCACTTTCCTTCAAACACTCATTAATTGATTCATTATAGATCCAATTCATTTCAATTAGAATGCAATTTTGAATAGCTTTTAACTAGACTTTGCTTTCTTCTGAAAAACTTGGCCTGGGTCCACCCGACGGGTGCTCGATCCAGCCCGATAACATTAAACTTAATAATATATATTTTATTTTTAAAAATATATTTATATTCAAAAAAATTATTTCATATTTTAAAAAATAATTTTTTATTGTAACCGGACCCCGGGTTTTGGACATTGGGCCAGCCCGATGACCAGGCCTACTGATCATGTGTTCCTATGTTTGGTTTGCATAAATCACACATATGAACAGATCATCCATTTTTAGCCCACATGTAGGGCCCTCAAGCAGGGGCAAACCATATTTTCACATCACATGTCCCATTTTATTCTTGAACACAGGATGTACGACCTATATAACTAAGTTCATTATTTTAGATCCTCAATTCTTGACCACAAGTCTCTTAGACTTCAAAATCCAAATCTCTTATCTATATTTTGTCTAGATCGAAACCTTTGATCTGCATTCTCATCTAGAATTCTATCAAATTCAGGAGCCAGTCTCTACGACCTTCCTTGCACTCAAATATTGTCCAAGATCTCTAATTCTGATCCAGAACCATGACCCAGGTTCATTTTACATGGACACCTTTCATTTTGGCTCCACATATGAATTACATATTTGATATATATATTTATAGTTTACCTAAGTTCCTGCACCATATGTTTGCCTTCATTTCTCTGTGTCCCATCAGAGGGGGCATGCTTTTTTTCCTCTAGAGCCCTTAAGCAACCATATGAGGATGATCTCCTTCTATTATTTCTCGATTTCATTGCAAATCAAGCTCAAAATCTCAAAAAAACTATTTATGAAATATGCCTTTAATGTCCGACATTTTACTAAGTTTCATGTTTTAACCTTTGGTTTTTAACCAAGGACAATTTCTAAGCTCAAAATGTTGTGTCAAAAACCCTAGGTTCTTGCATGGACTAGCTAAAACCCTGCGTCAAACTCCCAATTAGGCTTCATTCCAAAGTGAAACCAAGGCTGGTTAGAACCCACAATCATGGAAACCTTAAGACTGAACCCTAGATTGAACCCGCCCAATTAACTTGCACCAGAATCTTCCTAATAGCTGACATTAGTCTATTATGAAGACCAAAGAGTTTGGATTTAAATACTACAGGTCTGAAAAAAAGATTTTCGCTAGTTAGGCTTGAATCCCAATTTTGGAACGTGAACCTAGAATTTGGATTTGCATCTCCCATGAGCATGAGCCTATTTGAAACCCAAATACGTGATATGGAACTTTGGATCTTAGACCAATCTCAACAATAGTATCATTTGAACTTCCAAAGTTAGATCCTTGATTTGAAATTTGGATCTGGATCTAAATCCAGATCTTAACTACTGATTTATATCATGTGATCTCAAAAACCCAAAATGGAACCTTAGATCTTATTATTAAATTGTACTCTAAATAAATCCTTATTTGGCCCATGACATTAAATATTGAATCATAACATCTAATTTGGATATCAAAGTTGGATTTGGATCTAAGTATTGGATAGAGACCTTGATTTTGAATCCCAACCCAGGCTTTGAAGTTAGATTGGATTATTGAATTTTATGAAATCTAAAACCCTAGAAGATATTTAGAATCAGGTCTCTGCTTAAATTGAACATTGGACCTAATATCTAATCTTAGATCAAATTGGGATCTGAATAGCACCACGACCAAATCTTGATACCTAGAAACATCATCTTTCTGATATTAGTTGCATGCATCATTTAGGTTAGTTCTGTAATGAATAAAGGGTACAAATATTTTCTCTTTAAGAATTTCTTTCAGTTGAAAACCCTAGATCTTTGAGATCTACATAGAGTTAAAGAAATATTGGATCTAGAGCAAATTTACTTCATTGAACTTAGTGTCTAACTGACATTTAACCATTTTGAAAATTTACAGACTAGTGTAGTCCTCTAACTGCATACCACAACAAAGGTGCCATGAATGGTCAAACCTTGTACCGATAGGCCGGGTTCAGTCTCTCTGGATCCCGTGATGATCTAAGGTGGAGGCAAGTACATGTAAGTTTCCCCATTTATGGTTTGTATGTAAAGTTGGCAAATTTTGCATGACAACACATGGAAACTAAATTGCTTTGATTCTAGAATGAGTTAACCTAAGTTGAGCTTGGGTTAGTCATCCTCATAAAGACAAGCATGTCTTATGCTCTGCTGAGCTAACTCGACCAAGTTGTGCGAAAATGGGCTAAAACCTATAGAAATATGAGGGAGAGCGACCATGGAGTAAGTTCAAAACTTCTTATAACTAAAATTCATAAGTTGTACTTTTTGAGCCACTAAAGTTACACTAAGATGGCATTTGATGGTGTTGGGACACCTCGGAATGGAACAAACATATTCCATTTCCTCAAATTTCTATCAAACACCATCCTCATAACAAGGCATACAACATGAACAACAAGGCATGGGGTATAAATAACCCCAACGACCTGTCCTGTTTCGAGGAAATCCTTGGAACTTCCAAGGACAGGATGCTCGAGTGGAGGGCTCACGTCTTTTCTCCTACTTGAAACATCTCTCTTCCTCTCCTCATCTCTCTCTCTCTCTCTCTCTCTCCCCCCTCCCCCCCCCCCGTCTTCTATGCCCTTCTAGCTTCTATGCAGTTCTGTCTGGTTCTCAACACAATCTTTTGGGGCAAGAAGCAACAATATTTTTGCCAATTCATCACCATCCTCCATCGTTAGGGGTTCTTGTCCAGGTAACTGTTACTTCTTGTTGTACATCTCTCTGCCTCTCTTATATTCAAGAAAGCAACCTAGGGTTTTGTTACCACCCCAAATTTTTCAAAAGTCTGTATTCCATTTTATACAAACAAGATTGTCAGTTATTTCAACCATTTTTACAGTGATTTGGATCAAATTTTAGACCCACAGCCCAAGCTCAACTCAAAACAGATTTCTAGATCCATATCCAAATTCAAATCCCAACCCTGGAGCCAAGATAGATTTTTATATCCATATCCAAATCCAATTCTCAATCCTAGATCCAAAATGAACCCTCTAGACCTATATCTGAATCCAAATGCAAGATTTAAATCCAAAATCTAACTTTAGATCAAGATTTGGATCCAAATCCAAGTCCTAGATCTAAAATTCACACCTTCATCCGAAATAAGAAACCAAATTTCACAGTCGAGCCCAACGAATGAAATTAAGTCCAAACTAGGAAAATGGACACATAAAGCCGCTCTCGAATCTCAATTAGATCCAAAACCAAAGTTTCAATCTAAATCAAGAATTTCAACTCAAAATCCAAAGTTGAAGTCAAAATTAACAAACTTTGGTACTATTGAGAGTTGTGCCACAGAATTTAAAAATATGTTTAGAGCCTAAACCACTCATCTAATCCTTGATCTGAGCCTCAGACGTCAATTAGAACACATTGGCGACCAAACAAACCTGATCTGGATCTTAAACGAGCCTGGAAGCACTCAAAATGTTGTCGAACCTGTTTGTAACGAAAGACCATTTTGCCTTTAAAATATGCATTTTAAAAAATAAATTTTTATATTTTTTGTGTGTGGGACTCTCTTGGAAGCCAGAGAGGTGAAAGCCACCCCTTATTGGTCCAAAACGGGCGAATAAGGGGGCATTTTGCCCCCCTCTCCCGCGTGCCCTGCATGTTGCCAAGCGCCATCTTCTGGCCAAGGCACATGCGGCCAATCATGGTTGCACACGCCGAGGTGGCATAGAGGCATGTCCTTCACCTTGTACAGACCATGTTTTGGCTAAAAATCGCCCTTTTGGTCTGTTGTGTGGGCACTAGCCCTACCAACACCCCCAAGGGTTGTTTGTAGGGCTAAGGGCCAATCCCATTTGGTCAAGACATATCTTAAAAAAAAATAAAATGATCCAAAAATAATTCAAAAATACTTGAAATTTGCATGAAAATATTGTTAAATTTAAAAAGAAAATCAATGTTTGAGTTTTGGCTCCAAAACTCTCCATAAATACCTCAAAAATGTTTTATCTATGACATGAGCTAACTCTTTGGAAACCTCCAGTGCTTTCTTATTTGAAGGCTTAGAGTTTTTCCCTTAGCTCTCTCTCCTCATTTCCCTCCTTTCATCTTCTTCTTCTTCTCTAATCTTAGGAGCAATCTTCTCCAACATCTACTCTTCCAGGGAACACGAGGAGGCTTCTTGGAGAGGCATCCTCAACGCCTTGGAGCTTCACTCGATGAAGCTTTTCTAAAAGCACTTTCATTAGAGGTATGTAGTCGTCCTCTCACTTTCATTTCTTTTCATTTCTCTTTGTCATCTCCTTATGCCCATGCAAGAGAGATCTAAAGATCTCCTATCCGGAGTCAAGAGCTACTCTCGAGTGCACCGACAGTACGAGCATGGCGAAATAAATTTTATTTCTTCATTTATTTTATGCTTCTTTTATTTCTTTGTTCATTAAATGTGTGCATTATTCATGTTTGAGATGATGTTCATGCATGGTAGACTGTTTTTTTTTAATATGCAAATGAATGATAAGAATGAGTGTTTGGATTGTAATTTCTTTGTTATTATGTTGACTTTTGGGATGAGATTTACCCAACTCGAGAGAACCCCTTACAAATGTGTATATGTTAAAATGCATCTTCATGACATTCTTATGTTTAGCATTTCTCTTAATCCCCAATTATGGATCCCAATGAGAGTTTTCTTATGTTATTAACTTTTCATTTCATGTGTGTTTTTTTTTCTTCCATACCCAATGGTAGGAGAAATAAATTTTCTTTTAATAGATTAAATGATTATTATTTTATGCTTATATAAAAAACATTTGGAATCATGTTTTCAAAAGAATTTTGAAAGTAATAAGGTCTTAGAGACTTAACCTAGACTCTTGCATGAGCTCAAGTTCCTCTCCAGCATACATAGAAAAATCCAAGTAAGAAATGCTCTAAGTTATCTCTTGATTTTAATTTTCAAATAGTATATGCATATATGCATGTTATATACGTATACGTATAAATGTACACAAACATATATATATACACATAAATAAATATACATGTGCGCTCCACTTTCTCTTTTTAAAATCTCTCTCTTACTCTCTCTTCGAGTTAATTCTTTCTTTTACAAACTTTCATATACATATATATATATATATATCTAAGTACATATATATAAATATATATTTCTCTATCTCTCTCTTTCTAAAATTTTCTTCTCTCTCTCTCTTTTTCTCTTAAATTTAAGATCTTTTTAAATTTTCATATACTTATATATACAACAATATATACATACACACATACATCTCTCTCTCTTTAAATTTTTCTTTCTTTTCAAAATTTCTTTCTTTTTCTCTTTCTCCCTATTTCTCTTAGCTTAAAATGTTTTCATTTGTTTTTTATTTCTTTCTTTCATTCCTTCGAATATCTCTTTTTGAAAATCTAAGATTTTAATTTTCATTTATGGACTTCATTAAGACCAAAACTCAAGTAATGACCTAATATTGGAATTATATTTGATAGTCTACAACCACATTTTACTTTCAAATCTTTTTCTCTCTTCATAAGAATATTTAAGACAAATATGTAAATAAATATAGATGTACATGATGGTAGGGATGTCCTTAGATGAATGATATGGTAGAAATGAATAATTTACTTCAAATCATATATAACCAATGCATTCATGCATTCACATTCACTTGTGGAATTCATGAACGATCACAAGCACTTCTTTAAGAGAACTTAAGCAAGATGAGATGGAGCTCTAGCCAGGTTGTAGCTGAATTAGAGTAAAATTTTAAACCTACTTAAGTTCTTAAGAGAACAATAAATGAATTTCGAATGAAATCTTCAAAATATCTCTATTGTCTTCCAAAGATTTTCAAATGATTTTTGCAAAGATTTCTTGATTCAAAAATCTCACAAATCAAAATGGTTTATTCTCTCAAATGATATTTCAAAATTTTATCATTCAAAAGTATTTGAAACGTTAAATCTTCAACATTCTTTCTAAGCGCCACACCACATTTAGATTGAAGAAGATGTTTAAGTAAAAACAAAAATGCATCGAGAACAAGCATAGCCCCTCTTTCTCTCTTATTTCAAAAAAAAAACTTTGTTTTTCTAAAGCACTCCAAAAAACAAAACAAATTTTGAGATGCAAATAGATGGCAACCATCATGAGACTCGTCATGGTTTGGCTATGATTACTATTGATGCAATTCCACTAACTTAAACATCATTTATATTGCCAATGTTAAAGCATGTCTCTTTCTTTGACCTTAACCCAATCGACATTACATTACATTACATTACATTGTTTGGTGATTGCACTTGCTTTCTTACATAAAGACTAATTGAGGAGGATCAATCATGTTCACCTAGACCTAGGATCAAATACAACTTTCCTTCACTTAAGATTTGATTGAAAACAATGTTTGTTCTTTTACTTTATTTTAATCTTTGTCTTAGGCAACATTGCATTAGAGACAACCGATTTTGCATGTTTGCCTATATTTTAATACTTCCTATACCTATTTGTCCGGGTCATCATGTTGTTGGGTTTGGTCTTAGGTGGTAGCACAAAACTAAGTCTTATAACTAAAACACACCTTGAGCGGAAAAGTCCCCTCATTAGTATCATGAGTGGTAATTGGTGGTATATTGATGGGTGACCATGGAGTAGAGAAAACTTATCATTAGTTGACTAAGAAATAATTTGTGCTTGTAATAAACCTTCTCCTACAAATTAGGATAAAGACTATCTAAATTCGGACTCGACAACCAGTAAGGATGAACAGCCTAAATGGCTTCCACCAAAGAAGAAGAAGATGATGAAAAAAAGTAAGAAAAAGAAATCAAGGAGAATAGCAGCTCACCTAGTCCTATCTCAAGTGGAAGTTCAAAGAAGAAGCCGAAAAGGAAGAGAAAGCCTATCAATAAAGGCAAAAGAGCAAAGAAGTATACCTTAAGTAGCAGCTTGGACAGCAAGAGTTCTAAAAAGAAAGTAAAAGAAGTCAATAGAAAAAAAAAAAGGCAAATCACAGGCAAATCAAGTGATGATGAAAGTTCAACTAAACACAAGTTTTACGATTGAAGAAAAAAATAAACAACCTTGAACATAGGGGGAACTTAAAATGCTCATACACATGCAAAGATTATTACCTAGGCAGTGAAGGAGATGAAGACGTGAAGGGTTTGCCTGAGGAGTTCGTCAAGTATGATGGAACCACTTGCCCGCATGTTCACCTCTCAACATTCATCAACAATTGTTACAAGATCCGAGCAAATAATAGAGCATTGTTTCGCTACTTTCCAAAGAGTCTCAAAGGGGCTGCACAATGGTACAAAGAAAACATTAAGCCAGTTGAACATTAAACCAGTTGAACTCAATGAGTTTGATAGATTAGTTAACATATTCGTCGAGAGATTTGAGCAAAATGTCTCCATGGCTCCGACTCTCAGTACGCTCTGCATTCTCCACCAAAAACAAGGAGAAAATGCTCTCGAATTTATTACAAAATGAAGAATTCAATGCAACGAGATAAATAAGTCTATCTCTAAAACACAAGCTCTGTTACTTGTCAGAAAAAATCTTGCCCAACCCTTGAAGAATCTCATATACAATATTACAATCAAGACATTTACTGATTTGATCGAACAAGCAGATTCAATAGAGGAAGGAATTGAAGAAGGCGATTTTGATGGAATTATTGCACCCAAATACAAAGAAGAGAGAAAGAAAAAAAGTAAAACCCAGTTACCCACTCACTTCATAGCAAAAGTTGGCACTGGAAAAGACAATAACAACAATTATAAGCATGCCAAGAGACAAACCATATGAAAAGCACGCAGCTACCCAAGGGAAACGAAGAAGTTAGGAACAAGCACTCAGGCTGGATTTATGACCGGAAGTTCACTCCTCTAAGTCAACCTTCCGAGAAAATCCTAGAATACCTCCTCCCCCAAAAGAACTGTCATCTTGTCGAAAGTTTCAAAACCTCCAAAAGTGATGGGAAATGATAAAGAAAAGTTATGTAAGTTTCATTGTGCCCCGGTCATGACATCAAGGATTCTTTTGTCCTCAAAAACATCATCCTAATAAAGATCTCAAAGTTCAGGATGATAGCATTCCACAAGTATTGAGGAATCTATTCTCTGATCATGGAAAGGCAGTAGTCGCCACAATTGGAATGGTCACTCACTCCCGCATCATCCATAGGAGCACATCCAACCTTGTGAGGAGACAATTCACACCAAGTTATGGTGTTTAATCGGGGTAAGCAACTTTTAGAGACTTCATTGGTATAATGAACAATAAGGTAGAAATTTTATCAACAATCTCTAACATAATTTCAAAGACTTTTTTCTTACAAGGTGGTGATCATGAATCATCAGATGGCTCCTCTAATGAGGATCCATGTTATTTGAAATGATGTCATTCCTTTGGAAGAATATCTTATTAAGGAATACTAGATTCAAACCTTCAAAGACCAGTCAATCACTTTTATAGAAAATGATCTTTCAAAATGGGGATATTACCATGAAGATTCTCTCTACATTGCCGTCCAAGTTAATCAGATGATTGTATCACATGTATTGATCAACAAAGAAAGTGTCTTAAATATGTTATGATCTCACGGCCAGGTTTTGGACTTCTATGAAGACAAATATTTCCCCGATCAAACGAAATATATGGATATGATGGTCGAAGCATGAATAGTAAAGAGATTCTCATCATGGACATGATCATCGAATGCACCAGCCACTGTTTTTTATTTCATGATGGATGTACTCCCATCATACAACTTACTCTTGGGGCAGCCTTAGATCCACAAATCACAAGGTATCCAATCCACTATTCACCAATACCTCAAGTGAAATTTTGGTCCATCTGTTATCACCATACATGTAGAAAACCCGTTGAGAGGTTGATACAGCCAATGTTCTTTAGACCAATTGGCTCGGTAGATGTACCTAGCATAAGGACAATGAAAGAAGCACCTTTGGAAGAATGGATGCAGAGCATGGAGGTAGGCGAATCATTCGAAAGTGCTTATGTGGTCTCAAGTAGTGGTCTGAACTATGAAGAACATCCCTTATATGCTCATTTCGTAAAAAACCCCAAGGAATTTCAGTTGCTTTTAAAAGGTGGCTACCATCCATTCACTGACATCGAAAAGAATGAAGATGGCATCTTATAGTCATTCACCATTCCCTTTCAGATGAACACCAGAGGATTGGGGTACTCCAGTGAAGTTTGAAGAAGACCCTGTTGGTTGATAGTATTCCCCTTTGTTTTCAAATCCTCCCATGAATTTTGTGACCTTAACTTATATCTATCTAGTCTCATGGAAGGACTCCCTCTTTGAACTAAGAACTTTCTATATGCAATGCAAGTAATCTTTTGTTATGATTATCAATTTTAATTTTTGTTTAATTTTCCTTTATCCTCCTCTTTGCAGGACATTGGAACTCAATATGTCTCAGTTCCTTCTTTTTTCTCAGGAGTCTTTGCCAAAAAGCATTTGTGAAACAAGTAGTTGATGAAGTAGAACACACAACAACACTCAAGTCAGAATTACCGGAATTTACTCACATTTAGAAACAAAAATATCCATCATCCTTGGTTAATGATCCAATTGAATAAATTAACAATGAAACCAATGAGAAACATAAGTTCCTTCAAATTGGCACCAGTTTGTCAGTAGAAGAAATGAAAAAGTTAGTAGACTTTCTTATAAGTCATCAAGAAGTTTTTGCATTGACCTATGAAAATATGCCAGGCCTAGACCCCAAGCTGGTTGAACATCACTTGCCTTTAAGTCCCAATTGCAACTCAGTGAAATGCAAATTGTGTAAGCTTGATCCTCAACTATAAGAACTAGTAAAAGAAGAATTAGAGGATCTACTAAAGGCAAAATTTATTCACGTCATCTATTACCCCAAATGGTTGGCTAATATTGTGGTTGTCCCTAACAAAAATGGCAAAGTCAAGCTATGCATTGACTTTTGAGACCTAAGTAAGGCCACATCAAAAGATGATTACTCTCTTCTTAACATCGATTTATTGGCAGACAGTACTACCATTTGGATTAAAGAATGCTGGAGCAACTTATCAAAGAGACATAGCTGTTATCTTCCATGACCAAATTCACAAAATCATGGATGTATATATCGATGACATCTTAATCAAATTTAAGGCAAGTGGGGATCAAGTTGAAACTCTCACCCAAGTGTTTGAAAGACACTTACAATGTATGCTTCATTTGAATCCCTCAAAAATGTGTGTTTGGGGTTGAATATGATATACTTTTGGGTTTTATGGTTAGTAAGAGGGGGATCGCAGTGAATCTTACCAAAACTAGAGAAATCATCGATATGCCACCACCTACCAATATCAAGTAACAATGAAGTTTACATGGGTGAATCCAATCTATCAAACGATTCATCTCCAATCTGGCCATGAGATGGGAACCATTTAACCAGTTGTTAAATAAATGTATCAAATTTAAATGGGTCTTGAATGCCAAGACCCATTTAAATCCATAAATTCAAAAGCCCCCAGTATTGGGTAGACCATTGTTACTTTATATCATAGTAAATAAGTCAGGTTGTGGTGGCTTTTTGACATAGTACGAGAAAGGAAATCGCATCGAGCATGCAATATATTACATCAGTAAAACTTTTATCCAATATGAAAAGAAGTACTCTCCCATAGAAAAACTTGTCTAGTGTTGGCCTGGATGTGTTAGAAGCTGAGACATTATTTATTAGTTTGTAAGGTCAAAATACTCTCCAAGCTAAATCCTCTTGAGTATATCTTAGAGCAATCATTCTTTAATGGGTGTATCACCAAGTGGCAAGTTTTGCTGATGCAATATGATCTTGAATATGTGCCTAAAATTAGTTAGCAGATTTTCTTCCATACAAAGAAACCAGAACAGGTGATGAGTTTTCTGATAAACACATGCTAAGATTGGAAGTTGCCCCGGTATAGAAGATGTTTTTTGCTAGATCCAAAAATATGATGGGAGTAGGTATAAGCATTTTACTTATCACTCTGAAAGATGAAATGATTTCACACTCTTTGAAACTCGACTTTCCATGTACCCATAACATGACTGAATATGAAGCCCTCATACAAGGCATTTGTTCTTTGCTTAATTTCCAAGTAAAAATGGTGCATGTCTTCGGTGACTCAGCTTATCACCAACCAAGTGATTGAAGAATGGCCGGTCAAAGACGAAAAATTGGTGTCATGTCAAGAGATCACCACCTCCTTAATCTGTCAGTTTGAAGATATACAACTAGCTCACATAAAAAGAGTGGACAACCCTACCCTATTGTGGATGGCTTCACAGCTTAGGATCCACTTAGCAATCCATTTTTTTCGGATTGAAAAATTAGAGCACCCATCTTTTAAAGCAATGAAACATGTTCATTGTATCCAAGAGGGGAATACACCTTGTTATCATGGTATCAAAAGTTACATTGAGAGTGGAGGATTCTCGATTGAAATGCCTAAAAAAAGAAAAAAAGCAATTCAATGTATGTCAGCAAGGTACTTTACTCTTGTAGGAGTGCTATGCAGACAAAGATTTAGTATTGAATGCTTTTGGTGTCTTGACAAGGATGAGGCAAATGAAGTATCAAAGAGTCACATTAAGGAGACTGTAGAGGGCCATGTTGTTTACCAAAATATTACCAAGCAAATAGCTCATGCAGGATACTATTGGACTACTATGCAAAAAAATTGTTGCCAATTTGTCAAAAGATGTAACGAACGTCAGTTGCATGTTCCTACAGTCATTGCACAAACTTCTCACTTGCACTCTATGACATCCCCTTGGCCATTTTCAATATGGGCATTTGATGTAGTCGGACCGATATCACATGCAACTTCTAAGAGCCATAAGTATTTCCTTACTAAAACAAACTCTTTTACCAAATGGATAGAAGTCACCATGCATAGAATAGTAGAAGGGGGTCATGTAGCGCCCTTCATTCATAAAAATCTTATATGTAGATTTAGAGTCTCATATGATATAGTATATGATAACAAGACTCATTTCAAAGATGAAAAATGATGCAGTTATGCAGCAAATACTGTATCATGCATCATTTTTCAGCTCCTTATTACCCCTAATGTAATAAACAAGCAAATTCACCAATAAGATGCTGATTTACATCATGGAATGAACAGTTGAAATTAGAAGAGACTGGCATGAAAAGATACACAACTTCTTGTGGGCATATCGAACTATTATGAGGACTCTAACAATTGCTACCCTAGTAGAGTTAGTTTACATAACAGAACTGGTTCTATCATTGCATGTATTAAAACTTGCTTTGAAGTTCGCTTCTCTTATAGAACTGCTTCTAAATCAAGATCAGTAGATGAGACTAATGTTGCTCGATTAGATAAAAAGAGAATAAAAGCTACTGAGCACACTAAAGTCTATCATCAAAGGGTGACTAGACAATTTGTCAAGTCAATTATTGAGAGACATTTTAAAGTTAATAACTTGGTCCTATGATCTATGGTATACCTCAGAGGACGACCACGTGGCAAGTGGGCACCGAACTGGGAAGGCCCATATGTTGATAAGAAAGCCTTGCCCCATAACTCATATTGGATGATTGATGTTGATGTGGTGAAACTTATCCCATTAACGTTCTTGACCTCAAGAAATTCTATGCTTAGTCCTCTTGTATTCAACTTCCAATCAATGTCAAATACTTGTGTTCTCCACATTTGAACTATGTTCCATTTAGATTTTCCTCAGTTGCAAAAAGTAGTGATTATGCTGGGGCATTTTTTTTATTAAAATCATTCAAAACTCGAGAGACAAACTCATGCAGATAAGGGGTTAAGTTTGCAACGCAACCCATGCAAATAAGGAGTTAAGTTTGCAACGCAACTCAAGAGCAACCCATGCTGATAAGAGTTTAAACCTGCGATGTAAGTCAAAGTAACCCTGCAAGTAAGGGGTCAAACCTAAACTCAATTTTACCAAACCTATGCAAGTAAAGGGTTAAACCTATAACAATCTCAAATAACCCATTTAGGTAGGGTTTAAACCTGAGATACCATCCAAACGTGTTTTTGTTTGCAAAATATGAGGTGCTTCCCTTTGCCACAAAGTGCAGCTAGCTTAGTAACAAAGAGGGGCATCTACTATCACCCCAAATTTTTCAAAAGACTCTATTTCATTTTATTCAATAAAAATTGTAATTCGAACCATTTTTTACAGTGATTTGGATCTAATTTTGGACTCCAAGCCCAAGCCCAACCCAAAAAAAAAACTTCTCAATCCATATTCAAATTCAAATCTCGACCCTAGACCGAAGGCAGACTTCTATATATATGCCCAAATCCAATTCTTGACCCTAGAACGAAAGCGAACCTCTAGAACCATTCTGAATCCAAATGCAAAATTTAAATCCAAAATCTGCCTTTACTTCAAGATTTGGATCCAAATCCAAGTCCTAAACCCAAAATTCACACCTTGATCTAAAATATGGAGCCAAAGTCTGTAATTGAGCCCAATAAACGAAATGAAACCTAAACCACTCATCTAAACCTTGATCTAAGTCTCGGGTGTCAACTAGAATGCATCGGAAACCAAGCGAACTTGATCTGGACATAAAACAAGCCCGGAACCGCCAGAAAATAAAGTCAGACCCATTTGTAACAAAAGATCATTTTGCCCCTTTTATGTGTGAGGATCCTTTGAAAGCTAGGGAGGCAAAAACCAACCGCTTATTGGTCCAAAGCGAGCAAATAAGGGGGCATTTTACCCCCTCTCCCACGTTCCTTGCACACTGCCAGGCGCTTTGGCCAGGGCGCACGGCACATGCACCAATCATGGTCGCGCACCTGGGCTGTGCCAATGCGGGGCCTGCGCCCTACACAAGCCCTATTTTGGCTAAAAACCGCTTATTTTTGGTATGTTGTGTGGGCACTAGCCCTGCCAACACCCTAAATGAGTGTTTGCAGGGCTAAGGGCCAAACCCATTTGGTCAAGACCTATCTTAAAAAATAATAATAATTCCAAAATACTTGGGATTCACATGAAAATGTTGTTAAATTAAAAAAAAAAAAACAAATCTTGAGTTTTTGTTCCAAAACTCTCTATAAATACCCTCAAAATCTTCTCTCTTAGGCATGAGCTAACTTTTGAAAAACCTCTAGTGCTTTTTCATTTGAAGCCTTAGAGTTTTTCTCGTGCCTCTCTCTCACCATTTCTCTCCTCTTATTTTCTACTTCTTCTCCAACCTTGGGAGCAAGCTTCTCCAACTTTCACCTTCCACTCTTCATGGGAGCATGAGAGACCTCTTAGGGAGATATCCTCAATGCCTTGGAGCTTCACTTGATGAAGCTTTAGGATCATCAAAAAAGACTCATTTTCTAAAAGCACTTTCATTAGAGTTATATAGTCATCCTCACATTTTCATTTCTTTTCATTTCCCTTCTCCATCTCCCCATGGCTAGGGACGAAGCCAAGGGGGCTGCATGGTCCCTGACCCCACCTCAATTTTTTCTTTTTTAATTTACATGTAAATTTTGGAAATTTTTACTTGCCGATATAAAATTTTTGAAAAATGAAATTTCGGTACATATCAAAATTCAGAAACTTTCATTTGGCCCTTCTCAAGAAAAATTTATGTCTTTGCCCCTGCCTATGGCCATGCAAGAGAGCTCTAAAGATCTCCTATCCAAAGTCAAGAGCTACTCTTGACTGCACCAAAAATACGAGCAAGATGAAATAAATTTTGTTTCTCTATTTATTTTTGAAATATGTTTTTTTCATTTCTTTGCTCATTGAATGTGTGCATTGTTCATGTTTGAGATGATGTTCATGCATGGTAGACTATTTTTTTTTAAATATGCGAATGAACGGTAAGAATGAGTGCTTGGATTGGGATTTCTTTGTTATTATGTTGATTTTTGAGGTTGTGATTGTCCAACCAGGGAAAACGCCCTAGGAATGTGTAAATATTAAAATGCATCTTCATAACATTCTTATGTTTAATATTTCTCTTAATCACCCGATTAAGGATCTCAATGAGTGCTTTCGTACGTTATTAACTTTTCATTTCATGTGTGCTTGATTTCTTCTATGCTCAATGGTGGGAAAAATAAATTTTCTTGTAATAGATGAAATGATTATTATTTTATTCTTATATAAAAATATTTGGAATCATGTTTTCAAAAGAATTTTGAAACTAAGAACCCTCTTCAATGGGGCCTTGAAGACTTAGCCGAGGTTCTTGTGTGAGCCCAAGTTCCTCCAGCCTACATAGAGAAATTGAAGTCGATGCTCCAAGCTATCTCTTTATTTTAATTTTCATATATGTATATATGTATATACATGTTATTGTTCGCATTCCCAAAATTCTATTTTGGTTTTTGGAGTGCTTCAGAAAATTGAGGTTTTATTTTGAAATGAGAGAGAAACGGACTCGCCCTATACGAGTATTGATTGTTCTTGGTGCCTTTACCAGGGGTAACCAATCCAAGGGTTATGTTTATTGTTGATGCATTTCATTTAGGCTTAAACACCTTTTTATTCTAAATGTCGTGTGATGTTTGAAAAAAATGTTGAAAATTTGATGTTTCAAGTTTTTAAGAATGTTTTGAAGAATCATTTGAGACTGTAAAACATTTTGTTTTGAGAAATTCTAAATTGAGAAATCTTTACAAATATCATTTGGAAACCTTTGAAGATCACTTTTTGAAGCCACTTTAGTATTCTCTTAAGACTTTAAGTAGGTTTAAGATTTTGCTCTAATCAGTTACTACCTAACTAGAGCTCCATCTCATCTTGCTTAAGTTCTTTTAAAGATGTGCTTGTGAACATTCGTGATATTAAGTAAATGTGGATGTATGAATGTGTCGACCTTACGTGATTAGAAGCAATTCATTCATTCCTACTATAAGATTCATCTAAAAGCATTCCTATCATCACATACATCTAAGTTTCTCATTTTTATTTATAAAATTGTTATAAGTATTTTCGTGTAAAGATAAAGGTTTTTGACAATGGAATGAGGTTGTAGACCATCCAGCAGTGTTCCAATATTGGGCCATTAGTTGAGTTTTAGTTTTGGTGAAGTTGGCAAATAAAAAGTCAAAACTTAAGATATTGGGAGAAAAATATTCGAAAGAATGGAAAAGAGAAACGATTTTAATATGAGAAGAATAGGAAGATAGAGAGATAAAAAGATTTTGAAAATTACAAAATAAAAGATTTTTAAAAAAGAGAGAGATATTTAGAAATATATATATATTTGAAAAAGAAGGCATTTAACTTGAAGAGAGAGAAACAAAAGATTCTAGAGAGTGAAAATGAAATAAAAGTATACATTCATTTGTACGTATATGAAAATTTGTAAACTAAAATGTTGAATCATAGAGTGAAAAAGACAAAAAGAGATAATCATGTGCACATATACGTATATAACATGTATATACGTATATGTCTTCATGAGAGTTGAAATCAAGAAATAACTAGAAAATATATGACTTCAATTTTTTTATGTATGCCGGAGAGGAACTTGGGCTCATGCAAGACCCTAAACTAAGTTTTCAAGGCCTCATTCAGGAGGGTTCTTGCTTTCAAAAATCTATTGAAAAGTATGATTCCAAATATTTTCATATATGAATATAAAACCATAATTATTTCATTGGTTACAAGAGAATATATTTATCCCGCCATTGGGTATGGAAGAGAATCAAGCAACATAATAAAACACTCATTGGGGTTCTTAATCAGATGATTAAAATTGAAACTAAATGTGAAAATGACATAAATATGCATTTTAACATGTACATATCCGTGAAGGGCTTTCTCGAATTAGACAAATCCCAACCTCAAAAATCAACATAAAAATGAAGAAATCTCAACCCAAACATTCATTTTTGCCATGCATTTGCTCATTAATTAGGAAAATTAATCTATCAAGCATGAGCATCATCTCAAACATAAATGGTGATTAAAGCAATAAGACAATCACATTTTTGGAAATAAATAAAGAAATAAAATTTATTCGCTTTGCTCATACTCTCGGTGCACTCAAGCTCTTGACTCCAGATAGAATAACTTTAGAGCTTTTCTACAAGGCCATGGGGAGGTGCCAATAGGAAATGAAAACAAGAGAATGACTATGCACCTCGAATATAGATGGTATTAGGAATGAAGCTCCAAGATAATGATCCTAAGGTTGCCCTAGATGAAGCTCCAAGATGATGAAGGTATCCCCCAAGAGATCTCCTCGTTCTCTTTTGAAGAGTTTGAGGTTGGAGAAGCTTGCTTCTATGGTTGGAGAAGAAAATAAACAGAAGAAGAGAGAAATGGAAAGAGATAGCTAAAGAAAACTCTAGACTTAAGTGCGAAAATAGTAAAGGTTCCACAAGGGTTAGCTCCATACCCGAGAGAGAAGATTGTGGGGGTATTTATAGAGAGTTTTGAAGCCAAAACTCAAAATTTGAATTTTTTTAAATTTACCAACATTTTTATACGAATTTCAAGCATTTTAGAATGATTTTTAAATTTCTTTTTCTTAAATAGGTTTTGACCAAGTGAGTTGTCCATTAGCCCTGCAAATACCCCTTTGGGGTGTGGGCAGGGCTAATGCCCACCCAACATGGCCAAAATCTCCCAAGAGAGAAATGTCTCGGCGCGCTGTGCACATGTGGCCATGTGTTCGCAGCATTGTCACATGGCGCACGATTGTGCAAACGTGCGCTCACGTGGCGCGTGATTGCGCATGAAGTGCAAACACGTGCTGGTATGCGAAATGGCCCCCCTTATTGTCTCGTATGGACCAATAGGGGGGATTTCGCCTCCTTAGCCTCCAAGGGGTTCGATTATTTTAAGAATCATGTATTTAAAAGGGATTAAATTGTTTTTTTTTTTTAGAAATGGGGCGGACTCTGTTTTGAGTGATTCCTGACTCATTTTAGATTTGGATTGGGTTTGATTAGTCGCCAACGGATTCTAGTGAGTGGTCTAAGCTCAAAAACATATTTTTTTGTGCGAAAACATAAAACAAAGGGAGTCTGTGTATGTGCGTGTGGCGCTCGATAGCATCAAATTTTGTTGTTTTGATCTTAGTTTTGGATTTTGAGTTTGAAATTATTGATTTCGATCTAGACTTGAATTTTGGATCTGATTTGGATTTGAGAGTTGGATTTCTTATTTAACTTGCTTAGTAAAATTCCCCAAACTAACGCTTGGGTTGAGCTTGCTTTGAAAAGCCTTTGGCCAAACGGCCAAGTTGCGTTTGATCAAATATTTAGCTTACCAATTGAGTTGATTTGATTGGAATATGACCTTTTTCTTATGGATAAGGATGATTTTAATAATTCTTGTAAAGGAAAAATATATGTCGCAAAAGCAATTTAGAAAATGCCTCAAAATATTCATAATAAAAAAAATGCCCCAGTGTTAGCAATTGCCATGATTGGTAAGAGAGAGGATCTGATTCAAAACAGATTGCACCATGTACTAGGTAAAAGTAGATGGTCGATGTCTTAGATTGGGGCTGAGGCGAAGAAAATAATGGAAAATGCCCCAATAAAAAGAAGGTACAGACAAAATTATATAAAGAAAATTAATATATTTTTTGCTAACAGGAAAATGAGGATGAAAGGTAACATCATATGTATGAACTTAGGGAGAAAAGAATTTTTGATTTAACAAGCAATTGAGGCAAAGCTTGTAGGAAAGAAATTTGTTATAAGAATATGATTGATAGAGAGCGATTCTCATAGCGAGATATGAAGTTGATAGCATTTTAAAGATAATATAGGAAAATAGAGAAAATTATAAGTAATCTATCACTTTGTGAAGAATCTATTCGCATCCCCAAAAATTGTTTTGGTATTTGGAGTGCTACAGAAAAATGAGATTTTATTTTGAAAATGAGAGAGAAAGAGACTCGACCGTCGGTACGAGGATCAACAGTTTCTGGTGCCTTTATCGGGGGTAACCAATCCAAGGGCTATGTTTATTATTGATGTATTTCATTTTAGCTTAAACATCTTTTCACTCTATATGTGGTGTAGTGTTTGAGAAAATGTTGAAGATTTTAACGAATCTTTTGAGAGTGTAAAACATTTTGATTTTGAGAAATTCTTTATAAATATTTAGAAAACTTTGGAGATCACTTTTTTTTTAAATCACTTTAGTGTTCCCTTAAGACTTTAAGTAGATTTGAGATTTTGCTCTAATTCGGTTACCACATAGTTACTAGTCCATCTCCTCTTGGTTAAATTCTTTGAAATAATGTTTATGATCACAAGTGATATTAAGTGAGTGAGAATACATGAATGTATTGATCATATATGATTGAAAGAAAATAATTCATTCCTACTACAACATTCATTTAGAAACGTTCCTACCATAGCATTCATGTACAAGCATTCCTACCATAACATACAACTAAGATTTTTGTTTTCATAACTATCTTATATAAGAAGGAAAAGTTTTTGAAAAAGGATTGAGGTTGTAGACCATCAAGCATGAATCCAATATTGGATCATTACTTGAGTTTTGATATTGGTATAGTCGGTAAATAAAATTGATCTTGAAAGAAAAAGATGTTCAAAAGAATGGAAAAAAAGAAACTTAATCAAAAGAGAAATATGGGAAAAGAGAAAGACAAAGAGAATTTGAAGATCACTAAATGAGAGATTTAAAAACAGGAAGAGATACATATCCTTGTATGTATTTTATGTGTACATACATGCATGTATATATGAATATGTGTATATATGTGTACACGTATGCATGTGAAAACTTTGAAAAATGAAGTATTAACTTAAATAGAGAGGAAAGAGAAGTTTTTGAAAGAGAGGGAGAGCGAGAGATAGAGAGAGATGCAGATATACGTATACATATTATCACACATACACATATATGAAAGTTTATAAAAGATTGTATTGATTAGAAGAAAAAGAGAGATTTTAGAGGAAAAGAAACAGAGAAATATATATGTATATAAGAAATTTGTATATGAAGGCATTTGACTTGAAAAGAGAAATAAAAGATTTTAGAGAGAGAAAATAGGACAGTCATATATATATGCATTGATATTGATATGAAAATTTGTAAAAATAAAATATTGAAACATAGAGAGAGAATGATGAAGGGAATTATCATGTGCACATATATGTATATAACGTATATATACATCTATGTCTTCATGAAATTAACATCAAAGAAATGACTTAAAATAACCGACTTCAAGTTTGATGTAGGCCGGAGGGGAGCTTGGACTCATGCAAGAGTCTAAGTTAAGTCTCCAAAGCCACATTAAAAAGGATTCTTTCGAAAATATTTTGGAAACCATGATCTCAAATATTTTTATATACGAATATAAAACATAGTTATTTCATTTGTTACAAGGTAATATGTTTCTTCCACTATTTGGTATGGAAGAAAGTCAAACCACATGATAAGGCGCTCATTAGGGTTCCTAATCGGATGATTAAAAAGAAACTAATGCAAAATGACATAAAAATGCATATTAACATGTACACATTCGTGAGGGTTTTTCCCGGATTGGACAAGCCCCAACCTCAAAAAAAATTAACATAAGAATAAAGAGTCTCAAACCACACTCTTATTCTCACCATTTATTCACATACAAATGAAAAATCAAGCAACTATGCATAGATAATATCTTAAAACAAAAGCAACATTCAAGAAAACAGAAAGCATAATTCAATCATAAAATAAAATATTATCTCATCTTTTCATGCTCCCGGTTCACTCGAGCATAGCTCCTTGACTCTAAAATAGAAGTTTGAGAGCTATCTCATATGGCTATGGGGAGATGAAGAGGAGATGAAATAAGGTAACAACAACAAGACTATAATCAAGAAAAGAAATAGCATGATTTAATCATAAAATGAAATATTACTTCACATTTTCATTCTCCCGATGCACTCAAGAATAGCTTCTTGACTCTAAAATAGAGATTTGATGGCTTATATAGCTATGGGAGATGAAGATGAGAAGAAATAAGGTAACAACAACAACACTATATTCAAGAAAAGAAATAGCATGATTTAATTATAAAATGAAAGATTACTTCACCTTTTCGTGCTTCCGGTGCACTCAAGAATAGTTTCTTGACTCTAAAATAGAGATTTGAAGGTTATTTTTATGGCTATGGGGAGATGAAGAATGGAAGAAACAAGGGAACCAAAACAAAGCTATATTCAAGAAAAGATAACATGATTTAATTATAAAATGAAATATCATCTCGTCTTCTCATGCTTCCGGTGCACTTGAGCATAACTTTTTGACTCTATGATAGAGATTTGAGAGTTATCTCTTATGGCCATGGAGAGATGAAGAAGAGAGAAAGCAAAAAAAAAAGGAACGAGATGTTGATTACATACCTCTAATGAGAATGACTTTAGGAAACATGAACACTTAGCTTGGAATGATCCTAGATCCCCTTAAGTGAAGCTCCAAGATGATGGAGATGATGCCTCCAAGAGAGTTGTAGCTTGAGAAGAAAAGAGAAAAAGAAACAAAAGAAAAGAGGAAGATGAAGATGGAGGAAGAGAGCTAAGGGAAAATCTCTATGTCTTCAAGTGAGAATGCACTAGAGTTTTTCCAATTGCTAACTCATACCCAAGAGAGAAGATTGGAGGGTATTTATAGAGAGTTTTGGAGCAAAAACTCAAAATTTGAATTTTTTTTTACTTTCACAATATTTTCATGTGTATTTCAAATAATTTTGAATTATTTTCAAATTTTTTTTCCTAAAAAATAGCTTTTGACTAAGTGGGATTGGCCATTAAACCTGCAAAGATCCCTTTGGAGTGTGGGCAGCTAATGGCCACCTAAAAAAATCAAAAACCAACCCCCAAAGGCCGGTTTTGCAAGAAAAGGGGGCCTGCTTGGGCCAGAGCTGGGAAAACTCGTGCGGCAGTGTGCACTGCGCACTGCAGCGATCGCTGCAATGATCACATAATGCGGTCGTTGTAGTGATCGCGTAGCGCGACGCTATGCGATTGCGCGCGCGTCGCGTGACTATACGTCATGGGAAGTGTGAGCTTTTTTTATTTTATTTATTTTATTTTTTTAACTTTTTATGAAATAAGGGTTTTTCGTATAAAAGCATAAAAATTTATTTTTTTTGTTTAATTTATTTAAAAAGTATATAAAACTGGTTTTTTTGTTGCAAAAAGGTAGTCAACATCGTTTTAAGCTTTAAAAACATATTTTGGTGCGAAGACGAAGCGTAAAACAAGGGAGAGGTGTATGCATGCGCGCGCGATGCTTATAGCACCAAACTTTGTTGTTTTGAAATCGATTTTGGATTTTGAGTTTGCGATTTGGATCTGAACTTAGGTTTTGGATCTAATTTGGATTTGAGAGTTGGATTTTAGATTTGAATCTTGCGTCTAAATTTAGGTTTTGTGCTTGGATAAAATAACATAGTCTTTTGAAAAAATTTGGGGTGATTACAGAATCTTAACTTTGAAATGACTAAATCTCAAGTAGAATAGAAGATACATAATAAATACATGTGGTTTGATTCATGAATTACATGTCCGACGATTGAAAACAAAATATACTGAAGTAAAGGAAATGTTGGCAATCAACTTGGAACAAATAATGACCTAATAAAATCTTGGAAGTGGTAAAATGGGAAGAAAGGCGCACTATGGGTGTTGAAACTAGAAAATTGTTTGGCTAAATATAAATGAGGATAAAAAGAATGCATGACCTGAGTTAAGAAAAGTTGGTAATTGAACCAATAGATGGGTATTGTGTTCAAGAATATGAGGTTGGACAAATGAATACATGAGGGATTGACAAAGTATGATTAAATGTAGATTTTAAAGCAATTCTAAAAAAAATTGTCAAATGATAGAACTTGAAGAATCAATGTCACTTAGGTACTAGGGTTAAAACATGGGTTTATGACATGGTCATGTTGAAAACTACATAGAGATGATCAAAGAAGACATTGATTTAAATGAAAAAGATAAAATATAAATTTATTAAATTGACCAAACATTGTGTGGAAGACACACAAGCATTCATCATATAATGATAAGCATTTAACACTTTCTAAAGTCACATACATTTATCATGCATACATTTAGAAAAAGAGTATAGGACCTTAATTTAGTTTGGTTGGATAAATTATGATTATTCCATATAAAATATGTTAATATACCTTAGCCAAGAGGCTTAGTACAAGCCTAACTATTAGGCAATTAAAAGTCGGGTTTCTCATTTCTCCTTGGTCACCCATCAATATACCATAAATTACTACTCATGGTATTACGGAGGGGGCTTCCCAGCCCAGGGTGTCGTCCATTTATATGGCTTAGTCATGTGTTAGTGCGTAAGACCAAGTCCGACAACATGATGATCAGAACAAATAGGTATGGGAAGTTTTTGAAATATGAGCAAACATGCAAAATTGGTTGTCTCTAAAGCAATGTTTCCTAAGATTGTGATTAAAATAAGTAGAATGACAAGCATTGTTTTTCGTACAAGTCTTAAATTGACGAGGGTTGTATTTGATCCTAGATCTTGGTGAGCAGGATTGATCCTCTTCAATTAGTATTTTATGCAAAAAAACAAACACAGTCACCAAGCAATGTAATGAAATACCGATGGGGTCAAGGCCAAAGATGGAGACATGTTTTATTATCACAATATGTGAGATTGAAGTGGAAATGCATCAATGATAATCATAGCCAAATGATGATGGGTCTCATCACAGTCGTCATCTGTTCATATTCCCAAAATTCTATTTTGGTTTTTGGGATGCTTCAGAAAAGTTGAGGTTTTATTTTGAAATGAAAGAGAAAGAGACTCACCCATTAGTACGAGGATTGACTGTTCCCGACACCTTTACTAAAGGTAACAAATTCAAGGGTTATGTTTATTCTTGATGCATTTTGTTTGGCTAAAACATCTTTTTATTCTAAATGTGTGTGATGTTTGAAAAAAAAAATGTTTAAGATTTGATGTTTCAAGTTTTTTATAAAGTCTTAAAGAATCATTTGAGAGTGTAAAACATTTTGTTTTGAAAAATTTTGAATTAAGAGATCTCTACAAATATCATTTGAAAACCTTTGAAGATCACTTTTTAAAACCAATTTAGTGTTCTCTTAAGATTTTAAGTAGGTTTAAGATTTTGTTCTAATTCGGCTACTACCTAACTAGAGCTTCATCTCATCTTGCTTAAGTTATTTTAGAGTGGTGCTTGTGATCATTCGTGATGTTAAGTGAATGTGGATGTATGAATGCATTGACCATACGTGATTATAAGCAAATCATTCATTTTTATAATAACATTCATCTAAAAGCATTCCTACCATCACATACATCTAAGTTTCTCATTTTTAATTACAAAATTGTCATAAGTATTTTTAAAAAAAAGAAAAGTTTTTGAAACTAGAATTGGGTAGCACACCATCAAACATGATTCCAATATTGGGCCATTACTTGAGTTTTGGTCTTGGTGAAGTCAGCAAATGAAAAGTTAAAACCTTATAGCTTTGGACAAATATTCAAAAGAATGGAAAAGATGAAAGATTTTAATATGAGAGGAACAGAGAGAAAGAGAGAGAGAGAAAGAGATTTTGAAAATCACAAAATAAAAAAATTTTAAAAAAGAGAGATACATACATGTATACGTACTTATATATTAACTCGAATGAAAAGGGAGAAGAAGATTTCAGAAAAAAAAGATAGAGAATATATATATATTTGTAAAAAAAAGACATTTAACTTGAAGAGAAGAAACAAAAGATTCTAGAGAGTGAAATGGAACACAAGTATATATTCATTTGTATGTATATGAAAATTTGTAAAAAAATATGTTGAATCATAAAGAGGTAAGGTCAAAGAGAGATAGTCATGTGTACACATACGTATATAACATGTATACACGAATATATCTTTATGAGAGGTGAAATAAAAAAATAACTTGAAAATATCTGACTTCGATTTTTCTATATAAGCTGGAGAGGAGCTAGAGCTCATACAAGAGTCTAAGCTAAGTCTCCAAAGCTTCATTAAGGGGGTTCTTGCTTTCAAATCTTTTGAAAAAACCGATTCCAAATATTTTCATATATGAACATAAAACTATAATTATTTCTTTGGTTACAAAAGAATATATTTCTCTCACCATTGGGTATGGAAGAGAATTAAATAACGTAATAAAGCACTCATTGATATTCCTAATCAAATGATTAAGATTGAAACAAAATATGAGAATGACATGAAGATACATTTTAACATATACATATTCGTGAAGGGTTTTTCTGGGTTAGACAAATCCCAAACTCAAAAATCAACATAAGAATAAAGAAATTTCAACCTAAACACTCATTCTCGCCATGCATTTGCTCATTAATTAAGGAAAATAATCCATCATGCATGATCATCATCTCAAACATAAACGATAAGTAAAGCAATATAACAAGCATATTTTTTAAAATAAATGAAGAAATGGAATTTATTTTGCCTTGCTCATGTTCTCAGTGTACTCAAGAGTAGCTCAAAACTCCGGATATAAAATTTTTAGAACTATCTTGCATGGCCATGGGGAGGTGGCAAGCGAAAATGTAAACAAGAGAATGACTACATACCTCGAATATAGATGATATTACGCATGAAGCTCCAAGATGGTAATCCTAAGGTTGCCTCAAATGAAGTTCTAAGATTATGAAGGTATCCTCCCAAGAGATTTCCTCGTGCTCACTGGAAGAGTTTAAACTTGGAGAAGTTTGCTCCCAAGGTTGGAGAAGAAGAAGAAGAAGAAGAGAAGAATAGAGAAATGGACAAAGAAAGCTAAGAAAAACTCTAAATTTTCAAGTAAGAAAGCACTAGAGGTTTTCCAATGGTTAACTTCATACCTAAGAGAGAAGATTGTAGGGTATTTGAAAAGAGTTTTGGAGCCTGAACTCAAAATTTGTTTTTTTTTTTAATTTAACAACATTTTTATGTGAATTTCAAGTATTTTTTAATGATTTTTAATTTTTTAAAAAAAAATAGGTTTGACCAAGTAGAATTAGTCATTAGCCCTGCAAATACCCCTTTGATGTGTGCGCAGGGCTAATGCCCACCCAACAAAGCCAAAATTGCCCCCCAATGGATGGTTTTAGCCAAAAAAAATGGACTGCACCGCATGCATGCCCTATCTCGGTGTACTGTCACATGCATGGCCTCCAAGGGATCTGATTATTTTAAAGATCATATAGTTAAAAGGGATTAAATTGTTTTTTCGTTAGAAATGGGGCCGACTTCATTTTGAGTGATTTTGGGCTCATTTTAGATCCGGATTGTGTTCGATTGGTTGCCAACGGATTCTAGTGAGTGGTTTAAGCTTAAAAACACATTTTTTATTGTGAAACATAAAACAAAGGAGGGTCCATGCATGCGTGTGTGGTGCTTGATAGCATCAAATTTTGTTGTTTTGATCTCAGCGTAGATTTTGAGTTTGAAATTCTTCATTTGGATCTAGACTTGGATTTTTTATCTAATTTGGATTTGAGAGTTGGATTTTGTATTTCAATATCACATTCCAATTTAAATCTTGCGTTCGGACTCGGACATGAGCCTAGAAATTTGTTTTGGATCAAATAGTTGTGAATTGGACTAAGGTATGGATATGAAATTTTATTTTGGATCTAGGGTTGGACTTAGGGTCCAAAAATTAAATCCAACTGAAATAATTGAGGATTTCGTTTGGGTGAAAATAAAATACAGTCTTTTTGGTAAAATTTAGGGTGATAACAGTTACATATATATATGTACATGAATATCTTTCTTTATCCTTCTTTTTCTTTGATTTAACATATTCTTTTATAGATTTTCATATACATATACATGTAAATAAATATACATGTGTATTTTACTTTCTCTTTCTAGAATCTCTCTCTCTCTCTCTCTTCAAGCTTTTTACAAACTTTCATATATATATATATATATATATATATATATATATATATATATATATATATATATATATATATATATATATATGTAGAGATATATATATATATATACACATACATATACATACATAAACACACACACTCTATCTATCTCTCTCTAAAATCTTCTTCTCTCTCTTTCTTTTAGATTTAAGATCTTCTTTTTATAAATTTTCATACACGTATATATATAATTATATATATATATATACATATACACATACATCCTTCTCTCTCTCTTTTTAAAATTTTTCATTCTTTCTGTTCAAAATTTCTTTCTTTTTCTCTTTCTTCCAATTTCTCTTAGCTTGAAATCTTTTCTTTTGTTTCTTTCATTCCTTCAAATATCTCTTTTCTTAAGATCTAAGAATTTAATTTTCATTTATCGAATTCATAAGACCAAAACTCAAGTAATGACCCAATTTTAGAACCATGGTTGATGGTCTACAACCTCATTTTGTTTTCAACTTTTTTCTCTCTTCATAAGAATATTTAAGACAAATATGTAAATAAATGTATATGTATACGATGGTAGGGATGTCTTTAGAATGATATGATAAGAATGAATAATTTACTTTCAATCATATAGAATCGATGCATTTATACATTCACATTCACTTGTGAAAAATCACGAATAATCACAACCACTTCTCTAAGAGAACTTAAGCAAGATGAGATGGAGCTAACTAGGTAGTAATCGAGTTAGAGCAAAACCTTAAACCTACTTAAGTTCTTAAGATAAAACTAAATCAATTTCAAAAAAAAATCTTCAAAATACTCATATTATCTTCCAAATAATATTTGTAAAGATTTCTTGATTCAAAAATGTCACAAATCAAAATGGTTTATTCACTCAAATGACAATGCAAAATTTTCTCATCCAAAAGTATTTGAAACATCAAATCATCAACATTCTTTCCAAGCCCCACACTGCATTTATAATAAATAAGATGTTTAAGTAAAAATGAAATGCATCAAGAATAAACATAGCCCTTAGATTAGTTACCGCCGGTAAAGGCGTCAGGAATAACCAATCCTCGCACCAATAGGCAAGTCCTTTTCTCTTTCATTTTAATATTAAAACTATTTTTTTCTAAAGTACTCTAAAAACCAAAATAAATTTTGGGATGCAAACATGTTTATGGCCTTTTTTTTTTGCCATAACGAAGGTATGAGTTGTAAACTTCCCTTCTTCTGTTCTAGTGTGTAAGCATCTCTTTCCTCGGTCGATTTGTCTACTCATTCAGCCTATTCTTCAGGAAGGGTTGAAAAGTGATTTTGTTTCTTTTTGGTTCCTTGCCTCTTGTTCATTTGTGGTAGTTTTGATTTGGCATCTTCAGCTTGATTCATTTTTTTTATTATTCTTATGGTTAAACCCTCATTCTTGTGGTGCCTCTTCTGGCGATGCTATAGCTTGTGTCGGCCATTAATGGTGGCTCCAGCAGCCCTATCTTCATCTTACTGTAAATTTTTTATTGTCTCTTTTATGTCTTAAGGAAATTGATTATTGAGAAGCTTAGGACTCAATGTGGAGCTGCCACAATGCCAACATTCTACAATATTTTCAGAGAAAAGAACCCCTATGGTAGTGACTAGCATATACTATTAAAAAATCAGCACCTAAGATCCAACAAATGGAGTGGAAGGATAGAAGTCTGTAAAGCTAAGGCACAATTTGTAGGTTGTGCCCGTCTCCTCTCCTCCTTGCTGCTGCAACTTCTCTGGTCATCAAGTAGTGAGCATCCAGGTGCTGAAGTGCCTCCATTAGCTAGATGCATGCGGAGCTCATGTTCAGTTTTCTCCATCTATACTTGGAGCCAAGACTCAAGTGGAGCCTTGTACGTGTATCGGCTCAAAATGGAGGTTGTGGTCTATGAGGACTAGGTGAAAATGGAGATAATCTATGGTGTGGCAAAGAGATATAGAAAACAGATATTTTGGCAAAATCAAAAGTACAGTCAACGTATGTTCTACCGTATATGTATAGGAATTCAAGAATGTGATGCACATTATACATAAATCTTTGTATTTCATGAAAACGTACAATTATGCATTTTCCGTTTGCGCCATCCATTGTTGGAACCGCACATACAGATGCTACGTTTTGGAAAAATAATATACACATACCTTGATTACTTCCCTAAGATCGATTGTGTATGAGAGGGTTTGACGGGAAATGGTACTACAAATGGAGATGACGACAGTTAACCACAGTTCAGATGCTGCCACTCTTGATTGAAAATGACGAGCTTAACTTGAAGAAAGCCTTGCTGGCTCACTCAAAACGAGAGACTATGTACAACATGTTAGATAATCCATGTTGGTAGTTTTGTCAAAACCTTTGCTTGTGTCTCATGCTTTCACGATGATGACATTAATCAAGCCTTTATATTTTTGAAGGCTAAACAGAAAGATGGTTTTTTTCTGAGCATTGCATTTTGAAGGTGAAGTTTTATCAAGTTCTAGTGCCTATAATAATGTCTTATTTGTTTGAGTGTGATGCTGATGAAACATTGTTGTCTAGACTGAAGTAGCATATTCCTGTTTTTCTGAAGAGTCCTTGGTGATTGAACTCTTCTCGTTCTATAGAATGGTTTGTAAAGAGCCATTTAATTGGCAAGTCGTTCAGCTACCTTGTTTGAAGTCCCTGTTTGAAGTAAAGTAGTTTGTTCACTTCTTTCCAGCATGTTGTATTTATGTACGTGGAAGTAGGTGAAATGCTTTGAGGGATATGCACCCATGTGCAAGAACATCTCTGCAACTCCAGTTCCAGTTCAGGGATCAAGTTATTTGAGATCTCATTCACTGTTCGATTCCATCTGCAGACATGAGATCTGCAGAATGATGACAATCGTTTAAACATATGAATTGCAGTAGTTGAAATTAGATATCAATGGTCTTCCTGTTAACCACAAAAGTAACTTTTCTGTATCAAATTGATGCTTCATTTAAAATGGGACAGCTCAAGCTCGACTCATCAGTTCTACAAATAAATTTCGCAACTTTGAAGTATATTTTGTGATAATCCAGCTCAGGCTGCTAGCTACTGATCGGGCCTTCAGCTTTCTTGTTCAGTAGTAATCATCTCACTCATTCAGAATATGCACAACGATCTAAAGACAACGCCTTTTTCATTACACAAAATCATTTGCTGAAAAGGCAGAAACCAGCCGTTTGAGGCCAAAGTTGTAAGGGAAAAAACAAAGCAATGATATGAATGCAATTATTTGCAGGCATAATAGAGTTCATATATTCATTTTTTTCTTTTTGTTATTATTCCCAAGTTAGGAAACCACGAAAGAACATGTTTCCCGTTTTCTTAATTTCACAAATTTCACTAATGATTTTGCTCCTTCTAATCATAGTCACAAATAACGTATCTGAGTTCTAAACAGTGAGGTTTTTTTCTAGGGTATAGTACGACGAGTTTGGAAAAAAAAGGAAAAAATAGGGGAAAAATATGGTAAATTTTTAAAAAAATTAAAAAAATAAAAGTGAAGAAAAAATAAAATAAGTGAGAAACTAATAACACAAACATCGAAAGATAAGTAAATTTACAACAAATAAAAATAAAAAAAAACTTTTTGGTATTAAAAAAACTGAAAAAAAAAAGAAAAAAAGTGAAAAAGTGAAGGAACGTGAAAAAAAGCGTTAAAAACAGGTTAAAAACATGCTTTTTTGTTTTTAACATTTTTTTCAAAAAAACATTTTTTTTTAGTTTTAAATGGTCATTTAATTTATCGGGTTTTTTCAAGTTTTTTTCGAAAAAAACGTGTTTTCTGTGACTAAGTTCTACCTGATTGCTTAATTTGGTTGTGGTATGGCCTTGTGTCGAAATGAATGGCATTTGGCATCTAGTGCCGCCACAAAGGGATTATGAGACAACTCACTGCTTCTCATGAGTATATTTATATAGACCCCATTTTCAAACTTTCTGTTATCAGATTTTATTTTTTCTAATAATTTTCATTTATTTTCTATACTCTACCTCATGAATGTGTAACTCAGATTCCTTTGCCTTCTAAAAATCATTTTACAAGCTTGCAGAGGAGTTTTTCTCTCATTTTATATCTTTTAGATACAAAAATTATGTATGTAAAAACTTTATTTGTATAAACTCTTTAAAAAAATATGGGATACAATAAAATCAGTTCCAAAATCAATCTGATTCTAATTTAGGCTACAATCTGTTTAGAATATAATAAGCAAGTCAATATGAAGCTGAAACTTGTGTCACCTCTGATAACGAACTAGATAACGTTCGTAGTTTATTTCACCTAAAGGCTCTTGGGGCGTATAATTTTATGTACGACTTTGTAAACTTTTTTTCTTGCTCTTCAAGATAAAGTGGGTCAGGGTCACCATAGAGCATTCTACGGGACAAATGATGTTGACAAATTGGGTGCCTGGAGATGAAATTTGCACCATTTTCTATGGTGGTGGAGCTGTAGGAAAGACCCCCTCAAGTGGCCACAAAATATGGTTCCAGAGCATAAAGGGATGACCAACATTATATGTATGAAATTACAAACTGTGACTTGAATTAATGGCCTTATTATTGTGAAAATCAAACGTTTGTTTGGTGGAATAAACGGACGGAATTTTTCACCTGGGGTCCACTATTTTTCATAGTTCAGGAAAACAGGCGTCGTGTTTTTTCAACTTCTTGATGCGATGCTCTGCCTTTAGTGGTGTGAAGTTTTTATTTTTAATTGAATAATAATTGGCATGCACATCATATTGTACAACCTTCTTATTAGTGCTACTGGGTAGGTCTATCCTAGATGGGGCCTCCATGCAGGAGGAGTTTTACTAGTACTCATCAATCTTGCAGAATGAAGCTCCCAACTGAACATCGACATGTGAATTCCCCCATCTAATCTTGAGTACTAAATATAAGTATATAAACCATAATGCATCCTTCTCTCTCTCTCTCTCTCTTACTCTTTATGCATTTGTCATGTGTTTCTTGCGCACAATACTTGAAGAATTATATATGGCTTTGGCTTGTTATATTGTTGTTGCATATTTTGTTTATTCGTATGACAAGTCAATTGTTTAAACTTATATCATGTAACTACATTGCTTGATCTTCTTGTGCTCATATTTGTTAAAAATAGATAAGTAGCCATCACGACAAACTATAGTGGAATACAGATCAAGTACAGTTTTAATGTGACATGATATTAGAGCAAACTAGGATTCCTCGAATGAGGACATTAGCACGCTAAAAGAAACAACTATGAAAGAGGCTGAATGAAAATTGATTGAAGCACATGGACCACTATTCATATTAGAGAAAATTTGAAACAATCTTAAAAGAGCAAAATCCAACTTGCAAGTGATGAAAGGGATGCTCAATGCTGCAGGGTTTGGGTGGGACCCAAATAAAAAAATGATACAAAAAGATGATAATGTGTAGAAAGAGTACATAAAAAAAGTACTTAAATAGAAAGAAATAAAAATTGTCAGCAATATGAACGTACTATGAGCATGCAATGGAAACTTGGGAACTTCCACTGCATGGGGTGATAGTAGGAGTGCAGTAGATAGTAGGCCACTAGATAATGTACAGATAATTGTGGATGAATAATATGAGATTGATTCTCACTTACCTATTTCACCAACGGATAGTCATGCTCCTACTCAGGGAGAAACTTCTAACAGTACAAGGGGAAACAAAAGAGTGAGAGCCTCAACAAAACTTTTGAAACCATTGGTGATTACATACAACAACTTGTGGAAACCCAACATGCAATGTTTTGCATAGGAGTGGAGCAATTTTAAAAGATATGTATGCAAGAGGGGGAATAGGTAATTATTTATTTTTCAGACCAGTCAATTTACTTTCCAATTTTGATAAAGCAAATGCTTTCCTTGTGATGCCATGTCAGGTTAGCTAGTTGTGCATGCAGATCGGCTAACGACAAGTAATATTTGTAACTATGTATTTTTATGGAGGTTAGTAATTGTGCATTACTTTTGACGTGTAAATGTTTGTAATTTATTGGCTCAGTTAGGCTTTAATGAGCTCGTTTGAGCATGTACGAGCTTATATAAACAAGAAATGATTGCTCCCAACCATAAATGGGATCTCTAGGGTTCTTTTGGGTTTAGGTGTAAAATGGTAAAAGTGCCTAGAGCTAACTTAAGGGACTATGGTTTTCCTAGGTCTGAGATAATGTTTAGCCATAATGGGGTAAATTGGCAAGGTATGAGACTATTATAGGGTCATAGATCAAACTAGTTGGAGAAGAGTTTGAAAGTATTAAAATAAGTAAGGCATTGTTAAAACGATTATTTTTCAATGGGAAAATTTTTTGAGTATTCACATATAGCTCAATCAAGAGGAAACCTCTTCATGAACTTTTAGTTTCAACATCATAAGATGTAGTTGATCTCAAGAAAAGTTTATGCTACAAAAGTACATCAAAATGAATAACTTCCCAGGTGAACAACCTTCTGCACCATTAACCTAGCCATCGACTTCTCTAGATTTGAATGCCCTGGCTGATTTTGATCTAGTGAAAGCATATTAGAACTCATTAAAGCCTGATTCGCATCATTATGCTCGATAAAAGGAATGAGAGAAGCTCCAATAGAAAAATATTGGAAGGGATAAATATTTCGAAGATGAATCTGTTCCCATGCAATAGTCAAGAATTCTTGACGGTATCGAGCTGGACCAACTTCTTCTTCCTGAATACCCCGAGTCAACGCCAAAGAATTTCCCGCCGCCACCATATAGTATTCATCTCTACTCGGGGATAAATAAACCATCTGTTCTTCTTTTGATCTCTCAGATATTTCATAAAATGGGGTCTCTATAGACCCCCAATCACCAACCCTTGCATGAATAGCTAAGGACCCAATAAGTCCAACATTGATTCCCTCGGACGTATCAATTGGGCAAATACGCCCATAGTGACTAGGATGGATATCTCGTATACGAAAACTAGCAGTTCGTCCTGTCAATCCCCCAGGACCCAAATAACTCGATTTTCGCCCATGAACTATTTGTGTCAATGGATTAGTTCTCTCCCTTCCATGAAAATTGGTAGCTAGGCAGGAACAAAGGTAACATGAATGGTCACTAGTAACCTTTACTAAAAGGCTTTGAACTTGTATATCACATGGATATTGAGAAATTGGTTACTTATGAAATGCACAACATAAGTTGAAGGATCTTGCCCAAATGATAAATTTGAGTCCCTTCAGGGATATGCATCCGTTTTGGGATAGAATTGTTTAAAATGAGGGCAAGAATACTCGTTTGAACACTAAAGAATATGATCCCAGCTCAATGTAGATTGTAGACTCACTCACTTGAATCAGGCACTCAAATAAGACCTGTAGAAATTAAGGAAATGAGGTACGACTTCTTAAAAATGGTTGCTCTATCATCAGAATTTAGATATGAAAACTAAAAATAGAGCTGGAAATACTCTGCTAACACGAAGGGGATCCTATTATGAGTTTAGTCAAGTCTACAAGCATTCTGATAGTCAGAAAGGATGAAAAACAAAGGAAATGAGCCCTTACTTGATCATTTCTAGCCAAACTTAAGCTGGTAAACTTGTTTTAAAAGTTTCTGGTGATTTATAAAAATGGAAATAACCCTGATTGATCTTGGGTAAAATAATTCTTAGGATTTCTATAGGTGTTCTACAAAATTGTACAAAAATGAGGCAACATGAGTGATATGAGTACTCATATCTAATACCTACGTAATATGATTTGCTATATGTGATTCTCGGTCCCTACGTCTGCAATCTTTTCGGAGAAAACATTTTAAAATCTTATTTAAGAGGGATAAAATGGTGATATATAAAAATTTTAATGATTTCCTTTTGAGCTGACCAAAATATCCCACCAGAAGATTCCCCGTAAATAGGAGTAAGGCAGGATACTGAAGAGGAAGACCAGCTTTCTACCACTATAACAAACACAAAATTTGATTAGCAGGTCTATCTTTAACTTTAAAACATGACAACCAAAAAATTGATGAGGGTTTACAATAAGGCCAGCTTTTGATTTCAACTAATCAAGAATAATTTGTATATGCCTTATAGATGGAAGATGAGCTTCATGCGTAAGGATAATATCATCAAAAAACAAAAAAAATTATCCAGCAGATTTAGGGAAAGTCATAAACACACAGGATTGTTGTTAATCTTCTTGATAACATCTCAACAACAATGATAAAAAGATAGGGTGACCAGGAGTCACCTTGTTGAAGACCGTTGCCATTACGAAAAGAGGTCCCCTCCCTACCATTGATAAGCAATGTTAAGCTTGCAATGGATATACATTTCAGCATGCGTTGCAGAAGCCCAATTTTAACAGGGATAAACAAATAAAGTCCCGCTTTACACAATCACATGCCTAAGACAAATCTAATTTCAAAAGAATATAACTTCCACAACCTTTTGTCGAGGCGGTTCTCATCTCATGGACTATACGATTTTCTCATGAATGGCGTTATCATCACCAATTATTATAGCAAGAATACCTCTCATACGATTAACTATAACTTTAGTGATTATATAAAAGCACGAAGAAGACAAACCGGATAAAAAACTTTGTTGTTAATGCCGCCAAGAAACGGCCTTCATCACGTCAATGCCGACTAGATGCCAGAACTACTTGACTCAACTCCAATTCGTAATGACCCGCGAAGACCCGGGGTCACACGGCCTTTAAGTATTGCCCTAAATTCAAATCTCTATTCTCGTTGTCGTTGCAGCACTCAGTGTCCCTCCACTCTCAGTTTGTGAAATCGGTGACTCTCTCCTACCGGGACCCATGGCGTCCTCGCCGGATATTCACTCCAGCGGCAAGAATTCGGTCAAGAATCTTGTCTCCAACTACGCCAGGAGCGCCGTCGCTAGGATCTACGGGTTCCTCCCGTCCTCCGATTCGAGGCTGTTCGCCGTGATCCAGCAACTGCACGGCCTGAGGCGATCGCGCCGGACCAAGAAGCCTGGACTTCCTCTCCCGTTGCCGTCAAGATCGCTCGAAACGCTCACGTGAACTTCTTTCTCCAGCTTTTCTTTCATTTCTTGGCTTTGAATTTGAATTCTTTGTTTCTTGATTCTTTCTTGATTGCATGTCGTTTGGATCGTGGGGTTCTAGGCTTTGGAGCTTGGTCTGTTAGTCCATTTCATTCTATTCAGGTCGAAGTTGCGGTTTCTTCTCCAATTTCTTTATGATTCTTGATCACTCCTGGGAAACCATGAAGCTACTCTCTAGATTATTTGAACTGCTCCTGGGAAACTATGAAGCTACTCTCTAGATTATTTGAACTGCTAACTGTTGCATACTGAAATGTTTTCCTAGTTTTGTTCGATGTTCAATTTAGATACGAAGTGCGATATCGGAGAATAAGGATGAGTACAACATATATATCTTTTGGTGGAATTTTGGATTTGCTACCGTAATGATGATTTGAAATAGGATTTCCTGACTATCTTGAAGGTTTCTTGTTCTCAAACGATGGTTTCTGCAGGATTTTCGCACAAACAAGCAAAGCCTTGGAACTTTTGGAGGAAATCCAGGAGCATATTCTTTCATACTTGCATTGCATTCAAAAGAGTTTATGTTTTTGGCAATCATTTGCTGAGGTGCTTTTCTTTAACACTTTATTTCTTGCTTCTTGTTTCCCTGTTTCTTCGCCGACTCCTGTCCCTTTTTTTGTGGCATAGTTTGGGTTAGTTTGTTCGTAGGCCTTTATGTTGATGATTATAATTTCTCTTTTCTTTCAGAGGACGGATGCTCGCAAAGCATACTTCATGGTCTTCGAGAGGGGCCCTTGGGCTTTCGCTGAAGAAACAATTCATCTGATACGTGGGTTTTTGACAGAGGGATCTACTATAAAACGTCTTTCTCTATCAGCGTCTGCTAGTTTTTGTGAAAGAATTTCTGTTCTAACGCATCTGCAGCATTGCTTGGCCGGTTTTCTGGCACAGGTTTGTCTTATCTGAGAAAGTGTTCACATTATAACATATCCTAACATTCTTTGCAATTTACATATGTTTTCCGGTTGTTTCACTCTGCATTCACTAGTGGCTGATCCGAGCAATCTTGCATTTTCTTTAGCATAATTTGTTTCTGGTTCAACAATTTCTTTATTACATATGCATTAGTTGTGTGAACAATGAACATGTGATTCATTATGTTAAGTCTTTTTTTTTTTTTGTAGTTTTACATGGAAATTGACTTGCTTGGGGAAGCAATGACGAAGGATTTGGAGAGGTCGTTGCCATTATTGCTAGTTTCCATCAATAATCTTTTTGCAGATTTGCAGCAGTTTATTGTTTCCCTACCTGGCGATGAAAAGGTCTTGGTAAAAGTTTTATGGTTTCTGATATGAATTGACTGAAATATTCTAAATTATGGAGGTCATTTGGGAAAAGAAAATGAATAATTTTTATCACATTGTGATGGGTGAGTTTTTGTATGGATGCATAGTTTATCACATTATGATGGGTGATTTTTTTTTTATGGATGCATAATTTTGTTTTTCTCTGGTGCAGACATATTCTCTAACAAACACGGAGAGGGTTGATGGCAGTGCACTTGCTCTGAAGTTTATTAGACTGCCTGATGTTTTACAGGAGAAATCCCAATGGACAGACATTGAATTACAAGTTGCTACTAATATGACACGTTTAAATCTTCAACGGCTTGTTGCCTACTTGTCCCAATTTGTAAGTCATCAGTTCCCGCTCTAAGAAAATCCACTGAGAAGTTCTCTTTTGTTGAAAAGAAAAAAATATAGATGGCCTCCCTTTAGATGGCTATTTTGTTTCCATCTGTATAGAGCCATCAAATAGTGCCCACACTCATTAGTATGATGATGATATTATGCTGTTTTCTATTTTTGCTTCTGTTGTTTGGAGACGAGTTTCTCATATGAATGCTCAGGTGCTAAAGTGTAATGTTATGCATTATGATTTATAGGCATTCTCTATGTGTAGAGCATTCATGTGTAATACTTGTTTTGAAGCATGTTAACAATGATCTTGTTTTTATTTATGATAATTTTCGTGATGGTGTGAGTATTTGAATAGCATGTTATATGAAGTCAATGAAGCAGAGCAGTTCCAGAAATGGACATAACAAGTGACATGATATTTCTTACTAATCACGAATTAAAGTTACAACTATCTTTACAAGAAAAGATCTATATATTTTGATTAGTTCCAAATTTGTCCTCTTTGGTATCTGCCTACCTAAGACTGCTTAGTATTGATTCAGATATAGATTTTCAAGAGCTTCAAATGTTGTGCTCCTTAGCAGCACTTGCTATCTAACTGATGGACTATGTTCAATTTTACCTGCTTGCTATCTATTAAACTATTGCTCATCTCCCTTCATTGACTTCGTATGGATTGGTGGTCAGCATGGTTTGCATGGAATTTTTGGGATGCCATTATGTGATATTTGTAGAAAGAGGCTCAGTATTGAGCTGTATGAAATTAAAATACAGAGGAAGAGTTTACATTGCATCTGTTAGTCTTCCATTTTCAGATGCTTTATCCCTTTCACTGTATGTATGGTCTTCAAAAAGTTCACCTAATCAATGCTAATATTGTGTAAGGGCATGTGAAACTCAAGGTGAAACACTAATCTTTAAATTATACCATCTTGATCTGCCCTATATGGATATCAGTTGGAGGAAGATTATCTTTGGAGGTCATTCTGAAACACTCTTTTGTAGTGAGCCATTGGCTAAATTGCATCATATGCATGTTAATGAGCATACTTTGTATCTCAGCCCTTCTTGTTATCTTTTAGACAAATTTTAGGTCTTTTTATTGCTTATATTTTGACTCATGGCCTGAACTTTAGCTTTTAATTTTTTGTGAAGATTTCGAGACAACAGAAGCCAAGTAAAATGACCTTATATTGGTTTCGGTATACATGTGGAGCTGTTGGGTTGTCCTTATGTTCAGCATGGCTGTTAAGACATAGCAGTTTGACAGGAAGTTCTGATATTGATAATTGGATTCGTGAAGCAAAGGAGTCAACTCTTGCATTTTGGAAGGATCATGTGGAGATGCCAGTATGTTTTCTATGTTCCTTTTCTCTGTGTTATGGCCTTCTCATAAGTTTGCCAGTAGAGAATGAGTTTGAAGGTTCTTATATGGGTCTTATAGGACTTGCGTGAATATGGGAAGCTGCACTGATCTGTTGAAGCTTTTGATAATTTGTTAATTTTTTCTTGTAGAGAACTATTGCTTTAACCAATCTTGTAAAAGGCATATTGTATTGCGTATCGTATACTGGTCAGGCCGACCTGTATATCGTATTGTATTGTATTGTAATGTATCATAAGCGTATTGTAATTTTTTTAATTCATAAAAAATCAGGAAGAATCATGACAAATGTGTTCTGTATAAAAAATTCATCACACATGATGAACATTCATGATTCATCAATTTTTTTTTTCATTATTATTTCTGCATTTAATACTTCTGACCAGACAAACTTGCTATGAAAAATTGATGCCCTATTTTTAGACTTAAAAACTTTGGATTGAATGGTCAAGGAAATCAGGATTATGAGCTCATATTCATCTTGTGTTGTGACTTGTCCACTCCAGATGAGTATTATTCTATGACCAAGAGTTCATGCCTTTCCAGAAAATGCTTTGTATTAACATCCTTTGCCTTTTGAATATGAATTGTGTCTTTGTTAGAAAAATTGCTGTCGTGCAATTACTAGGTACAAGCTTAACATGGTTATTGATACCACTTTTCTCCCAGACAAGCTGGTGTTTGTTAATGCAGTATGGAAAAAAAAGACTTGATTATAGTACACTTGTTTGAACATTTTTTTGTTACTTTTTCCATGTGATTAACTAATTTCACATAACTAAATTCAGGTTGTCACTGTTGTGTTACTCACATTAAGTCTATTAATTGGCAGCTTCTGTCCATCAGAGATGAACTTTTTGAAACATTCAGGAGGCGGCACAAAGGTGTAATGGAGCTTGAGGAAGTGCAACTAACTGCAAATTCTCTTCATAGGTGGGGTGATCTTATATTTCATGTGTACTTTGGTCTTCTGGATACTGAACCTGCTCCATTTTTGCTAATTCATTGTCATGTTGTAATAGGAAAGATGCATCAATCTAGCGCATTTAAACCAGTCCGAACAGTATTGTTGTAAGCTGTAGCCTGTAGGAAATCCTCGTTCGGACTAGCTGTCAAATTTTTGTGTATGGTTTTTAAGCCTGGTTGATGTGTTATCTTTCTCAATTCTTGTGGTCTGCACATTGCTATTTTAAAAACATTCTTCTCCAGTCTCTTGGATGTTCCACTTTATTATCATTGAGGAGGTTAGCATGATCTTGTCATGAGCGTGTCACTATATGTGCAAGTCATGGGTTATGTGATACCAAAGCACCTAATAGAGCTAGTAGTCACTCGTTAAAAAAATTTCATGTTATTTTCTGCTTGATAATATTTTGTTCTATAGATAAATTCTCCTAAGTTGTATATATATTAGTTGATGATGATGTTCATTAGGATTAACACTTAGCTGCTTTGGTGTCTGATATTCCCTTTAGGTTTGAACAGAAAGAAGTCAAAGAACTATCTGAATAGAAGGCGGCCTCTTGTTTTTAATTTTTTCTTTCTAGAAAAATGTCGGAATTATTTACACCTTATCAGGATGTGCTTATAGACAACCCTTTTAATTTACGTGGTTTCATAAATAACATTTTGTTTGTTTCACTGTTTTGATGCTTTCAATTTTGTTTATTGAAATGAATATTTGTGACCAAATGAAAACAACTCATTTCATAAATATAAAGCTACTTTTTTTGTTTACTTTTTATTCAACTACATCTAGAGTGTCAGTAATTCTTTTGCCACTGTTACCACCAGTTTATCTCCATCACGTGCTTTCTCAAGAGCTGTAGAAATTGGATGTGATCAACGATTTTAGATGCAATATTTATAGTTGATCCAACTATGAATGTATTTCGTTTCTTTTCACTTATTCGCAAGCTTACCATAGCTGTTACCACCACCATTTCAGCCACTTCTCCTGCTGCTTCGTCACTAGTACTACCATCACTAGTATTTCTGCCATCACAACTTCATTCCTACTGCCTAGGTCACCATCATCAATGATACTACATTGTGACCACTTAATCACTTCATGGATTTCATCATCACCATTGCTACATCTATGACCCCACTGCTACAACTTGTATCATCACCAGCTCACCATACACTATCAATCTATCATCTTCCTTTTACTGTGAAATTAAGTTATTTAGATGTTTACTATTTTTATAAATCAAAACAAGAAAGTTTGAACATCCTCATAAATTCATGTTTCTATTTATTAAGGAAAAAGGAGAAATTTGAAACAAGCTTTACTGCTTTTGTTTTGTGGTCAAATTACACCAATGATTTAGTTAACATAAGAATTTTTTTTTCTATAGATTCCAATTTATTTTCTATTTCTTTTAACCACATTAAGTGGTCATGCTTCAAGTCTAAGCATATAGTACTTCAAGTTTCAGATTCTGTCAGCCTTGTTATATCTAGAAATAACTGATTATGTTGCTGTTTGCAACAATTTAGAAATGTTTTAATTCTTGTATGCATGTGTAATTTTGATTGGATGCCCATGTTTGTCCAACATGTGGTGCCTTGGCATTGCCAGGTTTTGGTACGCTAGCCCAATGGAAGATGTGTTGCTTTCAGGTCATGTTGTTTATAGGCATATACAGTAACAGACCTTAGAGTTTGTTCTCTAATTTGGTTAGCCTCCTGCTAACCTAGATGAGCATATGAAGCATATTCCTCACATGACCCATCTCATTAACTAGGTTCCTTTGACTTTGTGGCCTATTGTTGACAAAACCCACGTCCTACTTGAGCGTAAGCTGGAAATCGATACCACATGCTGGTGCAACAAACCCACCTTTAGGAATGCACTGGGATGCTTTGCCTATTTTTCATTCTAGATGAGTTAATGGAAGTGGATATTATATAGTAGTGCTACATGTTAACCATAGCAATATATGCAGTCAGGCATGGATGTCTATTTTTCCCACTAGTTTAGTTACTAAGGCCACATCTACTCATACAAAGATGTTCCAAACTGAATCACAAATTATGTGGCAAATTGGTGGAGCACATTGAAAGAAAAAATCGCCAAAGGGAAAATCGATGGATGCACAGAAAGGAGCTGTGCATGGGAGGGGAGATCGCCAGTTGCTGAAGAGAGCTATGCATGGGAGGGAGTAAGGCGAGAGTGCACAGAGCAGGCTGGGGGGTTGAGGGGTTCAATCACATGAAATGGATTCGATTGAACCCCCAAACCTGTTTTTTTTAATTTTTGATTTTTTCAAGACAGAAAAGAGGTTCAACTTGGACCTGGACGTGGTTTTACCGCATCCATGGGTGAGGTGCCCGTCCAAAATGGACTAATACGACTTGGTGCAGCTGACCACATTGTATGCATATTAACCGCATTCTGTGCTACCACTGACACTGTTCTTTCTGGGACTTAGCCTGCATGTGCTTTAAGTATAATTTATTGAAGTGTGTCCTAAACTCCACATTAAATCATTAAATTATCTAGATAAGCGTGTTTTGGTTTGAAAAAATTAGTGTAATTGCAGCAAACCCCATTCATTTGACTTTTGATTGAAGGTGAACTTGGAAGAGGAGGAGCATTTTCATTCATTGAATTTCACACCTATGACATTCATGGTGGAGCTTGTATTTGGTTGTTTGGTCATTGGTGATCTAAGTTTACGACCATGAGAAACTATGTTAATGAGATGGAGTGAATGCCCATTTAAGCTGCTTTTGATCTATCTAAGTTATTCCAACTTCCAAGTACCTGATAATGCAATTTCCAGCCCCTATAGGATAAATCTATTATGTATGAGCAGTAAGGTTTCATTGTGTTATATTTTCCTTCAATGGAGAGTTACTGGTGCGAAAAAGTGATATGATGCTTGGTTGTGCCATTTCACCTAGAATTACAGTCATGGCTGAGATCCAATGTGGATTTGTCATACATATAACGTGACTATTCTTCTTATCACTGTTACATTTCCATTGATGTTGAAAGTTTGAGAGTACACAAGCAATTCAACATTCTGCATTAAATAGGAAAAATCTGCTACTTTTCTTTAGCTTTGAACATTTGTAACAATGAATTCATATATCTTCTCAACATTTCCTTTTCACTTTTTCCTAGCTCATACAGTGCTTGGTTGCCTTGAATAATTGCTAACAGTGGCCTATCTGTTATTTGTGATTTTTTATTCTACCTATTGGCTATTGCTTATAGAGATTATCCAACAGAATGTCAACTACATTATGGTTCTACATATTTGATGCTGCCTCAGGAGTTACAAAAGTAATATTTTGCTACATGTTGGATTACGAAGTAGATAAATGATGGAACACAGAGAAAATAGGTGCTGATCTGGAGTCACTATTGATAAGGAAAACTGTGTTGCTGACTTAATATATGAATACACTTGGTTAAGTAGTTTTTAAGGTTCTTCTTACAAACTCAGGAACTTCTCTCAATTTGTGATGTTCCACTTCTGTTCTATGTTTTGACTGTGCATTGGAGCTATATGCTTGTATATTTCTCCATTGAAAATGTATTTAAAATTGTTTAAATATATGTTTGTAAATATTCAAGAGATGGTATTTCTTTAGAAGTATATGTATCTCTCAACAACTTTAGATTGACTAGAAACTTCTTCTATGTCTATTTTGAGGCATGATATACGTGCATATTACAAACAACCATACATGTAACTACAAACAAAAAATGCACTGCTCTCTCAATGACTTTGCTGGCTGTCTTGCAGGATGTTATTAGCTTTCAGTGAGCAAACAAAAGGTCAAATATTTCCACCAGATGCATCTGACCAAGAACTCCTAGAAATTGTAATGAGCAGGTATAAACGATTTCTGAAGATATCATGAACATTGTTTTACATATTTTTTTGGATATTGATGGGAAATTGTTTTTCTTGGAAAATTCTTGAGAATTCACAAAATTAAAAATATAAAAAAGAATAGAAAAAACTGTAGATCGTATGAGTCTCTACCATTTCTTTTACAAAAACATTGATTCATGTTCAAAACATTTATTTAGAACATTAACTGAAACATTAAAAATCTGAAATATATGAGAAGATAATATATCTAAACAAACATGAAGTACTTGCAAAAAATATGATATTCTTGCTTTGAATTTCTTTTCAAACTATCATGATTTTTTTTTTTCTTCATTTTCCTCATTTTTTCCATTTTTAGTGTGATTTTTTTAAAGAAAACAGTGATATTTATGACAAATGTTTTGGACTGGTATATGATATTTTGCTAGAAATATAGGCTAACTTGTTAATCAGTCAAGGTTTAATAACTAGGAATGTGGTTCAGGTATGAAAAGGAGCTCACACATCCAATTCAAAATCTTTTGGGTGGAGAACTTGCTCGTGCTATGTTGATTCAGGTGCACTTCTTTCTTTGTGTAGTTGGACTTGAAAGTAGTGTTTAAAAACTCACTGAGTCAACTTCTTGACTCTGTTGACTCGGCGTGACTTGGCCCTCTACCTGGTCAACCTGTTTGGGGGTCTCATTTTTTTTATGAAACTCAGCATGACTCGGTCGTGACTCAGCCTAACTCAGCCATGGCTCTGCCAAAACTTGGTTTGACACGGCCGAAACTCGTTTGACTTGGTGCAGTTGACTGATAAACTTTGTATTTTGTAATTAACAAGGTGGTTTGTTTACCAACTACTTAATTTCTTACTTGACGCAGATCTTCTAACTTGTTGAAATATGATTTAGAGTTATTGGTCATTTATTAAATTTGCATATTACAAATGAAAAGTTAAAGCTAATTAGGCTTAACTTCATGTATGGTGTATTTATTTCAATTTTTAGGACATTGGACTCTTTGTTTTTGGATTTTTAATTTTACTTTTACATAATATGAACATGTATTTTGAGTTTTTTAACCTCTAGATGGTTGTATTTGATCTGAGCATGATTTTTATTGAATTGTTTTGCATTGATATATTGATTCTTGCTACACAATTTTTTTTTGAACAATATGCAATTATAAGAGTAGGAGCGGCAGCTTGCTCGTCCAATTTCTTGTTATCAAATGAGAAAATATAACTTAGTCATTACTTGATGTTAGGTTGCCTTATTTGTGAGTTATACATGTATTCAAGTCATTTTACAAATTTTTTGTGTTTAATTACAAGTTACAAATTGTTTTTGTTTTAAAAAGAATGGTTAACAAAACTCGGCCTAAGTCACCAAGTTGACCAGCCGAGTCATGTGTGAAGAATGGATGAGTTGAGTCCCGAGTCACCAGGTTGTACTACACTGCTTGGAAGCATGTTTTACACTCGTATACATACTCTGATCCTTCAACCTTTTTTTTTTCCTTTGCAGATTCAGAAGCTAAAGCTGGATATTGAAACGTAAGGCCGAGTGATAATTTTTTATAATTCTTTATGTATGTAGTTCATTAAGAAATGAAATGATTTTGCTATTTCTTGACACTTCTTATCTAAACAGGGCAATGCTCGAGTTGAACCAAATTCTTAGAGCCAATGAAATAAATTTTGCCATTCTCGCCGCTTTGCCGGCTTTCTTTCTTGTGCTCATTTTGGTCATGCTAGTGCGCCCTTGGTTCACTCAGGTGAGTAAACGTTGGTGCCAAATTTACTTAAAATGTAGAGGAAGTTGTTTATAAGCAAACTACATCACAAGGAATAGGCATCAAATGGGGTTTTAACATTGATATCAGACTTATATACAAGGTTTCTGGATACTAGGATGTAGGGACATATATTTTTAATAACATGAGTAAACTCAAACATACAAACATTATAAGATAATTATGTCTACATGCCATAGTGTGTCAAATTGCATGCTCCATATCATATTGATTCTTTTTCCTTAAAGATGGCATGTAATTGGCATTTCTTTTAATGCAACTGTAAATTCTTTTATTTGCAATTTGAACAAATGTGGATTACTAAGAAGTTTATGCACCCAGGTAAGAGGATAAACAAATTTTATATGCATATGAAATATATAGAGATATACTTACACAGATTGGTTGTACATTCCTGGCAATCTTGTTACCCAATAATAGGGAACGTACATCTTCTGCTCAACTGGCACGAACCAATAATTTGCAGTCCTAAAATGTCTGAATTGATGTAGTGGTGGTATATCTGGAAAGTTGGTATTTATATGATTCTTAGTGGCAACAGATGTAAACATATTCAGTGGCAATTGTAGTTAACAATGTGGTCTGGTCTGGTCTGGTCTTCTCAGTGACTATCCATAAAAATAAAATTGTCGAGGAACGTGAAATAATATTACTAATACCTTATAAATATAAACTGTTGGACGCATGCATGTCTTAACTGGCATTTATGCTCGGCATACTTCTGAATGAAAGAGCAAGACATGTAAATGAGAAACAAGGCGAGTAGATTACAAATAAACTTGCTCACCATTTGAAGGAAAGGATACATTATCTGGTTTACTAGGCAGCTAGTATGATGAGTTTCTAAAATTTTCATTTTGTCATTCAGGGCAAAGGGGCAGAGGGTAGAGGAAGGGTTGCTAGAATTCAAAGAAGGCTTCTTCTGGTAAATGTTGAGAGACAGATTATGCAATATCACATTTGCTTGGAGCAAGGAATGGTAAACTGCTGAACTATCCTTTTGCTGCTAAATATTTTAACTGAGAAAACAGCTGTATCGATGCATTTTCCATTATGAAAAGAATTGAGAATTTATTGGATATAAGTTTTGCTGCATTTGGTATACTATTGAGAATATAACCCTGAAATACACAACCATGTGTTTGTGAAATTTATTAGAAGTTTTTTGTTTCTCTCTATGTTCATTGCGGAGTACTATTTAAACAAACTGTTGCTCTAGCTACTTCTTGGATCAAACGACATTATTGCATGCCTGGACAACCTACAGCAGCAGCATCTAGCTTAAGAGATCTTGGCAACTCTCTCTCTTTCAAGTTATTAGATGGAAAAATAGGAATAGTTGTGGCGTTTATGAAGTGTTGGCTGTATGGTATGTTATACAGCATCTTATTCTTATAACCTTTTACTGTTAAGACGCACAATGTCCTTGAAATGGAGCTTTTTTTGGCTCTTTTCCGTCAGTCTTTTTTATTTCTCATATGCACCACTACCAGTACATTTGCCAACTTTGTGCTTCACGTCTCATTGTGAAAGCAACAATGAAACGAAAATTACAGCTCAGATTTTATTGCAGTAAGTTATCACTAAAGACCATGATAGTTTGTGTAATTGCTCTCTAGTTAAATGAAACGCAGCTCAAACTTGTTAATGAATGCAAGAAAATTTACATTTTGAGAGAGCTTGGTTAATTTTTGGTGCACATCAGGGGAATAAATATTGACGTCATTTATCCTTCGACTTTTTTTTTTGTTCTTGCGTAGGATAAGGATTCTCAATGGATGTATGGACTTGTGATATATACATTGGATCGCCTTTATAGGGCTGTTGAGAGACATGCCAGGGCCACTGGAGAATGGACCTCGTACGTATAAATTTAGAAGTTCTGCTTAAGTATTTTGGAAAATTTAACAGGGTCTTGATTAGCAACCAGTTTGATTTATTTGTGAACCATGTTACTTTCCTAATAGTTTGCTCATCTGTGCTTTATCAAATTTATAAACACTTGGGGAAGCTGATTGTCTGAATTCCAGTCTGAGACAGGACATTTTAGATCTAGGGAAGCCTGGATTGCAGAAGGTTGACAAACTTACAATCACCTCACACATGGTACAAGTATATGACTGTCTTCTTCCTTCACCAAAGCGACTGTTATGATGGGTTGCTGTCTTTGTGTTTTTCTATTCAGCTTTGATTTTGATCCAGATGGTAAATTTTCATGCAGAAAAGCAGAATTCTTCATTTTTTTTTCTTCCACACGAAGTGCTGATATATTCTCTTTTCTTTTGATTGGTTTTTCTTCAATTTGCAGTATACATTTCAGATTAAAGGGCAAGATTTTTGTCACTCAATTTTGAAATTGCAGCACATATATTCATCAGCTTCACCAGATATTTTGTTGGTCTTGTTGGTAGCACCATGTTGCTCCTTGTATATAGGCGGCAGACTGAATCAGCAGGTAGAATTGACCGAAGCATGGCACAAGTAGACTTTTTTGTGTGATCAGGGCAGCATGGAACATGAGCAGCATGAGCCTGTCAGTTCAACCAGAGTCAGCATTACATGCACATTTCCATTTAGTTGTGAACAGAGGTTGGAGTATGATTGATCTCATGCCTTTGTTCTGTGGTCAACGAATTAAACATTGTTTCTTGGACTTTAAACTTGTTTGTTTCTTTCCCCCTTCAAAATGAAGAAATCTTTGGGGTGCACAATCCTATAAAATTCAGTTGAAGGCCCCTTGAATCCCAAGGATCCTTCACCTGGGGAAGCATGATTTGGTCAACCTTGAGTTTGAATTCTGACCATTATCTACCGACATGATGAATTGAATCCTGACCACTATCTACTGACATGGTGGGATCATTTGCTCCTGCTGCAAGTAATTGGTCGGGAATTACTGGCCAGACCCGACCGGCTCATCTAGAATCTAGATGCTACGGTTGTTTGGAGGATGATGGTCTGACTTGCCACTTGTGGGAAAACACTCTGGGGCTGGACGGTATGGCAATGGGCTAGGTCCAGCTGATTTAGCCCTCACACACACACACAATATATAGACATGTTGCTATGACAATCTTAGCATGGCAAGTAGACACGATCCCCCCACCCCCACCTCTCTCCTGCCGTGCAGAGCTTACCCTTTGTTTTGAAGATGAGTTGGGATCAAATACTATCCGTGCTTGCCTTTAAGACCTTCGTTTTAGTTTATTTCTGTTTGATCCTTAATCAAGTGAGATCTCATAGAGAATAGAACGAGCAACCTGCAGCACGAACGGTATTTTGTTCGTATAAACTATTTGCTTCTGGTGGATCACCAAATTCGCTGCGAAGTTTAGAATCTTTTGGGGCAAATGGCTTGCGGGGAGCCTTGAATAAGATATAGGTATGATGTTAGCAAGACATTGGGGAAGGAGAAGGCATAGCTATTCTCAAATTTCGTCCTCGTGGAGGCACAACCCTTTTATTACCTGCTAAGAATCAAAGACCCTGCTTTGTGTTGTGTTGCATAATTCGCACTCATCGATTTAAAAAAACCCTTGGCCTTCATTACCTTGAGTTTTCAACTACTCAAATAGCAAAATGCATGTACCAGAAAGGGAAAAAGAGAGAAAAAAGTGTTTTTGGGGTGTTCTGTTGCTGTGGGGGGAGAGAGAGAGAAAGAGAGACTTCCTCTCTTAGTAAAGAGAGAAAAATATTTGAACAATACTAAAACTCACTCCCAACAGGAAGTTGGGAGTTTTACAAAGTCACACACATCCAAAAACAACAAAGATCCTGTTTAGTTGCAGGAACAAGTGCTCTTGGAACAAGATGTCCTTTGTAACATGCATTTTAAGAACTGGAGTTCTTGTCTGTATAGAGAATGTGTAATTTTGTTTGGCATTTGTTTACTTAATCATATTCAATTTCTTATCCAACATTTATTTGAATCATTGGACTGACATATTTAACACATAGCTTGCATCTCTCTCTCTCCATATACAAACCATCAAACATCTATATATGAAATAAAACACATACAAAACATATAAAAAACATATGAACTAATAAAATACTTTCTTTTCTCTCTCTATACAAATGAACTACCTAAAATTCTCATATTATGAAAAAAAAATCAATAAAACATTAAAGAAATAAGCCAATAAAAATATTTTCTATCCCATTCTCTTTTCCTCTCTACGCATATGAGAGGCCTACAATCAACATATAATGAAAGAAAATACCTAATAAAATATGTAAAAAATATCCAAGCCAATAAAAATACTATCTCATGCTCTTTCTTTGTAAAAGTGTGAACGACCTAAAAAACTAAATACTATAAAAAAAAAAGCCTAATGAAGCATGTTAAAAAAATATTCTCTCATCTCTAACTCCCTTTTTTTCTCTCTCTACCCATATAAATGGCATAAACATCACATATAATGAAAGAAAGTATTTGATAAAATATATAAAAAGCATGTAAGCTAATAAAAATATGCTCTCGCTTGCTTTTTTGCTCACTCTCTTGCCCTTTCTCTCTTTACAAATACAAACAACCTAAAATCCATGTTCGATGAAAGAAAGACATGATAAAAATATACAAAAAACATACAAACCAAAAAAATACTCTCCGTATCTTTTCTTTCTCTCTTTAACAGATACATATGACCTAAACTTTGAAGCTTAAGTTTTCAATTCATTAGATACAAGCCACTTACAAGGGTTTGATACAAGTCTTCATAAACAACTAAATGCATATAGTAATGGCCACATGATTAAAAAGGAAATTTTCTTTTTCGATAAAAGTTCATGACTTGGAAATGACATGGTCACCATGTAATCAACCAACCTACCAGCACATCCATTGGAAACGTACATTCATCTTATCTTCCTTTCAGCAACACATCAATTCATGGGACAGACCTTTCAACACAGAAACAGTGGATTAATGAAAGGAAATAACAAGCTGGAAAGGATACAGATTCCTTTCAGCAACACATCAATATTTTGGAAGACTTTCGTTTGAGCTAATTCAGATTGATCTTTAGACAATAGAGGAAGGAAAAAGGATACTTCCTATATGCAGACAACAAAGGCAATTGGAAAATTCCATGAATAAATCAAAAGGTGTCTAAATTTTGTTGATATAAGAAAGATGTACATTCGTAAGCATAAAAGGTATTCATTTGAAAGTTCCAAATTCATGTAGGGTAAGATTGGACATGCAAAGATGAGCCTATCTTTGTTACTCGTTCAAAAGTTAACGTGTTTTTAACGCTTTTTTAACGTGTTTTTTTCGCGCTTTCACTTTTATTTCTTTTTTTAGTTTTTTTTAATGCCAAACAGTTTTTTTTTTCATTTTCTATTTTTTATTTGTTGCAAATCTACTTACCTTTTAATGTTTGTGTTATTATTTTCTCACTTATTTTATTTTTTCCCATTTTTAGTTTTTTAATTTTTTTTTAAATGCCATTTTTGCAGTATTTTTCAAGCCCACCGTATTGTACCCAAGAAAAATCTCACCGTTTAAAACTCCAAGACGTTATTTGTGACTATGAATTATATATATATATATATATATAACGTCTCATTAATTTTGTTATTTGAGCTATGGTTATGTAGTTCCCATTTGTTTGTTAAATAGGCCTTCCATGTGAGCAGTTACGTGAAAAAATTGAAAAAATCTTTTTTTTTTTTTGTTATCCAAGAAAAAGCTATTGACCTACATATGAAGTATTTCTTTTAAAAAATTCCAAGAATTTATAAATATTTTTGGCAATTTCTTTCCTTACCGAAACATATTTGTATTTACCATCAGCACGTTGGTAAGGGGCAACAAGAAAATGTCAAAAGAACGATCCTAGTGGAACCAGTCCCAAACTTGATGCTTTTGTTGTTTGACATTCTTTATGGTAGTTGGGTGCAGCTGAGGTTAGACAACAGTTAGATTATTTTAAAAAATACATAATTTTTGTAAATATAATTAAAAAGTGTACAGCTGCTGTTAAGAATACAGCCAGATTACATATAGTTCACTTGTTGGGAGTGACTTCTCCCCGTAAACAGCAAGAATTTCAGAACATCAGCTTGGGATGCAACTATGTTCACTTCCAGGGCAACGGCTTCAGAACCATGAATTAGGTAGAGGTGCAAATGTGTTTGTTCTACTAATAGTTTGACTAATAAGATTAACTTTGAACTATACCTACAGAGACTCATTTGATTAACTATATTCATAAGTATGTAATTAAATGAATAAGGAGGGTTTGAAGTATTGGGGTGGGAGGTCGTTTTTGCATCCTGGTGTCTGTTTATGGGGTTTGAGACGCGGGGTAAGTAAGAGAAGGTTCCTAATGCCGTTGAGAGTATGCTCTTGGTCATGTCTTCATATTTTTATGTTCATTTTTTCCATTTTGAGAGAGATCAGCCTTTGCTTGATTTTGTCTCAACCATCACCTGGCCACCTTCTCTCTTATGCTTCTTCTATATTTGGTGAAACAGGGACTAAGAAAGGAGAGGATGAAAGCCTCCTCAGTGAACATTTAGTTGTTTTCAGTGAAACTTGCTAGAAACATACATCAATGGTTAGGATATTGGGTTCCCTTTTCGGGCTGAAGTTTCGGAATTTTTATTTGTTTAATGACGATGTTGGTGCTTCCAATGCATAGTTGTGATGAGAAGCAGTGTAGTAATGTCGGTCTACAGGAACGAAGCCCATATACGTTTAAAATATTTTATACTTATTTAAAATATTCTAACCAAGTACATATTCAAATTTAAGCGGATTCAAATCTAAAATTCGAGGCTGCATAAAAAACTGTGTTTTGAGAGATCCTCAGTTTAAATGAATTTAAAACCCATGCTACATGTTAAAAACCATGAATTTAAGGTCGAGCAAAGAGAAGAAGGTCTGACCTTAAATCTATGGTTTTAAAATTTTAGGGATCTCAGATTACTGCCAATTTAAGATCGGCAGTTAAACAACAAACACAACCTTAGTGGAACTAACAACTCATTACAATATTGCCTGTATCACTTCAACATCAAAGTACTGTTGTTTAAAAAGTTAGGTTTTCAAATTATTCATCTCAAACAATATACGAAGATAAAACAAATAAGAAATATATCCAAAGAAACAAACAAGTTTAAAGTCCAAGAAACAATGTTTAATTCGTTGACCACAGAACAAAGGCATGAGATCAATCATACTCCAACCTCTGTTCACAACTAAATGGAAATGTCCATGTAATGCTGACTCTGGTTGAACTGATAGGCTCAAGCTGCTCATGTTCCATGCTGCCCTGATCACACAAAAAAGTCTACTTGTGCCATGCTTCGGTCAATTCTACCTGCTGATTCAGTCGTCCGCCTATATACAAGGAGCAACATGGTGCTACCAACAAGACCAACAAAATATCTGGTGAAGCTGATGAATATATGTGCTGCAATTTCAAAATTGAGTGACAAAAATCTTGCCCTTTAATCTGAAATGTATACTGCAAATTGAAGAAAAACCAATCAAAAGAAAAGAGAATATATCAGCACTTCGTGTGGAAGAAAAAAAAAATGAAGAATTCTGCTTTTCTGCATGATAATTTACCATCTGGATCAAAATCAAAGCTGAATAGAAAAACACAAAGACAGCAACCCATCATAACAGTCGCTTTGGTGAAGGAAGAAGACAGTCATATACTTGTACCATGTGTGAGGTGATTGTAAGTTTGTCAACCTTCTGCAATCCAGGCTTCCCTAGATCTAAAATGTCCTGTCTCAGACTGGAATTCAGACAATCAGCTTCCCCAAGTGTTTATAAATTTGATAAAGCACAGATGAGCAAACTATTAGGAAAGTAACATGGTTCACAAATAAATCAAACTGGTTGCTAATCAAGACCCTGTTAAATTTTCCAAAATACTTAAGCAGAACTTCTAAAATTTATACGTACGAGGTCCATTCTCCAGTGGCCCTGGCATGTCTCTCAACAGCCGTATAAAGGCGATACAATGTATATATCACAAGTCCATACATCCATTGAGAATCCTTATCCTACGCAAGAACAAAAAAAAGGTCGAAGGATAAATGACATCAATATTTATTCCCCTGATGTGCACCAAAAATTAACCAAGCTCTCTCAAAATGTAAATTTTCTTGCATTCATTAACAAGTTTGAGCTGGGTTTCACTTAACTAGAGAGCAATTACACAAACTATCATGGTCTTTAGTGATAACTTACTGCAATAAAATCTGAGCTGTAATTTTCGCTTCATTGTTGCTTTCACAATGAGACGTGAAGCACAAAGTTGGCAAATGTACTGGTAGTGGTGCATATGAGAAATAAAAAAGACAGTGACGGAAAAGAGCCAAAAAAAGCTCCATTTCAAGGACATTGTGTGTCTTAACAGTAAAAGGTTATAAGAATAAGACGCTGTATAACATACCATACAGCCCACTTCATAAACGCCACAACTATTGCTATTTTTCCATCTAATAACTTGAAAGAGAGAGAGTTGCCAAGATCTCTTAAGCTAGATGCTGCTGCTGTAGGTTGTCCAGGCATGCAATAATGTCGTTTGATCCAAGGGGTAGCTAGAGCAACAGTTTGTTTAAATAGTACTCCGCAATGAACATAGAGAGAAACAAAAAACTTCTAATAAATTTCGCAAACACATGGTTGTGTATTTCAGAGTTATATTCTCAATAGTATACCAAATGCAGCAAAACTTATATCCAATAAATTCTCAATTCTTTTCATAATGGAAAATGCATCGATACAGCTGTTTTCTCAGTTAAAATATTTAGCAGCAAAAGGATAGTTCAGCAGTTTACCATTCCTTGCTCCAAGCCAATGTGATATTGCATAATCTGTCTCTCAACATTTACCAGAAGAAGCCTTCTTTGAATTCTAGCAGCCCTTCCTCTACCCTCTGCCCCTTTGCCCTGAATGACAAAATGAAAATTTTAGAAACTCATCATACTAGCTGCCTAGTAAACCAGATAATGTATCCTTTCCTTCAAATGGTGAGCAAGTTTATTTGTAATCTACTCGCCTTGTTTCTCATTTACATGTCTTGCTCTTTCATTCAGTAGTATGCCGAGCATAAATGCCAGTTAAGACATGCATGCATCCAACAGTTTATATTTATAAGGTATTGGTAATATTATTTCACGTTCCTCAACAATTTTACTTTTATGGATAGTCACTGAGAAGACTAGACCAGACCAGACCACATTGTTAACTACACTTGCCACTGAATATGTTTACATCTGTTGCCACTAAGAATCATATAAATACCAACTTTCCAGATATGCTACCACTACATCAACAATAGGCCAGAAAGTCAAAGGAACCTAGTTAATGAGATGGGTCATGTGAGGAATATGCTTCATACGCTCATCTAGGTTAGCAGGAGGCTAACCAAATAAGAGAACAAACTCTAAGGTCTGTTACAGTATATGCCTATAAACAACATGACCTGAAAGCAACACATCTTCTATTGGGCTAGCGTACCAAAACCTGGCAATGCCAAGGCACCACATGTTGGACAAACATGGGCATCCAATCAAAATTACACATGCATACAAGAATTAAAACATTTCTAAATTGTTGCAAACAGCAACATAATCAGTTATTTTCTAGATATAACAAGGCTGACAGGATCTGAAACTTGAAGTACTATATGCATAGACTTGAAGCATGACCACTTAATGTGGTTAAAAGAAATAGAAAATAAATTGGAATCTATAGAAAAAAAAATTCTTATGTTAACTAAATCATTGGTGTAATTTGACCACAAAACAAAAGCAATAAAGTTTGTTTCAAATTGCTCCTTTTTCCTTAATAAATAGAAACATGAGTTTATGAGGATGTTCAAACTTTCTTGTTTTGATTTATAAAAATAGTAATCATCTAAATAACTTAATTTCACAGTAAAAAGAAGATGATAGATTGATAGTGGATGGTGAGCTGGTGATGGTGGTGATGATACAAGCTGTAGCAGTGGGGTCATAGATGTGGCAGTGGTGATGATGAAGTCCATGAAGTGATTAAGTGGTCAGAATGTAGTATCATTGATGATGGTGACCTAGGCAGTAGGAATGAAGTTGTGATGGCAGACATACTAGTCATGGTAGTACTAGTGACGAAGCAGCAGGAGAAGTGGCTGAAATGGTGGTGGTAACAGCTATGGTAAGCTTGCGAATAGGTGAAAAGAAATGAAATGGACCAACACATTAACATACATAAAAAAGTTATATTGTTAATTATTGCAACTAATAAATGGTGTAAATAGACATTATTATGAAAAGAAACAATAAAAGTGAACCGGCAAGATACTCCATTTACTTCAACTTTGTTCAATCAGCTTTCATCTTACAAAAACAATCAATAATAGCATCTAGATCAAATATTTGAACTATTTCTTTTTCAATACATAAAAATAAACAACTTGCAAAGTGTTCATTCTTCATTTTGTTGCGTAATTGTTATTACAAGCTTCATAATAGAAATTAAACACATGTTTTATTGTTGTAGTAGAGACAAAAAGTATTATAATGATATACATCAACTGATATAATAAATGACGTGCTTCACGTTTTCTGGTTCATCAATTGCTTAACATATTTTTGATAGTGCACTCGAATTTTGGAAACTTGAATCATGATAATTGATAGGTATCGACTTATAATGCATCTACTGATATCTTAAAGTTTCAATGTGGCTCATAGAAATCTTTAGGATAAAACTTTATAAAACTGTATAAATCATCTTCATTGGACTTCTTGTATCCATCTCTAGAGCCAAATGTCGAGTTGAAGTGAACTAACTTTATATAATTCCCATTCAATTTCCAGTCTAACTCTATCGGCTATTGCAGTAATAAAAATATTCACTTGATAGTGATGTCTTATTATAAATGAAATGACATTCGCGACAAAAACATGACCCTTTAACAAAATGTTGAACATCCATATCGAGGATGAGAATATCATATTCCCTGCAAAATGTTTCTATATTATCTAGAAATGTAGGTCAGCTGGTCTCTCTAAATTGTTGTAGCAACTTTTTTATAGTGCAAACTAGTAATTGCTTTTATATATCCCAAAAATTCTTTTGCCAAGTACAGAATAAACATAAATGCAAATGATGTGATCATTATATATCATTGCCATGTGTTTGATATGTCGATCTACATTCTCTCAAATTATCCAAAATTACACAAGTTGCATTGAACATTTTTATCAAATTGTATGAGAAAAAAGGTTTGAGGATGTTGTAGCATTCTAATATGTTTCAAGTTCATCTGCAATAATTCTAGATGAAACTTCTTTTGCTTGGGGTTTAATTCATTATTATGTTTACTATCTTCACCAATAACATTAATTACATATGCGTTAACTGATGAAAAAAGTTATGGACATTGGTAACTTTCCTTAACATTGTAACAAGTGCAATTGTAATCAATGAGCAAAATAATGAACATAATATGTTGAAGGACATTTATCCTAAAAATAAAAATTGTAACCTATTACATTCATCTCGCATATTGCTTGCACCATCACATCCTTGACCCCACATATCTTGAATGATAAGGTTATATTAGGACAACAAAGTAGGAATCTCATTCATTAAAGTAATTGTTATTCTATCCCTTACATGCACACCATCTAAAAATTGCCCTTAAGTAGGACTTTTAATGTTAAAAAATCTAAGAACAGCTACTTGAATTTGCCTCATGCTTCATCATACAATATTTAACATCATTGGTTTCTTGTCTAATTTTTTGCTTTCATGGTACTTGTAAAAATATATAAAATTTCTTTTTGAGCTATTGATGGTGTGTATTTAGCATTTTTAAGGCATTATTTGAAATGATTTCTACAATTTTATCATTATAACTCACTGAGTATTAACAAACCATGAAATTATTTTGATTCAATAAACTTGAATTTTCACACGCCCTCTAGAAACATAAGCTTGAAATTAATGAAATGTGCCAACAGATATATTCAATTCCAAGCAATTGCTTTGAATTTATTTTAAAGTTTATCTTTCAATTATTTTTTCTATGTGCTTATCTTGAAAATTTAAGTGATTAAATACTTGCACATACACATTATGAGATGGATATTGACTTGTTCCCTCATAACATCGAAATGCTTATGTTTTTCATTTTTATCCACCTTCTTCTAGTCCTTAAATCTTCCAATAACAAATGGATTGCTACTTGAAGTAGAAATAGTACTAAAAACATAACATGGTAGATAATATACACTGTCTATTTTGAAATCGAGAACCAATAAAAGTGCTACACAGAGATCAAAGTTGCTATTGAAAAAAGGTGAAAACAAAGAGAAACAGTATGAATTGGCAGAATTACACAACCACACAAGGAAAATGTAAGTTGTTGTATTGATGAGCTCTCATGAGCATAAAGAATACATTTAGGGCACCAACTAACATATAGTGAGCCCAAACAAATGAATGATTAGGATTTAATCTTTCTAAGGACTCTACAGAAAAATATATAAAAAAATTCACATTAACTCTGCTACATAGCTGCTAATACAGAAAAATACAAGAAACTACTTATAAATTACATACACATACTCAATACTCTTTAATGCACCCCCTTCAACTATAGGCAAAATGAAACATGTTGAATGTTGACTTCTCCAAATTTAATTAAATTACAAACTATGTGGCAATTTATTTCAAAATGTTTTGTTCTTTGAAAATGTTTTGTTCTTTCATGTATCACTGGATTTTCTGTAATTTGAAGAGCTTATTTCTTGTTCAGTTGTTCCATAGTAGTAAAGCTGGTCTAGTAATGAATGCTTGAAGATCTTTAAGTACTACTTTGGTCAAACCAATTCAGATAGAGCATCAGCCAAAGCACAACATTCTGCTTCAACTGATGAATATGAGAAAATGCATTGCTTCTTGGTCTTCCAAGAAATTGGAGCACTTCCAAGAAGATACAATAACCTGTGTTGAGCAACAGGTACCTTTACAAGCTGCCCAACCCACATCATTGAAAGTTGTCAAATTGATTTTTTTATCAGCTAGAGAAAACACTCTTTGACCTCAGTTTTGCTTCAAATGCTCAAGTAGTTTCAATGTAGCATTATAATGCTTCATGTTGATAGATTGTGGGTTTCGGGTCCGGATCCATACCCGACCCGCCTTGTAGCCCGTTTTGGGCTCTACTTAAGTCATGTAACCCTAATCCTTAAGAGTTAATGATAATCTTAAGAGAGAGAGAGTCTGGCTGCTAGTGGGCACCAACTCCTCCTCATTCGTGGTTTTTTCTCCCTCGTGTTGAGGGTTTTCCACGTTACATCGTGATCATTGTTTCTCTTCGTCTTCTTCTTGTTCGTATTTCTACATGGTATCAGAGCCGTGAAGTTCCGGCGTTTCTGGTTTGTCTTTTGCCCGTGTTGGAGGAGGATTCGCCCGGCACTGTTCATTGACTCGCCCGGCACTGTTCATCGTCTCGCCCGGCACTGTTCATCGCCCGTGCCCGACGCTCGTGCCCGAGCTTCGCCCGACGCCCTTGCCCGACGCTTGTGCCCGTGCCCGACGTCCGTGCCCGACGCCTGAGCTTCGTCTGTCGCCCCGCCGCCGTCTCCGCCCAGCGCCGCCCTGATCAGCGCCGCTCAGGATTCCGCCATCTCCGCCTAGCGACGACCGGCCCAGCGACGCCCTGATCAGCGTCGTTCCTGTTCAGTCGCTTCCGCCCAGCGTCGGCCTGCCCAGCGACGCTCTGTCCAGCGGCGTTCCTCTCTGTCATCCGACGCATCGCCCACCGCCGTGTCTTTTTCCGGCGGTCTGCTTCCGCCGGTGCGCCGCTCTGCCTGGTTCCGGCGGTCTGTTTCCGCCCAGCGCCGCGCCGTTCTGCTTCGTTTTTTCTCCGACGCTGCCTCTCTGTTGCTGTCTCTTCTGCCGGTGAGGTTTAGGCGTTCTCCGTTTTGTCCGTTGCCTGCTCTCTGCCTTTTTGTGTTGTTGCTCCCTGCTGCCCTTGCTGCCTACTGGGCTTCACCCGTAGCTAGACTGGTCTGTGATTATGGCAGCCTCTTCCTCGTCAACCGTCAACACCAATCCCACTGAAATAGGGGCTTTTAGAACTGAGAATGTTCCCATGCAGGTCATCACTCTTCGCCTCACCAAGGATAATTATTTCTCGTGGTCGCCTGCTATGACCATGGGGATTGCTGGCCGTGGTCGCATGGCCTATATTGATGGGAGCAACCCCGAACCAGCAAGAACAAGTGATGTGTGGCATACTTGGTTTCTTGAGGATAATCAAGTGAAAACTTGGATTGTCAATTCCGTTTCCGCCGATATTCAGCCCCTTATCCTTCGGAAGAAGACTGCTAGAGACATGTGGGTGGTCCTCGAGCAAATGTATGGCCAAAAGAAGACCGCAATTCGTACTTACCAAGTAATGAAGACAGTCTATGGCATTCGACAAGGGACCTCGTCTGTTGCAGAGTACTATGGGGTTTTGAAAGCCAAGTGGGAAGAGCTTGACTATCATTCTGATATTCCTTGGCATTGTCCCCATGATCAGGCGCTCTATGTTGCTCATGAATGGGAAAACAGGGTGTTCCTATTTTTAGCAGGTTTAAATGATGAGTTTGAAGGTGTTCGAAGCCAGATTTTGAATTCAGGGGAGGTGTCCAGTATTGAAGATGTGTACTCCTGTGTTGAAGCGGAAGAACAGAGAAGGCTTGTTACAAAAGAAGGGAAGAGGGAACTTGTGCCCTATAACGAGAGATCTGCTCTCGTGAGTCGTGGTCCTGGCGGCCCATCTAGGTCTCTTCGCAGGTGCACTCACTGCAAGAAGACAGGTCACACTGTGGATTATTGCTGGGATCTTCATCCAGAAAAGAAGGGGAACAGAGGGAGATCTTTGACTGGAAGAACGCCTGTGTCTGAGGTGCAAGCCTCTAGTGGAGAAAAAGTCTCCATTTCTGCTGACCAGCTTCGTGAACTAAGGGCTTATTTGGGCAGGCTCGATGTCAACAAGACTGAGACCTCAGAGGGAACTACAGCTAATCATGCTCTTGCAGTTATTGGCAATCAAGGTAACTCTTCTGTGGGGGAATGGATTGTCGATAGTGGTGCTACTCATCACATGACAGGTAATCCAAAATTGTTTCATGAGTATAAGTTGTCCTCGGGAAGGGAACGTGTTTCTCTTGCAGATGGTTCCTCTACCTGTGTGGCCGGCGAAGGCACTCTGTCCTTGTTGGACAAATTTCATGTGCAGGGCGCTTTACATGTTCCCCAGTTTCCTTTAAATCTCTTATCAGTCAGTAGACTTACTAAAGAATTGAATTGTGAACTTATATTCTCTGCCGATCGTTGTGTTTTGCAGGACTTGGTGACAGGGAAGAGGATTGGGATTGGTTTAGTTTCTGATGGATTATATCGTCTTCCCATACATGTGGCTACTGCTCTGTTGACAGCGATCCGCAAGACAGATAAGAGAAGAGAAGATTGTCTTCAGTCTTTTATGTACTGGCATGAACGTTTTGGGCATTTACCTTTTGGGAATTTGAAACATTTGTTTCCAGACTTGTGTTCCTCCTTTGATGTGTCTTCCATTTCTTGTGATGTTTGTCAGTTTGCCAAACATGTGAGGGCTTCGTACCCTCTTTCTTCTAGTTGTGCTAATGAAGCTTTTTCTCTGATTCACTCTGATGTATGGGGACCTTCGGGCATTCATACCCGTCAAGGTTTCTAGTATTTTATCACTTTCATTGATGATTTCTCTCGTGCTACATTTATATACTTGTTAAAAGACCGCAGCGAGGTTCCTCGAATCATCGAGACATTTATTCTTCTTGTGCATACCCAGTATGGTGCGAATGTTAAAACTTTCAGGTCCGATAATGCCCGTGAGTACATGTGTCGGCCTGTTGAGGAGTTTCTTAGACAACGGGGGATTGTTCACGAGACATCCTGTAGTTACACCCCCCTCAAAATGGGGTAGCTGAAAGGAAAAATCGTCAACTTCTTAATGTCACCAGGGCTCTTTTGTTTCAGAGAAATCTTCCTAAACACTATTGGGGTGATGCAGTTCTTACTAGTGCCTATCTTATTAACCGCATGCCCAGTCGTGTTTTGAATGGTAGGACTCCCCACTCGTTGCTTCCTGGCAGTCGTCCACCATTTCCTCTTCCTCCTCGTGTTTTTGGTTGTGTATGTTTTATCCATGATCACAGTCCAAATGTCAAGAAACTTGATCCTAGGTCTATCAAAGGTGTCTTTGTTGGATACTCCCTTACGCAAAAAGGATACAAATGTATTGATCCTATTACTGGTCGAGCTTATGTTACGAGGGATGTTACCTTCTTGGAACATGCCTCTTACTTTGGTGCGAATCCTCTTCAGGGGAAGCAGTCTGTGGGCAGGGAAGAGTATTCTCAGAGACAGGAACTTCAGTTTATAGATTTTTTGGACTACAAGAAAGCAGAATCACTTAATACTGTTGATGTGCCTGAGAAGGAGGAAAGGGGTGACAATAGCATTGAGAAGGAAGGCCCTCAGTTGTTTGGACAGTTCTACTCTAGACGAGGTACTCGGACAGAGGTGATGACTTGTGATGCTAGATCTACTTCCAATCCCAATGCCACTCCTTCCCTGGATGAACCAAGTCCTACCGAGGAGACCATGGAGACCCATGATGAGGTTGAAAAGAAGAATGACGATCTTCCCATTGCCCTGAGAAAGGGTGTCAGGTCATGTACTCAACACCCCATTGGTAATTTTGTTTCTTATTCCAGACTTGGAAAAGATTACAAGTGCTTTGTTTCTACTCTTTCTTTGGCTGTGATTCCCAGGACTGTCGCTGAAGCTCAAAGTGACTCCAAGTGGGTTGATGCAATGAAAGAAGAAATAGATGCCCTAAGAAGAAACTTGACATGGGAAGTGGTGAAGATTCCTGAAGCCGCTCACCTAGTTGGATCCAAATGGGTGTATACCATCAAGTACAAACCAGATGGGAGTGTTGAAAGATATAAAACTCGACTTGTGGCCAAGGGGTTTAGCCAGAAATATGGAATTGATTACTTGGAAACCTTTGCTCCTGTTGCGAAAATGAAGACTGTGAGGGTGGTTATATCCCTAGCTGTGATGAAGGAGTGGAAGATGTATCAACTGGATGTTAAAAATGCATTCCTCAATGGTGACCTCGAAGAAGAAGTATATATGCATATGCCTCCAGGATATGAAGAACCAGAAATGTGTTGTAAGCTGGAAAAGGCATTGTATGGCCTTAAGCAATCGCCCAGAGCGTGGTTTGAATGATTGAGAAGAGTGATGATACGTCATGGATACAAACAAGGAAATGGAGATCACACTCTGTTTGTGAAGAAGAAGGAGAGCAAGGTTACTCTCCTGCTCGTCTACGTAGATGACATGATTGTTACTGGAGATGAGGAGGAGGAGATTATCAAGCTAAAAGGGTTACTGGCTATAGAATTCGACCTCAAAGATCTTGGCAAACTAAGGTATTTTCTTGGTATGGAGGTTGCTAGGTCTAGTACTGGTCTTGTACTAAACCAAAGGAAATATACATTAGATCTGCTGGAAGAAATTGGTAAATTGGGATGTAGACCTACTCCTACCCCTTTTGACACTGGGCACAAGTTGAGTCTTAGAGATGGAGAGCCTCTCTGTGAAGAAGACAAGGGAAGATATCAACGTTTGGTTGGGAAGTTAATTTATCTTACCCTCACGAGACCTGATATCACCTTTGCGGTGAATGTTTTGAGCCAATTCATGCATGCGCCAACCGATGCACATCTGAAGGCTGTGGACAGAGTGCTATGCTACCTGAAGAAAAATCCTGGTAAGGGACTCCTGTATGTGAAACAAGAGACTGTGGAAATCGAGGGCTATTCTGATGCGGATTGGGCAGGTTGTGGTGATACCAGACGATCTACTACAGGGTACTGTGTCTACTTTGGAGGAAACCTTGTTGTATGGAGGAGCAAGAGACAGGATGTTTGCTCTAGATCCAGTGCAGAGGCAGAATATAGGGCAGTTGCTATGGGAGTGTCAGAGTTATTATGGTTGAAGATATTGTTGACTGACATTGGAATAGGGATTGAAGGACCTATGAAGATGTATTGTGATAACAAGTCTGCAATCAACTTAGCCAACAATCTTGTTCTTCACAACAGAACAAAACATGTTGAAATTGATCGTCACTTCATTCGGGAAAGGATTGATGCGAAATAGTTGATCTTACCTTACATGAAGTCTGAAGACCAAACTGCTGATGTTCTGACGAAAGCTCTTCCTTCAGCTTCATTTGAGAGGAATGTATCCAAGTTGGGCATGTTTGATATGTACGCCCAACTTGAGGGGGAGTGTTGATAGATTGTGGGTTTCGGGTCCGGATCCATACCCGACCCGCCTTGTAGCCCGTTTTGGGCTCTACTTAAGTCATGTAACCCTAATCCTTAAGAGTTAATGATAATCTTAAGAGAGAGAGAGTCTGGCTGCTAGTGGGCACCAACTCCTCCTCATTCGTGGTTTTTTCTCCCTCGTGTTGAGGGTTTTCCACGTTACATCGTGATCATTGTTTCTCTTCGTCTTCTTCTTGTTCGTATTTCTACACTTCAAAATTGGCTTGTGCACAAATATGCTAAATTTGCCAAATATATCTCCTCCAAAATGTCACACATATTTCCTGTGTGAGAGAAAAATGCCTTCCTTTGAGCGAAACAACTCAATATCCAAGAAAAAATTAAGTGGAACAAAGTCTTTCATCTTGAATTGATTATGCAAATATTCTTTGAAATCATTTATGCACCCCTCCCCAATAGGAAATCAAAACTAGCACAACCATAAAACATTTCCTTTATTGTAAGTGAACAATGAGTAATCAGTTTTTTATTTTTGAACACAAAAAAAAAAGATCACTGCTGAGGAATACTTTGTGAATTGTATGGAGCTGGTTTGAGATCATTAAATGACTTACATAGTTTTTAAACTTGAGTTTCACCTTTTTCTCCATAATCAGTTTAGCCACTAATCCCGCTTTGTAGTGCTCTATTTCACCATTTACCTTGCAATTTGGTAGACTCAATAACACCCAATGGGGGTCACACTTGCTAGAGGAGTAATGAGTGACGAAGTCTCATTTGCATTTAGTGCCGTCAACTCAGCTTCCATAGCTTTAACCGAATTTGGATTCCATGACTCTTGTCTAAAAGTGGAAGGTTCTATTTGTTGTGATATGTGTAAAAACATGAACCACAAAAGAGAGTAGAGAACGAACACACAATATACGTGAAAAACCTCAGAAAGAGGTGAAAAACCACGGGGAAGCTCTGACCTAGGGGCTCACCGCAACCCTAGGAGAGAGAAAAATTATATTTCACTTAATTCAACACTTAAACATAAGTGACAATATAAAGAGGGAGAGAGACCGAGCCCGCCTCGGTACCCGCGCCCCATAGAACCGGGTCCAGATATGGACCCGGTTCCCACAACAACATATTCTAACACTCCCCCTCAAGCTTGGCATACATGTCAAACATGCCAAGCTTGCTAACATTCTTTTCTAATGAAGAAGTACAAAGCCCTTTAGTTAGGACGTCTGCAATTTGATCTTCAGACTTCATATATGGCAGCAGAATCAGCTCCTTTGAGTCAATGCGTTCCCGGATAAAATGACGGTCAATCTCCACATGTTTGGTCCTGTCATGTAGAACTGGATTATTGGCAAGATTAATCGCAGACTTGTTGTCACAGTACATCTTCATTTTATCTCCCAGTTCCACACCGATATCAGTCAAAAGAATCTTCAGCCACAGCATCTCTGTAACCCCCATTGCAACAGCCCTGTACTCGGCCTCAGCACTAGACCTCGAACATACTTCTTGCCTCTTACTTCTCCAAACAACTAGGTTACCTCCAAGAAAGATACAATACCCTGTAGTGGACCTCCTTGTGTCAGTGCAACCTGCCCAATCTGCATCTGAGTAGCCCTCAATAGTAAGTTTGTCTTAGAGTATACAGCAGTCCTTTTCCTGGGTCATTCTTTAGATATCCCAACACTCTTTCTGCACTCTTCCAGTGACAATCCGTGGGAGCATGCATAAATTGACTTAGCACATTTACCGCATACGTGATATCAGGGCGAGTTAGAGTAAGATAGATAAGCTTACCGACTAGCCTCTGATATCGCCCTTTTCCTTCCTCATCCAGAATAGTACCCATCTTGATACTTATCTTAGTCCCCGACTCCATAGGAGTAAGATAGGGCCTACAACCAAGTTTACCTGTCTCCTTTAGTAAGTCAAGAGTGTACTTCCTTTGATTCATAACCAGCCCTGTCTCTGATCGAGCAATCTCTATCCCCAGAAAGTATCTCAGCTTACCCAGATCCTTGAGGTCGAATTCTTTAGCTAATCTCTCCTTCATCTTTCTGTTTTCTTCTTCATCACTGCCAGTGACAATCATATCATCAACGTAGACAAGGAGAAGACTCACCAGACCACCTCTCTGCTTTATGAATAGGGTATGATCTCCATTTCCTTGCTTGTACTCAGTAGACTTCATAACGATCCTTAGTCTCTCAAACCAAGCTCTAGGCGACTGCTTCAAGCCATACAAAGCTTTCTTGAGGTGACAACATTTTCCCTCTTGAACATACCCGGGAGGCATGCTCATATAGACTTCTTCCTCCAGATGGCCGTTCAAGAACGCATTTTTAACATCAAGCTGGTCCATGCGCCACTTCCTGTGCACAGCAAGAGCAAGAATAACCCTCACGGTCTTCAACTTTGCAACAGGGGCAAAGGTCTCAAGATAGTCGATCCCATACTTCTGGCTGAACCCCTTTGCAACCAGACGAGCTTTATATCGATCTACAGTGCCATCAGGTTTGTACTTCACGTTGTAAACCCACTTAGAGCCAACTAAGTGTATCCCTTTAGGGATATCAACAACTTCCCATGTTTTGTTCTTAGCTAACGCACCCATCTCCTCCGTCATAGCATGTAACCACTTGGGATCATCCTTAGCATCATCCACCGACCTGGGAATAACAACTTTGGATAAGGTTGTGATAAAACATTTGTAATTTGTACTGAGCTTAGCATAAGAAACAAATCTCTGAATAGGGTGAGAAGTACATGACCTGGTGCCTTTGCGCAAAGCAATGGGGAGCTCTTCATTCGATGGACTTGGGTCATCCGGGGAGATCACAGGATTGGGATTGGTTCTATCCTCATCACCAACATCTTCCACTGTAGCTTTCTCCTTTCTGACATAAACCTGGCCAAACAAGTGATCCCGGGCAACAGTGGGCTGAGCATCCACCGTGACCCCTTCCATATGACTGCCCTTCTCATTACTGACCGTGACCGTGTCAATCACACTGAGACTAACCTTGTAATCCAAAAACTCTATAAAGTGAATCAGCTGATTAGAGGAATACTCTTCCCCTTTGTTCCCAAGACACTCCCCCTGAAGAGGATTCACCGGAAAATACGACTCATGTTCATGAAATGTGACATCCCTCGAAACATACACTTTGGAAGTAGTGGGATCCACACATTTATACCCCTTCTGAGTGGAAGAGTACCCCAAGAAAACTCCTTTAATAGACCGGGGATCAAGTTTTTTGAGAGTAGGGCTATGATTATGCACAAAACAACTGCACCCAAAGACACGAGGAGTAAGAGGCCACGGATTCTGAGTGGGCCACAGGGTAGAATAAGGAGACTGACCATCCAACACCCTAGTAAGCATACGGTTAATGAGATGTGCACTAGTGAGAAGTGCATCACCCCAATACCGCTTCGGGACATGACGTTGGAACATAATGGCCCGGGTAACATTCAATAGATGACGATTTTTACGTTCAGCTATACCATTTTGAGGTGGGGTATAACTACAAGAGGTTTCATGAACAATACCCTTGCCTTTCAAGAATTCATCAAGGGATTGGGAGACATATTCCCTTGCATTATCCGTACGGAAAGCTTGAACAGTAGTATGGAATTGAGTCTCAACAAAGGCAACAAAGTTTTTCACAACTGCTGGAACCTCACTACGTTCTCGCAACAAGTACACGAACGTACATCTAGAGTAATCATCAATAAGCGTCGAAAAATAGTGACAACCACCACACGTGAGTACTCCAGAAGGACCCCAAACATCGGAATGAACTAAGGCAAACGGATGAGTGGTTTTATTCAATGAAATAGGGTACGAAGCCCTGACATGTTTAGCCAATTGACACACTTCACAAGCGAAGGAGTCAATGGAGACAGAAGCAAACAAATGAGGAAACAACTTCTTTATTAACTGGAAGGGGAGATGTCCAAGACGCTCGTGCCATCGCACAACAGGAGATCTATCGTTCACACCAGACAAGTGACCACTCGTGGCAGAAATCAACGCTGAAGCAACTTGTACCGGCAGCCTGTAGAGCCCATCAGTAACCGAACCAATCCCAATCTTCTTCCCCGTCACCAAGTCCTGCAGGGAACAGTGATCAGCAGAGAAAATCAGATTACAGTTTAATTCTTTAGTAATACTGCTGACAGAGAGTAAGTTCACAGGAATATTTGGAACATGCAGGGCATTGTGGAGACGGTATTTGTTCAACAGGGACAAGCTCCCTTTCCCAGCCACAGAGATAGAAGACCCATCTGCCATAGACACGCGTTGCTTGCCAGAGGAAAGTTGATATTCTTGAAAGAGTTTAGAGTCCCCTGTCATGTGGTGAGTGGCTCCACTATCAACAATCCAATCACCAAGAGGAGGGTTACCTTGATCAGTCGAGGCAACGAGGGCTTGGGCTAGCTGAGCCCCTTCAGACGTGGAGGACTCCTCAGGGGTAGTAGATAGGCGGTTGATGTACGTCTGCAGCTCCTTGAGTTGAGCAGGGGACAGCTTGGACTTTGCACCACTAGAAGAATTACTCTGACTGGAATCAGACACAGAAGGGCTACGCTTGCCAGAGGGAGGACGACCTCTGACCAGTCTCTTCTCGGGATGAAGATCCCAACAGAAATCCACCGAATGCCCCAACTTGTTGCAATGAGTGCAATGCCGGGCAGGACGCTGCCCAGTCCCTGAGGCACGGCTGACAAAGGCAGAAGGGCCATGACCGGTGTCAAGATGCATCACCTGGCGACGTTGCTCTTCAGACTCAACACGAGCATATACTTCCTCTATCCCCGGAATCTCATCACCATTAAGAATCTGGCTACGAATAGACTCAAATTCATCCCGCAGGCCTCCCAGAAACAGAAACGTACGGTCCATCCATTCCTTTTCCCAGTAGAGGGAATGATCTGAACCGCACTTCCACTCATCAGTCACATGATAATCTAGCTCCTCCCATTTGGTCTTCAGGGCAGCATAGAAGGCAGCAACAGACAAATCACCCTGTGTCAAGGAGTAAATACTGCGTTTAATCTGATAAGTGCGTAGATGTCTCTTCTTGCGACCATACATCTTTGCAAGCACAGTCCACATATCAAAAGAGGTCGGCTTCCGCAGAATGAGGGGCTGGATATCAGAGGACACGGAGCTGATAATCCACACCTTCACTTGGCTGTCCTCCAACGCCCACGTCGCCCATTGAGGATCAGATTTGATGGGCGCAGGTTTGTCGCCAGTGATGTAAGAGAGACGCCCACGGCTAGTAATCCCAATCTCGAGAGCGGCAGACCAAGATAGGTAATTGTCCTTGGTCAGACGGATGGAGGTGACCTGGATCGGCACGTTCTCAGTCTTGGAGGCGCTGCCCGCGTCAAGAACGGCATCTTTTTGAGTCCCCATCGCTTCTGCCATCACAAACAAGCACACAGCAACAAGAGGCACAGCGGCGGGAATGAGGCAGCGGCGACGGAAGGCAGGCGACGGCGCAACACAGAGGCCACCCACGGTGGCAGAAACCAAGAACGGGCCGAACGGAGGACTGCGGAGGCGCAATAGAGGACGGCGGAACAGAGGACGGCAGCAGAACAGAGGACGGCGGCGGAACAGAGGACGGCGGCGGCGGAACAGAGGGCGGCGGCGGCAGAGCAGGGCGACGTCACAAGGGCAGCAGCGGCGCCGGAACTTCAACGGCGTCGGGCGACGAAAAAACTTGACGATCCTCGGGAAAGAAACGCTTCTCCAACTTCGCTGGCTCTGATACCATGTAGAAACACGAACCACAAAGAGAGAGTAGAGAACGAACACACAATATACGTGGAAAACCTCAGAAAGAGGTGAAAAACCACGGGGAAGCTCTGACCTAGGGGCTCACCGCAACCCTAGGAGAGAGAAAAATTATATTTCACTTAATTCAACACTTAAACATAAGTGACAATATAAAGAGGGAGAGAGGAGAAGCCGCCTAGGGTACCGAGCCCGCCTCGGTACCCGCACCCCATAGAACCGGGTCCAGATATGGACCCGGTTCCCACAACAACATATTCTAACAATATGAAAAAGAGATAAGCTTGATGTGAAGGAGAAAAATTATGAAATGTTAGATATTTACCAAGAGGGTACCTGGTTGTAAATTTTAATCCAAATGAGGATGAGGCAGGTGGCTGATGCTTGGCAACTCCACAATAAGAATCACTCAAGAGAATTGAGGGTTTTGGCTTTCTCAATGATATTCTAATATGAGGTAATGAGACACTTGAGAAGTATTTGGCATTGAAGTGTCAAAACATCCATGAAACTGGTGGGGAGGTGGTTGTCTTGGGTGAAAATGTTCGAGTATAATGTACATCTTCTTGTGGTGATGAACTCAATTTTGATTCAGCTGGTTGAATTTCTCAGTTAGGTAACACTTGCGGCTCCATGCTCTTAATCCAATCTTAAGCTTGTTCACCAAGATGATCCTTGATAGGAAGATGAATGATCGATGAGGATTCCAAAGTATTAATTTCTTTGAAAGAAAAGACCTGTTCATTGAAAATAACATCTCAATTGGAGAAAAATCTATTGTCTTCCAAATAAAAAATTTTATAGGTTTTCACCTAGAAGAATAACCCATAAATACGCATTTGAATTCTCCAAGGTCAAATTTGGAGTTGGGATTTAAGTTTTGGCAAAACACAAGCACCCAGATGCCTTTAAATGGGAAAAGGTGGGTTTCCTTTTGAAAAGTTTTTCATATGGCATGAGCCCTTGGAAGCACTTAGTTGGAGTTTGATTTATAAGATGCATGACTGTTAGAATACCTTCACCCTAAAAATTTAACGACACACCTTATTGGATCTTAAGAGCTATAGCCATATTTAAAATGTGTTGATGCTTCCGTTCCACCACACCACTTTGTTGTGGTGTATATGGACAGCTTAGGTCATGCACAATCCCTTTTTGTTGAAGAAAACTTTCTAAACATTTGAGATAAATTCGGCTCCATTGTATGTTCTTATTTTTTTGACATGACCATGATATTATTTTTTGTACAAAAGCAACAAACTTTGTAGAAGTTGAGTTATTTCACTTTTATATTTCATCAAATATGTCCGAACTGTCCAAGTAAAATCATTCATAATAGTGAGGAAATAGTGCACCCTAGAATTCGATGTCTGACTATAAGGACCCAATACATCCGATGTAAAAGTTCAAAAAATGAGTCAGTCTTAGTATTACTCAAAGGACACAATAGTCAGGCTTTGTTTAGCCATCTAACAAACATCACAAAAATGATTAGTCATTCTAATCTTTGAGTCACACTTGGCAAACAATTTGTTAACTGAGATTGAAGGATGACCTAGACACAAGTGCCAAATATCTAGTTCTTTTACATGTGACAAAAACGAGTTGGAAGTAAGACAAAATACTGGCAATGCTTGAGATGTCTGAGTCGAAAATGTGCCTTGTTCAACTCCTGCTCTAATCTTCATCATAGAGCTTGAGTCTTGCAATAAACAACCAGCAATAGAAAAGGAGATATAACATTGATTTTGTTTAATCAGCTGACTAACCGAGATAAGATTGAATGAAAATTCGGGCACGTAATAGACATTGACAATGATCAAAGTAGAGGATGTACAAGACAGCAGGACCAACATGTGATGCCTTGAAGACATTGAAAACAAGCTTTAATGAAAAGCATCAATGGTGGCTTGCACCACTATCAATTATCCAAAGATTTGGTTCAAGAGTTGACGTACCAGCAAAGTGAACTTGAGGGCCTGAAGATGAAGAATTTGCTCCTTTTTCCTTGAGAATGAGTTTCAACTGAGCAAATTCTTTAAGAGTAAAAGACATGGCAGGTTCACTATTGGGTTCTTTAGTATGCATACCAGCTGCAGCCGAGACATTTGAAAATCCAAGACACCCACCACCTCTTTCAACATATGGATTCTTAACAACAGCTCTATCACCTTTTGGTTTACAGGAAGAATGCATGACCCCAGCCATTGAGATGGTCCAACAAAAACTGAACCGCAGACTGATTCCACTGAAGAGATTTGGACACTGAAAGCTGCCAAAAATGATCAGGGACATGTCATAGACGTGCCACCACCTAGAAATGCCTGATATCTTGCTCTCAGAGAGAGAGTGTGACAGCTACTGAAAGAAGATGCAGCACAAGCAGGAGAGAGAGAGAGAGAGAGAGAGAGAGAGAGAGCATTTTCTAGACTAGATGGCTTAGGGTGTAGTAGAGTAACTCAATCTTGACAACTCACTACTTAGGTCAACCTAGAAAATTATCTTATCTCACATTGTTGAACATTTAATGAAGAGAAAACTAAGGCCAATTGTCTGTGGGTAGCTTGATCACGTTGAGCTTTCAATAAAGAGAGAAAATAATTTAATTGTATGCATTAACTCACTTCTGACGACCCATATTAAAAAGCTAAGATTACTTTATCAACTTTCTAGGTGCTAACCCTTGAACGAATTGAAGAATAAACTCAATTGTTGTATATGTTGACATAACAACAGTTTATCAGGATCAAATTTCCACACACACAAATATTTTCATCTACTATAGTTTGGCCTCCCATGAAGACGCCTTGAAAACCATAAACCTTTCAGCAAAGCACAAGACCACAATGAGATTCAAATCCACCAAGACGCCTTGAAAACCATAAACCTTTCAGCAAAGCACAAGACCACAATGAGATTCAAATCCACCAGCCTCCTACTGGTCAAAGCCTGGTCAAGTTGTCAAACCACTTGGTTTTTATCAGTTTGAATACTTGCGTCAATGTCTCTACTATTGTTTCATATTTGGTCTGAATTTGAACTTAATCAAATTCAAAAAGAAAATGGACCTATGATTAAAGAGCCAAACCCGGATTTGGCATAACCTTTGTTTGTTGAAGTCGACAGCTACCCAATTCTGATGAACATCTGTATCCGATTACACGAGAACAGTTTATGGTTTTGAATTTTACATTTTTGGGCTTGATCCAACTCCAAATCTTAAAATAATGATTACTGATTCATATCCAACTTGTTTCCACACATATCGAGTTTCAAGGTTTTAGCCCGAATCTGATTCAACCTATGGGAGGGTAGCCCAAGCATGGGTCAAAGACCTATCCTCAGCTGTAAATTCAAAATTAAGTTTCAAAAGGGTTGTTTTTATATTATTTTCGTTCTTAAAGCTATTTAAAAATTGGCCAATAGAAAGAGGAAAGAAGAAGAAATTCTTAGGTCAACATATTTAATAGCCTTTGGATATGGACATCACAATGTCAATTATCAAGATGCAAGTCACCAAATCTTTCAACATCTAGAATAGAGGTGTTGACATGTTCCGGTTACAGGTAAGAAATTCCGAGTCAGTGAAACAAGAGTTGGAGCTATGGCTGGCAACAGGGATTCTCACTGGTGAGTGGCCATGTCTCCTTCCCCAGCAGATTGCATTGAGATTGTTCTTGTTACGAGAGAGAGAGAGGCGGCAAAAAGTCTTCTTACATTACGTGACCCTAATCTCTATTAAAGAGTTAGGGAAAATTACAAGAGAAGTCCACTAAAAATAACAAAACATTTAAAGAGACCCTCCCTAACTTCCTAATATTTCAGAAAACCCCTTTTTTTGTATCTTTAACACTCCCCCTCAAGCTGGAGCATATATATCAATCATGCTCAGCTTGTTACAACATCTCAGGAAATCGCCTATGGGAAGAGCTTTAGTAAGAATATCTGCTGCCTGATCTTCTGAGGAGACATGAATAGTGCTAACAATTCCTCCTTGAACTAAGTCCCGAATATAGTGGCAATCCACTTCAATGTGTTTAGTCCTCTCATGGAAGACAGGATTGTTAGCGATATATGTAGCTGCCTTGTTGTCACAATACATTTTCATTGGGAGATTCACTGAGACATCCAACTCTACAAGTAGTGATCTAACCCACGACATTTCAGCCACAGTTTGAGCCATAGCCCTATATTCCGACTCAGCACTAGAACGAGCCACAACATTCTGCTTCTTGCTCCTCTAGGAAATAAGATTACCGCCCACAAAGACACAAAACCCGGTAGTAGACTTCCTATCATCTACAGATCCAGCATAATCAGCATCACTATACGCCTCGATGTCAACACATTCTCCTTTCTTGAACCATAGCCCCTTTCCCGGGGCTGATTTCAAATATCTTACAATCATTAGAGCTGCATCCCAGTGAACTTTTCGGGGTTTTTCCATGAATTGGCTCAACTTATTCACAGCAAAGCTAATGTCGGGACGAGTGACAGTCAAATATAACAGTTTCCCTATCAGAGATCTGTAAGATCTAGAGTCAAACGGCTCTGAGTCATCATCATGTATATGAATGCGAGGATTCATGGGAAGTGTGGCAGGTTTAGCCCCCAATAGTCCTGTTTTCTGTAGAAGATCAAGAGCATATTTCCTTTGAGACACTACAACTCCTTTATTACTACGAGCCACCTCAATACCAAGAAAATAACGAAGTTGTCCAAGGTCTTTCGTAACAAAGTGTTGCTGTAAAAACTCCTTTGTTTGAGCTATCTCTTGATCATTTTCCCCTGTAAGAACAATATCATCCACGTAGACAATCAATATCACAAGTCCTGCTGAGCCTTGCTTGATAAACAATGAGTGATCAAGCTGGGATCGGCTAAATCCACACTTAGATAACACTTCAGTAAGCTTTTGGAACCATGCACGGGGACTCTGTTTGAGTCCATAAATAGCCTTCTTTAACTTGCATACCTTGGAACACTCCCCTTGTCGCTCAAAACCAGGTGGTTGCTGCATATAAACAATTTCAGAAAGGTCTCCATACAGAAAGGCATTTTTGACATCCAATTGAAAAAGAGGCCACTCTCGTTGGACAGCAAGAGAGATAATCAAGCGAATAGTGCCCAACCGGGCCACAGGCGAAAAGGTCTCAAAGAAGTCAAAACCATAAGTCTGAGTATACCCTTTTGCGACAAGACGGGCCTTGAACCTTTCAACTGACCCATCAGAATGATACTTGATGGTGAATACCCATCGTGAGCCAACCACATCACAGCGTGTTGGGGGGTCTACCAAATCCCAAGTCTCCCGAGAAAGAAGAGCATCCATTTCCTCCTGCATAGCTTGTCGCCAACGTGGATCTAACAGGGCGTGATGGTGCGAGGACGGGATAACATGACTAGATAAAGCTTGATCAAACTGTACTAAGTGTGTACTCAGATGAGCAGTAGAGACAGAATTAGATATAGGATGTAAGGTACACTGTCGCTTGCCCTTGCGAATAGCAATAGGGAGATCTGCTGCAGAATAGTCATCACTTAAACCTGAGTCAGTCTTATCAGTAGAGCTTACCTCTTGAGACGATGCTGGTGGACGGTTGAGAGAGGGACCTAGACGACGAGTGTAAACCAACGGAGGCTCAAGAAAACGTTCATGTGACCTAGGTTGAGATGATGGAAATGACTCAAGTGACACTGGTGGAATAGGAAGAGGTATAGGTGCATGCATCTCAGATGAAGAGGGACTTGACGGAGGGAAATAAGGACGAGACTCAAAGAAGGTAACATCCGCACTGATAATGTCTTTCTTGGTCAAGGGATCAAAGCATTTGTATCCCTTTTGATTAGCTGAATAGCCAATAAAGATACATTTGAAGGCTTGGGCAGCAAGTTTGCTTTTGTTCGGGCCTAGGATATGTGCAAAGCAAGTGCATCCAAAAACTTTGGGAGGTAAATGAAATAATGAACGCCCTGGATATAGAATTTGAATTGGAATACGGTCTTGAATGGAGGAAGAGGGTAATCTATTAATGAGGTAACACGCAGTAAGGATAGCATCACCCCAAAAATAGGCAGGCATGTGAGAATGTAACATGAGGGTACGAGCTACGTTTAGGAGTTGCCGATGTTTGCGTTCGGCTACACCATTCTGTTGGGACGTATGTGGACAAGTATATTGAGGTCGAATTCCATGGTCGGCATAAAACTGAAGTAGAATGGAAGACTTGAATTCAAGAGCATTATCAGTGCGAATATTTTTGACAATGAATCCAAACTGAGTTTTTATTTCCTTGATAAATTTTTGAAGAATACATATGACTTCAGATCTTTCCCTTAACAAGAAAACCCAACTGACTCTAGTAAAATCATCAACTAGAACAAGATAATATCGAAAACATGATCGAAAAGGAACCCGACTAGGACCCCATACATCCACATGAATGAGATCAAAAGGACTCTGACTCGATGGACTCTGACTCGAAGGAAAGCTGCTCCGTGTATGCTTGCCCAACTGGCAGGCATCACATAAGGACTCTGATGCAGGAATGTCTGGAAACATGCGACGAAGTTTTGGTACGGAAGGATGACCCAATCTGAGATGCCATTGGAAGGGAGAAGGCTTGGAAGGGACTGAAGATGCAGCAACATCAACTGGGATTGACAAAAAATAAAGGCCCTCACGCTCATGGCCGCCACCAATCATCTTCCCAGTTGGTAAGTCCTGAAAAGAACAAGAGTCAGATTCAAAAATGACTTTACATTGTAAGTCGATAGCTAGTTGCTTCACAGATATCAAATTAACAGGAAACTGAGGTGCATATAGCACATGTGTAATAGTGCCTAAATGTGGAAGATAAATATCACCGCTACCCAAAACAGGGGACAACTTGCCATCAGCCAGCTTAACATACTGTGGTGTAGAAAATTTGACAAATGATGAAAAATTTTGTGGTTGATTACAATAATGTCTAGAAGCGCCCGAGTCTATCATCCATGTCATACCTGGATCAGCAGTAGGAGCACCAACAGAGAATGCTGAATCTACAACAGCAGCATTGGTAGATGTAGAGGCAGATGTAGAGCCAGACCTCTGAGCAAGAACACGATCATATTCATCCTTACTTAGGTTAAGAGATTATGACATAGATATAGAAGGATCAGTAGAAGGCTCAACCATAGATATTGTTGCCTTTGAATGAGTTGCCTGGGATGAAGAACGACCTCTGCTTGTGGTGATTCTACCTCCACCACGTCCAGAGGAAACATTAGACCTGAGGTGAGGATGTTTGTCCCAACAGCGGTCCTCTAGATGACCAATTTTGCCACAATAAGAGCACTGAAATCTGCCACGTCCAGCACCACGCCTGTACCACGCCCCCTAGTGCCTCCAAAAGAACTAGGGCCCCGTCCTCCTGATATCACAAGTGCAGAGACTGGTATGTCATGCGTAGTCTGAGAAAGAGTGGCTGCAAAGCGACTCAGCCTATTATACGTGTCTGCTAAATCTGGAAGTTCACTGCCTGTTAGAATTTGAGACTTTGCCACAGAGTATTCTGAAGATAGGCCAAATAAAAACTTCGCCACCATACCAGTCTCAACGTGTGATGCATCACAATGCTGGCAAGGTGGGCGAAGAGCCTTTAACCGTTCATATGCAGCAGTCAAAGTAGCAAAATATTGAGATAGGTCCTGATCCCCTTGTCGAATGTTGCATAACTCCTCTTCTAGTTGTAGGATCTTGATTACATTAGTGGCATGCGAGTATGTCTTTCTCAAGAAAGACCACATATCCTTGGCCTTGGTATAATATGCAATAGTTGGGGCTATATGAGACTCCACACTATTCATAATCCAAGACATAACAATATAATTATCTTCATCCCACGCAGCATATATTCCTTTTTTCTCAATAGGTTCATCCTCCTCAAGAATATATTTCTTCCTATGACCAGCCACCGACATTATGAATACCCTAGACCATATTTCATAATTTGAGCCATTAAGTTTCATCGTGGTTCCATAAGAGAATGAATTCCCAGCCATCTTGTAGTCAGTAGACCCTTCAGATTTACTGTTTTCAGCCATAGTAAATAAAGAACACCAGATTGACGCAAACGTTTAAAGAAAGAGGGCTAGGAAATTACTGTCACTTCAGATCTGGTTCAGCCGATGACAAAAAACAAGAATGAACTCCCAACGACTGAAGACTGTTGCTCCCAACGACTGAAGACTGCTGCCACTTATAACAGCAGCTAGTTCTCATAAAACTTCCTGTCCACGTGTCAAAGAAATCCACGAAATCAAACAAAAAACTTGTACTAAGGATCAGCAACAGTCCTCACGCAGCCTTTCTTTACTGAATTTGTATCCACGATCTATAGAAAAAATCTGATCATATTCAAAAACCTGAATTTATAAGCAGCACATAGACTCCACAAAGCATCCACAACACCTCACGCAGCTTGACTTTACCGAAACTGTATTTACGATCATCACAAACCACAGCGTCACACGTCACGCTGCATCCACAATAGTCTCTTCATACGACCAATATGAGGATCTGATCACGCCTTCCACATAGGCATGATCAGGTCCTCCTTCTCACGGCACGCCCAACCCCTATTCCCTCACTGTCTCCTTATTGGGTGATAAGGGGGAATAAGGAGTAGCGGTGACAAGGGAGAGAACGAAAGAAAAAAAAAAGGAACGAACTCACTTGGCTGTTCGCCGGAAAGATTGTCGCCGGAGAAGATGGTGATCGCCGGAGAAGGTCACCGGAAAGCGCACTCTGCCGTCGACGCCCACACCCGCTCTGATACCATGTTACGAGAGAGAGAGAGGCGGCAAAAAGTCTTCTTACATTACGTGACCCTAATCTCTATTAAGAGATTAGGGTTAGGGAAAATTACAAGAGAAGTCCACTAAAAATAACAAAACATTTAAAGAGACCCTCCCTAACTTCCTAATATTTCAGAAAACCCCTTTTTTTGTATCTTTAACAGTTCCATTGAAGGCTAATGTTGGAACAATGACGGCTTTTGGCATCAGATGGGTGGCAATAATAATAGCTGGTTTGGGCTGAGGAAGCACGGCTCACAAATGACAAAACCACTCGTAGACTAATGCCCTCATTGAGATTCTGATATCTGTTCAGCACAGACAAGCATGGCGAATACTCCTGGTAGACAACAGTGGAAAATGATGGCTCGAGGCCAGGCTTGGAGGGCGACTTACAGAGGGATATGTCTGAAAGTCTGCTTTAGATGTAGACCCTATGCTTCTTCAAACCATGCAATGCTCACGTGATCGCTTCTTTTGTTTCCCTATTGTGTCTATTCCGTCTATAAATATGTTTTTTGGTAATAAAAGCAGGAGGAATCCTCCATCACCATTGATTTGGCAGAACTATAAGTGCTCTTAAAGAGTTTACAAATCACAAGACCAAACAATTGTGTGAAGATAATAAAAGCTCATGTTTCATGAAAATCAAACAGATAATTCATAAATTTTGTTCTTCAAATCAGTTCATGTGCCCAAAGGGCCCGCTTGGCAATAAGAACAAGTTGTTACTGTTCTATGAACTTGCCCCAGAAATTTTAATTTCAGCAGTGTCAAGATGTGTTTTCCAAACGATTCTTTCATTTGTGGTGTCACATGCTTTAGGGACCTATCTTCGATAATAAATTCTGGATTTTTCAAGGTAATTTTGCAAGTTACCTTGTTTTTGGACCAGTGCATTAGGGGATCTTCTCCAATATATCCAGCCTCCTCGAGCTTTTTCATGATAGGTTGGAATTTGATTTGGAAATTCTGAGGCATTGGTCCTGCTGTGTATAGGACTGCTTCTTGGAGTTGAATGTATTCTAGATCATCAATTTCTTCAATGAAAGAAGAAATGACTGTCTGCTGTTGGGTATTGATGACGGTGACGTTTTTGTAAAAAATGATAACGTTACCTTCAATTCTTAATCCGTCCTGCATTGCTCTGATAAAGTTGCAGCCGATGATCATCTGGATTTCGCCTCCCAGATGCATGGGAAACGCATAGGTGTAGGGGATCCTAAACTGGTTTTCCCCTATGGTCATTCTTCCATACTTCAGTTTTTTGTTGGCACTTTGTTTGGAATTTACGCCTGTAAACTGAACTGTGAAGGTGTTATCCTCCAAAGCTTCCTTCGGAACAGAATTTTCATCGATGCAACAGGTGGTTGCACCAGTGTCTAGGATGGCTCTGACGGAAAATGTTTTGACTTCGGGAATCTCGAAGTTAACGGTGAGGTTGTATAGGCGATTCTTGATGATTCGTCCCCCACCCCAACCACCTGGAGCTGCGTGCACAGCTGCTCCTTGCAGGACAAAAGGATTGTAGAAAAACAGGATACAGATTTGACAACAAAATCCGGTCTACGATCATGGTTAGGAATACTCAACTATGCCAGGAATTTTATCCCTAACCTCGGCAAACTCCTGGCACCCCTATACGGCAAAACAAGCCCTACAGGAGAGAAGAGGCTAAATCAGCAAGATTGGAAGCTGGTTAGGCAGATCAAAGAACAGGTACAAAACCTGCCTGCCTTGTCAATTCCTCCGGCTAAATGCTTCATCATCCTTGAAACAGATGGATGTATCGATGGATGGGGAGGAGTATGCAAATGGAAGCCTCTGAAGTACGATTCCAGAAGCATGGAGAAACCATGTGCCTATGATACCAAGAAAAGTGAAGGGAAGACGGGAGGGGCGGAGCAGAACAGTGGATAAAAAAAAATACTATTAGAAAGAGGAGACGGCGCTCCAAGCTTTCCGATGGAAGTAAGTAACAGAATACAGAAGGATAAGAGAGAATGCCTAAGGAAGAGTAGAACCTTTGGGAATTCCAAGATGTTCTGCATCTTCGATCTAGATCCCTTTTATAGTATTCGAGACTCCTTACTGTGAGCCATAAGACGGGTGAAGAGATAAGAGGGAATAAAGATAAGGACACGTGGCACAGGCGCCGTCGTATCTTGACAAAGGAAAACGCGTTGCCTAAAGCAAACGCGTGAGTACAATAATTACCTAATGGTTGCTGACGAGGATGCGTGGCACAGGTGCCGATGTAGGTGTTTTGCATGCGCATCTTCTGAGTCAGAGAAGACTAAAATATCGTCAATGTAAACGGCGATAAAATCCTCAGTTCCTCTGAAGCATGTGTCCATTTTTCGCTGGAAGATTGCAGGGGCATTCTTCAAGCCAAATGGCATGACGAGCCATTCAAAGAGTCCTTGTGGTACCCAGAATGTAACACCCCAACCTTTTTAACCCTCAAAGTTTTTTTTTTTTGTTTCTAAACATAAAGCATCGAGGTGTGACAACCCAACAATTTAAAAAGACGATGAGCCAAGCAATTCAAAACAATGGGGCGAACTTTCATTTATATAACCATTTTGTTTCATACAAATTCACATCTATGTGCATGACCAAAATGCCCCAAAATCATAACATTGATGCCTAACAAAAAGAAGACATCAATAAAACCAAAACATGACGCGCCGGCACTACAAACGACAATCCCAAAACCTCCCCAGTAGGACGTGAGTGAAGTCATCTGCTCAACCTGTTGCCCCGGGTCCGCCAAAACCTGAAAAAAAAAAGACAACTGAAGGCTCAGCCTTCGCAGTATGGCAACAAGCCAGGAAAATGCCAAACCCTCTCAAGTAAGGCTCAAATACAAGAACAAATATCAACCCATCTATCGTCATGTCGTGTCAGGGTACGACACGTAAAAGCCACTTGATGGCCACACTAACACAACATGAGTCACATGCGAAGCATGCTTAAACATAACACTTGCATTCATATCATTCACAGATACGTCAGTCACATTAACAGTTCCTGTGGGTGCAACACAGGCACATGCACACCGCGGGCGGCCTACAGCCGAGAGACAACCCCCGTGGTAGCCCATAACAGTATGGATCCATTTCTCCCGCTGCAGCGGTAGAGCACTCATCCCTGAATGTGTGAAGTCCAAGGTGAGATATTCAGCCTTCCCTAGGACACCCAGGTTGGGAAGGCGGGCGCCCAACGCTCCAAGCACAACACACAACAGAACCCTGGGGCCTTGCACCGCCTGCGCTCCGACAGGCGAGACCAGTGGCGAGAACGGGACGTCTCCCAAACACACAGCCACATCCCACTGGCCTCTCATCTCTTAATCATTCATTATTATCATTAGAATAATGCATTCACAAACTGACTGGCTAGCTCATGAGGTTGGTACACTCCACGAGTGCATTCACACCCCCAGTTGCCTCCACACGAGGTCTACACATAACACTAACCGTCATAGCTAGCCGTCAAACAAAATAGGTACAATTACCCTCTATTTCATCCATTTGCATCGTTGCCCATGGCAATGCATATGCAACAACGTACACATTCATATCAATCATCACATCAATCCTCACATCAATCACGTCAATCACCTCTTTGAAAAACTTAGCCAATCCATAGAGAGTAGTCTCGATCTACGGTTGGCTCGTAGCTGTCCTATGCAGTTATCATTCTATGATGCTTTCTAATGCACAATTGGGGTCGAGGAGACACTCGACTCGATACCCCGCCTCATCTGTCCTAAACAGATATCAATTCTAGCATGCACATGCCAATGCGTAACATTTTCAAAACAAATAACTAATAATCTTTCTAACCCATGCATATCATATAAGCAACATACATATACTCATTCACAAAGCAGTCAATCAATTAACATCACAATCCTAGGATCCCTTGATCCTAGGAGCACACAATCACACATTTGCCTCAGGCAGGAATTTGCCTGGAATGTCGCCATACCTGTGGCACGCTCACCAAATTCTTCAAAATGCCTCAAGCTTCGAACTCAAGGTCGACGGGATGTGCCCGGTGCACCTGAAAACATAAACAAGAATAAGGTTTCTACTAGATACCTACACAAATCAAACAAAAACGAACAAATACAAAATAAAATCCTTGAGACACGTGTCGTCGCCTCAAGAGGGTGTCGACAGGTAGTGTCGACCCACAAAGCCCTCAAGAGGGTCTCTCCTCAATCCTAGAGGTCACCACCAGAGGCTTAAGCTTCGCACCATCGATTTGAATCGATCACTAATCCATTTTTCTCTTGCTTCCTTAGTGAAGGTGTCTTCCCAACATGTACCCCTCTTCCTTCCCATACATACTACCCACGTCGACAAAGACGCTCCCAAGCGTTCACAAAGACGGTCCTACACTTCTCCACAACATCACAATCCTAACCATGCTTCTCTATTGCTTCACAAATTAACTCATCATGCTTAAATGATCATCAGAGGCATGAATCAACACTTCTTCATCATAATCCTAAACTTTCCCCAAAAATAAAATCTCTAACATGCGTCCCAAATCATCAATTCTAAACTCTAACATACTCAAGCAATAATTATACATGCTCTACTATATAATATCCAATAATCTAAGCTCAAATAGGCTTTGCTCACCCCAATCTAAGCGTCCAAACTGCTGTGATGAGCCACCTCAAGCATACAGTCGGTCCCCAAAAGGCAGAAATCGTGCCAAGCCGCCACCACCAACGCCTTCTATTCACTGATACAAAGAGAATGATGCACCCTCAAACTGAAATTCCAATCCAACAGCCACTACTAAAGAGAACAAGCAAGAACGTGCTCAAGAGGAGGAGTTCGGCTAAAATATTGGTTCGATTGGGGGAGGCTGAGAACTGAGAAAGAGCACGAGAATGAGCAGGGAGAAAACGTTGACAGAGATGGGAGACAGACAAAGGGGTAGGGGTCGGACGGTGAGGGAAGGGTCTGCGTGGGAAGGAGGAGGAGAAGAAAGAAGAGGAAGGAGGAGCAAGCGAGGGAGAAAGGAGAAGGAGGCGAGAGAAGAAGGGAAGAGAGCTCGAGCAAGGAGGAGAGGGACAGCGTGTGGGAGGAGAGAGAGCGTTGTAGAGAGGGAGGGATGCGCAGGAAAGGAGGGGAAAAACAGGCAGAGAGGGCGAGAGAGGGAGCTTACCCGCGAGCTGCTGCCGTCACCGCCGCCGTCACCGTCGCCTTCTTCTGCTTCGCTGAGTTTCGGTCGTGGGTGAGGGAGAGACGAAGAGGGGAAACGAGGGAGAAGAAGGAGACAAGGAAGGGGAGACGGGCTGCGGCGTCGGGGCTCCTAACGCGCTTGGAGCTCGGGTCCGGGTCTGGACCCTGACCCGACCCGTCCTGCAAAAAGGCCGAGCATTACACAGAATGCCGTTAGGGGTACTGACTCGGGGTCCATCATTACCTGATGGAATCCGCTCTTTAGATCAAATTTTGAGTAGATTTTGCTGCCTGAAACCTTTCTGATGATGGTATTGATGTCTGGCAGCGAGTACTGGTCTTTTTCGGTGTTGTCATTGAGGCGCTTGTAATTGAAGACCAATCTTTCTTTCCCCTTTTTGACCTCTCCTGTTTTGGGGTCTTGAGTTGTTCCAGAGTAGATGATAATGGCCGTAGTGCGGTGCTGACTCTTTGAATGTTGTATTACCTTTAATTTCAGCAGTGTCAAGATGTGTTTTCCAAACGATTCTTTCATTTGTGGTGTCACATGCTTTAGGGACCTATCTTCGATAATAAATTCTGGATTTTTCAAGGTAATTTTGCAAGTTACCTTGTTTTTGGACCAGTGCATTAGGGGATCTTCTCCAATATATCCAGCCTCCTCGAGCTTTTTCATGATAGGTTGGAATTTGATTTGGAAATTCTGAGGCGTTGGTCCTGCTGTGTATAGGACTGCTTCTTGGAGTTGAATGTATTCTAGATCATCAATTTCTTCAATGAAAGAAGAAATGACTGTCTGCTGTTGGGTATTGATGACGGTGACGTTTTTGTAAAAAATGATAACGTTACCTTCAATTCTTAATCCGTCCTGCATTGCTCTGATAAAGTTGCAGCCGATGATCATCTGGATTTCGCCTCCCAGATGCATGGGAAACGCATAGGTGTAGGGGATCCTAAACTGGTTTTCCCCTATGGTCATTCTTCCATACTTCAGTTTTTTGTTGGCACTTTGTTTGGAATTTACGCCTGTAAACTGAACTGTGAAGGTGTTATCCTCCAAAGCTTCCTTCGGAACAGAATTTTCATCGATGCAACAGGTGGTTGCACCAGTGTCTAGGATGGCTCTGACGGAAAATGTTTTGACTTCAGGAATCTCGAAGTTAACGGTGAGGTTGTATAGGCGATTCTTGATGATTCGTCCCCCACCCCAACCACCTGGAGCTGCGTGCACAGCTGCTCCTTGCAGGACGAAACAGTTGCCTTCGTCGTCTGTAAGGAAGATTTCTTTTCCTTTGTCTCTTCTGCGCTTGTCTACCAGGGAGAGTTCGTTAAGGTCCAAAGAGAGCTGCTGGGTCAGGAGCTTGTCCTGTAAGTATTGTATTTCCCTTTTGAGAGGTGTCATCTCTGCTTCGCACCATATTATGTATTCTGCTTGTTGCAGGATTAGTTTGCGGAAGGATGACGGATTGTCAGCAATTTGCTGAATTGGCTCTATAGGGACTGCCTTTCTAAAATAGTAGGGTCCGCATAGGTTGCAGGCTACTACTAAGCATAGGGGGCAGCTGAGTCGTGCTCTCTTGATGAATTGTCTTCTGCAGCATATGCAGGTTGGGTTATCAACCTGCTGATTGTATTGTCATTCATGACTGCAGGACATTTGTTGTGGAGGCAGTGTAATCTGGGGGCGGTAACCTCCGTCTTCCTCCCCCAGCATGTGGATGCTCAGAGTCTGTATTTGGTGTTCTAGACTTCTAGTGACTCATCTACCTCTTCATTTTCAGAGATAGAATAGATGGGGCCGCTGAGTTCTTCGCCTTCTTGGACTAATACAATATCATGGTCCTCGGGAATCTCTAGACTCTCGAAAATGGCTGCCCGTTTCATATTTCTCTTGTCGTTTGGGCATTCTCTGGCAAAGTGGCCTTCATCACCACAAAGATAGCACTTGCACCTCTTGCTTCTTAGTAAGTGTTTCCTCTTTTCGATCCGAGCATGGGTTGGATGAGGTTTGCCTTTGTAGGTCGTGGACCTACGCATTCCATACCTCCTTTTCTCTGAGTCCTTATAATATCCCGGAATTGGGATTTGGGAGCAGAAGGATAGGTTTTTCATAGATCTCTTGAATGCAGCGTCCTTGCATTCTTGCTCGAGGTATTGATAGGTAAATAGGATCCTTGGTGTTAATCCTATCGTGACGCCTGGGTACTTTAAATCAAATGCTTTCTTGATGCGGTTACCTAGGTCTCCCGGCATTTTAAGCCAGTATTTCTCTGATAGCTCTGAGCTGATGAACATCCTTCCTGATTTTGCAGCGAGTCTGAGATAATCATTCATGTATTGAATGATATATTTTACGTTGCTACAGGAGAGTTTTTCCAGACCTCTGTACGTTTGGTCTTGAATAACTGTGGACCCTTGTGTTGGATCTTCAAGAGAGAATACCCTGCGCATCTGAGATAGAATGTTTTGGGTTCCTTCCCTGCCATCGGCAGTAGCTATCAGCGTTTCATATTCCGCTTGGTACTGCATCCTCCATTGGATCCAAATCAGTTTCTCGATTTCTCCAAGCAGGTTTTCTATGAACTCGGCCTTGTCTTTGGCATCCAAGAACCCTTTTTCTGAGACTAAATTCTTAGTTATGGATTCTCACCTTGAAAAGACGTCGTGGAATAGGCCGATTTGTTTAGGAATGACGAATATTGCCCCTATTGATTGTGCTGCTGTGGGCAAATTCCACATTTCGTCATTCATGCCTCCCTTAAATTTTGTGCGGCTGCTGGAAGGGAAATCCACCACTGGTTTGATTGGGGGGTTTCTTCCTGTGGCAGGGGCGTATCCCGGCATACTCATGGAAACGTCCGTAGGGGGGTTATACAAAGATTGTGCTGTGGTAGTTCCTGAAGTAGCAGAGGCGATGACAGATGAGAGTTCCTTCATCTGTGGGTATTCGTATTCATCAAGTATGAAGACCTTCTCTTGGTTTTGTTTTTCGGAGGCCCATGGATTAAGGAATTCTTCCTCTGATTCGTCATCATAGGTGTCATATTTTGGCGCTCGTTCTGCTTTGTGTTCGTTGGCCAGATATGGAAAGTAAGCCAACTCTTCTTCTTCACTATCTCCTTCGCAGCTATCATCTAAGAGAGCTAGGACAATATGTTCTGTAATCTGTGATTCGTTGTCGTTTTCGGGAGTAGGTTGGTATTCGGCGAACCGAATGGATATGCGTCCATCGATCAAGTTGGTCGATTCTGCTTGTGTCGGCTGCATTGGGATGATCGTTGTTGAAGGCCGGATGATCCAGTTTAGGCCTTGCATATCCTGGTTGTTTAGCCTTCTACCAGGGATGGCTGTAACACCGTGGCTGGCTAAGTAGTCAGTGACGTGACTAATCTGGTAGGCGAAGGCCATGTTTGGTGTGTTTGAAAGCCTTCCAATTAATCCTCTTGTAAGGATTAAGTTTGCCTCTCCATTCCTCCAATTGGTATAGCCTCGGGTTTGGATGGAAATTTGAAAGTGGTCGTAGAAGTCGCCGAGTGTCAAGATAGTATCTGGGATAATGAAAATGATCTGGTTTCCTCGGGATAGATCTACTTCCATGGTGGCAAAAATGGCTTGATCGTTTTGCCACATATTGTCTCGGAAGATGACTAAGGCTTGTGTGCCTTCATCTCTTCTGTGTAAGATCTGTAATCGGACCTGTGCCAGTCCTATGTGGATGAACCGGAAGTTGCTTCTGTTGAGTGCTTGGTAACTCTCCGGTTGAATAAATGGGCAGTCTACTTGTTGATCATCGAGGCAGTAAATTGCCTCTTTAGATGTTGATAGACGCGATGCTGATCCGTATTGCTGCGCGAGGAATATAGTACCTCGGCTGGTACCATATTTGCATGCTCGCGTAGGGATCTTCTCAGCTGCTGCTCTGGTTGCAGCTGTTCTTCTAGAACTTCTCTGTGATTATGCCGGATGAGAGCATTTACTCTTCTTTGGAAGTTGTGGCGTCTTCTCTGGCTGTTGCGGTAGTCTCGGATCTGGTCCTCAAACTCAGGCTGTGAGATTGAAGCTTGGGTCTGGGTGGAGCTAACCGACGGTCGTCGATCCATCTTTGATTTTCTTCTTCTCGTCTTTGAGAATAAAGTAAGGATCTTTAACGACGTGCAGTTTTCCCTTTTTCTCGACTGTTTTGCCGATGGAAAGGTCCTTGAATTTCTTTTCGAGTTCGTCTATCAGGGAATCTGACAGAGTATCTTCTTTGATATTGACAGCTTTGATTGAAGTAGAGAGTTCTGCGAGCTTTGCTGCGAGCTGTATTTGGTTTTCGATCACTTGGGTGATCAGCTGAATTAGCGTGTTGTTCTGTTTGATCAAAGCCAAAGGATGATGAAGCATTTAGCCGGAGGAATTGACAAGGCAAGCAGGTTTTGTACATGTTCTTTGATCTGCCTAACTAGCTTCCAATCTTGCTGATTTAGCCTCTTCTCTCCTGTAGGGCTTGTTTTGCCGTACAGGGGTGCCAGGAGTCTGTCAAGGTTAGGGATAAAATTTCTGGCATAGTTGAGTATTCCTAACCATGATCGTAGACCGGATTTTGTTGTCAAATCTGTAACCTGTTTTTCTACGATCCTTTTGATGATGTTGGGCTGTAATCGAACTTCCTCATTACCGATAATGGCTCCGAGAAATTCTATTTGTTTCTGCCCAATCGTCATTTTGGTTGGACTTAGCACTAGCCCATTTGCTCTACATTTCTCCAATAATATGCATAGGTGTTTTGCATGCGCATCTTCTGAGTCAGAGAAGACTAAAATATCGTCAATGTAACGGCGATAAAATCCTCAGTTCCTCTGAAGCAGGTGTCCATTTTTCGCTGGAACATTGCAGAGGCATTCTTCAAGCCAAATGGCATGACGAGCCATTCAAAGAGTCCTTGTGGTACCCAGAATGCCGTTAGCAGTACTGACTCGGGGTCCATCATTACCTGATGAACCGGACGCTGCTTCTGTTGAGTGTTTGGTAACTCTCCGGTTGAATAAATAGGCGGTCTACTTGTTGATCATCGAGGCAGGAAATTGCCTCTTCAGATAGATGTTGATAGACGCGGTTGTGATCCGTATTGCTGCGCGAGGAATATAGTACCTCGGCTGGTACCATATTTGCATGCTCGCGTAGGGATCTTCTCAACTGCTGCTCTGGTTGCAGCTGTTCTTCTAGAACTTCTCTGTGATTACGCCGGATGATAGCATTTACTCTTCTTTGGAAGCTGTGGCGTCTCCTCTGGCTGTTGCGGTAGTCTCGGATCTGGTCCTCAAACTCAGGCTGTGAGATTGAAGCCTGGGTCTGGGTGGAGCTAACCGACGGTCGTCGATCCATCTTTGATTTTCTTATTCTCGTCTTTGAGAATAGAGTAAGGATCTTTAACGACGTGCGGGAAAGTTCATAAAACCGTATGTTCCAAGATTTCATAAATTTATCACAAGTTTTGAGGTGGATTCATGGAAGAGTAACAACTTGTTTTTGCTCCCAAACAAGCCAAAAAGATAAAATCACACACTCATGTCATTCTGTGCACTAGGGTGTTGGGAGAGAATGAGGATGGTCCTAACTTCCAGCCCTCTGCAAGAAATTAATTCCCTTCCGTGGAATGAACGGGGTTGGTCTTCCAATAATGAAAATCACTGAAACATGCTTGAATGGTGAAGAAAATAGTCCGAGACAAACCGTTTTGCCTCCCCATGCACCCTCCATACTAACACGTGAAAGATGTCAAAAGCTTCATTTCTTGGTAAGGCGCACACCTTGGGGGTGCGACAGAAAAAAACCAGAGGGCCGTTGCACGATGCCCGTCTCACGACCAAGGGTAGTGAGCTGAGGCATCGGCCTCCCCAGCTTCTAAGCACCTTTGTTAATGAACCAAACAGTTAGAGCCGGAAAAGATTTTTGGACCAAATATATGAATATTCTCGCTTAGTCAAATATTCATTACCACCATATTGCAATTCAGGTAACTTATTGTCTTGATAAACAAAGACAGCCCGGCAGGAAAGAATGGAATGTATGTGATAGAGGAGCTTTCTTCATTGCATAGTTGCCACCACTTACACTCGATATGGTACTGATGCAGGGCAGGACCAGACCCCTCACTCTCCTGGGTCCAGTTCCTCGCCTCAGGTTCCACCTTCGCTTAGTAAAAATTGCTCATTTACAAAATCAAATTTATTCTTATATACTTGACAGTTGAAACATCTAGACTAGTTATCTACTTTCCCATTGTTTGTGCCTCCAAGCCTAACAGTACATTAGAAGAGCAGCTATAAAAAATAACTTGTGAGAGTTTCAAAGATAATAGTCGGTTGGGATTTCATAGTGATGCTCTGCATTTCAAGCATCCTCCATTCTTCCACTGTTCATCAAAATCATCATGTGAATTCCCATCTTGAAAAATCACCTAGCTAGATCAAGAGCTTGACTTCAGTTTTCCCTATTTATCATCCAACAATCGCCAAAATTAGAGCTTATTTTCCTTATCCTCAGCTTTATATCTTCTCAAAAGCTTCAATTTGTTCAAGTGCAATAACGTGCAGTAAGGTTGGTTCAGATTGTTCATACAAGAATATGGACAGACGAAACCCAATAAGTAGAAATAGATTAAAGCATGTTAAAAGATAGTTATTAAAACTTAAAAGCATAGGACCGTCATAGCTTTATTAGAAGGTTTTGTTATGCGTCTGCTTCTTGCAACTGTGTCAAGCTGAATGTAAGATTAGACATTGTGCAGGATTAACAGCTAGGTGCACTATACCATGCCAAAAATGGAAAAACTGCTGTTTCAATACTTTGTTCTCCAACCATCAACATATTATCCTGAATGAATTGCCTGCTTATTAGTAACTGACTTCTATTTGATGGGAGACATGCCAACTTTTGGCATAAGGTTATTTAAATTTTAATGTAGGTGTCAATAATCTAGAAAAATAGAAACTAAAAAAGTTATTGTGTCTAGAACCATAAACATATGGACTAGTTAAGATAAATAAGCTTAGGAGAGTACTCTCAGTTGTACGGCCAGTTTCTAATTTCATATCAACTAAGCAGTTCGAGAAAAATTCTGCACTTAGCACTTCATACTTACTGCCAGATACAATTGATCCATGTACTACATGATACAGTTGACCATTAGTAAGTAAATTATCATTACAAAGTAAAAGACCATCCAACAAAAATGAGACTTCTAGCAATCAAGTGAATGCTCCAAAAAGGTACCACAGGAATGGGCAGTGAATCCTAATGCTCATGAGACTTCTAACAGATGCATTTGTGAAAAGTTGATTAAGTACACTTGAACATTCATGGAATACCAAACCATCTGAGATGTGATGAAATAAAGTATTGCCCTTGATTATATGCAGATCTCACAACATCAAACTAAAAGTGGAGCTCAATGTCACTTGTATATGTATTCTTGAACGTAAAAAAGGTGAATCTAGCAATAACATGAAATAATACCAATACGGAAGCATTTAATCAAGAACTGTATTACCTTTAATATTGAGTTTATTGAGTGCGAAGTGGCAAGCCATTGATTGGTTTGATTCAAATATCTCGCAACCGTAACTGCTAAACTGCTAATGCACGTATCTCAGCTTCAATGAGCTTTTCATTTGTGAAAGACACTTGCACTCCCCCATTGACAGTTTGCAATAGAAGTTCTGAAACACGTTGAGCGCACGTAAGGCAGCCTTTGTACACTTTTCTGGGCAACAGAGGACAACTAAATCAACCAGCTAAACAATTTAAAAACTTAAAGTATCTATATTAGTTGTCACAATAAAACTGCCCAACGTATGTTGTGTAAAAGTTACATAAGTGGCACATGGCGTGCATCAAGGACGCAAGTTAACTACACGTTACAGTTAAGCGCATGGTAATGCAGTTCAACTTTGCATAATCATTGACACTTCACCAGCATGGACACTCAAATCATAAATATAGCAACCTCATTTACTTCTTTGTTCAGCACAGTCATGAGTCGTATAATATAAAATATAAACTCCGTGTATGTCGACAAATGTTTTAAGTTCCTGACTTTTAAGGGTTCAATATGATCAGAAAAGACACAAGTACCGGCCTTCTCTTTGAGAGAACCTCACGGACTACAGGTCTCTCTTTCCTCATCATAATAGTTGTTACTTAAGGCAACCGTCATTCAACATGCCCAAACTCAACCGAGTCTTTGTATCAATCATTTCTCCAAACCTAAGATGTGGAAATCAAGATTCTTCGTCAAAACAAAGAAAATTATTTGCCTACCCAGAAAACCAACAAGTTCAAAAGGTCTTGCTAATCTCATTTTTTGCCTTGATGAAGCTGCATCAAAACGGTTTACTTGGTCCACATTCAGACCGCACCTCAAATGGGGTGAATGATGCTCGGAAGACCCACCAAGTCTTTCCTCTAGTAAAGATCATGGTCCTCCAGAAAGTGCCCATTTTATTTCAAGGAAGGGGGATATCAGAACTCACAATGTATCAGCTATCTCAACACCATTTGCTTCTTCTTTTCTTACTAATCTATCACGGAGTAAATCATAAAGTATAGCAACAAAACTGATCAAATTATTCAAGGCAAGTTTCGGGTTGATGAAGAAGCCACATGAATAACAACTCGCCGTGGCAGCAGATAAAAAAACTCGGCTCCCCTACGCAATTGAATAAGGGAGTATTTTGTTGACCTTGGTGCCTCCCTTTTCGTCTTAAATATCTTAGCGGAAGACGAAAAGTTAAAACGAGAAGATCATGTCAGACAGGTAGTTGACCCGGAAAGCAGAAGAAAGGAAAGATCAAGCTGCGTTCTCACGGATGAGGTGGGTGTTCTGATGGTAATCTTCAACCAGGCGCAGCAGATATACCTCCAGGCTCCCGCGTCTTTCCTCCATCTCCATTTGCTGCTGCATTCCTACCGGACAAAAGGCAGAACATACGCCAGATTCTTTAGCGACCCACAGTTTTTCCTGACCTCACGCAGCGCAACGAACTCGATCAGCTCCCCTGGTATGTGATTACCACTTCTGTCGAACTTATGACATGAAAAGGGAAAGGTGCCCCAAGTCACGCAAAGAAATGAGATTGAATAGGGAAGGGGCACCTCCCTCCTTAATTCCCTCTTGGGCACGCCCTTGATAAATTTGCCCCCTTTTGATCGGTGAGCTTAATAGGTTCACCTAGGTGACAAGCTGGAACAAAAAATGCTTTAATTTTCTAGAAAATAGGTTTGGTGGCCGCCACTTCAACCAATCTCTAACTCCGCGAGTCTCTAATTCGACCAATGAATTAGAGAAATCTGATTTTTTATTTGATCATTTCATGATACATGGACTGCTGATTTGAGAAATGAAGATTAATTGGGTTTTAATCATCTTATCTTACATGACTCCAACCAAGCACACCTAGCCCACATGCATGAGCTGGATGTGTCTAACTTGGGACAAGGTTTAGATCATAAACACTTGATTTTGACTAAAAAACTTTGATGAAAATACCCTTAACTTGGGTTTGAAGTTTTGAAATCAAGTTTGCTAGGTTGGAACCTATTGACTAAGCTCTAAGTATTATGAATTGCAAACTCATGTTTGACAATTCAATTTAATTTGAAAAGACTTTTGAAAATCTTGTCAAATTTGGTTTGAAAAAAGACATTTTTTATGTAGTTCAATTTGAAAATGGATTTAATTGAATCAAATTTCAATTTGAAATATTGATCTTCAATCTGTTATTTGATTTGTACGCTTGACAAATTCAAGTGTGTATTTGATTTACATAGAAAAACCAATTTCAAGTTCTATGAATCCAATTTGATCATGGAAAGACAAAGATGCCAAATTTTGTTAAAGTTGACCAATTGACCAAAGCTAAAGCTCATTTGCGAGCTGATGCTGACTTGGTTTAAGTAACTTAGATGAATTTGAGCTTAGAAAGCACCTTTGGTTGAGCTCAATTTCGAATTGTTACTTTGACTAGGTTCAGTCAAAATAAGCTTGATATAGTTTGGGTTTGTTCCTGTCTAGTGGCTGGATCGTGAGGTAGACCTAACCTTTTGAAAGGTTTTGACTAGGCTAAGCTCATGTTGATTGAGCTTAGTTGAGGTTGGCACCACATCTAAGTGCAGCTAGATGATCCTACTTGCCTTAAGTAGGTTGGTTGGAAGCAATCATATCCTCTTTGGAACGTAGGTCTCTCTTTAATTAGAGAGTTCCTTTTTAATTAATGGAGAGAGAGATATATATAAATCTCTTTCTTTCCCCATGAATTCAATGATGATCTTATCTAATTTCATTAAAAATGATATATTTTTGAATGAAATGAAATATTTTGAAAAAAGAAGGAGGGTGCGTGGCCTCTTGGTTGGCCCTTGGCTATGCGAGCTAGGTGAGGCCCACTTAGCAAATTTCGATTCTGAATTAAATCAAGTTTTCGGATTTGAATCTAGGTTTGGATTTTGAAATTGGATATAGATTCTAAATGACAATTGTAATTGGATTTGGATTTTAAATCTTAATTTGGATCCGACTTTGAGTATTAGATTAGGATTTGGATTTGTAATCTTGCCTTGGGGATGTGAGGTACTAATTAAATGCATGATTTGAGAACCTAGATTGTACTTAGATTCGAATTTGCTTTGAAATTGATGTTTTTCACAATTATTTTGTGAAATTCTTTTGTAAGATTTTGAAATTGCTTCCATCAATTGAGATGGAAAATTTAGGGTGTTAACACGAGAGAACCGCTAAAACAATATGGAACAAGGGGGTAATTTATACCCCTTATTAAGTTGTCCACCCTATATAGTGGATGGTGTTTCATGCAAAAATAGTTTAAATGAAACACACGTGTCCTGAACCATTTGTCCTGTGGCCATCAAAACCTTTTAAGGAACTAACAAGCTTGCAATGTAGAATTGAAAGAATCAGAAAGTTCATTTTGAGCTTGGCTCTTAGATGCAAACCATTCAACAATCTTCTTAGAACAGAATCAAATTTGAGTGAGGCCCATAATGTCAACGATCATTGAAGCGTATAAAACAATACCTATTGGATCCATCTGCCCTTCAACCACCAATATTGTGGAAAAACCACTTCTATTATACATCTTTGTGAATGACTCTGTTTGGGATAGATTTTTAGTCCAATGTGAAGAATTGTGCAAAATTAAACATGCAATATACTATGTGAACAAGACCTTCATGCAATATGAAAAACAATATTCATCAATAAAAAAGACTTCTCTAGCATTGGTATGGATGTGTCAAAAACTCAAACACTACATCAAGTGAAGTCTAGGTGATCACTCTATTGAATCTCCTTAGATATATTTTGGAACAACCATTTCTCAGTGGTCGAATCACCTATGGCAAGCGCTCCTTATGCAATATGATCTGCAATACATTCCTCCCATAGTGCTTGCCGCCACACGCTGGATGCTCTTTGAGGTGGAGAGATATATTGCAGGTGGATGCCAATTGAATGCTTAGTTTGTGGAAATTAACTTCCATCGGGTCCAAGATCCATGTGATGCCATAGCAAATGACAGTCCAAACTCTTTTGGCGACATGTATAGACAAGTTGTCTAGACAAGCGGAACACAACTGGCTGCTCATGCCCCAGCTCACCAAGCAGAGACAAATGGACCACAAGTGGCTACACAATGGTCCACAAAGCACCTGCAGCATATAGATATAGTGAACATTTATGGTAAGATAAAAGCCAACAGAATGAGACGGAATTAAAAATAATGAATAACCTGCTGAACATGGGTCAGATAAAAGCGAATAGAATGAGAGAATTTAAAATAATGAGTAAATAGGCAGACCTACACCCCAAATGAAGTTGCCTTATTGTCTTATGTCGGGAGACTCGGCTTGATTAAGCACGTTCTTTCTCATAGATATTGCCAGCTTTGGACAAGTGTCTTCAAACACTTGGATGGAACTTTCAAGAAAATTGGTATGACGATGGCTAGATTTTTAAGAGGTGTGAGAGAATCATCTCATGGCTGGATGCCTAAAGTAGACAACATAATAGGTGCCAGCCTGGTGAAGGCGCGGCTCTAGTAGTACTGCTACTAATTCCTTTCTCCCAGACGGCCAGCTTGGTTCCGCATCTGTCATAGTACTGCAACTTCCCCTGATCCTTTCTTATGTCCTGCTGCTAAGAAGAGGGAAGTAGTACAAGAGCTCAGCTCGACGACTTCCTCCACGGCCATGGAAGCTCCCAATACTCGGCAAACCTGCACCAGTATTTATGGCCACTATAAGTCTCTTAAGGCCCCTACCTGCAGACAGATAGCACAGGACCTTTGATGCCCACAAGCTTCATGCTCCTGTTCATATGAAATGTCCAATACTTTTAGTTTCTGGATCGATTTGAGCAGCAGTCCTCCTGCAGCACCAGACCTAAAGATATCGAATGCTACTTCATACCTTGATTCAGCCCCTTCAGCCTGTGGAGCATCAGCAGTATATACATAAGTCTTTGCCCCGTATCCCCTTGTACATAAATTGTATTAAAAATAACATCACATAAGTTAATGTGTTATATGGCACTAAATCCCAATTCCTAGAGTACCCCACCAACTGCAGAACCGTGTTGTAGACTATGCATCTTTCAATCAAAGGATCCATGATCCTTAGGATCATGATGGGTCTGAAAACTTGAGACAAGAGATAATCAAACATGTAAATTAACGGATAAAAAACCTGGATGAGATTATGCTTGATAAGTTCCTCTCTACCATTACCTCCGCAAGATTCAGTTTTAACATTCACAAGATATGATGCTACACGTGCTGAAGGTCGAGGTTCCAAAACACAGAGTGTCATGTCATTGTCCTCAAGAATAGACCAAAATTCTTGGAATTTCTCTAAGTGCTGCATGCAATAGATTATCAAGGCTGTACATAAAGACAGCATACAGGCTTACAACTTACAAGTAGGAACGGAGAGTAGAAAAATGAACAGCAGATTAGAAGACAAACGCATCATCTAGTTGATTCTACAATTCTAGATTTCAATGCATAACAGTAACTATATAGTGGAATTCATGGTGGACAATTCTTGTAGAAGCAAACGCTCCTAAAGTATATTACAAAGATAATATGATGCACAGGCCTACACTTTGAAGCATTTTCTAACCTACATTTGAAAACTTGTATACAATTTTTCAGCCTTATACATAACTGACCCAGAGAGAATATGGGCTTGCAATTCTTTCACTCAAACCAAAACCAACATGAACCTGAACCTAACCAGCCATAGATGAAGTGCTTCGTTTCAAATCAATTCTTCGCAGCAATCGCTTTGACCCACTCCCTCGGACTTCCCTGTACTCAAAGTGAATTGTCTAAGTGCTCTCCTGCATTGTCTCATTTTTTATCTCATCCGAATTAGCAACTGTCCCTCTATTCTCCTAATTATTCTCAAAGATCGTCGTTGGTTCATCACATGACATGAATCATACACGTCCTCCGGGCAGGCAGCCTCTCGTCAGGTAGGGCGGGCGATGGCCTTGATTCGTATGCCTCTCTCAAAAAAATAGGCAACCTCATATATCCATTCAGTTCTTACCATAACTATCATGCATAGGTAGTAGGGTTGGAATCCGTGTGATGAGAGTGGTTTCCAATCTTCTTTGCAACCCTTCTCTTCGAGCACAAGATTGCCCCGCATTAGTGGTTGAGTCGTTTTTGGTAACTGACACCCGTTGCATTAGTGAATATTCATATTCATTGTTAAAGCAGAGTAGTTCTTCCTTCCAAGCTGACCTTCTCGTCCGAGATGGAAAGAAGGAATTCTTATTGACGGTGGGTTGGATGGATCTTTTCATGGTCCGAATTTGCAGGTTGGGCGGAAATTAAAAATGGCTCTAGTTCGTTCTCTTACTCCCTCTATAGTTTCACTACTATACCAACAGTTGTAGCTTGATTCTCTTAGACGGAGAGCAAGGACTTCCTATTGGGAGAAGGTGATCGACTAGCTTTGCCTGCTTTGTTTTTCTCCGTTTTAACAACAACGGGGAAGTTCATCTGCAACCCAACTAGACAAGTTACGCCTTCGTAACTTGACTCCACAGGGCGACGGTTGTCTTTTCAACCCGCCTTTCCCCTATAGTCAAGCATAGTGGATGGAACTTGACGGCCTAACGACGAATAGAACGATCCATGCATATATCTCTATATAGCAGGAGACACGGGTCCGTCAGAGGCATAGGCATTGTCATAAGATTCATAGTGGTGAGGCGAAGGTCAAGCCCACATGGGTTTCGGTTGATCCAGTAGCAAACTCTCCGGAAACATATCTTCTTTTCATAGCAGCTACGCCAGCGCGAGAACTTGCAATGAAAGAAGTAGTTTATCCAATTGAGGCACACGTTGAAGAACCAATAAGGGCTTCCGTGGCTCCGAAAGCAAATTTAATTGCGAGTTCATTCAAGCGTTTGAGCGTTTGAGATGCACTGAGCAACGGCACCCAGAGCAGAGAGAGCAGCAGCCGGTAGCATAAGCAAACTTTATCTGATTGATCTAGTTTTCCATAGTTCCATAGTGCCGTCACTATACTTCTTTGAACACAAGGGCCGTGGAGCATGCCAACTAAGGAAGCAGTAGCAGAGATCAATTTCCGGTGGTGGATAATCTGTGGGACTAGGGATTGGGAAGAAAGAGGAAGCACAGAATTTGCTGGCTCTAGTGGTCTCCGAAGCCATTCGTATCTGCACCTGGCCATGAATGGATAAGCCTACGCTCCTTCTTTCTCTGACACCTTCTGAACCTCTGCCTCTGTGCCCTTTTCCCCCAAGAAACTGGGAAACGGATCATCTTCCAGGATATGGATCTGGGTATGGAACTAGCCTTGGTCAGAAGCCTGTCCCGCTCCTCCTGTCTTCCACTCTGACTTTCTATGCCCCACTGGGGCTTGGAGCTTGGGCTGTGTAGACAGATGCTAGCTAAGGGAGGGATTGGGCAAGAAAGTCTTTGTGTAGAGACCCCCATTCCTTTGATCGATATACATTGTATTATAACACATATATAATGGCCTTATAGGTCAGTATACACGTACATGTTATATATATACAATATATATATATAATATAATATATCATATATACTATACAATATACATATATACATATATATTACAACATAATATTATATATATGTATATGTGTATATATATGTAATGTACACATATTGTATATTACAATTTATGTTTTATATTGTATATACAAATAATACAATGTATATGTTACATATATATGTTATATACAATGTTCTTATATGTCTATTCATTTTTTTTTAGGTGGCCCCGAAACAAGCTCCAGCCTATTTGAACCCTCGTTTGTGGATATTTTTAGGACTTCTACAATTATTGATAATATATGAATTGTTGCCCCAACAGTACTATTGCCCTAGCCCGAGGTCCTTGTTTATTTTGTACTTTTTATTTTTTGCTCAATAAAGATTGAGGAGTTCTTACCTCCGGCAGGCTTGCATCATCTAATATATAGATGTACTGAAGTTATGACTGGTTAGCATCAGACATTAGTTCTTTTGTTGGTTCCTGTACTAGCTATTTAACTTTTTGCTAGTCACATTTATAGCCAGTTGCAGAGGGGCATAAGATGCATATTAGACATTCATAAACTTTCTGCATACATAAGTCCAAAAACACCAAAGTTGGAGAACCATGCTAACATTCCTGATGGGCTTGATTTGTCACTATCTAACAATCAATAGAGCCAGTTCTGGACAGGGTTAGACCAAATATGACCTGTTTAAAGCCGTTGCAGAAGTAGGTTGTGATAGGTAGGATTCGGTGTGGGTGTATTAGCCGTGTTTCTTGCTCATATACGGTAAATTCACAAGGGCATTAATTGAGAAATGTATTACACATTTATGTAAAATTAGGTATATAAAAGCTTTTATACTAGGTGTAAGTAATGTTTTCTTTGGTCTCACAATGTCCTTTTATGCAGGATTATACCACTGAATGCAACCCCCTTTTCTCTCTGTTTGTCTCTAATAAGTTTTATATTTTCAAAGAAAGCATTTTGCTTAGAAAAATGAGAAGGGGGGGTAAAGGCCTGGTCATGTCCCATACATAAGCTAAAATTGTTAAATACATGTCACATTTTGTTATTTGACATCTTATATTAAAGAGATGGGACCTGAAACTCCATGAACGATGTACCACGACTACAATGATCACATCCTTAGATCAACTCTTCATTTTGACATTAAATTGATAATACTTTGATTAGAAAATGACAAGAAGCGGATGACACAGGTGCCATCATTCAGCAGCAGGAATTGTTGCGACAAGGACTTGTTAGTAGCTCCATTTATTATATCTCCATTAGATGAATGAACTTTTGATTGTGATTGCATTTATTGACTTGTTGGTTTTCCGCTACTTTTCTTCCCTCTTTTTTCTATTTTTAATTTAAGTTCTTCCAATCGGCAACTCAACATAGTGTTAAGGAATAAAGCGCACTAGGGTGAAAAGGTAACCTTACTGATTGAACAAACAATTATTCTGACAGAAAATAATCTTATAAGCTTTTTAGTGATATTTTAAAAAGGTAGGTGTGATGTGACAATATTGAAATGTTCAAGTATGGTTTAAAATAGGGCTAGCTTTTTGTGCTTTTAAAATTTGTTATTATTATTTAAGAAAAGTTGACGACAAACCCACTCATAAGTCACCTCCCAACAGATATTAAGCAGATAATATGTTGACTGTTTAAAGAGTGAGCTCAGAGATAACTAATTTACCATAAAGTTTTTAGTAAAATGTAGCCTTGTGAAGACAACATTGCCAAGGGAAGGTGATAGGTATTTCATGAAAATCCGATGTGTAATGAGATTTTTCCTGTTAATTTTGACAACTTTATGAAATATAATTTAACATACTTGATTCTCTTGCGTTTCCTTTGGATTTTTATTTGGTGTCGGCATTGTGCATTTATTATGTGATCTTATCGTCTAAACCTGCTTCAAATTGTTTTATCCAAATGAAAATGGATTGTGCCTGTAGTGCTTCACACGTCACTTGGTCCCACAATGTCTTTTTATGCAGGATTATACCACTAAATGCAACCCCCTTCTCTCTCCGTTTGTCTCTAATAAGTTTTATATTTTCAAAGACAGCATTTTGCTTAGAAAGATGAGAAGGGGGGGGGGGGTTAAAAGCCTGGTCAGTTAATTCATTAAGAGAAAACTTGGAAAATAAACTTCTAAAACATGCTATCATTGTTTTTATTCTTGTAAATGCTCTTATAGATTGAGTAATGTTGCACTGATTGGCTTTTGTTTCAATTACATTCGAAAGGAAAACAATTTCTTGAATTGTATAAACTCCTGTACAATAACAGGGTTAAAGAGCATCCAATTTCTTGCAGTTGGCCGATCATCCTACTGCGCAAGCTACTAATTATTCCTCAATATGCCTTTCATATCCACAAGATGTTATGGTTCCCGACTTCAGCAGCGCACTTCATCAAGCTATTGTGTACCCAAGATTGGGCTGGAAGTTTGGTGGAATACTACCAAAGCAAGGTTTGCGTGGTACCGTGCCTTTGCCCATGCTAAGCAAAGAAGCTTCATCCCTTGAGACTACCTTTGTATCCATAGCTTCTTCTTTTCCTTTATGTTTTAACTGTATATTGATATTCTGACTATTAAGTATTTTAATTTCTGAATAGCAGAGACAACAAAAGCAATTCAAGGGGCATATTAGTAGATTCACACCTTCACCTTGTGTATATATATAACTTGTGATGTACAATAAGTTTGAGATTGAAAAACATTGCAAAGACTGGATCATGGCATGCCTAAAATATAGGTGGAAGGATTATAAACACAAGGCCAAACAAAATTATTTTGATTATTATGAGAGAGATGAAGATCGAAAATCTTTTCCTTACAGAATGACAGAGGAACAATCGAAAATGCTTAAAAAACATTGAAACTCTGATAAGGTAAAGGTAGAATTTTCTTAACTTTTCCTTATGTTGCATTAGAATGATTCTATTGAATGTTAGAACACTATGTTAATGCATGATAATTTCTATTTTTTCCTTATTTTTATTTCAATTTGCATTTAGGAAGCCAAAGTCAAGATAAAATCTTTTCACGATTAGGTGCTATATATGGAGAATCTTATATTTCTCCTGTCAATGCTGGCTTTTTACGCTATTGGAATCTTATACTTTCACAAAAGTAAATAGACATTATTGCGTGAAAACTACTTGTACATAAATATATTTAGGTACATGTACACAAATTCACTTTAGTCTGCTGCTGCAATTGCAGAACTATAACAAAACAAACAGATAATAGAGTAGAACAAAGCACGTTACAACATGCAACAGGGCAAAAGCAGGGTAAAAACAAAGTCTTACAAAAATAGCAGGACATGTACATCTTGGACAGGGTAGAAAAACCATCAGGAAAAAAAAAAACACATATAAGAAAACAACCCTTTCTGCTAGGAACAAGATTGAGTTGTTGGTGATATGAGTCAATTTGTTTGACACCAAGCCCATCTCCTGTCCAATCTTAATAAACCGATGAACAAAAAAACTGGCTCCGTAGAATATGTGACTAAAGTACGAAGAACTATGTCTGTTCACCTCATCTCATTTAAGCTATTCAGTTGAATGTTTTATCTATTGCATTTGTTTGAAACTCATATTTTTATGTTATTCTGAAACTGACCATATGGATGTATTAACTTTGTCAAGAAATTAACTCAAATTAATGCATGTGTAACAATCTCTAGAAGGCTTCATGGGATGAATTTTTCATGGACTAATAATTTTTAAACTCTTATGGTAACTAGCTCATTCTGCTGATAAAAAAGATTGTGTGATCCAAGTTTAAGCTCTAGTCATCAGATCCACCAGTGATTAATCTAAATTGGTATATATAACTAACCTTTGGTTGGCATTGATACTCATATGCCATCACATATCTGCTTTTAACACAAACAAAAATTTGACTATCAAGATAGCTGTTTTTCCTATGAGAAGTTCTCAAAATCTTGTAAAAGCAAACAGATGACCTTTTAAAAGATCTCGCTTTCTCAGCCCTTTCTGCATCTTGGGTGTGTGTGAGAGATATAAGAAAACAGACATGTAAACAAATTCTCATTCTATAATACATGTAAATCACTTTCTTCTCTTAAACTTTTGGATATTGCAAATTTTTTTATACTTTCAGGAACAACGCAAGAGCAACAAAATTAATCGTGACAAACAGACTCTTCCTCACATATCAAGGAGTAAAATCCTTGCTCGAGTTTGTAGTGAAATGGTATGTATTGTTCTACATACATTATTATATTAGTATATATCTGTGTGCCATTAATCATTACTAACGAAGTTTAAACTTGTTTTCCTAATAAGAAAATAAGAAATGGTGGAATAGAGCCTAGTCGAGTGGATGTTTTCATAAAAAGAAAAATGAGGAATATGTAAATGAGAAGGCTGCAGATGTAATCATAAGTTTTGCTTTTGTTTTGTTGTCATCTACTTATTTATATCTTATTAGTATGTGTACTAATATTTGTTTTTTTCATTCTATATTCAAAATGCATCTTGCACAACTTCCTATGGGGGCAGTTGACACAGTTAGTCGAACTGATATATATGCCAAAGTCATGGGACATGATCAACGTGGACGTGTAGGCACTTATGGCACAGGTGTCAAACTAGATGATCTCTATGGAATTTTATCGGGTCGTGCAGAATCAGCTAAAATAGCTGCAGAAGCACTATAAGAAACTGCAATAGTAAGGAGGAATGTGTAAGCTTGAAAAATGCCATAAATTACTTGAAGAATTTAGACAACAGTTGCAGTCTCGCATGAATATGGTGCTCCTACAAGGTGGCATCCAACATTTTTAGGTATTACAACCTTTTTGCAGTCTCTAGTTAATGTGACCCTTGGTGATGATTTTGTTTTTGGCTGATGCAGCTCCTATTGAAGTGATGTGCAATGCTGTCCTAAACATGAAGTAGAAGAAACAATGGCAGCCACTTCTCCTCGGTGCTACCCATTGATATGTATAGGACACTGCTTCTTGTAATTTTTTTTTTCAATAAGATGGGGTGTGCTCATATGCAGCAGGGGTATGTTGCATATAAATGGTTACCTGTACTACATCCTACAATTTCCTTCTATGACCTACAATTTCCTTTTCACAAGCATCATTTGGTAACAGGTAAAGCAGAGTAGGTCAGACATGCCACTTGAACTTAGTTAATGAACATTCAGCATTTTTCATTATTCATTTGTTGATGATGGCAGCTTTACGCCTTTATTGAAGGCTTTATTGCTGATTGTTATAATACATGCTATGCAAGTAGGAAGGTTAAGTAGTTGGTTTTGATCAGTCTTGCCACACTCTCATTCGAAGTAGGACTCAGAAGAAACTTTGTTGTTTGTAACTTCATTTAGTAAAGATTTAGACTTGTTTGAATCCTGGACGCATCGTTTGATTGAAAATGCAGGTTCTATCGGCACTAGAAGCGACATATACTCACTCATAAGCAAGAGAAGAATGGTAGGCAAAAACCCCAGTTATAAGCCTATACCGGTGAAGAGAAGTATTGGTATTCATCTTTAGCAGTGATATGATTCGCCGCTGTTTGTAACTTATACCAGTGATTTCGAGCGCCGCTAATCTGTTATCAGTTTACGGCCCCCGCTTCTTCTTCTCATCCACTCCAAGGGGCGCGACTCTGTATGAGGCTAGTACTGCTACGCAAGTCTGGTCTTGTTTCCACTCATGGTTTCTTCATCGGTGTTCCCCCCCCCTAAAACGGTGGTTCTTACCACCGGTATAAATTTTCACCGCTATAAACCCTGCCACCGGTATAAATTTTCACCCTTATAAACGTATAGAGGTGGCCATGACCTATCACCCAACAATATAGTGTCATTGTTATTTGAAGCGAACGCCACAATGCATAGAGCATGCACCTCAACCTTGCCTCAGCTGCCTGCCTAGGATGAAATCCGAATGAAATCGCCTAATTTAAAAAATGTTGGATAAAATGGTAGATTTTAATGAATTTATTGAATTTGCAATTATTGGATGAAATAGGTGCTCCCATAAGCATGTTGTAAATAAATGAAAGTAATTTTTTTTTCATTTGCAATACTTACTAAATAGTAAATATTTGTCAAACTTTGATGTCAAACTGTTGATAACAACTAATTAAATGTTTGGTCTGTGTGGAAAATGACAAAATAGTGTCATCCGTCATTTCTGATTTTGGTGTGAGAAAAGAATGCTTTTTGCTTTTTATTTTGACTACATGATTTTGTGGATATTGTATACTAGATTATTTTTTAACCTGAGATTGACGCTTCTCTACACATTGCTCAAATATGCCTCATGTCACAAGCATTCGCATCGGTTCGCCTCATTGTACTTAACAATATAGTATATGATCATGAATTGCTGGCCACAATTTGAAAATATGACCAAATCAATGAAATTGGGTAACTCTTCTAAAATTTACATGCACATAAAGTGCATGGTAATGCTAATAAGACTATAACACTAACTTAAATCCAGGCAACCAATTATTACTAAAATAACAGAAGACATTTACCTCAAGTATTGACAACAAAAGGCTCCGCATAATCAGGCTTTGCCCTTGTGCTTCAACTACACTTTAACAAGCACTATTGCCTCCCACATCTTAGAAAGCAATCTAACTTGATCTGCAACAAGAAAAGGGCAACTATGATTCCCTAATTGTAACAAAACAATACTTCCAAGTTCTGGCTGGTTGGCTAGTTTTCTCAACATCATCAATTTTATCATGCCTATTTTATTATAGACATAGACTCACTTCACCTATTTTTGATTCCCATCATGGAGACCAATAAAATTGTCAACAGTCACACCATGACAAAGAAAGCATCTTTCAAGCAAGTCTTGACATAAGATCTGACTTATCACAACTATAAGAGGTTTGACAGTTCAATTAAATATCATAAATTGTTTGATCAAATTAAAAGGCTATTGAAATAAAAAAAACTAAAACATGTATCTATCTGCATTATGGATCTTATGGAGATTTTGTTAGCGAAGTTTCCCATGAATATGAGTTAAAGCCACACTGTTGTTAAAAGAGATTCTGTCAGTTTCTTTTTTTTCAATGAGAATAAAAAGCAAAGTCAAGGATGGATTTCCTTCTCTCTAAATCAATATACGATTTCCATGGTTTATTGATATATTGTCAATAAAGATTGAAAAAAAAAACCTTGCTAAAGGCTCTATCTTCTCGTGGCATTATAATTCTGTAGATTGATATCCATATTTCATTACTTTTGTATCCATTTCCCATCTTTCTGCTACTAAGTATTTTAGTTTATTTATGTATTTATTGATTAATATGAAACTTTTAAATTTATAACTTGGTTCTTCTTGTATTATTTGTTTATATTTTGTTTACATTCTTGTGTGAATTCTTTGTCACTGGTTATTTTAATCATCTAAGTCTCGTGGCATTATAATTCTTTTCCCTAGTGTTTGTATTTCAACAACAAGATCTTTTAAAGTCATGTCTTAGTTTCTCTCTTATCAATTTTTCGTACTTCTTTTTACACTGTCTCACAAACTCTGTTGTGTTCATTGTTGTAATCATCTATCCAAAGGCTCTGTCTTCTATAACCATTATATAATAATCACAGTTTGAGTAGTCTCTATATTCTGTAGATTGATATCCATATTTCATTACTTTTGTATCCATTTCCCATCTTTCTGCTACTAAGTATTTTAGTTTATTTATGTATTTATTGATTAATATGAAAATTTTAAATTTATAACTTGGTTCTTCTTGTATTATTTGTTTATATTTTGTTTACATTCTTGTGTGAATTCTTTGTCACTGGTTATTTTAATCATCTAAGTCTCGTGGCATTATAATTCTTTTCCCTAGTGTTTGTATTTCCATTATTTCTTTTTATATTATGTAATTATCTTGTTTATTCAGCCATTTATTTCTTAAGATTATATCAATTAGTTCGTCGTTTCTAGGTTCTTGAATTTCAAATGAAATCATAAATCTATAATTTGATATTATTACTTCTTTTGTAACACTTCCTTTTACTATTTATTATATTGCCTTGTATGTCTTTGTATTTATGGCTGCTCTGGAATGTTAAGTCATTTTTTATTAGCTCAGGTGTTGTGTAGTTTTCGCCTGATCCTGTGTCTATTATTATTCTTCCTAAATTATCATCGATTACTGCTTTAATGAAAAACTGATATGTTTTATAGCTGGTTTCTGCTAGCTGGTTGGTTCACTTATGTTCAGTTTGTGTTTTATTGTTTCTAATTCATTTGTTTCATTTTCTAAGTAATAAGGTTCCTTGTCCTGTATTATAGTTATTAGTTGTTCGAAGGGATTATCTAGCTGGATTGTTTCATTATTTCTTCGATTGGCTGTAATTCTATGTTTATTAGCCATTACGTACATGTTTTTTCCTTTAATTGTCGTGATTTTACATCCTTTTTCTAGTTTAATTCCTATTAATTTCCAGTATAAGACTAGGCTTTTGTCTACATAGTTGTTTGTTAATTTAATAGTGAAATCTGGTTTTATTATAAAGATTAGTTTTTGGTATATTAGGCTTCCTTTTATTTTTGCTATAATGGCTTTCTCAACTGGATATTTTATCCTATCATTTGTAAGTATATTTCAGGTGGAGTATCTATGCCTTCTTTGAAGCATGCTTGAATCATGATTTCAATTCCTCCAAAATATACATATTTCATTGGGGTTTTAAGTTTTAAATGTTTTAGTTGTTCATTAATTCTTGTCCTACTAATTAAAAGTACTCGTGTGGTTTCCGTGGCCTAGTCTATGTCTATAACATGTTCTCTTTGGTTTATTATGTAATATTCTTCAGTAGATTTTTTATTCCTAGTATTTTTCTTATGAGTGGGAATCCAAATATTTTATTCTTGTCAATATTTATTTCTTGGTTTTCTTTTTGTCTAAAATTTTTGTTATCAAATATTATTCTTTGCAGTGTGTATTCCTCTGTTAGCTCTTCTTGGTACTTTATTTCCTAAGGTGTTTTTACTTCTTTACTCTTTTTCACTTTCACTAGATCCTATGTCTGATTCTATGTCGGTTTCAAAAGTTGTCTCAGTTTCAGATATGTCTTGGTCACTTAATAGATGCATGTCTATGAATTCTTCATCTATTATGTTTATGATTTTATTTTTAATTTGTTGTTTACATTCTTTAGCTATGTGTCTTAATTTTCCACAATAGCAACTACAGGTTTTCAGATTTTTAGGATATTTTTTTTATTTTTGATATAATATTTTTTCTTTGGATTTTGTTTTTTATATTTTTTTATACTTGTTAAAATATCATTTTAATTTCGTATATTTTTTTCTATTGATTTTTTATATGTTCTATTACATCCTAATTGTGGAGTTATATATTCCTCACATCATACTAAATGAGTTTTTTATGATACCTTTTAATCTTTTATTTTTTATATATGTTTCACATGCACTTTTATATCATTGTCTTATAAATTCTATTTTTGATCCTAACCTATCTTTTTTAGGTAAGTTATCTCTAAAGGTTTTTCCTATGTTTTCATATACTACTTGTGGAAGTTTTGCAAATAATATATCTAGTGCTCTTGCCTTATCATCTGTTTCTAATTCTGATTGGTAAAAATATTTACTAAACAAGGTTACATATTCATCTAAGTAACACATGTTACATATGCTTAATTGCATTAAATTATCTCTTGCTATGCCTTTTAATTTCTCTTTATAAACTTGATCTGCGTTTGTATATAAAAATTCTCTTGTTATAGCTGCGTTATATTTTTCTAGGATGTCTAATGGATTTGTTGTTGAGCTCCCTTTATTATCCATTTTTGCTCTAAGAGAGTCTTTTTCTGAGCTAGATAATTGTTCAAACCATAATTTTACATTTCCTATAAACGAGTTTTCTATGTATTTTGGAGCTATTTTGCTATCTATTTTTGTTTTTGTTGTGTGCCTACTAATTTCTGACTTTCATATGTTTATTAATACCAAAATGTTTTTAGTATTGTCTAAATCGAGCATTCCGTGTTCATGAATTATGTTTTCTAATTTCACTTTTCTTCTTGCTTCTCATAATTTTCTTTCTCTATTAGTTTTTTCGTAACTATCTGTATGTGTATTCCTAGAGGGATTTCCTTTATGTGCTCTTGGGTCATGAATGTATTCTTCTTTAATTTTGACTTATTCTTTATTGGTTGTATTCATATTGATTTCTTATTTTTCTGTTTCTTTTGCCAGGTCTCTGTATATGTTATACTTGGGTCACAATTTTCACTTTCATCATCTATAAGATTTATTCCATAGATTTCTAGATTTTTCTTCTTGTTTTTGCATTGTTACTTTGTTCTAGATTTCTGTTACCTTTTCTAGTACTTCATTATTTTGTTGTTTAATTTCTTTTAGTTGTTGTGTAATACTGTTAAATCCTGCATCTACTTTGTGAATGACTTGTTTATGTAAGCTTATTACTTCATCCATTTTGTCTTCTTGATGCGCTAGGCAACCTTGTATTGGCTGTGTTGTGCCAGTAGGGCAACCTTCATACTGCAACACCTTTCCCTTTTTAATATTATTTTCTTTGTGTAGTCTATGCATCATGTCTAGTATAGATTCGAGTTTCATTTCTTCGTCATCTGTTATTAGTCTGAGATCATCATCGTCAAGTTCTAAGAATTTTCTATCTTAGTTTGTTTTTATAATTCTTAATTTTTGTCCATACGCATATATCTTTCTGGAACTAGTTTCATACTCATTTTTATTCATATAAAAGATTCTGTTATTGTTCATTCAACTATTAAATTATTGTTATATATCGCTGTCCCATATGTTATTTTTCTATCAACTATGTTTTCAGAGATATAATTTAATCATTTTTCTAATTCTATGCCTTGCAATTAAGGTTTTCTATTTTTGATTCTTCTTATGAATTCTACGATAATATTATACATCTTTTTCTGATTTTCCATTATCAAAAGTATGTTTCTTTTGATTTCATCATTTCGTTCTATTACCATGTTCTTAGTTCATTCTGGCATAAGGAATGTCAAACTTTCTCCCTTCCAGATCTCTGATCAATTCTTAGTGTCGTAGTGTGTGTTGTGTGAATGTCAATCTTCTAATGTCTATACAGATAGTAGGCTTTGGTAAAGTATAGTCATCTATGGTCCTAAGATCTCCTGTCCATCCTATTACCCTCACCATATGGCTATCGTTTTCCCCTTCTGGCCTCTTCCTCATTGGGTACTTACCAGTGCCTTTGTCTCTTGGGTTTCAAAACTTTCAGTTTTCCCTTAGTACCCATGATTCTTGTACTATACTTTGACGTCCAACTCATGCATGCAATATCAAATTAAAACTCAAAAAAACATACTAAAAAACTAAATGTTAACCAAAAGACTTTCAAGAAAAAAAGATTTTATTCCATAGACCGAAACATAGCACAATAAGGAAATTGCAAACCACTATTTTCGTTCACTTTCTTCTGAAGTCATGCTTCGGAGGTCTACATCTACAATCGGAGGCTCAGGTACAGACTCCATACTTGGGCTACTTATGAAACTAGGTAAGGAAAACTATTCTATGCTCTGATACCAAATGAGAACAGAGATGTAGAACAAACTGAACAGAAGGAGAGTGAAGGGAGATTAGGAAAGAAGGAAAGGCTAAGGATGATGTCCCGTGAATGACCTGCCTCCTTTCGATTTATAGCCCCTGGCGGTGTGCTTGTGAAGCCTTCTTTATGTCACTTCCTTACTCAGTGGAAATCAGCTTTATGTCACTTTCTTACTGAGTGGAAATCTTCTTTCGGCTGGGCGGATTTCTTTATGTCACCTCATTCTTGAGTGCGTCTTCTTTTTGTCCTAATCTGCTTTGCATCTTTTTCTTTATGTCTCATCCTTCAGGTGAGTGCTTTCTTTTTGGCAGCGAATCGTTCTATGTTGTTCGAGTTGATATGCTTTGTCCTTTGTCAGGCTTCCTTTGAGCTCATTCTTTTTTCATCTTATAGTCCTTCCACAGCTTTTTCGTACTAGACGGTAGAGAGTGAAGGGTAGAACAAAAGACGAATTTGGGGAGCCTCATTCTTTGCTAAGATGGATAGAGAATCTTTCTTTTGTCACATCTGTTTGCCATCTATGTTGGCCACTGTTCTTTTGTCTGCTTCTACTTCAGGTTTACTTCACATGGTTCTGGGAACTTTGAACATTCTGAACAGTTATGTTCTGGGTACTTTTGCATAATTTTGCAATATTCTTTTAGGCTTGTGCCACTGAGCAACTTTTCTTTAATTGCCTTGGTTTGTGATATTTTCTCTGGTTCTATAAGAGTTTCTAACCATTTGAGAATTTCTTCTTTCATTTCTTCTTTTGTCTTTTGGGACTATGAATAAATAATTTGCTGTCCTTTGCTTTTATAAAGCCATACATTAGGCTCATTATATTGGTGTAGAAATTCTTCGAATATAAGTTAAATGCTCTTTGCTCTTTTTCTTGAGAAGATTTCTAGTAGTTCTGGAAGTAGTAGTTCTGGTTGAACTTTTACTTTTGGTTCTACCATTTCTTTTGCAAGTCCACTTTTTACACAATATATGGGGGGAATAATTTTGTCATTTAACACTTCTCTTGTGCTGAAAAAATTCGGATATATATTAGAGCATCTTTAGTTATATCCAAATATCATTTTGCAGCCCGACATACTTCTGGTAGTTGTTCTAATTCCTTACCTGTCTGAGTGTAAACTACATGTAGGAGGCCATAGCTGTAAGCTATCTTTACTAGGTTAGGGCTTGTTCCTGGGTAGGCAATTAGTTTATTAGTCCTTTGGTTTCTATTAGTGTTTTTCCTTTCTCTTTAGTTTTAGTCTCGGTTGGCTTCTCTATTTGGGTCTTAAATTTTTGTAGTTCTTGGATTTGAGTTTTTAATAGTTCTACATCTGCTTTTAAGTTTAGAACCACTATTTTCAACATCTGCAAAATAGGGATTATGCATTATGGAAGATATGAACATATTAGTTCTTACCTGTTTGTAGCCTTTCATCTCTTGATAGTATATCTACAAAACTATTGTTTGATGATTTTAATATTTCGACCTTGAAATCAAATAATCTTATTTCACTTACTAAGCATCGTATTTCATTTTTTCTTATTGAGTTTTCTAATTTGGCGTTTAGCCAATGTTTTATTTGGGTATTATCTGACCTGACTATAAATTTTGTGAAGACAACATATATTTCAAAATGTAATATGACATAATATAATGTTAGTAATTCTTTTCGGTTGATTTCCCATTTAGACACATTTTCTTTAAAACTACTGGAATGGTATCTACATAGATGTTCTTGTGGATTATTATTATAACTATATTTTAAAACTCATCCATAGTTTTTATTTGAAGCGTCAGATTCCATTATCCAAATGAATTCTTTACTTTCATCTGGGAATTCTAGTTTGGGTAGTTTCTTACATACCTGTTGTATTTTTTATATGTATTATCTACTGTTACATCCCAGTAATATTCTTATCTTTTTTTGTTTTGCTTGTAATGGTTTACAATATTCTGCTAATCTAGGTGTATATTCTTGTAATTGGTTTACTAATCCTAAGAATGATTGTAATTTTATTTTTGTGCCCAAGTCATTGAATAATAATTTTTTTTGTATTATATGATTTTGCATTTTTATTTGCGCCTGATCTATTTCTATTCCTAAAGATTCTATTTGTTTTTTTTACAGATTATGGCCTTACTTTTACTAATTGCTACTCCTTTGGATAATTTCTCTTAGTAAATTATAACGATCTTCTTCTATATAAGTGTACAGTAATATATCATTGATGTATATAGCACAGTTTCTAAGTCTTTTGAATTTTTAGTCCATAAATGTTTGAAATCTATATCCAAAATGTAAAACGTTCCATTTGTAAAAACCATTAGGGACTGTAATGCAGTTAATGCTTTGCTATTTTCTTCTAGTTTTAAATGGTAAAATCTGCTTTTACAATCGAATTTGCAAAAGTATTGATATCATGATATCTGTTTGAGTTTTAATATTTTGTTTGGTATGGGATAATTATAAGTTTTTGTTTTGGCATTAAGATTTCTATAATCAATTACCATCCATGTTTTACCTCTTCTTTGTTCACTGTGTTTATTTGCTATGGAAGCTGGGCTACGGTGTTTTGAATTAGATTCTCTTATGTAACCTTCTTTTAGCAATTCATGTATGTAATTGTCGAATTTGGCTAAGTCATTTGGTACATATTTCAATGGGGGTTGTGTGATTATGCTGTTTTTGTCAATGAGTTCTATTTTTACTGATGTTTTATGTTTTTCCTAGAATTGCAATGGTTTTTCTGAATATAGAGAATCCAATTCTTTTTGTATACTTGCTAACGTTTATGTCATATACATGTAAGATTATTTCATTTATTCTTTCCCTAAGAAGTTTTTGGATTGTTTGGCTACTTCTTTTTGCCCATGATCCTTGTTTTTTTTCACTATTTTTGACTATCAAGGCATTTAATTTTTCTTTACATGGGATTGTTAGGATTAAATATTTGTCTGTGATTTTTATTGGTAGGTAATTATTTAAAAATGGTCTTCCTAATATTATATCTTTTCCTTTTAATTCATAAGCATAAATTCTGTTTATCCGAACAATTTTTTTTCCAGATCTGTATGGATATATTTTTGGCTATATATTTTATGGTGTCCTTGGTGCCATTAAAACCCTTAACTTTTATCGGTGTTCCTAATTGTTCCCAACAGTGTCTATGTAGGGAGTATAATTCTTTTGCATATATTTGTTTGGGCACCGATGTCTATGTAGGGAGTATAATACCTACTGTTATATCGCCTGACTATTATTTTTACGAGGATATATATAAATTTGTCTTTGGTTATATTCATATATCTATTTTATTCATCATTTGATTGAGGTGGGCTGTATAGGTAATATTTATTATTATTCATAAAGTTGCGTATCCTTTCAGTTTCTATTTTTTCTTCAAATTGGGCAAGTCTTTTAAGATCTATGTTTCATAGATACCATCTTTTAATAACCCTTTGTTGCAGTTCTCCTATGAAACATGTTATTAGTATGTTTGTTTTAAAGTCATGTCTTAGTTTCTCTCTTAACAATTTTCCATACTTCTTTTTACACTGTCTCACAAACTTTGTTGTGTTCGTTCTTGTAATCATCTATCCAAACGCTCTATCTTCTATAGCCATTATATCATCATCATAGTCTGAGTAGTATGTATATTCTGTAGATTGATATTCATATTCCATTACTTGTGTATCTATTTTCCATCTTTCTGCTACTAAGCCTTTTAGTTTATTTATGAATTTATTGATTAATATAAAAATTTTAAATTTATGAATTAGTTCTTGTTGTATTATTTGTTTAGATTTTGTTTTACATTCTTGTGTGAATTCTTTGCCACTAGTTCTTTTAATCATCTTAGTCTCGTGGGATTATAATTCTTTTCCCTAGTGTTTGTATTTTCGTTATTTCTTTTTCTATTATGTAATTATCATGTTTATTCAGCCATTTATTTCCTAAGATTATATCAATTAGTCCATCATTTCTAGGTTCTTGAATTTCAAATGAAATCATAAATCTATAATTTGATATTATTACTTCTTTTGTAACACTTCCATTACTATTTATTATATTGCCTTGTATGTCTTTGTATTTATGGCTGCTCGGGAACGTTAAGTCATTTTTTATTAGGTCAGGTGTTATACAGTTTTGGCCTGTTCCTCTATCTATTAATATTCTTCTTAAATTATCATCGATTACTACTTGAATGAAAAACTGATCTGTTTTATAGCTGGTTTCTGCTACCTGGCTTGGTTCACTTATGCTCAGTCTGTGTTTTATCATTTCCCATCGTTGTCCTGTACTGTAGTTATTGGTTGTTTGAAGGGATTATTTAGCTGAATTGTTTCATTATTTCTTCGCTTGGTTGTAATTCAATGTTTATTAGTTATTACGTACGTGTTTTTTCCTTTAATTGTCATAACTTTATATCATTTTTCTAGTTTGATTCCTGTTAATTTTCATTATAAGACTAGGTTTTTGTGTATATGGTTGTCTGTTAATGCTATTGTAAAATTTGGTTTTGTTATAAACTTTAGTTTTTGGTATACTAGATTTCCTTTTATTTTTCCTATAATGGCTTTCTCAGCTGGATATATTATCCTATCATATGCTAAGTAAAGTTCTAGTAAAATATCTATGCCTTCTTTGAAACATGCTTATATCATGCTTTCAATTCCTCCAAAATATACATATTTTATTGGGGTTTTAAGTTTTAAATCTTTTAGTTCTTCTGTAATTTCTATCCTGCTAATTAAAGGTACTCGTGTCGTTCCTGTGGCCTGGTCTATAACTATAACATGTTTTCTTTAGTTTATTATGTAATATTCTTCTATATTTTTCTTCAGTAGATTTTTTATTCATGGTATTTTTCTTATGAGTGGGAATTCAAATATTTTATTCTTGTCAATATTTATTTCATGGTTTTCTATTTGTCTAAAAATTTTGTCATCAAATATTATCCTCTGCAGTGTGTGCTCCTCTATAAGCTCTTTTTGGTACTTTATTTCCTGAGGTGTTTCTACTTCTTTACTCATTTTCACTTTCACTAGTTCCTATGTTTGATTTTGTGTCAGTTTCAAAAATTGTCTCAATTTCATATATGCCTTGGTCATTTAATAGATATATATCCATGAATTCTTCATCTATTATGTTTATGATTTTCTTTTTAATTTGTTGTTTACATTCTTTAGCTATGTGTCCTAACTTTCCACAATTATAGCATCTACAAATTTTTAGTTTTTTAAGATATTTATTTTTATTTTTGATATAATATTTTTTCTTTGGATTTTGTTTTTATATTTTTTATACTTGTTAAAATTTCCTTTTAATTTCCTACATTTTTTTCTACTGATCATTTTATATGTTCTATTACATCTTAATTGTGGAGTTATATATTCCTCACAACATCTAAATGGGTTTCTTATGATACCTTTTAATTTTTTATTTTTATATATGTTTCATATGCACTTTTATACCATTGTCTTATAAATTCTATTCTTGATCTTACTGTATCTTCTTTAGGTAAGTTATCTCTGAAGGCTTTTACTATGTTTTCATATACTACATGTGAAAATTTTGTGAATAATAGATCTAGTGTTCTGGCCTTATCATCTATTTCTAATTCTGATTGGTAAAAGTATTTACCAAACAAGGTTACATATTCATCTAAGTAATACATGTCACATATGCTTAATTGCATTAAATTATCTCTTGTGTTGGCTTTTAATTCTCTTTATGAACTTGATCTACATTTGTATGAAAAAATTCTGCTGTTATAACTGCAATATATTTTTCTAGGATGTCTAGTGGATTTGTTGTTGAGCTTCCTTTATTATCCGTTTCTGCTCTAAGAGAGTTTTTGCTGAGCTAGATTATTGTTCAGACCATCATTTTACATTTCCTATAGACGAGTTTTCTATGTATTTTGGTGCTATTTTGCTACCTATTTTTGTTTCTGTTATGTGCCTACTGATTTCTGAATTACATATGTTTATTAATACCAAGATATTTTTAGTGTTGTCTAAGTCAGGCATTCCTTGTTCATGAATTTTATTTTCTAAGTTCACTTTTCTTATTGCTTCCCATAATTTTCTTTCTCTTTCGGTTTTTTCATAACTCTTTGTACGTCTATTCCTAGAGGGATTTCCTTGTGTGTTCTTCGGTCATGAATGTATTGTTCTTTAATTTTTACTTCTTTAGGGATTGTATTCATATTAATTTATAGTTTTTTTGTTTCTTCTGCCAGGTCTGTATATGTTATACTTCGGTCACAATTTTCACTTTCATCATTTGTAAGATTTATTCCATAGATTTCTAGATTTTCTTCTTGCTTTTGCATTGTTAATTTGTTCTGGATTTCTGTTACCTTTTCTAGTACTTCATTATTTTGTTGTTTAATTTCTTTTAGTTCTTGTGTAATACTGTTAATTCCGCATCTACTTTGTGAATGAGTTGTTTAAGTTAGCTTATTACTTCATCCAATTTGTCTTCTTGGTGCGCTAGGCAACCTTGTACTGGGTGTGTTGTGCCAGCAGGGCAACCTTCATATTGCCACACCTTTCCCTTTTTAATATTATTTTCTTTGTGTAGTCTATGCATCCTGTCTTGTCTAGATCATCATTGTCAAGTTCTAAGAATTTTCTATCATTGTTTGTTTTTATAAGTCTTAACTTTTTGTCCATACACATATATCTTTCTGGAATTGGTTTCGTAGTCGTTTTTATTTATATAAAAGTTTCTGTATTTGTTCATCCAACTAATAAATTATTTTTATATATCGCTGTCTGATATGTTACTTTTTTGTCAACTATGTTTTCAAAGATATAATTTAATCCTTTTCCTAATTCTATGCAGTTCAGGTTTTCTATTTTTGATTTTTCTTATGAATTCTATGAGTATATCAGACATCTTTTTTTGATTTTCTAGTATCAAAAGTATGTTTGTTTCAATTTCATCATTTGTTTCTATTACCATGTTCTTAGGTTGTTCTGGCATCAGGAATTTCAAACTTTCTCCCTTCCAGATCTCTGATCAATTCTTAGTGTCCTAGTGTGTGTTGTGTGAATGTCAATATTCTATTGTCTACACAGATAGTAGGCTTTGGTAAAGTATAGTCATTCATGGTTATAAGATCTTCTATCCATCCTGTTACCCTCTCCATATGGCTATCTTTTTCTCTTTTCGGCCTCTGCCTCAGTGGGTACTCACCAGTGCCTTTGTCTCTTGGGTTTCAGAACATTTAGTTTTCCCTTATTACCAATGATTCTTATACTATACTTCAGCGTCAAGCTCTTGCATGCAATATCAAATTAAAACTCAAACAAACATACTAAGAAACTAAATGTTAACCAGAAGTCTTTCAAGAAGAAAAAATTTTATTCCATAGACTGAAACATAACATACATATGGAAGTTACATACCACTATTTCTGATTTACTTTCTTTTGAAGTCATGCTCTGGAGGTCTACATCTACAATCGGAGGCATAGGTATAGACTTCATACTTGGGCTAAATTATGAAACTAGCTAAGGAAAACTATACCATGCTCTAATACCAAATTAGAACAAATGAGACCAATAAGTAGGTATTATGTTCTCTACATAGACACATGTGCACAAATAAACATATGCAAAAGAAATTGTATGCCAGACAACTGTTGGGAAGAATTAGGAACATCGATAGAAGTTAAGGGTTTAAATGGCGCCAAAGACACCATAAAATATAAAGCTGAAAATATATCCATATAGATATGGAAAAAGATTGTTCGGATAAACATAATTTATGCTTTTGAATTAGAAAGAAAAGATACAATATTAGGAAGATCGTTTTTTAATTATTAGCTACCAACAGAAATCACAAGACAAATATTTAATCCTAACAACCCCATGTAAAGAAAAATTAAATGTCTTGATAGTCAAAAATAGTGCAAAGAAACAAGTATAATGGGTAAAACAAAGTTTCCAAGCAATCCAAAAACTTCTTAGGAAAAGAATAAATGAAATTATCTTACATGTATATGATATAAATGAATTAGCAAGTATAGGAAAAGAACTAGATTCTCTATATTCACAAAAACCATTGCAATTTTAGGGAAAACATAAAACATCAGTAAAAATAGAACTCATTGACGAAAACAACATAATCACACAACCCCCAATGAAATATGTATCAAATGTCTTAGCCGAATTCGACAAACACATACATGAATTGCTAAAAGAAGGTTACATAAGAGAATCTAATTCAAAACACAGTAGCCCAGCTTTCATAGTAAATAAACATAGTGAACAAAGATAAGGTAAACCAAGGATGGTAATTGATTATAAAAATCTTAATGTCAAAACAAAAACTTATAATTATCCCATACCAAACAAAATATTAAAACTCAAACAGATATCAGGATATCATTACTTTAGCAAATTTGATTGTAAAAGTGGATTTTACAATTTAAAACTAGAGAAAATAGCAAAGCATTAACTACAATTATAGTCCCTAATGGTTTTTACAAATGGAACGTTTTACCTTTTGGATATAAAAATGCACCATGAAGATTTCAAACGTTTATGGATCAAAAATTTAAAAGAGTTAGAAACTGTGTTATATACATCGATGATATATTACTGTACACTTAATAAAAGAAGATCATTAGAATGTACTAAGAGAATTTATCCAATATGCCAAGAAAGCAGGAGTAGCAATTAGTAAAAGTAAGGCCATAATCTGTAAAAAACAAATATAATTTTTAGGAATAGAAATAGATAAGGCAGGAATAAAAATGCAAAATCATATAATACAAAAAATCGCATTATTCAATGACTTGGACACAAAAATAAAATTACAATCATTCTTAGGATTAGTAAACCAAGTACGAGAATATATACCTAGATTAGTATAAGACTGTAAAGCAAAACTAAAAAAAAGATAAGGAATATTAGTAGGATGAAACAAGTAGACAATAGATACAAAAAATACAATAGGTATGTAAGAAACTACCCAACTAGAATTCCCAAATGAAAGTAAAGAATTCATTTGGATAGAATCTGACACCTCAAATAATGGATCGGTTTTAAGGTACATCTAATAATAATCCACAAGAACATCTATGTAGATACCATTATGGTAGTTTTAAAGAAAACAAGTGTAAATGGGAAATCAACTGAAAAGAATTACTAGCATTATATTATGCCATATTACATTTCGAAATATGTGTTGTCTTCACAAACTTTATAGTCAGGATAGATAATACCCAGGTAAAACATTGGCTAAATGCTAAATTAGAAAATTGAATAATAAAAAAAGAAATATGGCACTTAGTAAGTGAAATAAGATTATTTGATTTCAAGGTCGAAATATTAAAATCAGTAGACAATAGTTTTGTAGATATACTGTCAAGAGATGAAAGGCTACAAACATGTAAGAACTAATATGTTATTATCTTCTACAATCCCTATTTTTTAGACGTTGAAGATAGAGGTTCTAAACTTAAAAGCAGATATAGAATTATTAAAAACCCAAATCCAAGAACTACAAAAATTTAAGCCTCAAATAGAAAAGCCAACCGAGACTAAAACCAAGACAAAGGAAAAACACTAATCGAAACCAAAGGACTAATAACCCAATCCACACCAAAACCAGAACCAGAAACCAAATCCATGAAATTTGAAAACCAAAATCTAAACAATCATTTTACAAGATCAGAAACAATGATCAACCCAGTCCAATTCATACCTCCTCAAATCCAGACCTATGTCCAAAAAGTATAGAAACAAAGAAAAGAAAGCCAACATTTGCTAGTAACCAACTACTTAAGAAATCTAAAACAAGTTACCAATTTCCTTAACCAAATCCCTAGAGAAAAAAACAACCAAAGAAAAGGGATGTACAACCATCCCGTTACCCGACATCAATAAACTAATTTCCTACCCAGAAACAAGCCCTAACCTATTAAAGACAGCTTACAGCTATAGCCTCTTACATACCATACACACAGACATGTAAGAAATTAGAATAACTACCCGAAGTATGTCGGGCTATAAAATGATATTTGGATATAACTAAAGCAGTTCTAATATATATCCAAATTTTTGCAGCACAAGCAGAAGTGTTAAATGACAAAATTATTTCCTCCATATATTGTGTAAAAATAGGACTTACAAAAGAAATGGTAGAACCAAAATTAAAAGTTCAACCAGAACTACTACTTTCAAAACTACCAGAAATCTTCTCACGAAAAAGAGCAAAGAGCATTCAGCTTATATTCGAAGAATTACTACACCAATATAATGAGCCTAATGTATGGCTTCACGAAAGCAAAGGATACCAAGTTATTTACTCATAGTCCCAAAAGGCAAAAGAAGGAACGAAAGAAGAAATTCTCAAATGCTTAGAAACTCCTATAGAACCAAAGAAAATACCACAAACGAGGGCAATTAAAGAAAAGTTGCTTAGTGACACAAGCCTAAAAGAATATTACAAAATTATGCAAAAGTATCCAGAACATAACTGTTCAGAATGTTCAAAGTTCCTAAAACCATGTGAAGTAAACCTGCAGTAGAAGCAGATAAAAGAATATGTGACAAAAGAAAGATTCACATGTATTTTATATATACACACACACACACACACACACACACACATATATATATATACACACACACTATATAATAGCATATATTATATATATTATATATGATATTATATAGTATACTATACATATATACGTATTATAGTATATATAGTAATTATATATTATATATAATATAATATACTGTAGTATATAGTATATCACAATATTATACTATATACAATATACTATATATATTATATTATACTATATATATACTATATATGTAGTATAGTATACTATTATAGTATATAGTAACTAGTATATGTAATACACAAACACACACACACACACACACACACACACACATATATATATGTATATATATATATATATACACACACTATATAATAGCATATATTATATATATTATATATGATATTATATAGTATACTATATATATACTATATACATAATGTATTATAGTATATATAGTAATTATATATTATATATAATATAATATACTGTAGTATATAGTATATCACAATATTATACTATATACAATATACTATATATATTATATTATACTATATATATACTATATATGTAGTATAGTATACTATTATAGTATATAGTATCTAGTATATGTAATATATATATATATATATACATATATACATACATACATACATATATATATATATATATATATATATATATATATATATATATAGACACACACACACACAATTATATTTATATATATGGTCATATATTACTATTATATATTGTAATATACAAGGTTTGGTGCATTCAGCTGATTTTGAACTAGGCTAGGTCAGCCTGGTGTGGTCTTGTCGGTTTTTTGCAGTTCTAGCATCGGGTTACGGCTCTACCATGGGCTATGGTGAAGTGGATTGGGCCTTTGAAGTGGGCGATTCTAGTAGGTTAATGACCATGTACTAGCTGGCCCCTCTCTCTCTCTCTCTAGTTCTATTTGTCTCTCTTTCTCTCTACTCTAGTCCCTTCTTGTTCCATCTGCCATGTTTGGACCTAGTGATGACACCTTCCTAGTTAGTAATCAGGTCATCTCGTTGGCTTTGCCTCGTGTACACACGATCCACATGTTAGGCACAAGGAGATTTAGTCTCGGTGCTGGCCAGATGGGCCTTTTGGTTGTCTTTTGGGCATCATCTCTATTTGGATCTTGGTGGTTCTCGATCCTGATATGGGTGTTCATGCTGACCTTGGCTTTCCTACTTCACAACGTGTTGTGATAAAAGTTGAAACAGAAAAAGGATTGATCGTATTGAGTTTTAACACATACATACTTGTTCCATCTGCCATGTTCTCTCGCCGTCTGCAATATGGGGAAGCGAGCCCCCTTTCTGTCTCCGGCTCTCGAAGCAGCCGGGAGGAGAAAACGCTAACTCCATTTTTTTTCACGTCGCAGTCTCACCTTTCTCCGGAGAAAGCAAGGCAGGCTTAGGATGCAGGGGGGTAGGAGAAAGTAGGTAAAGTAGATAATCTGCCTCGGGGCAGGTTCACACCACCTATTACAGCTGCTAGAGAGAGATGCTTAGTACAGAAAACCTCCAATTCGTTCCAACGATTTGCATTTAGAAGTTATCGTTACAACCTTCCATTTTCCACCAAACATTTCCAGCGTTATGAAATTGGCAATTAGGGCAGTGAAGATCCTTTGCTCGGCTCTCACGATTTCTAATGGCTTGAAGATGGGCAAAATGTCAACTGCCGATGACGCCATCCGCCGTCGAGAGAGATGCAGTAAAATAGATGCATTCCACTGCTCTTCCGCCGACCACCTTCGCTGTCGATGAAAAATTTTTCCTCAACCGATTTCTTTGTCACTACATTTTGCTTTTAATGAATATCCATTTTGTCGTCTCTCTCAAAGTTTTTCACTCTAAAATTAATCCTTAGGGGGATTTTAAATTGGCGCAAAGGTTGTGGCCCTAAGCAGCATCCGTAGCCAGTAGACATTATCGTTGTGAAATTTTAGAATTGAAAGTTTAAATGACAAACTTTGGCAGTCATAGTAGGTCAATTGTATCAAGTCTTATCTGACCTACTACATACTATTAGAAACTAATGTAGTTCAAGTCCACCGAACAGTAAAAGATTTTGAACTTTCATTAGTAATTAAAGAATTGATCAATTGGAATGATTGTAAAATATATTAAGGAACTTGATGAGTTATTAAAATATAATTAAGATTTCATATAGCTATTGTTCGATATTTGTAGGAATATAGAGGCTAATAACATTAATAAAACTCAGGGGATGAGGGGGGATACCCCCACAAGACCGAAGTCTCTCTCCCATTCCCTTTACCATTTACAGGTTGAGGGCTACTATAGAACTTATGTGAGAAGTTGTAAACCTGTTAACTATATCATTGTGCATCTACTCTTTTCAGTTCAAAGGCATAGCACCTGTTAGAGTCAAATGAATTATCCATCTCGCTTGTCCAACCAATTATAGTATAGCCCTCTAGGCAGTTGAGATAAAGAAATCCATGATTTTAGTACATAATGGGCATAATTTACCCCCAAGTCATCACATTTTTGTGGTGAACATTGCCCTTGTCTAGAATATCTGATATTTAGACATTGAAACTTAAGTCTTGGAAAGGAAGTTAGGTTCTGATTCCTTAGGAGCAACTCAAGACTTAAATTTGAGATTTTTGACGTGACCAATGTATTGAAACCCAGCATGATATAAATTCTATGTTTAAGAGGACTTATGTCATGAATTGATGCAAATTAATTACAAGTGCAGTCTTGATGCATATGGTTATATATATAAAATGATTGGTATGACCTATACACTTGAATATATGCATAACATGCATATGAGTGTCATATCATTGAATAGGGCAGCGGGGTTTGAATTGAGGTCCACTTCCTCTGTCGGCCATCTTCATTCCGATTTTTCGACGGACCACCCACTGTCTGTGTTCCCCTGTGTCTGGGAGTCTGTACAGTCATTTGCTTTGTTTTGCATTGTGCTTCCTTTGCTTATGTTGAGTCATTTGCTTATGCATGTTTACTTGTAAGGGAGTACCCTCCCACGGGTCTAAGTGTCAAGTATTGTGATTTCTTGTTTTGGGTGGTCGGCATGTGAATCCTGTAAGCGGCCTCGGCCATTCTACATAAGTAAAGTCGAGATCATTCTCCTTGCTTATCTTTCTCGTGATGTACTAATTTTTCAAGCGAATATATTGCGAGATTACTTTATTCACAAGCATTCTTTATACACTTGTTTTCTCAAACTATCTTTGCGCCCCGTTCAGCAGTTTGAAGGCTTGCGGCAATCAGGTTCTTGCCGCGTCGCACGGGCCGAAGTTGTCAGCCCGTGACAACTGGTATCAGAGCCCCAGGTTCGGCAATCTAGGGAAGCGGTTGGATAATCGGTGTAGAACTACACGCCGACGATCGTTGATCGAAGAGGAAGAAGCCCTGGCGACTCAATACAATCTGCGAAGTGCCAAGGGCAAGGGGGTAGCCCATTATGACGAGATGGGTACATCTCAGGGTCAGGAAGACCTGATCGAGATGGTGAACAAGCTGGCTACCGACGTAACTACTCATGAAGAAGCGTTGGGTAATGCAGCTGAGTCCTTCGGGGAAATGAAGGACGAGATGAAGGTGCTGCGGGAACAAGTGGCCGACCTAGTGGCCATGAATCGGGCACTGACTAACACAGTGACCGCGTTACAGGCTGAAGTCAAGGAAGTTCAGGTAAAGAACCGCAGAACCGCACACTACAGCGACAGATCTCTGTAGGTGGAGGTGACGATCGGCCAGCGAAGGTCGACGTTCAAAGACCAGCTAAATACAACGGAACTCGGGATAGTCGAGTGATCGACAATTTTTTATTTCAAGTAGAGTATTACCTGGACTTGCAAGGCGTTATGGGGGACGACCTTCAGGTCAAGACTGCAGCTATGTTGCTAGAGGGCGATGCTTTGGCATGGTGGAGAAGGAAAAGGCTCGACATTCAGAAGGGGATCTGCACAATAGACACTTTCGATGATTTTCAGCGAGAGTTAAGAACTTACTTCATGCCCCCGAATGCGACACGCCATGCCTATCAGATGGTTGGTGAACTGAAACATACCGGATCCTTACGAGATTACGTGAGGGCCTATCAAAGGCTGATGTTAGATGTACCAGATATGCAAGAACAAGATAAATTGAACTGGTTTATTTTGGGACTTCAGTCGTGGGCACAATCTGAAGTGGAAAGGAGTAACCCAGAGACTTTGGAGGATGCTTATGTGGTAGCAGAACGTTTGGCTGATACTTAGCGCAAGAGCTACACTAACGCCTTCAAGCCGTCGAAGAAGCCTGACCATGGAGGAAAGAAAGAGGATCGAAGGGAACGGAAAGATGAACCATCAACTCAGCGCCAAGTCGAAAGAAAAACTTTCTTTCGCAGAAACGACAACTCTCAGAATAGAGTGTTGAAATCTTGGTTTTGCGATGGTAATCACTTAGGGAGGCAATGTCCAAAGCGTGTAAACAGGGACAATCAAGCAAGCTCTTCAAGGCAATCTGCTAATGCGGCACAAGGTGAAGAAAGGGAAGGACCAAAGATGGGTGCACTTCAACTTCTGAACACCATAAAAAGGGAGGAAAAAGTGAAGGTGACAGCGACACCTTCTAACGAGCTCATGTACTTGGAAATCTTGGTAAATGGAAGGTCCACCCTGGCTATGGTAGACACGGGAGCCACGCATAACTTCGTCTCAGTTGAGGAGGCGAGAAGACTAGGCCTAACCCTTGAGAGGAGAGAGTTACGCATGAAGGCGGTGAACTCAGAGGCCAAACTCATCTACGGAGTGGCCCGTGATGCGGTTGTAAAGATTGAGAGCTGGTCAGGAAGGGCCAACTTATCGGTAGTCCCGATAGATGATTTCTGGATGATCCTAGGCATGGAGCTCCTCAGTACAGCGAAAATGGTTCCAATGCCGCACCTACGCAGTATCAGTATCATGGACGAGAAGTCCCCTTGGATGGTTCCAGTAACATCGATAAAGAGGGATAATGGCAAAGCCGCAATGATATCTGCCCTTCAGTTGAAGAAAGACCTCAAGCACGGCGAAGAGACGTACTTGGTGGCAATCAAGGAAGTGACTAATGACTCCCCTGGTTTGGTCCCAGAGGTGCTTGCGCATGTCTTAGCGGAATTCGCAGGAACAATGCCTGCGGAGCTCCCTAGACTGCTGCCACCTCGACGTGAGGTGGATCATGCCATCGAACTCCTTCCTGGTGCCAAACCCCCAACAATGGCACCATATCGAATGGCCCTTATAGAATTAAGAGAACTTCGGCGACAGTTGGATGAGATGCTAGCTGGAGGAATAATCAGACCCTCCAAAGCTCCTTTTGGTGCACCAGTGTTATTCCAAGCGAACATGACGGCTCCAAAAGGCTATGTGTGTATTATCGAGCGTTAAACAATGTAACGGTGAAGAACAAGTACCCCTAACCTTTGATTGCAGATCTGTTTGATCAACTGGGTGAAACTCAAGTGTTTTCCAAGTTAGACCTCAGATCAGGATATTGGCAAGTTCGAATTGTTGATGGCGACGAGGCAAAGACCACTTGCGTCACTCGTTACGGTGCCTTTGAATTCTTGGTAATGCCGTTCGGGTTGACGAATGCCCCAGCCACTTTTTCGACTCTAATGAACAAGATATTCTATCCGTACTTAGATAAGTTCGTGGTAGTTTATCTTGATGACATTGTAGTGTACAGCAGCTCCATGAGGGACCATGTGGAACACTTGCGAACAGTGTTCAAGGTATTGAAGGAAAACGAACTCTATGTGAAGCGCGATAAGTGCCTATTCGGCCAACCGGAAATCAGTTTTCTCGGCCACATTGTGGGAAAAGGTCAGCTGCGAATGGACACAGAAAAGGTGAGAGCAATTCGAGAATGAAAACCGCCAACCAATGTACCAGAACTACGTTCTTTTCTCGGTTTAGCAAATTACTATCGACGATTCATTGAGGGGTATTCTTTGATAACTGCGCCTCTCACTGATTTACTAAAGAAAAACCAAATTTGGGCTTGGGAAGAGCTCAAAGAAGATGTCTTCGAGAAGTTGAAGAGGGCCCTGACGCAGGAGCCTGTGCTCAGGTTGCTCGACCACACAAGGAAATTTGAAGTCCACACGGATGCATCAGATTTTGCTATTGGCGGAGTTTTGATGCAAGAAGGTCATCCAGTCGCCTATGAGAGTCGGAAGCTGGAAGACGCGGAGCGACGGTACTCCGTGCACGAAAGGGAAATGACGGCCATTATTCATTGTCTTCGTACATGGAGGCATTACTTATTGGGGTCCCAATTCGTGGTAAAGACTGATAATGTAGCCACAAGCAACTTCCAAACTCAAAAGAAGTTGAGTCCGAAGCAGGCTCGATGGCAAGAATTCCTTGCAGAATTCGATTTCGCCTTGGAGTACAAGGCAGGGAAGACAAACGTCGTAGCCAATGCACTGAGTCGGAAGGCGGAGTTGGCAGCTACACGGACAGCATCATCCGAAGCGCAACTCGAGGGTACTCTTCTCGGGCGGATTCGAAAAGGCATGAAGCAGGACGCAGTGGCCAAGCACTTGGTCGAAACAACGGAGGCGGGAAAGACGCGACGATTCTGACTACAAGATGGACTTTTGATGGCAAAAGGCGGACGAGTGTTCGTGCCTAGATGGGGCAATCTCCGACGAGAGTTGCTGAAGGAGTGTCATGACTCATTGTGGGCTGGCCATCCTGGCCAGGAGCGGATACTGGCACTGCTCGAACGTGGCTACTACTGGCCACAGATGCACGACGACGTTGAAGCCTATATGAAAACATGCTTAATCTGTCAGCATGACAAGGGAACAAACCAGAAGCCTGCTGGTCTCCTGGAATCTCTTCCTATTCCAGAACGTCCGTGGAAATGCCTCTCCATGGACTTCATCGTTAGCTTGCCCAAAGTTGACGGCTTCAGCTCAATCCTTGTGGTTGTGGATAGATTTTCAAAGTATGCCACCTTCATCCCAGCCTCTAAAGAATATCCCGCGGAGAAGACGGCAGAGTTGTTCGTGAAGGATATAGTCAAGCATTGGGGCGTGCCGAAAAGCATTGTCAGTGATCGAGACGCTCGCTTCAAAGGAAAATTTTGGCGCGAAGTTTTTCGTTTGTTGGGTTCAGATTTATTATTCTCAACAAGTTTCCACCCTCAAACAGACGGCCAAACTGAATGAATCAACAAATTGTTAGAACAATACCTTCGATACTATGTCAGCGCGAATCAAAAGGATTGAGTGAAATGGTTGGATGTAGCTCAATTTTGCTACAATTTGCAGAAGAGCGAGTCTCTGGACATAGTCCGTTCGAAATAGCCACTGGACAACAGCCATTTATGTCGCATACCCTTGCAGCCCAAGAAAAGGGAAGACCCACTTTTACCTACCAGTTCGTTCGCGATTGGCAGGAACAGACGGAAATGGCTAAGGTGTTCTTACACAAGGCCGCCAAAAAGATGAAAAAGTTTGCAGATCGGAATCAAAGGCTAATGGAATTCCAAGTGGGTGATCAAGTCCTCGTGAAGCTCTATCCTGATCGCACGGGCATTTCCGTGGTCGACACAGGTCATTGATCCGCAAGTATCAGGGACCCTTCACAGTGCTGAAGAAAATAAAAAAACTAGCCTACAAGCTAGACTTGCCGCCAGACTTTAAGGTGCATTCAGTGTTCCATGTTTGTAACCTGAAGCCCTTCTATGTCGATGGGGAAGACCCCAAGAGAAGCGTTCCAGAACGAGACCCAATCCTGCAGCGAGCCCCGTCGACCAAGCGAGCGGCGGACCGTCAAATGGAAGAGATTCTTCGACACAAGACAAACTATTTGGAGGAGCCGAAAAAGTACCAAGTAAAGTGGATAGGCGAACACAACCCCACCTGGGAGTATGCATTTCGCATGAAGCAGCGCTACCCGTTGGAAGTCAAGGCCTATCATGAAACTACTGGCGCTGAGGACGGCGCATAACCTGAAGAGGGGAGCCTATTCCCCTGTGTCTGGGAGTCTCTATAGTCATTTGCTTTGTTTTGCATTGTGCTTCTTTTGCTTATGTTGAGTCATTTGCTTATGCATGTTTATTTGTAAGGGAGTACCCTCCCACCGGTCTAAGTGTCAAGTATTGGGATTTCTTGTTTTGGGTGGTCGGCATGGGAATCATGTAAGCGGCCTCGGCCATCCTATATAAGTAAAGTCGAGATCATTCTCCTTGCTTATCTTTCTCGTGATGTACTAATTTTCCAAGCGAATACATTGCGAGATTTCTTTATTCACAAGCATTCTTTATACACTTGTTTTCTCAAACTACCTTTACTCCCCGTTCAGCGGTTTGAAGGCTTGCGGCAATCAGGTTCTTGCTGCGCCGCACGGGCCGAAGTTGTCAGCCCGTGACAGTCTGAGTCGGTGACTTTTGTTGTATTGCCGGTAGAATCACCCTGGTTTGCCTCCATCTTGCAGCACGCCCGTGGTTTTTAGAAGTCGTCTGCTGCCACTTTCACCAGTCTCAATAGTCTCTTTGTGAATGACTCTTCGAATTGCCTTCTTCTTTGGAAATGTTGTTACTCGTTTTGAAGGTTACGGCTACTTATGGCTTCTGGTCACTTCCAAGCCGCCTCTTTTCTTTTATCTTATTGCATCAGAATAAAATAGCCGAATTAAGGCTTTTCCTGCAGTTGATTTTTTTTACAACAGGTAAAATCATCCTGAAAAAAGTCAGACATCTCGAGGTTCGACTTTTTACTAAGTGGTCGTCGGAGATGTTCCAGACTTTACTAAGGAAAAGTGCAAACAATGATAGAAAAGTGGGATGATGCTAAGGAATGGAGTAGAGGCAAAACACCCGATAGGCAAATAGCCGCGATGTGACGGGTGCGTCAAGCTGACGGACAGACATACGCTCAAGTTGAAAAGAAATCAAGGGAACGGTAGCTGAACTTCTATCGCTCGGGGCAGAGTCACTGAGGACAGTGACGATTTTGGCGGTGGGAGAATGTTGCCGGCCGACTGTGTCTGGCCCGACCAAGCCAGTAAAAGGTGATGCTGCTTGGCCAGCTTAGGCATAGTTGGAAGGCATGTGGGATTCAATCACGCACCGAGTCTAGCAGAAAGCAATGCACGTGGAATGTGCAGCGTGGTGGTGTGATGACAAGGCGTTTCAATGCATCAAGATCAGCAGTCTCTTTGGAAGTGCAAGTCCGTCGTTGGGGAATGCAGTGGGTTCCCCACGCGTAGTGTTTGGATACACAAGGGGGTGCGCATGGGTTAGAGGCAATTTCCCCCAGTGGGCGCATACGCTGCGTTCCACAACCGCGTAGAGTCATGCGGGGGTGAGCAAGTGAATGCTCATCGTCGAATAGAGCGATGGTCGGCTGCCTTACTTAATGAGATATAGTCGTCAATTGGCTTCGGCTGGGGACTTCCTCCCAAGGGAAGTCTACCCCCACCCAGATTTCGTTTGGATGTAGATAGGCACTTGGAGGAATGGCGAAGTTCTGACAGGGCATCATGGCCACGGCTTGCCGATGACCGACAATGGGATAAACCTGGGTGATGGTGTGCCGAGTGCTTAGCACTCCTCGTCTAGTCCACAGTCCTGAAGAAAAGATGAATGCTTCCGCTAGCTTAAGAGAGAGACGGCTGGCCGAAGGCTTTGGGGAATGCCTTCGGCGCCGTGCGGGCTGGAGAAACTCAGCCCATGACAAGTGGTATCAGAGCCAGGTCGATTGTGTTGCCGTGATTGTTGGTAAAAGTGCAAAAGAGAGGCCTGCAAGGTAAAGTCTGCACATAACTTGTTCGACAAAATTTCTGTGAGAAATTTTTGTTCATTATGGCTAATGGCATGTTCACTTCAAATATTTTTCAATCTCTCATACCTGTATTTAGTGGTAATAATTATGGTTTTTTGAGCATAAAAATGAAGACTTTCTTTTTGTCACAAGATCTTTGGGATTTAGTTGAAAATGGTTATATAGAAAGTGCAGAGAGCTCAAAACAAGGAGAAAAGACAGTTGAATCAAGAGAGCAACAGAAGAAGGATTCAAAAGCCTTGCTTGTTCTTCAACAAGCTGTAAGTGAGACTATCTTTCCTCGAATTGCTGGTGCTACTAGTTCAAATGAAGCTTGGACTATTCTCAAGCAAGAATATCATGGTGATAAGAAGATAATGACAGTGAAACTCCAAATCCTCTGTAAAGAGTTTGAGACATTGTTTATGAAAAATAATGAATCAGTCTAAGATTTTTTTTCAAGAGCTTTCATAATTATAAATGAGATGAAAACCTTTGAAGAGGTTGTTAGCAACCAGAAAATTGTAGAAAAAATATTGAGGAATTTACAGCCTAAATTTGATCATGTGGTTACGGCTATAGAAGAGTCTAAGGATTTGACTGCATACTCTGCTAATGAATTATTGGGTTCTCTTTTAATCCATAAAAAAAGAATGAACAGGTCAACTGAGAAAAGTGTTGAACAAGCATTCCAAGTTCAAGTCAAGTTGGATGACTTTAGCAAAGAGAGAAAGGGAGCAACTGTACGAAAGAATGCATATTGCGGGCGAGGTAAAGATAACTATCGTGAACGTGAACGAGGAAGATTTGAGACAGTCGTAAACAAGTCAGAAGGAGGTGACACTAACAATAAAAAACATGGCCACAAAAACAGGTAGTGTTTTTTGCAAAAGAAATGGTCATACTGAAGCGTACTGTTGGGATAAAGCAAAACAACAAGCTAATGTAGTGGAAGAGAAAGCAGAAGATGGTAACTTATTTTTTACTCATACAGAGTCAAATGAAAATATTGATCATGTATGGTTTTTAGATAGTGGATGCAGTAATCATATGACAGGAAAGAGAGACTTGTTTTGTGACATTGATGAATCGGTGAAGCAACAAGTTCGACTTGGAGACAACAAAAATGTGCAAATTAATGGTAAAGGCACAATTGAGATATCAATTAAAGGTGGTACTAAAAGGTTGGTACATGATGTTTATTATATACCTGGATTAGCATATAACTTACTAAGCGTTGGCCAGATAGCACAAAAAAGATATTTGATTTCATTTCATGATGATGTATGTAAAATAAAAAAGAAATGTTCTTCCATGCCACCTATAGTAGTGCACATGACAAAGAACAAAATGTTTCCAATCGAGCTTTCACACTTTGATGCATATGCCTTAGTAGCAGACATGAATAAAGTGTCTAAGTTATGACACTTAAGATATGGACACTTGCACTACAATTGACTGAAGTTATTGGGGCAGAAAAAATTAGTTGTTGGTTTACCTCGTCTTACCAATAATGAAGATATTTGTGAAACATGTGTATATGGAAAACAACATCGTCTTCCATTTCCAGTTGGGAAAGCATGGAGAGCAAAAACTCCTTTAGAATTAGTGCATGCTGACATTTGTGGACCAACAAGAACTCCATCTCTGAATAATAGTAGATATTTTCTACTATTCACTGACGATTTTTCTCGCATGAGTTGGGTGTTTTTTCTTGTACAAAAATCCGAAGCCTTTGAAAAATTCAAGGAATTTAAAGTGTTTGCAGAAAAAGAATGTGGGCGACCTATAAAAAGATTTCGTACTGATAGAGGGAGAGAATTTTTGTCAAATGATTTTGACAATTTTTGCAAATTACATGACATACGTAGACAGTTGACAGTAAGAAAAACTCCTCAACAAAATGGAGTAGCTGAAAGAAAAAATGGTACAGTGGTAGAGATGGCTCGTAGCATGTTGAATGAGAAGCATCTTTCAAATGAGTTTTGGGCTGAAGCAGTAGCTACAGCTGTGTATCTTCTCAACATATCACCAACCAAAGCAGTCTGCAATATGACTCCATATGAAACATGGTGGAATAAAAAACCTGATGTAAGTAATTTGAAAGTCGTGCTCTACTCCTATGAATGCAGGTGAAAAGTTGACTTTGTCTGATGGGACTGCTAAAGCCAATGAAACATTGTTTAGAGGTCTAGTTGGTGGCTTGTTATATTTGACTCATACACGACCAGATATTTTATTTGCTGTCAGCTTGGTATCTAAATTCATGCACAATCCATCATTACACCATTTGGGGGCAGCAAAACGTGTTTTGCATTACATCCATGAAACTACTGAATATGGAATTTGTATAAAACAGATGTTTGTTTTAACTTACTTGGTTACATTGATAGTGACTGGGCAGGAGCTGTAGATGATCGAAGGAGCACAAGCGGTTATGTTTTTACACTTGGATCAGGTGCTATATCATGATGTTCAAAGAAGCAAAGTACGACGACATTATCATCTTCAGAAGCGGAGTATATTGCTGCATTTGCAGCTACTTGTCAGGCAATTTGGATGCGTCGAGTTTTAGAAGATCTTGGTGAAAGTCAAACTGAAGGAACACCAATTCATTGTGACAACAAGGCAACTATAGCAATGACAAGAAATCTGATTTACCATAGACGGACAAAACATATTGAACTTCGTCATCATTTCATTCGTGAGATTGTTGGTAAAGGTCAAATTGTGTTGAAGTATTGCTCAACCAATGAGCAAGTTGCAGATGAATTTACAAAGGCACTTTCATACCCAAAATTTATGAAGTTTCAGTCTCACCTTGGTGTTTCAGACTTTGCATTAAGGGGGAGTGATGAAAGTTAATGCAAAATTAATGCAGTTACCTTTATGAAGAAGGTGCACGGTTTAACTTTTGGGTTCTCCAAAAGTTCCATCGTTCCAAGACATGTGCCCCTTCACCTTGCCTATTTTAATTTTCAGTTTTTTGTTTTTAATATGGTCATTATATTTTCAGTTTTCTGTTTTTAATATGTCTATAATGACCATAGTGGAGTTACCAAGAGTCAATGTCATTTATTTTTCAGTTTTTTCTTACATGTATATATATGGCCCTTTGGGTTGGCTAAATGTATGAGAGAAAGCAATTCAAGTGTGCTCCAAATTTTTAGTATTGTGTGCTCTTATCACATGTCATGCCTTTGTAATCACTTGTAGAAACAAGTGCTCGATTAGTATGTTGTGTTCTTGTGTTGTGTCATTCACAGGAGCATAAGAAGAAGAAGTGCAGACAGGTCATTCCTTTTGCTAACAAGGGCTTCCTCTCATCTCTCTTTCTCTTTTCATATTCTTCGTCACTCCAGGCTCCTCTGTGGAAGCCATAGCATCATGTGCTTCTTCTTCCTCTTCCCCCTTTTCAGGGAGCCAGGGTGAGTCTTGGTCACTTTTTTGCTTTTGTTCGAAATTTCTTGCATAACAGACTCTTTATCTCTTCATAAATGGGGCACTTCTGTGAATTGTACTGTCCCTTTTTCTTATACTGTTATCAAAGCCTTTCAGCTTTCCCCAGGATCTTGAAAGGCCACTATCCATGCTGTCACATGGTCTCTGCAAATAGAAATAGCATAAGGTGTACCAGAGAAGAGGTAGGTTAATAAATGTACCTCTTCCTCTCCCCATTGTTCAGAAGCAGAAGATGATCCATATGTTGGATGAGAATCAACTGTTGCTTTGTCCGTTTGAGATGCATAGATTGAATCGGCAAGTTCACAAATTGAAGCATTTTCACTTGATAAGATGATTGCAACCAACCATCATTGTGTAGTAAAAAATTGAAGACATTTAAGAAACAGACAAATAAATCAACGTTGAAGGAATAAGATTTAGGAAAGTGACAACAAGAATGTATTAGAGAGCAACATTCCTGTAAAGGATAAACAACATGAGGTGAGGCGCAAGACAACAGACAACCCCAGATTATGCCAATTCCAATACGCGATCATACTATTAGAATGAATGATGGTAAGGTTCTTTCTTTGAAAAATATTTTAATGCAAATTAAAGAAGCAGAATCAGATATCAGTATGACATAAAGAATAAACATAATTAAGTAAGACACTATAAAGAGAATCTTGAGAGATAGCAAGTCCCTTTTCTAGTGCTAAAAAGAATCAGACTACAAATGAAATAATGCACATTACAGTTAACTATTAACTATATTTTGAAACTATTAACTATATTTTGAGATGATGAATTATCATTATTATTTTAGTATTTTGCCTAAAATAGTGAGTAATTAGATTGGATGTGGCATATATGGGAAATCATCTAATTTAGAATACATTTATCAATACACAATGCTTATATTTATTGTCAGCAAATAGAATAGCCAAAAAAAAGCTTGGTACAATATATAATACTTATAGAGAATAATGGGAGGCCTCAATTTAACATATTCAGCATTATCAAATGCTACAGGACTAAATGCGTTGAAACTTATATAGGTAAATTTTGTTTTAGGTTACAGTAAGCTATATTTGTATGGCTGCAAGATTTTCTTTTAGAAGTCAAACCATTTGTGTTACACTAACATACACATATGGTTATTCTTTGTCAAAGTCATAGGTTGCATGATCCTATTGCTAGTATGTTGATTAAGAACACATGTTTATGAGACAGCGTTTGTTTCTTACATCCAGATCCACCCATGATGAGCAAGATCTAGACCCTACTCAAATGAAGAAGGAAGTTTTATTCAAGACTACCAAATGCACATTTTCTCCCAATATCTATCCAAATTCAACAATCATCCAAATCCAATGTGCATCCTCATGAACATAAAGCTACATATAGGGATGAAATTGGATGGAGAAGGTCCGGGATACAGAGTAAGAGAGGTTTACTAATTCAAAGTGGGAGCCCTCTACCAGCATTCTCTAGTGTTCAGTTCTTATTTCTTCAAAACGTTGCCCATTGCATTAGTGTTGTGCTTGTCTGTGGCTTCGCCACTCGTGAAAGCCATTCCTATCAAGCCTCAACGAGCTGATTTTGTTCTGCTGCAAGTGAATCATCTTTTTATTCCGTTGCAAATAGAGGTACATGGCCTACAACTTTGTACTTGGTTATTGATTTTAGGATGCAATGCAAAACTTGTTGCACTTTTATCATGCGTGCCTAGAGAAAGAGACTCGGTGGCATCAGTCTAGCTTATAATATCTCATAAGTTTGCGTTAAATCCTCTAAATAAGCACTTTATCCATGCTCCACAATGTTTTAATTCAAAAGCTTCTGAAAAAGCTGGTCGAGCTTGCGGCCTGCCCGACCTTAAAGTTATCTTTACTCAAAATATTTCTTCCTTCCACGTGTATATTGCTACGATAATTTAAATTTGATGCCAGGGTTTTTGAGAAAAAATTCAAATTGGTCAGGGAAAACGACGATACTTCTTGTCATACCAGTTCCAAGATATCCCATTTCTAGTACTTGCTCTTGCACATGCCTTGTGTAGAAAATTTTACTAAATCCTACAATCGGTTCGGTTCATCCCCACTTATGAAGGGTCAAGCCATTCCTCTGATAGCAGCAGCGGCTCCGGTAGATCGAATAGGAGAAATTATCTGAAGCGTACTTAAAGTGGCATTCCCATTGCACGTGTTGAAGAAGTGGTGCCCCAAAGAGGAAAAGGAAACAAGGAAAGCTGCATGGATCGGCTGAGATCACCAGCTTGGCGTGTAAAGAGACCATTTCAAACATCAAAAAAGAGCTGTCCAAGACGAATATGAACGATGTATATATATACACATGTATATATATCCATATCACTGCTACAAAAAACGCGTTTTATTGGAAAACGACAAGTATAATATGGCAAAACACAGTCAGCCATATATTATACCCATTTCTTTGCGTTTTTTCATATTTTTTTATGATTTTTTATTTTTTTTTTAATTTTTAGTATTTATTAAATATTTTAATTTTTTTTAAAAATTTGTCTCCAGATTTTTCCATTTTATTCCCAAGATATGCAACTTTGCCATATTATACTCGTATATGTTTTTTGGGACAATGATATATATATATATATATATATATATATATATATATATATATATATATATATATATATATATATATATATATATATATATATATATATATATATATATATATATATATATATATATATATATATATATAATGTATATACATATCTAATTATTATAATATTATATATAGTATGCTATATACTATTGTAGTATAGTACATTATACCAATACACATATTGGTATAATTGTATATATAATATTATATATAAAAACCTTTATACACTATAATATAATATATAATAATATATACATATAATATTATTATATGTGTAATGTATAATATGTATACTAATGTGTAGTACATATAATATATATATGTATACTATACGGTATATTGTGTGAAATAATATTATATATACAATTATATATAATATTATTGGGGGAGACTCCGCCTCTAATTTACTGGACATTCACTTGTTTAAATTCAAATATATATATATATATATATATATATATATCATATTTGAATTAATTTCACAATTGAACCCGAGCTGGGATCCACTTTTAAATTCATAACCAAATCTATTTAAAATTATGATATGCTACAGATGAGTTTCAAGTTTTATGGATATTTGATATAGGAAATTTTATCTAATGTTTATTGTCCAGTCATATACTTTTTTTAAACCTTGGGCAAATATCATTTCTTAAAATCGAATCAAATCCATATTTTCATGATCGAATGTCTTTTTTTCTTGATATCCAGCTGATTTAAAGCGTCGTGGCCAGATATCAGACCCAAATTCAAATGTTGAGTCACGACATTCAGGTAACCATTGCTTCAAATTGACGTCTTAGGCCTGAGCATATTCTAGTAATTCTTGTTGCTTAAATTAGAGTGTATCGGCTGATTCCCTCCATTTTTTATTTTCAAACCAATTTAAAATATTTTAAACTATTTTTAATTTTAAATAAGAAGTTAGCCCATCTCCATATATATTTCATTACCACGGTTTCAGAAATAACGCCACAAAGTTTATAATTTTGAGAATTGCCAGAAAATAAACAAAATAATAAAAAATTCATGGGAAAACTAAATGAATGTCAATACATCAACAGTGAATGTCTAATACCAAATATTTAACCTAAAAAACTTCATATAAAAAAATCAACTTTATTGCTAAGGGCATAGCTTGCTTAGTTGACACTTAGTGGCGTGGAAAAAAAGCGCATTTTCTATTCTATTTCCGTGGGCGCTATATTCTTACCTTAGTTATAGAGTGGAGTGTGACACTAAACTGAATCACCTTTATGTTAAGGTCACCACAATTTCGGGCTTGAAGGCAAGTGGGCCATATTGTCGTTTTTGGGTAAGGTAAGTGGGAAGAGGTGTTACCGCCCGAGTGCAGGTTGAAATTATCCTCTATATCTCTATATGAAAAATATTTTGCTTTTTCATCCAATTTGTCTTACGTCCTTACCAACTCAAACCCGTTAATTATCTCCAGCATGTCACATATAGGCAGGAATTCAACATAGTTGAGGCTTGGGGTGCCTCTCTGCAATATTCTGAAACTATACAGGATTAAATACTTTTAACTTACTTGGTCAGTGTCATGATTTTTCATTCTAGACAAGGTTGGCGGTCTCCAAATTCCAGGCATTCCCAACACAAGCATTCTCCTATTCTTCTCATGTTACTAGGTAAGCAGCTACTTCTTCATCCTCAAGCTTTCAGGTGCTTATCAATAACATTGGAGGTGAACCACAGCACAGCGGCTTCAGTTTAGTTCACTATCGAGAGCCTATTACTAGCAATGCTTTGCTTTATGCAGGAACAGGAATTCAAGATCAGTATCACCTGTTCGTCGGCGTAGGTGATGTGAACTTCTGGGGGCTTTGGCTGTTGCAGGCGTTGGTAAAAGGTGTTTGTGCAAGATGCAGTGTTTAACGGCATTAAAAGATTCATGATGGGTATAATTTTAACCATATGCGGAGATGGAAAGAGAAATACTTTATGAATGTGGGAAAAGACTGTGGCCTAACTATAGCTGGTTTCTACTATGTCTGTTTCTCATGCAGCGACGGATCTATTAGCGGCTTCTATTACGACCCTCATAGCAGGTAATTACTTGGTAGCAGCTTTTGGTTAGGGGAAAATAGTTACTTGAGATCATTGTCTTTATGTGCTTGCATATTCAAACTCCATCAAACGGATGAGCCCATGCTGTGACCCTTCTAACTGTTAGTTTGTCGCTGTTGGCAGCCCATTTCAGAAGCTAGAGCTGAAGGCAACATGTGAAGGCAGGTCCGGCTTCAAACTTTTCATCTTACCAATTACAGTAGTACAACGCTCGAGAGTTAGATGAAGAATCTATCAAAGGACTTCAGCTTACTGTGGTCTGGCAAACGCTTGTGTAAATTATGGATTTACTTTATGTTTCTCTCCCCCTCAATTTACACATTACAGTGGAAAAAAAATTAATGTTAAGACAAATGTTGTGAGATATATAATTTGATCTTTCTGTCTATCAACTCAATCGTTATAACATGCAAGAGAAATACCGTGTGTACATGATGAGATAATTTCATGATTCCAGTGTTTCTACTGGGTTGTAAATTGATCTTACTCGATATCTTTCCATATATGCTTTAATGTTTTTACCGAGGTGCGTGAACAGAACATTGCCTGAGAGAGAGCCTGCTGATATGTGCCACGTAGTTGCGGGGGCAGCTGTGGGGTGATATTGCAGTGCAGCCATTTAAGAAATTAATGCCAATACAGAAGGGGTGATGCATTGTACAGATAGGGTACACTGCCTCCACCTCAACTGTCTCTGCTCTGCTCTCTCTGGCTATCTGGATTATGAAAATGACTTCACTTACATGTGGGACCAGCTTCTAGATAATAACTTTTTAGAAACAGAAAGTTTGAAGTCTTGGAAAAGCCATGGAAATTTGGTTTCTTATAATATATCCAAGTAAATTAACTACAGCTTTTTATTTATTTTGTATCATCCCTCTATGAAGGGTTCACTTCCCATTAGAATCCCACAACGCTCATGTTTTTAAAATTTCTGATGCAAATGAAAGTGTATACTTTTCAATGTTTGCCTGTTATGTCGGATCCCGTGGCCGGATCGACACTATTTCCAGTCCAGAGAAAGAGGAGACATGAGGATAAGCCCAGCGGGAGGCATTAAAGGGCTCGTGAACCCTCTCGTGGGCTCACGTAATTGGTTCGAGTCGACCCAAAACCCCGTCCACCATTTACCCGCTCATGAGAGAAGATGCCCACCACTCCCAATCCCCCACTGGCCACCTCCCCCCGTTTTAAGGCCTTCATGATGATGCCCTCCCATAACTAACTCTCTCTGTACCCCAAACCTAACGTTCTCGGTTGTATTTAACGTCAACCATCTCTTTCTTTCCAAGAATTCGGATGACCCACTGACTATTAACTTATTTTCTGGGGAGGGTCTGAAAATTCATCTTTAAATGACACTCAAATCAGGTTTTTTTAGATTTTTATATAAAAAAAAGAATTTGATATGATGAAGACGTGCTCTTAAACAAGATGTTTCATATATTGTTATTATGGATATTACTTTTAAATTATATAATCAAATATTAAACACAATCACACTATGTTTTTGTTCGTCTGTCTATATTATAAAGACATGCTTTAAAAGTATTATATTTTTCTCACCGAATGCCTTTGCTGAATAGCTATCTAACTACTACAATTGAGGGAAATGAAAAATTAAGTCATATATGTCAGGTTAGTAGTAAATAGCACACAAGTCATGCGGCCGTCGGTGATTTATAGTCGAGCTTTATAGCTGCTAATGGTCCCGTCGGCATGTCTTTTTATCTTGTATATCCATTCATTGAGATCCAACAACATTAAGATTTGAGTTGCAAGGAACCAATTCCCACGTTTCATTCATGTGCAAAGGCATGGCATGGATCCATTTGGGGTTGGTTAGGGCTTCTTTAAAGGTTGCATCTGGGGTTTTTATAGTGGTATATATTTGGGTCTTCGAGTGCCATCTTAAGAACAAGTAATCATGAGATGACTTTTAAGAAAAGGCTGGGCATTGGTTGATATAGGTCGCCATATATGAGATTCATTAGAAGGAGTTTCAGTAGGCAACTCATGTGAAATTGGTAGAACTCTACTGCAAAAGTGGAACAAAAGTTTAAATTTGGTGGAAAGTTCCACGATGAAACAAACGCAAAACTAAATCTGGAAATTTTCGCACCGATATGGAACTTTGCTTCCAGCAATAAAGTTCCACCAAGATAGGTGGAACTTTATTGCTGGGCAATTTTTTTTTACCGTTGAAGTGCTTGCCTCTTTTCTTCCTCTCATCCGTAGCAACGCAGAGCAGAGGAAGGTCGACCACGAGGCCGGCCGGGACATATTCAGTTATTCTTGAAGGAATGAGTTTGAGTAGACAGGTAGAGAAGACATTGGCTTCCTCAAGGTTGACTTCTAATTGTCACTACTAGTAGGACGAATGCGTCTATTGATGAATAACAAACCATTTTGAGACCTCATCAGCCATAAGAGGAGACCGACAACAAAAAAACAAGAAATGCACGCTTGAGGTTTCTTAACCCTTATCATTATATCTCCTTAAAATCAACAACAGAATGAGCGAATGGAGAGAAGGGAGAAAACTTACAGTCTTACTCTACCACCCGAGGCAAGTGGAAAATCAGGTCTAGCGGGAGAATGATGGATAAGAGCTGCTGCTCGCAATATCGAAGGATGAACTGCAGCAACCCGCGCATGCAGTCTGCATCCTCCTCCATCATCGGCACCATCAAGGATCCAGCCTCCTACGATTGAGAGAGAAAGAGAGAGTGCTTTCCCTCCTTGGAACTCGGCGGGGAAAAGAAAACTTGTTAAAAAACCATAACAGTTTAGAATTGTGTTTCCTGAACTTTTTCATTATAACTTTTAAAATTTAAAGTGTCTGTACATAACTTGAAATTCCAAAGCCGCAAATACAAAAGAGAAGAAATCCAGTGTGTGCCCTATTTTTCATTCATTAATTAATGAGTTATTGGCAATTAGTGGGAGAATATCAACTGATCAGATTTGAAGATGATGCATCTTTATCCGCCTCTAATTTATTGGACATTCACTTGTTTAAATTCAAATTTGGCATCAAAATTGAATGAAAAAAAGTATATATCATATTTGAATCTGACTTTTAATTTCACAATTGAACCGGAGCTGGGATCCACTTTTGGCAAACGAGACTCGCCAGGAGAATCAGTGGCACTTGACAAAGGATGTCCATAAGGAGGCACAAAAGAAGTAAAGTCAAACGGTTTGGATGATTCTCTCTCCATAAGACGATTCCTGACCCCCTGTGGCCTTCACTGTCAAGTTGCTGGTTCACCTTGTTTTTTCATTGGTTCGAGAAAGGTATGGGGAAAACCCTGTCCTAAGCCCTTCCGGGGTGGCAGTAAGAAAATCCTGGAGGTGTCTTTGATTGCCTTGGACCTCAAACCTTTGGTGATTTGAGATTTTCGGGATATTGGGTTGCAAGATCTCAAATAATAGTATTTGAAAAAGTGGAAAAACTAAGTTTGAATCAAAAGATTTAGAAAAAAAATAAATTGAATGAGCCTTTTTTAGCTGATAGACTGAAAAACCCAAATTTCAGTAACAATGAGAAAGACCAACCTCCTATGCACCGTAGTCTCAATCTCTAGCTCCCAGCTGTTTGCTTCCATGGCTGCTACCATCAGCCTCCACGAAAATCCGGCGACTTCCGATCGTTGGTGGCCATAGCCCGCAGGAGCATCCTCTCTTCTCCATTACATACTCATTTTCTTCTCTTTTGAAATAGGTCATTAAGATGGTGGAGGAGGGATTCTACAGGGTGACGCCACTCATATGTTCCCTTTAGGGTTCTCTATATCATCAAGGTTATGAGAGTTTTGGGCATACACATGCAAAAGTCAACCCATAATTCAGCACACAATCAGCAGCATTGGAGTCCTACGATCCAGACTCTATCGGCACATGCAACGAGAAAAAGTAGTTCGAGTAGTCGAGCTCGACGCTCTGGCGGTCGTCGATGAGGTGGATGATAGCACCAGGGATGGTTAGGAGGGTCTCCTCTGTTGCTTCACAAGGGGAGGCCTGGTTCGTGATTGGTTCCTCCGCTTCCCCATGGGGGAAGACATTTTTTGGGAGATCGGTCTCATCGAAAGAAGACGAACGAGGAGAAGAGAAGGAAGAAGAAGAATATGGACAAAAAGGGTGTTCCGCCTCTTGGAGATCAGCCAACAGATAGTTGGCAAAAGGAGGTTTCAGGGGAGGAAGTGCATTATGGGGATCGATTGGATAAGAATAAGAAGAAGGTGGACAAGGTGGGTGTTCTATCTTTGCGGGATCAACCGACGAACGTTCGGAAGAAGAATGTATCGGGGGAGACGAAGTTGTTGGAGCAATTGAAGTGGCAGCAGAAGACGCACGTTGTCGCCTGCGCAGTATGTTCACCAGAGGCTCTAGTGTTCAAGTGTAGAAGCAGTGACCGTCCCCTGTGGAAAACAGCAAAGCAAGAACAAGAGGAAGAAGAAGGAGAAGCAAAGGTTTTTTATGGGTTTCCTTCTAAGAGGCTCCTCTAGGGCAACCATTGAAGGATTAAACCCTATAATAGAGAGCTGCTGAGCTTAAATAGGCCAGCCTCTTAGGTTCCCCCAAAGCCCAGCGGTGACTACCATGAGAGAGTTTTTTGGGAATACACCATATAAAGATTTATCTTTATCTGAGACAACGTTTCATTCATAACAGATAATCGGATAGGACTCAATGGCCACTATCCAACATCTCCTGCTTGGCCATGAGTCCGCCATCTTGCTTCCAATGTGTGTGGGTTTTCTTCATTTAACTAGTTACGTGGTTTTCCATAATTGGTTTATCTATTGTAACCTAAACTTTATCCAAGGTTTACAGTGAAGTTTTTCATTCAATGGTTTTTTTTTCGCAGCCTCTCAAATGTATCTTAGCCCCATATGGGCTGCACATTTTGAAAACAAGTCTTCATATATTCATTTTTTTTGGTATGAACATAATGGTATTTTACTATTATATGTTTACTCTTTGAGCTAACAACTCCATTCTTGATAAGAGATATTGCTGTCAGATTATCACAGTACAGTTGAACTGGTTCATGATCAAGATTTAATTTCCAGTCTTTCAAAAACTGATTTCAAAAACTGATTTATCCAGACAGCAAAAGTAGTTGCTACATTATATGCTACATACTCTGCTTATTGGGTGTGCTGAGCAACACATCCTTATTTCTTACAGGACTAGACTATCGCTCCACCTCCAAAGAGGAATACATATCCAGAAGTAGACTTATTGTTGTCTTTACATCCTGCAAAATCTGTATCGAAATAGCCAACTAAGGTTAGTTCATCTGCTTGGTAGGACAATTTCAGTCGTTTCGTTTCTTAATTATACCGAAAAATTCTTTTAACTTCTTGTCAGTGAGGCCAACCAGGATTACTTTGATAATGACTCACCAGACTAATAGGAAAATTTATGTCTGATCTAGTACAAAGCATTAAATACATCATACTGCCAATAGCTTGTGCATATGAAACATTTAATTTTTGTATCCTTCACTAGGACAATCACTCCTGCTCAAATTTGCTCCTTTAGATATAGGAGTCCCAATTGGTTTGCAGTCGAACATACAAAATTTCATCAAGATATAATCAATATATCGTTCTTGGCTTAAACTCAAGATTCTTGAGTTTCTATCTCGAGTGATTTTTATTCTTAATATATAGGATGCTTCACCCAAGTCCTTCATTTCAAAGTTTTTGTTCAGCCAAGTTTTCATTTTGAATATCATGTCGTTATCATTTCCTGTTAATAAAATGTCATGATAGGATATAGAAAAGACTCCCACTTTTTCAAACATATACACAATGGTCAAGTTGGTTTGCAACAAATCCAAGTTTTATAATAACTTTGTGAAAAGTAAAATACTATTGTCTAGGCGACTGCTTTAATCCGTACAATGATTTATTCAACTTGTACACTTTGTCTTCTTTTTCCTTGATGACACACCCCTGAGGTTAAGTCATATATATAGTTTCCTTCAGCTCACCATTCAGAAAAGCAGTTTTCACATCCATCTAACAAATATCCAAGTCATATAATGCTGCGATAGCAAAAATTATTCTAATTGATGCAAACTTTGTAACCGGCGAATAGGTTTCTGAGTAATCAATTCCTTTTTTTTGGGAAAAACCTTTCGCCACTAGTCTAGCTTTGAATTTCTCGACTGATCATTCAGCTTTATATTTCTTCCTTAGCACCCATTTACATTCTATGAGTTTTCTATCATTAGGAAGATCTACTAATTCTCTGACTTTATTATTTTCTATAGATTCAATTTCTTCATCCATAGCATTCACCTAATCTGACGATTCATGCGAGTTTATGGCTTCATCATATGTCAGATTGTTTGACATTTCGTCAATATCTGCTAAATAACATATTCCTCTACAAGATATACATAATAATCATTTAAATATGAAGGAGGAGCTCTAGGTCTTTTATGGCCTGATAACGTCTGAGATGACGAGGTACTCGGATTAGTTGGTTCATTACCTAACTGATCTTCAATCGGTTCATTACCAAACTGTTCCTCAGATGATTCTTGCTCAGTTGGTTCATTACCTAACTGATCTCTAGTCGGTTCATTACCATACTATTCCTCTGAATAAATCAGATCATTCAGTATATCATTTTGATATTCAACTGAATCAATATCATTATTATTGAGTTCTTCTAAGAACTCGACATCTCTGCTTTCAATATGTCCCATAGGCGAATGATATAATCTGTAGCTCTTGATCATTTTGGATATCCAATAAATACACATCTTACTGATCTGTTATCTAGTTTATCCAATTTTGGATCTAGAATTTTTACATGTGCTACAGATCCCCATCTAGAAATTTCATACACCAGTTCATCTCTCATAAGGAGTGGTTGGAACTACTTTGCAGGCGTATACATAGCTATTAACACAGCTTCACCCCAAAATACTTTTGGTAATTGTGTTTCTACCAACATAGATTTTACCATGTTCAAGAGGGTTCTATTACACCTCTCAGTCACACTATTTTGTTGTGGTGTTTTAGGCTTTGTCTTTTGCCTATTAATTCCAAGGTCTTTACAGCATTTGAGGAATTCATTAGAAGTATATTCTCCTCCTTGATCAGACCTTACAACTTTAATATATCTCACAAGTTGTCTCTCGACTTCAGATTTATATTTCTTGAATTTCTCAAGTGCTTCGGATTTGTGTCTAATCAAGTAGATGCAGCCAAACCTTGAAAAATCATCAATAAATATTATGAAGTATAATTTGCCACTATGAGTTTGGACTCTAAAAGGTCTACAGATATCAGTATGGATTATTTTTAATAGTTCAGTGGCCTGAATTACTTCAAATAAAAATGCTTTCCTATCCATCTTTCCATTATACATGACTCGCATTTCGCGAAATCATTTATATTTATGTCAGGTATTAAACCTTGATGTGCTATAGTCTTCATCTTTTTTATGCTTATATGGTTTAATCTTTCATGCCACAAATTTACATTCACACTCATTGCACAATCGAAACAAGCAGAACTGGAAGCTTTATTCTAAAAGCAACTGTACGTGCATAGTAGTAATAGTGTTGTATTTGGAGGATATAGTGTCAAACAAGTCCTTAGCTGTTGGACAATCCTCAAACACCCTGATCAGGTCATCTTTCATGAAGGCTAACATTATGGTTTTAGCCATCAGGTCATCAGTGGTAAAGGACTCATATGCCTTTCTTTCATCATCTTTAGGTTTATCTCCTAAAGTGAGAAAAAGCTGGTTGATCACATAAACAAGTCTTTCCAAAGTCAAGGCTAACATAATCCTACGTTTACATGCATGAAAGTTTGTCCCATTTAGTTTCTCAGTCTTGACTTATTCGGAAGCTCCCATTGTTGATGTCATTTCCCATGACAAGTAAAGAACAATAAAGAAAGGGAAAACATCACAATGAATATCACATCAAGAGGTCTCAAAATGCATTCTAAAATAATATTTAGAACAAAGAAAGCTTAGATTTGCTTTGGTGCATGCATTTCTCTTTTCTAAGTTATTTTCAAAACCCTCCTTCTATAAGTTTAATAAGTTTGAGGGTGCCTATGCACAATTATTCATAAAAACACGGTTTTTTGCTGAAATTGCAATATAATTTTTTGTAACCCTCTGTTAGCAATTCATGATAACTGAGGGAGTACCACAAAGCAATTTCGTATAAAGTTTCTGGTTTTTTATGAAAATAACCTTCGCGAGCCTCTCTTTAAAAAAGTTTTTAGCAAAAATGTGGCGGCATTAATTTATGAAAAAGACAACAGCGTTTCTGAAACTAATGCAAAATTAGTGGACTAATTTCGTAATTTTCAAAATTTGGGTATAAAAACCCATTTATTTCACTCTCTCTCCTCTCAGGAGCTCCTTTCTCCTAGGGTTCGCTGGTCACGCCTCTTCTGCTGCCCCTGCCCATTTTCCTCCACCGCCACTGTGAGCACGCCGTTCTACTCCACTTCTACCGCACAGAGGGCGACAAGGGTCGAGTCCGACTTACAGAGAGCAACTCTAAGCCTTTCCAATCAGATTAGGGTTCGTCTGGTGCTTTTGGCCACCGCTGCCTCCTCCTCAGCTCTCGATCTTTCTGTGCTGTCGTTGTGAGGAAGTGAACCTCCCAAAACCTGGAGCAACGTCTTCCTTAATCTCCGCTTTCGCTAAGACAGAGATGAACCGGCAGGCCTAGAGAAATGACAGGAGGAGGTCTGCAGGGCTTCAAATGCAGTTTACATCTTTTACCCAAGTTCTACTAGCATGAGAAAGATCTCAGCTTCTACACGAGGAAGACGACTGAGTTCCAGTCCGTCGGGCGACTGCTACACGTCGATAGAGAGGGCAGGAGCAGAGAGATAGACTTTTTTTTTCTTTAAAAAAAACAAAGGATTTTTAAGAAAGAAATGCGTCAGCATCTCTGGTTTCGACAGGCGGTAGAATCCCGTCTCTTTTCCAGGAAGCTGTTGGGTCAGATCCTTAATCGATGTATAGTGAGCGAAGGTTCTATATTTCCTTCCCTCTTATTTATTATTTAGTTTGGGTTTGTTGTATGTCGAGCAAAGCAGGGTCTGCCTCCTGTGCTACTATTCACCGGAGTCACAGGTTTATTGCTTTTACTATGGTAGATGTTTCCTGTGGACAGTCCTCTACGAGGGTTCTGGTATATATTATTAAAAAAATATTACAGAGCCATTTTTAGGCTCAGCTCTGGTCTCTTCTCTCGCAAACACAAAGAATAAAAGGCGACATAATATGGAAACCAGACAATTCCAAACCCAATCAATACTATCATGCTTCATGAACTCAGTATCTAGCATGCTTTATTTCAGAAAACAAAACTTAAAACAGCATGATACACACACCTGCATACCGCATTGGTGTAACATAGATGAGGATTAGTCCGAAAAGTCTGGTTCTGTTGTTTTTGGGTTTTTGGGTTTTATTTATCTTAGGTTATGAATGGTTGTTAATGTTAAATTGGTATTGTGAAATGTGAAGGGTTTATTTAGCACAAAATCTAGCACTAGCTGCCGCCCTTTCCAAGTTAATACGAAAATCCCTCTTCTGACTCTATAAATCAAAATCACAACAAAGGAAGAACATGAGAAAAGTTTATATATATTTAGCTGAAAAGAGCAGAAAAAAAAACCACAACAACCTTCCACATGAAACCAAGTGTATCTTCGAGCTTGTTTTTCTCAACGGAGATTAAGCAAACTCTGCGTTGAGTTCCTGCAACTAGAGCGCCAGGTCACCAATCTCCTCCAATTATGTGTTCCTGGCTTCCTGCTATATCTAAATAAAACCAGGCACATGCCTTTGTCTTTTCCACACATTTTATTACAGAATGGCCGTAATAATTACATATTGCGGCGAGAAACGGGAGGGCCCGACAGATGAGCACCTCTCTCTTGTTTCTCCGGTCACCTCTCTGAACCTCTTGCAGCATGACGCCGATGCCAGTGCCAAGACAGCCGGCCTCTTCCCGATGTCATCCCATCCGCCAGCATAGAGACTGTGAGAGGAAGGAGTGCCTGTAGCCACACTTCGCCCCCACATTAAATGCGGAGTGCCATATGAGCAGGCGTGATGGGCGAGGTTTCACGCCTCCACCCCCCTCCTCTTCTCCCTCTGTATGCGTCTTTGCCTTTTGTTGGAAGGGAATGATTGTATGTATGATTGTATGTGAGGTGGGGGAGGGAAAAAAAATATTTCAATCCTTGCTTCAATTATCCACTATTTTTTGAATCGGGGGTTTGGAGAAAGGGGTGTGTGTCGCAATCATCCTAATTTGGTTACTACCTAGTTAGAGTTTCATCTCATCTTGCTTAAGTTCTTTAGGGAGGTGCTTGTGATCATAAGTGACATTAGGTACTTGTGGATGCATGAATGCATTAATCTTACATGATTTATTCCTACCACAACATTCATTTAAAGACATTCATACCATCACATACATTTATGATTTTTGTAATAAATACTTTTGATAAAAAGAGAAAAGTTTTTTAAAATAGAATGGAGTTGTATATCATCAAGCATGCATTTAATATTGGGTCATTATTTGAGCTTTGGTCTTAGTGAAGTCGGTAGATAAAAACATCATGAGAGGAAAATGTAAAAAAGAATGGAAAAGATGAAATACTCTCATGAAAAGAAAGAGAGAGAGTGATAGAAAAAGATGTGCATATACGTGTACATACCATCATATATACACATATATGAAAGTTTGTAAAAATGATTATTGATTTGAATAGAAAGAGAGATGTTTAAAGGAAAAGATAAAAATGTATGCATACATATATATGTGTATGTATAAGAAAATTTGTAAGGGAAGACATTTGTCTTGAGAAGAGAAATATAAGATTCTAGAAAGAGAAAATAGAACACATGTATATATGTATTCATTTATATATCAAAATTTATAAAATAGAATGTAGAAACATAGAGACAGAATGATAAAGGGAATCATCATGTGCACATATATGTATATAACATGTATATATATACATGTTTTCATGAGATTCGAAATCAAGAAATGGCTTAAAATAACCGACTTCAAGTTTGATATAGGCCGAAGGGGAATTTGGGCTCATACAAAATCTTTTGGAAAACATGCTTTCAAATATGAACATAAAATCATATTATTTGTTTCAAGAAAATACATTTTTTCCACCATTAGGTATAGAAGAAAATCAAATACTCATGAAATGGGGAATAACAAAGCACTAATTGGGGTTTCTAATCGGGTGATTAAGAAATAAACTAAGCATGAAAATGACATGAAGATGCACTTTAACATGTACAAATTTATGAAGGGCTTTCCTGGGTTGGACAAGTTTCAACCTCAAAAATCAACACAAGAATGAAAAAATCTCAACCCCGAGCACTCATTCTTATCGTGCATTTGCTCATTAATTAAGAAAAAATTAGAACATCATGCATGAACATCATCTCAAGCATATATGATGAGCAAGACAATATAACAAGCATGTTTTTGGAGATAAATGAAGAAATGAAATTTAGTTCGCGTTGCTCATACTCCCGGTGCACTCAAGAGTAGCTCTTGATTCTGGATAGAAAATCTTTAGAGCTTTCTTGCACGGCCATGGGGAGGTGGCAAGAGGAAATTAGAATAGATGAAAACAAGAGAAAAATTACATACCTCAAATATGAATGATTTAGAAATGAGTCATCCCTCTTTAATGATCTTGGAGTCCCCTCGGATGAAGCTCCAAGATAATGAAAATATCCCTCTAAGAGGTCTTTTTGTGCTCCCTTGAGGAGTTTGAACTTGGAGGGGCTTGTTCCCAAGGTTGGAGAAGGAGAAGAAGGAGAAGAGAAGAAGAGAAAAAATGGAAAGAGATGCAAATCTTCAAGTGAAGAAGCATTAGAAATCTCTCAAGGGTTAGATCATGCCTCCCAAGGGTTAACCCATGCCCAAGAGGGGGATTGTGGGGGTATTTATAGAGAATTTTGAAGCCAAAATTTGAAATTCAAAATTTGAATTCAAGAGGGAAGTGCTTTGGATCCAAAATTGAAAATTTGAATTTAAGATTTGAATTCAAAATGAAAGAGTTTTGGAGCCAAGATTCAAAATTTGAATTTAATATTTGAATTCAAGATGGAAGAGCTTTGGAGCCAAAATTCAAAATTTGAGTTCAATATTTGAATTCAAGAGGGAATATTGTGGGGGTGTTTATAGAGAGTTTTGGAATTCTTGATTTGGATCTAAACTCAGATTTTGAATCTAATTTGGATCTGATAATTGGATTTTGGATTTGAATCTCGCATATAATGTAGGGTTTTGAATTTGAATTTTGTGTTTTGGTTTGGACAATGGTTTAGAAATTCATTTTGGATCAAATAATCACAAATTTTTTTTAGTTTAAAATTTAAATCTAAATAACAAAATAATAGTCTTTTTTGGAAAATTTAGGGTGATAACAATGCCTTTGCATCTAATTGGTTTTTGCTTCTTATACTTGCATCTTTGTTTTCCTTAAAATATTCATTCATAATTAAAAACAGGATCTCACTAAATCTTCTTTTGTCAAATGGGAATGCATTGCCATTGCTATTGGTACTGCTATTTGAGCATTGTATTTCAGCTAATTTTTTCCTCAACCCTATAGATTTTGCTCGGCTGAGCTCATTTATGAAGTCAGACATGAAAAAAGTTGGCCAGCTGGTCATATGGGCTCATGGAATATATAAATTGAATAAACATGATTACTATATAGACTGCTCATGAGTCATCTAGTTATCAATAGTTTTGTAAGGTATCAAGTGTAATTTTTTTGTTTTTAAATAAACTACACATTGTCATCCACCTTTCCAAAACTGCAATTTTTCATATGGCCCTTTGTGAACTATAATTTAGTTAATTGAGCAGTTCATAATCAGTTTACATAGTTCTTATATTTACTTAGTCTACATATTTCATACATCTTACATATTTAGGATGGTAGAAGATTGTTCTGACCTAATTAACATCCACAGGTGAAGCAAGCACCTACTGATACATGCATCTGCACCTAAACATGCAAACATAGAGAATATGAAAAAGTAAAATAATGAAAAAGTAAAATAAGCAGATGTTTAAAAGAACTAGTAGAATAGCACAAGCACTTCTGTAAACACAAAATATTTCAAAGATAAAAGAACAGTTGTCTATTTCAGCACATGTCTTCACTTGCTATAGCAAAAGAATACATACTCTAGGCACAAAAACGTACCTGCCAAGGATAAAGCTTTGTCATCCTCTTCCTTGAATATATTGTACATACTTTCGAAGGAACCCAAACATCCAATTTTTCCAAATCATGTTGTTCTCTACTTTTCTTAGATCCTTTACAGACACAACTAAGAAAATTATCATTGGAACTAACATATCATCTGCCAATCGTATGGACTCAAGAACTCTTCTCCAAGAGAATTGGGACATTCAGATGTTTCATGAGCATTGTTAATGTTACACAAGAAATTGCACATGGGATTGACATTCATCTCATGGGTCAGTGATGGTGCTCTACTACACCTCTTCAAAATTCCAAAAGTCCTCAGTACCTATCATGGTAGGATTTTTGCTACAGCTACCACCCTGAAAAATAATTGTAAAAGTTATAATCACTTCATTTCAAAAAATAGAGAGTAAATAATCTAAAAGGCTACCTCAGACTCTTTAGGACAGCTTAAGCATTGCTTTACAGACTGCTCATTTGATTGGAAAATTATGTTATTTTCACATCCAGAATCTGCTTTGCATGACTTTTCTCTATCTGTGATGTATCGATTCTTCTTATTTGTGCTACTATTGACAATGAGTAATGAAGGGTAACATTCTGTTTGGACCTTGCTGTTGTATCTTCTGTGAGAGAATGTTGATCTAGTTGATTTACCGTAGAAGAAATTTCACTGTGACAAATATTTACAAAAAATAACCATTCCTTCAATCATTGAGCCTCTGGAAACTTAGGATCAATGAATAGCTGGCTCGAAGAAATCGTCCCAACTAATTTTCCACTGACATCACTTACTTTACAAGCCTTCACAGCCAAAACATGGCACATCCCAGAATCACACATTTTTTGCAGCTTTTGTCCTTCCACATTGCAAAAATTACCCCAGATGGTTAATTCAACACTTCGCCCTGACATGTCTGTACCATTTTTTCGCATTATGGTGGAGGAAGGATGCATTGAGACAACCACTCCAACTATATCAACTGTTGAGTTGTTCTCCATGCTCCCAATTTCACTGATACTCTTAAAGTTAAAGTTAGACTATTGCCTAGAGATAGAGCTATCTTCGTCCAAGTATGGCTCTATTGTTGAAGTTGACTCTAAAATTATTTCTCATTCATTATTAAGGTGATTGAAGTTATTCTAAGCAGACTTTATACTTCCCTTGGATATCATGTACACCTTACCTATATTGATCCTATCATAAAACTGATCTGCCACCAAATTGAAGCAAGTAACACGAACTCCCCCACCATCAGAGTCTAGCAGATCAAAAGAAAAAAGTTTGCCCTCTCTTGTGAGATTGTTGTACCTCCAAAGCTCACCTTTTGATGTGACTCTTGCTTTATCTATCCATCTTCCCTGACATGGGTTTAACACAGCAATTGGAATTATTCAAGCAGGAACTTCATTTTTAGCAAGAGGCCCTCTATTAACATATGATGGAGTTTGCTGATATATTGATTGTGGAGTTGCTTGCTCAGTTTTAGCTTTGGAATGCAGAAGAGATCCCCCAGGATTTGGCCCTTCCACAAGACGGCCAGCAACATAGGGAACACCATAAGGCTTAGCATTTCCAGTTGCTAGAACAGACTCAGCCTGCGGTGCAGCTGGACCATTTGGAGAAGCACCCACATAGAGTTTTGGCTCACCAATTATATCAAACTTATCGAGCACTACTTCCAGGTTGTTCACAACAATGATCCTAATTTAGGGAAAACAATGGTCAATTGCAACACAGAAGAACATTAATAATAAAAGTAGAATAAATGGAGTCACCAACTTACTTGCAATTTTTTATAGTATTGCAAATATACTCAATCATTTGAATTGTAGAGCCCTTCTGCAGCTGTCCCGACTCAACATAATGATTCAGTTGAGAAGCAAGCATAGATCACTGCAAGTGGGTGCCATCTGAGAGAAGCAATTTGTATTTGTCATTTACAGTTGGAAACATAACCAATTTAATGTCATAAACCTGAAGAAAAGGCTTTATGTCCTGCTTCCATTCGCTCACCATAGTGATAGCATCTCTTGTTACAGATATCTTCTACTGCACAAAAGAGAGGAGTCATAAAAAAAAAAGACTACCAAAACACAAACATGTGGATACAAGTGCTTCTGCAGATCAGGTCTGGAAGAGGGAAGCGGGGGAAGGAAGTTCATCTGTCTCCTGTTTCTCCCATCAAAAAAGGGAGACAGAACGGGAGAGAGGCTTGTTTTGCATGTCAATGGCATATCAAATCTAAAGCAAATCTTTTCGCCTTTGTCCTTCTCTTTTAGCAAGGATCGGGTGGCGGGAGAAGAGGGCAAAGAAGGTGGGTGATGATGGATGATAATGATTAGAATGCTAGATGTCTGCAATATGTTTGTGAATCTCGCTGGTGGTTAATCACATCATATATTTGATTGGACCGTTCACCTCTAATCTGCAGAAGATTATGCATCTACTGAAAAATAATGACGGTAATATTATTGCATATTTAAATCTAAAATGGGTTAAAGTGAGTTCAATTGGCTGCATGATCAAGCTTAAAACCAATAAAATGGGGGGCCTGAAAAAAACCCTTTCATCTTTAGGTCGTAACGTAGATTTGTCGATCTTGGAAAATTAAAAGATCGAAGTGGGTTACTCTTGTTGTTTGCAAAGACTTGTTCTAGGGCCATGCAAAACAATGCACAATCTATGATTTTAAAGTACTTAGGTTAAACTCAATATGCAATCACTAACAACGAAAATACTCTTCATTTCGTGTTATTGATTCACATGGCCTAGCTATAGATTAGCTAGGAGGAAGAAGAGTGGGGAACCAAGGGCATGTTTGTTTGTTAAAAACCAAAAATTTGAGATCCGATTTTTAATTTTTTTTTTTTTTTGTTTCTTGTTTGTCCCTTTTTGGCGGCTTTGGACCAAGAACGAGTCCAAGAAATAGGGTCTAAAGTTAGAAATGACGCCCACTTTAATTTCTGCTACTCCATCATCCGGTGTCTGCGGTAGGCTTTCGTAATTGACTGAGAAATAGTAGTCTATCTTTCAAATTCAATGGGAGAAGGAAGGGGTCAATGCACCTACATATGTACTGGCTTCTTCTTAATCAATCAGACAACATCCTCGATCTGCACCAGAAGGAGGAAGAAGGTGCATGAAGAGGACGATAATCCCTTAATACTTACACGCCAATTATGTGATAAGACTCATTAATTATTGGCTTCACATTAATCCCATATAACATTCTAAGGAGCACCTCCTATTCGAGGTACTCTCATAGGAGGTTGGTCTTTCTCAGCTTGGTGCATACCACGATTTGAAAAAGAAAAGAGTATGTTTTGTCTCATTTACTGTATGTATCTTCAAAAATGGAGTTCACAAATCGCCGCCCAGTTTTGCAAATTCTGGTCTCTAACAAATTCACAAACCTCAACTACGTTTAGAAATTAGTTTATAGAAAACATAATAGTAAACAGTTTTAAGCTTAAGAGGCTAGTACCTTTGACTGAATTGAATTGGAATCCTATGTTGGGTATAGTTTAGCAAAACAAATTTTGTTCACACTTATCATTGCAGGTTGACCTCGTAGAAAAATAATCTAAGGTATACAAAAGACATTCGGGTCGGTTTAGAGAATCAGTAGAGTTGGATTTGGTTCTCATTTGTCTTAAAGTAGATGTATGGGTTCATATAGTTTAAATTCAATTATGTTTTCAACTAATCAGACCATTGATGCTCTTTATATCCATTGGTACATCTTATGTTTTATTTGAAATGTGATTCTTTGTGAAAAACAGGTTTAGAATACATCACCTTGAACCTACTAGACTTTGAGTCTAAGTAGTTTGGACCAAAGTTGATTAAATTAAGGAGTTTTTCACAAATTTTTCATTTAGTGGTTCGTTTGAAACTCCAAACAATTTCAACACGAGCTCAGTTTGTTTAGAAATTTTATTGTTAATACTTGTGAGTGTAATTGGATGTGGATCCGCTGTGCTTTAAAGTAAATATCTTGGATGTAGTAAATATATTTGGATACAAATTTCACTTGTTTAAAACCTATTCATGTTTGGGTCTCGAACAATGTTTGATTTGTTTTGAGAATATATGCATTTTGGATTTGTTCATCATTACAAACATATTTTATTTAGATATGGATCCAAAATTTAGCTTCACCGAGTTAGCTCAGCATACACGAGTTCAGACTCTAAGTTTGATCATGATGAATTGAATTCAAAATACTAAATGATTTTATGAAAATAAGACAATGGATATGAATATGAATCTCTTGAATTTCATTCGCATCTAATACATCAGGTTTCTTCATGTATACCTATGCATATTAGTTGTAGTAAAATGCATGTGGTTTTGGATCAAACTCATTTTAACTTATGTATATGCTTGCAATATGCATCTGTTTGTTTGGTGACCAGATATCACAATTGATATCTGGACCACTACATTGTAAAAAGAGAAAATGAGTTATTCATTGCAGGTTGACCTTGTAGAAAAATAATCTAAGGTATATAAAAGACATTCGGGCTGAACGCTGCATCATCTAGATTTTATAGGAGTGCCCAAATTAATTGTTGACCGTATTCAGATATTGAATATTGAAGTTTGTACCCCTTCGGTTCCATTTAATCCCGGCTATACATTCCTCATACCATCAGGCAAGCAGAGCAAAAAAAAAAATCAAAACAAAAGACAAGTGGCAAAAATTACATCCAAACTACTATTGAGAGGCATATGGACAATAAACCATGGACTAATTAATGATGCAGATTTATAATTATATTATAAAGCATTGCCACATATATCGTGTATGGGTAATATACAGCAAAGAATTTCTCGTGTATAATATGGCAAAATTGTATATCTCCAGAAAATTCAACAATTTTTTAAAAACTTTAAAACATTTAATAAATCCTGAAAAATATACAAAAATAAAAAAAATATCATAAAAAATAAACATTTCAATTAAGACAGAGGTTTTTAAGTTGTCCTAACATTAAAGTATCTTTGCTAAGGTCAAAATACTAATTATCAATAACTTTTTTATAAAGGTTGTTTTGCACATGGTACCTTCTGCAGCATCAGTTAAGTTGATAGATGACTAATAAATAGGTCCACACTGTCTTTGCATTTTTTATTAGTAGACATGTTTAAGAATCTGTACATATGTGTGTTTATGCACACATGCATTTCTTGCTGATTTTACTTTAATTGACTGACTAATCCTTTTAGGGGTTTGACTGACTTGTCTATGGCTTTCACTTTTTTTGCAACTTAGCTAAGTAATGGGGACAATGAGTACAATAAATAACATAGCTGGCAAACCCATAAATTGGACTTGGATCAGCCAACTACTGGGTTGCTTGGTCAGCGAGTTGTCTCGGTGACTTGGCTTAGTTGGGTCTTAAATTTTTATAACATATTTCTACTATAAACCAATGAAGAAAGTTTAACATATCTATAAATTGACAAATAATGTTGAACGACATACAATCAACTCTGTATGTATTATGTAGACTCATGAACAACATTTTGGCAATTACAAAAAAAAACCTATCCTATTTCACAATTAAACTCTTGTAAGTTGAAAAAATAGTTATTAAGAATAAAAACTAATACAAGTCAGGCTTCACATATCAGTCATTACGTGGCACATGCATATAGAAAATTAGTGCTATATATTAGCAAAACAACGTCTGTTAAAGGAACAAGTAACTGGTAAGAGATTAACATATACTAGCATGAGATGAGAGAACTACTCTATAAAAGGGGTTCTACCATGAGAAAACTACTCCATAATCCATATTATATATATATATATATATATATATATAAATGGAGAGTCATTTTATTAATTTTTAAGGGTATATGCCACTACAAACTTTTTTTTTAAAAAAAAAAAATTAAAATTACACATTCAGGCCATCAGTTCAGTTTGATATTATTGTTTATGTTTCTACCAGTACTTCTATATCAGAACTATCACTTGCACGAATTGCTTGCTAGTGGAAAATGCAACTGTTATGGATTTAAAGCAACCGATAGCACGTTTGCCCTAAGGATTAACATTGTTGCGCTAGCCAACCATCAGTTGCAGTAGTCGCAGTGGTTAACAAGAATTTCAGTTATGTCAGGTACTAATTCGTGTCAAACAAATTGCATGCGTGTGAAAGGGGATATGTGCGAGTTGCTTGCAAATCTTACAATACAAATAAGTGCAGGCGCCATTCCAAACGTAGTAAACTAACTAGACAAAGAATGTTGGATTAGTGAGATGCAGAATATGTCTCTTTTTAAGTTGATGCCCTTCAAATTAAATGCTCAACGTCAAACAATGACCCTATCAAGCAAGTTCAGAACTACAATGAGTTCCTCATTATTTGATAATCCAGTATATTTTTTTGTCTCTAACTACGTACATGAAAAAGGTTAACAGTCATGGCACTTTCCGAATGGTCTCCTTCCCTGTGTTACTGAGAGGATGGCCATTAGAGGTTCGTGCTAAGCTTTGGATATTTAACTATGTGAAGAAGTACATGTAACTTTTCCAAAGGTCTCCCTCCCTATACCTATATAGCTAGGCGAAGGTTAGAGGTTAATTTCCTGAGTAGAGCTAGATTTAACTTTTGGATCTTAAATATATAATAAGCAAGTACGTGTAACTTTTCTAAAGGTCTCCCTGATCCCTACCTTAACGATCGAGAGGAGAGGGCACCAACGGAGGCTAGGGAATACCTGCACTGGGATGCATCTATCGACGCCTTCCACTGTTTAATTCCCGCAATTAAAATGACCATCATCATTTCCCGTATATATATCTTAATTTTAGATCGCATGTATGCGTGTTTTGTCTATGCCCCAGCCTACTTCCCGCTTAATTTACAGGCTCACCTTTTAAGTTGTTCAGCCTGTCTGCCTTTTATATCACTTAATTTGTGCAGGCGATATGGAGTATTTTTGCTGATCAGGTAGACAAATACCCACACGTAACGCGAGCTGCACCTTCCTTCTCCACCATACTAAGCTTTCTTTGTTTAACTTTTTTTCTATGTTATCCTCACCAGATCGTGTCGTTCTAATTTCCCTCTTTCCATCAGTCGTTTTGAGCATTTTATTCTTCAACGTCACCAAAAAACGTGAAATTTTGACAATAAAATTGCACTCAGTCAGTGTCAAGGTATCGACCCTCTCCTATATTAGAGGGCCACGCGCAAGAGAAATCAAAGTTCAAAACGAAGCAAATTTTCCCATGCTTTTCTCTTGATCTGTTAATCATCCCCTTAAAATGATAAACGTAGATAGGCTAGTGCACACTTCAAACCAAAAAATATATTAATTAGAAGGTGATTAGTTTATCATGTTTAAGGAAGTGTGCATGCTTTTCCCTTATAGCTTCACACAACATGCTCAACAAGTACAACGGCAATCTTAAACCTTACAGCGGAAAGAAAAAGAACCCGCTTCAACAAGAATATCTCAATTAAAGTTTACATACATCAATGTTGCTGCATATAAAATGTCCACATACCAAGTTCTTGCTCCTCTATCCTCCCCGCCGCTTCCACCACCTCCACCACCATCACTAAAAAGCCGATCACTACTGAACAAAAGAAGCCGGGGGCGAACTCCACCGCTGGTGTAGTGCTGCAGAAGAGCTACCGTGGTGTGAGGAAGGGCCCGTGGGGACGGTGGTCAGCCGAGATAGGCGATAGGATAGGTCGGTACCCCCCGCTCAGCACCTTCAACAGGGAGGAGGAACACCAGGAGTGCCCCCGCTGCCACTCCATCGACACCAAGTTCTGCTACTACAGCAATTACAATCTCTTGCAGCCGCGTCACTTCTGCAAGTCTTGCTGGCGGTACTGCACCATCGGTGGCGTGCTGAGAAACACCGGTGGCACATTAAAAAACATTCCTGGATGTGGAGGCAGCCAGAGGAACTCAAGGTGGGCGAAGCCTAAGCAATGTTCTCAGGAACAGGAGATGAAGCAGTTCCCTTTTACTACTCAATGCCGGTGGTGGATACCATCTCCCCATAATGGGAACGCCCGTTCCGCTAGGCGGCGACAGTCTCCTTGACATCACTGGCACCTTCAGCTCTATGCTGGAATCCAGCGACAGCTTGAGCGAGCCGTTAGGATTGCTCGGATGGCCTCAAGCATGTTGGACGTTCACACGACTTTTGACGAGGTGGGTATCAAAAAATCTTGTTTTGGCTTGCCAGAATCCGGCAACGAAAAAAGTGAGTATTGAGAGGCGGGTCGGTGGTCGGATTTTGTGATTCGGCAAGCCACGCTCCCATTGCTTAATTTCTATACTCACTCTTGTGCATTCATTGATTTTGGACGTAGGCTTGTCCTGATCAATTAGCCTATGTTGACTTTTTTATTTTTGTTATTATAAAAGTGGAAATTTTCCATATGTGAAGAGTCATGAGTTTTTTTTTTTTTCTCCAACAGAAGAGAAAAAGCTCGAGTTTTTCGACGCTTTTTTTTCTATATTTTTGTCACTTTCGTTGACGGCTCGCGGCCCCCTCAGTGTCTCCGTCTATCAAATCTACTTTTCTTACACAACAGAAGGAGAACAAAAAGATGAATGGCACCTTATTAGCACCACTTGCCACAGAGAGAGACAGAGGGGAAGAGAGAGAGTGAGAGAGAGAGCGACAGAGCTATCCCTTAGTTGGAAAAGAAAGAATGAAATGAAAAATTCAAAACACAGATAAATAGGCATCAGTTCTTCCCATTTTCAGCAAATTTTGATATATAAAGTATATGAAAAAGATGGTGAAACGTACATATCATTCCAATGGTGAAGGTACATAGTAGTCCTCAATGAGATAAACTGAACATGAGCAAATCATAAAAGATGACTAGCAGTTTAGCAGATCAAGGTTTGAGATAATTAAAATAAAGGCAGTGAGCATGGCATTATTGTAGATAACAAGACCAAGTTTAAGCTCAAAGACATAAGGTAAGACTTGAGAAAAAATCACATTGGTACAAATGACTTCCAGGTATTCTTACAGGGCGAGGTGATTCTTTAGGTGGTGCTGGAGTATAATCCATTGGTGGTGCACTCTTTTTGCCTGGAGGTATAAGATCTGACCCCCAGGTAACAAAGTAAATGTCTCCATCAAGGTCACTTCCAGATGCTTCATTAGTATGTGGCCTGCCTCCTTTCTGAGGAAATACCAGGCAATCGACTAGATGATGCAAGCCTGGGACATCAACTGCTTCAAGAATTCGGACATCAACTGCTTCAAGAATTCGGACATCACCTGGGTGAAGGCAAGGATTCTTTGCCACAACAACTGTTCCTGTGATAACCTGTAGGTTTGGTTCTTCCTGAGAAAATTGTTTGGCAAAGCAAACTACCAACGATGGATCAGAGACTTGAATAAAGCATTGAGCATGCTCGAGCGCTAATTCATCTAAGCAACCCAACAGCCACCTGCTTTGGGGCACAAATATGCGGGATTTGGTTAGAAGACTTTTAAGTTGTCCAGATCTTATGCAAGAAAGCATACTCTTTAAAGGAGGCTCAAACGGAGGATCGAAGCCAGCACTAAGCATGATAGCTGCAGTACTCTCCAGATGACAGCAAGATGTGGTCAGAACCTCAAATGCTGTATCTGCATTCTTGAGCATCTCATCCAATTTAAAAACCATCAACTCCTGCAACTTCATAAATGCATCATCAGATACACCTAAAGATGAAAGCAATGTTATTATCTCTCTGTTAAGAAAACCTGGTTGGAAGCGTATCCATGCAACAACTTCAAGAATGTTATGACGAGACTCAAATTTGTTCATGCTAGGCCTCAGTGATAGTTTAAATTTATCTCCCAAATTTGGCCAACAAACCACCATACCCTTACAGCCAGCATATCTTATCTGGAAAGCAGATGGTTGCTCCCCAGTCAACTGCAGTTTGGATACAACTTCTACAGCCAATTCTGGTGAAATTGTCCCTATTCCATCTGAGAAGTTGTATCCATTTCTTTCTATATCTGGAAGTTTAAAGTTGACTTCACTGAATGGGACGTAAACAGTAGCATATGTGGAAGAAAAACACTGACCCATCCTGGCAGCACACTTGGCAACATTTTTATTGTTGAATTTTCCCATCCAAGTTCTAATGGATTCTGCAGTAATCCGCTTATCTTCTGCAAAGAACCATGCAGATTGGCCCCTCAACTGATTAAAGGAGAAAGCCAGAAAAGAATAAAGTCGCCGGCACAAGGTAAAACCATTCTGAACAATTCTCTTCACTCTCCTGAAAATGGTGGTCCCGCTTAAGGAAGGCATAGCTGACATTTTCTTAAGTATAGGTGCAATATTACAGTTAAGCGCAGAAGAATTGAGAGTGCTTTCCTCCATCCATAAAAGTAACCCTTATAAATCTATCGGCTATGTTCCTATATTTCCTCAGCACCCTATTTGAAAGCTCAACTTCTGGAGGAAGACAATAAGCTTTAGTTGGAGTTATGACTACTCTACTTACTTCAACCTTATACACAGAAAGCTAGTAGGTCTTGTGTCTCTTGACAAGCATTGGTTTCTTCAAAAGCCATTCTTGCACAGTGCGCAACCTTCTAAAAGCATCAAAGATCAGATTTTTATAGGAATATATGTGTTGCAGAGCTGCAATGTTGACACCAGGCAGTTGCTTTTCTAGTAAGCTATAGAATTCCTCAGATAATCTATGTCTACTTATAATGCACTTGTGTACTAGGCAGCTAACCAAAAACAATATCTCAAAACTGATCCCTCTTTTTTCTGGCACAGAGAAGAATGGATTAGCATTAGGTTTATCATACGAGGCTCATAGTCAACTGAAAGCTGTTTATGGCTCAAGTCAATTGAAACTCCCTGCCCTTTGAAGTAGGCCTTTGCTTTGTCCATCGCAAGCCCAAAGCGTGGTGAAAAGCTGATCTTATAAAAATGACAATGTCCAATAGCACCAGCACCAGTGAAATCTGTTGTCCTCATCCAAGGATCCTCATCATCTAAGGTTAAATGGAACAGAGACATGAATGTCAACATCTGCAGTCCTGTAAAAGATCAAAGATGATGAAAACAGGTTCAAAAGCATTACCAGGGATGTCCTTTCAGTGTAAAATTTTACATTTCGAATGTCCCCAACTGAAAATTCAACTTTGAAATCACATTTTAACACTGCTTTCCTAGCTGCATCCTGGAATGAGAAAACAGTATCCCTCGAGAACATAATCCTACAGGTTCCATCAAAGGGATCAATAAGAAATTCCACTCCTCTCTCAGGACTTTTCCAGCTTACTAAAAATTTTTCAGGGCTAACTAGGGTCCCTATGCTTGCATTAACATTGGTAAAACGATATGGATCTGTATTCCTTCTTCTCACTACTTTATAATAGGTTTCCATCCCCAAATCAACTGTCAAAGGACATCCATTATGGATAAGTTCACAACGACCTACCATTTCATATGCTTCCTGGGCTAAATCAGGAAGCGCAAAATGAACAAAGGCATGAGGAACAACCTTTTGATAATCATTCCTTTGTTCAATGACTGAAATATCAGCAACACTGAAATCTGGATATGAATCAGGAGGTTTCCAAGATCTTTTCAATCTATGTCTCCAAATTGTGCCCACTTCTCTCTCCAGAAACTCTGTTAGTTCTTCAGCTGAAACATCAGCATTCAAACCTCCTAAAGCAACTTGGGTTATCACCAGAACCTTCTTCTCCTTATCCGCATCCTGACCGGTCATTCTCTCAGTTCTGAACATTTAGATACTAAATTACCAAAACATTTCAGCAATCTAGACCACTATAACTTTTAAGCTATGTTACTGCATATATTTCAAAAGAAATTCCTCCATTGCCATTCAAAGATTTGAATAAAGAGAACCCAACACGAGAACAACTTCATGCTTTTTCTGTTTCCATTACATTACAACGAAAATTTAAATCAAATCCTAATAACAAGTTGACCTTCAGCCGATAAATTTGCATCTATCCTTAACATTCACCCAACTATCGTTGCAGTAGTAGCAGCAACAGCAGCAGTAGTGGCAATTGAGTTGTTGTTTCTATTATCGTTATTGTTATTGTTATTCTTGCTGTTACCAATACTATTTAGAGAAAACAACAAACTATAATAAACCAGATAGCCAATAGAGAGCAAATTTTGATGACTTGAAGAATCAAAAGCAATAAGCATCATTTGAAGCAAGAAAGCAACAGAAGATTGGCGTCACCCATTCAAAGCTGCACACCTTAACGGGCTCCGTTTGCCAACAGAAACCAGAACTTCAAATCCCCAATTGAGTTTCAACTTTCAAGAAATCAGACCTTGACGATCAAGCAATTGGATTAGGTCCGAACAAAAATATAACCACGAAAAGAAAGGGAACAGAGAGGCAGAATCACTAAAGCCTTACACACCCCAACCTCCCCTTTCTCTAAACTTGTGCCTCGATGCTTTTAACCGATATGCATCGTAAGAAAACCGAAGAACCCCACATTATTTCCATATTAGCGGACAGGCTGACCACGTCTGTAAAATGCACTTAACAACCCAAGAAAAAAAAAATTCCACCATCATTATCACCAGAGAAAAAGCATAAAAACCAAATCACAAGATCCACAAAACAGACAGAAGAATCTCCCAGAACTTCAACAAAAGAAACAAACTTGTCCATTAACCAAATCACAGGACCCATAAAACAGACAGAGAACAATCTCCCAAAACCTCAGCAAAAGAAACAAACTTCCCAGCTAAAAGCAACAACACCATTACTATGCTTCATTCCTTCCAAGTCCCAATAACATGATCCAAAACGAAACGCGTAGAAGCATAACGATCAAAAGAAGAAACACAGAAAGAAAGAAGAAAGAGCCAAACCTACTCACTTTGGTTGGGAGCAACACAAGGAACGAAGGCCGGGGACAGCGACGGATTAGACGATGATCCGCTGGATTAGACGATGACCCTGATGCATGCTGCAAATCGTAAAACGGGGATACAAAGAGCGGCAATTACCCGAACTACTTCAATAATACGCTCAACCAGTACATCTTCGAATGTGAGTCACTTTCCTTACTAACGGTAATGTAATGTGAAATATATGCTCGCATTTATAACCAAGTTCGTGGATCTTACATCCGGAGACTAACTTGAAATCCATAGATAGTAAGATCTAGTGTTGACAACTTTATGGTGCAACCTTTTTGCGTCTTTCAGACAAAAGATCTCAGATTTCCATTTTGGTGCTCGGATTTATTGGTATAAATTTTATTTTGCCTCAACAAAGGCAAAATGTATTTGTGATGCCTTTACAGACGTCAAAATTGGGGATTTATGATGGAGGTTTTGCCTTCATGTCGATGTTGTGTTCAATTGAAGACGAAGAAGAATCAATCTATTAATGGTCATCAGTGCTAAAAGGAATGGAGAGAACAAACCATATCAAGAAGCGAGAGGGAGATTTCCGTGGAAGAACAATCGCCCTGCTCCGCCAGCCTTGTTGTTCGGAGCAACGACGGAAAAGAGTCAGCCCCGCCCCCAGGTCCGACTTTTTCCAGGGTAAAGTTACCCTCGTTGGTATTCAACAATTGACCAAAATTGAAATTAAGAGGAGTTGGATCAACCAATCAAATCTGAATAGCCGTACAAAAATGGTAAATTTCACCCGTGTACAGTAAAATCCATGCACAACAAGGAGGGCCTAAGAAAAATGGCCTTTGGCACAAAACTCTTGAGATCATATCTTTATGCTTCCAACCTCCAAGGTTTTTCTTCACATATAAATTAGATGAAAGAACTAAAAAAAAAAAGATCAAATAAAGGCCTGGGCGTCGGGCCGGCCCGGCCCGATTGGGCCTGGGCCGGGGAAAACCTAGCCCAGGCCGGCCCGACAGCAGTCTCGGGCCGGGGCCGGGCCCGGGCCCAATAGGGCGCTCGCCAGGCCCGACTCCCTCTCCTTTTTCCTTTCCCTCTCCGCCTGCGTCCCCTCGCTCGCAGTCCCCTCCCTCTCCGCTCCCCCTCTCCCTTCCTGTCTCCCTATCCCTCTCTGCTCCCCTCCCCTTCCCTTCCGTCTCCCTCTCCCTCTCCCTATCCCTCCCCTCTCCCTTCCCATCTCCCTATCCCTCTCCCTCCCTCAATATTCCGTGCTCGTAAAAGAGCGGCAGCAGACTTACAGTCATGTACATGATAACAATGCCACCCACCTCCCTTGGTCTCTCCATCGACATCATACATATCCCCAGATTTATTACATAAACCTGCTGTCCGACAAGATTTACCAGCTCGCATCGCATGCCTGAAGCTGGAAACGAGGGTATGAGACTTGACGCTTGCTGTTATCGGCAATCGCTTTCAACTTTTTCCCTTTTGTTCTTGTGGCAACCTTCCGCAAGCCACAGATATTTACTAGTGCTTATTATCTGCAAGTAATCCATAAGGGCAAGTGTTCAAGACAGAAGCAACAAGGCGACTCGAAAATGCCCTCAGTTCTCGAATCCCAAAGTAATGGAATAAGCACTTACATGGAGGAAATTAAGGATTTATTTGCTAAAGAGTGGCGTTTCATGGAAGTGAGGCGCTCGGCCCAGGGGGATTCCGTCGGCAAAAGCTTGGAGGAACGCAAGATCGAACATAAGGATTTGGTGGGTGAAGAGCCCCGTAGTTAATGTACTCAAATTACATTAACTAAGGATGAAGTCCTCTGTTTAATCTAAGGATGAAGTCCTCTGTTCAATCTCCCTTCCCGTCTCCCTCTCCGCCTCCGTCCCCCTCTCCCCTCTTCCCCGCTCTCCCTCTCCCCTCTTCCCGTCTCTCTCCCCCTCTCCCTCCCCGTCCCTCTTCGCTCGGCCCGGCCCACGTGGGCCGGGCTTGACTTTTGGGGGCCAGGCCCGGCACCCGGCCTGACAATATTATCGGACCGGGCTGGGCTCCGTCGGGCCTCTCCTTCTCTGGACATGTTGCACGGAATGATGATCAAATGCCAATCATAAAAGAAAGAGGAGGCGGATTGGTCGCTCGCCTTAGCTTTCTTCGCAAAAGGCAGACGACTGACTTCGACTGAATCACTACAGGGCCACCTGTATTTTTTACAATTTCCTTTCACGACATCTCATTATTTCAGACAAAGAAAGTTAATGTCATCTGGTTCGTGGTCGTCGGCATTTTAACGGCTTTAGGTGAAAGAGAATATGCAGGCGTTGCTCCACAAAAGAAGTTCTCTTAATGAATTCCAAATCTGATTTTACAATTTGAATATGATCCAAATCTGAATTTTACATGTATATCTGAGTCTGAATCTTTGAGTCGAATCTGCCAGGTTTTAAAAAATAAGAGCATTGGGTGTATGATTTATTAAAAATTAAATTAAATTATATATTTATGTATAAATCCAATATGTCATTTCTTAAATCTGAATATGATTTGATTTTTTAATAAGATATTAGGTTTTTTTAATATTTGAATTTTTGGAAATAGTTCAATAGGATATACTAACATCCCACATCCCTAAATAGATGGAAGGTTGGGGGTGGTTGGCAGGGGCCATGGCCTCCCTTCAAGTTTTAAAATTTGATTTTTTTTTTTCAAGAAAATTAATTTGGTTGCTGCAAAAAAAAAAAAAACCCTTTATCTATGTTGTAACGGAGATTTGTCGATCTTGGAAAATTAAAATTTTGGGCTACCAATGTGAAAAAATATCAAATGGGTACGACTCTTTCATTCCTTGTGCTTTTTTCGAGTTTGCAACCTTACAAAATTCAGATCATGCTGCTATAATTTCAGGCAAATGGAAACGTCGTTCATGATCGCGATTCATGTTAGCATCATGATCAGTTTCTCCAGCCGACCTTTTGAATTAGTAGTTGGAAAAAAAAAAAAACATTTTTTCTATCTTCAAAGAATTGCTAACATTAGTTTTAGATTAAAAAACACTAAAGACAGAAGGTTTAATTTAAAAGCGATTTCATCTGAAAGGGCGTCCAAATGGACGGGCGGAGTTGGACCAATTGATCTGAGAAATCAAATACCCACTTCTCCAACGAAACACTAGTGCAAAGTTGTTTCGACATCCAAAGTATAGAAGTCAGTGTATCGAGCCAATTCATTTTCATTTTTGGTTTATGGTATTTTTTTAATCTTCTGTTTAGTAAAAACGTATTTTTTTGCTCATATCCATTCTGTCTTTATAAGGGAACTTCTTTTGTTGATTTTCAATCCGGCTGTTGGATTGAAACAACGGTGCATACCAATAGTAAAGGTTTGCATGTACCCCTTACGTACACAGTGAAAGAAGGCAATGTTTTTGTAATTAAAAAAAAAAACGTCTTTTTTAGTCATTTTACTTTTTTTTTTTTTTTCATTTTTATGTTACCAAAAACTTGTCTTTTTCAGTGTGAATGAGTGGTACTTTTGTCATTAACCATATTAGCGCATTAAATTTCATGCACCAGTATAACACATATAACCAGTTTTGGCATACCGGAACGCACCACATGTTGTGTTTCAAAGGAGGACTTAACTACTGAATGGAGTAGCCTCTAAATCTAAAGAGGCCTACATTATGAAATCTGTGATTTTTGTTAGGATCCGGTGCACTACTCCTCTAATCTACTTTTCTAAACCATAAAAAGTCAACCCTAAAAAAATAGAGACCAACAACTCTCCTTCAAATGGACCATGATTTGGGATGTAAATATTGTGTTCTATTTAATGGGCTTCGGGCTCTGACTTGGATTCAAACCTTGTTCATAATTTTTAAAGCCAATATCAAATCTGGTCAGCATGCCTACACATAAACTTCGGGTGAGTACGGACGTAAAAAAGAACAGGCTAAAATGGTAGAGATCACAGAATTAAGCGGCATTTGGATGACAACCCAAAACTCAAAAATCAGCTTTTTTAAATGTTTTGGTATCATCAAAACTTGGTTTAACAAAACTAATTTTGACAAAACCTGGTTTTGTAAAAGAGAGAGAAAGACTCGACTGCCCTTAACTTATAAAAAGCAAACTCGAGGGTTTTTGTAAACTAAGTCTTCACAAATCTGGGTTAGATGATAATATCAACTAAATGACTTATAAGAGTTGTTAAAATTGATGATTATAATGGTTTGATATATGGCTGTTAAAACCAAACACCTATATATATATATATATATATATATATATATATATATATATAGAGAGAGAGAGAGAGAGAGGAAATCCTTGGATTTCTCTAACCAACCCGATACTTCAGTCTCTCACAACACAGCGCAATATGCATTGGTCTGCGCATTGTGAAATGCTGGAGGAATTCAGCTTATATGTACAAGGCATTTGATCTCCATCTGATCATGGTCTCACTGACACGATTAAAAACACTGCCATTATATTATATTGGGTGGTGTGTTGTGAATGGCCAGCAGATTTTTCAATCTAAACCCAAACAAAGAAATCCACAAATCTTGCATATATATATATATATATAAGAATAAGTATTTTATGACATGAAATGTATATATATATATATATATACAGTAAAGTTAAGAATATGTATTTTATGACATGAAAGCCAAGAAAAAAATTATATATACATATATGTAAAGCACTTGTATGAATTATTAATTGGACGACTAAATGTCTGAACAAATATAACTCAAGTATCTCACAGAAAACATTTGATTAATCAATCCAAACAAACAACGAAATTCTCCAGCATTTTTGCTTTGTTCGGAACACCGAGCACAAGTAAAGTCACGAACCCTGAGACACCCCAAACCAACAAGTTAAAATGGAAAAGCATTGAAACTAAACAAACAAACCTGAAGACTCTATAAGGCTCATCACACCACACCTACTCGAAAAAACTATACAAATTGACTGTAATACCATTGTGGTTCGAGGGCCCGTATGTTTGTTTTATTTGGCATTCAGTCGAAGTCGGCCGTCTGCCTTTTGCGAAGAAAGCTACGGCCAGCGACCAATCCGCTTCCTTTTGATCATCATTCCATACAACATGTCCAGAGTGTTTATGCACATTCATTTCTTGTTGATTTTACTTTAATTGACTGGCTAATCCTTTTTGGGGCTCAACTGGCTTGTGTATGCTTTTAATTTTTTGCAACTTAGCTAAGTAATGGGACAATGAATGCTATAAATAACATAGCTGGCAAACCCATGGTTCTCTGCTCTAGCTCTGCATCTTACTCACTCAGCTCTGCATGCACTAATACCATACCAGGTTGGAAAGTATTGCCTCATGAATATCAGCTAGATTAACTCCGATTTTAATAACTAGGCCGCATGCAACACCGATATGCATCTGCTTTATCTTATGTAATTGCGTAATTATCATCCATAAATCAACATTTTATTTTTTCTGAATTAATTAGGATCTTTAACCACATGGATGTCATTCGTTGGAATAAAAGAAATGACAATTTAGAAAATTTCAGAAAATTTAGACCATGTTTTTTGTAATATTTGTTCGTTATTAATTATATGGTAATCAGAAGAAACTAGTTTAGCTAGCTTTTTCTAAGTTTGGAATCATTTTATTCACATATTTAATATTAAGATTTTAAAAAACAATTTTTTGGTGCAGTTACATACATTGCGCTTGATCTCAATTCCATGGAATCAGGGTGACTTGAATTTTTCTTGTTTCTAGGAAAGAATTATTACATCCGTTTCTCTCTCACGACCTGTGTTAAAGGAAACAGGGATGCATAATTTAGAGACTGGATTCAGTCCGAGTCCTGATACATCCAAAGCTGAACCTAGAGCACCATTATCGTCCCGATATGGACAAGTATCCAAACAGATCTAATGAATAAGTCCAGATTTTTTCTAGTAGATATATTGTTACATTGTATATATTATGATACCGCTACCGCTCCATATATTTTGGCAGTTATATATACTATTAGTATTGTTTATATATTTATATATATATATATATATATATATATATATATATATAGAGAGAGAGAGAGAGAGAGATCGGAAGGTGTGCCCAAAACTTTACCTGGTGTTCCCAATCTCAAAATAGTCTGATCAAATGATTGGTTGATCAAAACAATGTAATGGCTGTGGTCCACATAATTTATTTAATAAATAACAAATTTTGGATCACCTCATCTCAATGCATGAAAATTAACGCCTCCCAAGGCGTTAAAATATGATGTATAGAAAGCCAATCTTTTATTTCTACTTCTTAAAAGTATGACCTAAGAAATGATTTTTGACAAAAGAATTGTGTCGTGCCTATCCATAACATCAGATTATGTAAAAGAAATGAACGAACTTTAGGCACCAACATATATATATTATATTCTTTGTTCTACTGTAATGCAATATATATATCTGCAGCATGCAAGTTACTGTTTATACACCTGTCTTATGTTCTGAGTCAAGTCTTGAATGTTAATTGTTGTGCTTCACATATGTCTAATTTTATCGCCACACTGTAATCTCATTTTCCTAAAACTAGTTCTTTAACCTTTTGCACCAACTAGACATTTGACTACATTGGGAGCGATCAAGGAGACTTATTCTTGAATACCTGCAAAGAATTTCAGTCCATACCTAAAACTCTCTCTACATGCAGTAGAACGGAGAAACGGCGCCAGCTGTTTAAACACAAGCATATCTATAGCAACACATGGGCCCATCAGACCCACAAAGGACCTCCAGTTGGCCTGATATTGAGAAAGAGAAAGCATGGAGAGTGCCAAATTGGTAGGTGGTCCGCAATATACATCACAAAGTTAAAAGATGATATTTCATAGTTTTCTTCCTGCCAATCATCATCTCACTCAAATGAAGACTAAAGGGCGGCAAGCAGCATGCTGTACCTGCAAATAATTGTGGGAGTATGATCCTTTCAGGTGTATGATCCGGTCACAGGCGGTGTTATTTGTCATGGAGTCAAATGTGTTATTAAAGAAGGGCATAAGAGCTTCCCTAGCGGCCATACTTCCTGTAGTATTTCCTTCCTTCCCTCAGATGTCTCATGCTCCTCTCTTTTTCTTGTTCATGTCAATCAAGTGTTACAACTTGTGTCTAACATAGTTACAATTTGTATATTGCAACTCCTATAGTCATCTTGCTTATTGTAGATCTTGCCACTTTTTAAGTATTAGTAAAAGAATGAAGTGGAATACTTGAGAAGTCAAGATGAATTCATAGGATAAGGAAAATCTGGGAGACGGTATGACGGTCCTCAAAAGTATAGTTACATGATTTCCATTTTTTTTATAAATGGAACACATTGAGATGTTTCCTTCAGATGTTTTGGAAACTACGTATATCTAAAGTGTGGTACACTTGTGAGATTTAGGGGAAAAATACTGATGTTCCATAAGACCTCTCGGTATGTCTTTTACTAAAATATAGAAATATATATTTGGAGTTTGAGGTTAGAAATCCGATTTAATTGTTATTACTAGAGGGCATAAATTTTTGAGGAAGCATTGTCATTGTTCTGCACACAAAAACACATTTCTTACTGCAACATTTGTTAGGACTATAGTTTCAGCTTCTGGAAGCCTTTATGATATTATTTTTCTTCCACCAGATGATGATCTTGCTATGCATGTAGAGATGGTTAGTTGTAGCCTTGTAGGTCTAATAAGATGCTACCCATCAGCGCATATTTGAATATATTTGCAGGTTCATTCTCTGGGTTAGGATTCCTTTTTTTTATATCTATCTGGAAAACTTAAAGCCTTTGATCAGTAAGGTCATGTGGCAAAGCTTTGCATTGTCTTCCTGCCCTTACTTCTTGCAGCTCTTGTTGGAACTTCTCGAGTAGATGACTATTGGCATCATATGAATGTCTGAATGAAATCACCAGTTAACTGTGCATTGTCATATAATTCCTTTCATAAATAAAATAGATCTCCAAGCTTAAAGCAAAAAACAGAAATGAGATATAATATATATGATATGTCTACGTGTGTGCATGTTTGTGAGAATGTTCATTTTGTTCTTTTGTCTGCTTGAATTGGACATATGGTATAATGATCTTAAAGTATGGCTTAGATATAATATATTAGATATTTCTGAAAATTTCAGAAATGAGATAAGTTTGAAGCGAACCCATTTTGTTTGATTTGTTCCATTTCAAGGTGGATCATGCTCATGGCTTGAGTAGATCCATTCTTTGGTGGAACAGTTTCGGCAAAGTCGTGAGGTCCAATCCATTACATTCAAAAAAACATCCATGCTTCATTCCTCCCTCTCTCTCTCTCTTTACATTCATTCATATAATTACATAGATGAAAGAATGACATTTTTGCCCAAACCAAGGTAGCATTCCTCCAATGTTTCATGAAGGGAACTTCTTAAATCAGATTTTGAAAACGTCATTTCTGATTTTTGAGAAGAAGAGAATTTTGTTCGAATAGGTTTGAATGATCGTGGAAATGCATGCACATATGCATTAGCATGTACATTGTCTTCGTATTAACCCCGCTGGACATCATTTTCAGCTTTTAAAAATAGAAGATATCCCAGCCCAGACCGATGATTCAGGCAATTTCCATTCGTCAATCATATGAAGAGGCATGAATAGAATATCCATCATTTTCAGCAAGGTAATGCTTAGAAAAATGTCACAAATTGTAGAGATTAGAATGATCAAAATCATGCATGAGGGTTTCTGTTTTAGAGCAGCAAAAGAGAGGAACCATTCTTGAGTTAAATGGCTTGGTGAAGACCTCAAACCATAAGATTGATTAAGATCTTCACCATGGTGACGAATCACCAACAGAAATCAAGTTGATGGTTTTAATTGAAAAACAGAAATGAAAGCCCTTGATTTGGGTGTTAGGATGTTAAAAACGAATGGTATTTATTTTGACTTGGTAGGAAGAGGTGTCAGCCTTACAAAGGCTACTGCAAAGCAGGCCCTTGGTGGAGTCATTTTGCCCCTGTTAGCAGCCAGCCACTTTGGGGCTGCTAATTGAGGCTTGATAATCGTTCTTTTTGAAAAAAATTATGCATGCATATCAATATAATTAATTTCATGCAAGTTAGGGAGGTTACCGACCTGATTTGCTGAAATCTTGAAGTGTAGTTGAGCATGAATTGCAGAACAGGATGCCAAGTTGCACTGAATGTTGTGGCTAGAATCAACTCAAGCGAAGGGCAGCTGATGAGTTGAATAGCCTGCCTTGGTGGAGTCTAATTTGAAAACTCTTTGAGCAAGTGATTGGGTAGGCTGAAACGCCTAGGATGGGGAAGCGACTTAGGCTGAGTTGGTTTGAGTAGAAACACCAAGGCTGGACCTGGCTGGGTTGTGATGCCTTGAATGGGGGCGCCTAGGCTGAACCAAGCTGCTGCCTAAAGTCGGTTGGGGCCAAGTTGAAGATACCTACATCAAGTGCGCCTTGGTGGAGGCGATTGGGTAGAGAGTTGAGGTGTTGGGCCAAGCTTTGGGCTGATGGAGAGGATGGCTGGAGGAGTTGATGCCCATGGTTGAAGTGCCTGCTTGTGACTACTAGGACCTAGAGCAAGGCAGCTCAAGAGAGCTTGAGAGAATGGCGTGGAGGCTTGAGGGGAGATTGAGAGACATCTCAAGGGGGGGAGTGAGGCGGGAGCTAGTTATGATTCAAATGAGAAAGAAAAAGAACGGAGAATTCCCCTTCCAATTGTTCCATTCTTGGAACCAGCGAGGGGGACTTCCAAATGGGCTGTCCCATTTTTTCAATTTTAAAAATACTTGTTCAAATTCCTTGAATTTGAAATTAGTGAGGGGGGAGTAAGTCTTTTTGGACTTTTCCTCTTGCATTTTCAGAAATTCTAGATGAAGATGAAAAAAGATGTATTCTTTAAATGCCTCTTCGGTTTTTCACTATTTTGAAAAACCTATTAGTTTATTTAGAAAATTTTTAAATAGAGTGTGAACACTGGAGCTACTTTTTGTTTGATTGGTCTAGATCATTGCTGATCTAGTATCGAGCGCTTTGGCATGGCACGTCAAGGACCCGAGGTTGAAAGAGTCTTTCGACTCACTTGAATTGAGAATGGATTAACTCGATTGTGTTTTATCCTAGTTAAATCCGGATTAGGATTCTTGTGAATTGTTTTTCTAAATAGTTTTTTTAGGAAACTTAAGGAAACTGTCACTCTAGGCGATCCATTCCTAGATTTTTCTAGAGAGAGAAAGAGAGAGAGTCACACCAACTTATTTTTCTTTCTTCATGTTGGATGAGATTTTAATTCTCACTAATGAGAATTTTAGTCTTGATTGAAAATTTAAGTTTTAGATCTTGATTTGCATCGATCTCAAACTTAATCTTAGAATTTTGCCTAAATTTGACAAAAATCTTAATTTTTAGAATCCGTTAAATTTTTTGAGGTGGTTCTTAGACTCAGATCTAGAATCAAATTAGGCGGACATCAACTATGGTCCAAGAATTTTCTTGAAATTTTTCAAAAGTAACATTGAGAAAATTTTGGGAAAATTTGAGATGTAAACAATTGGAAAGCCTTCCAAGACAGTTCCTGGCTGCATGGTTTGGAGTCTTTGGGTTCTACAGGAGATCAATTATCTGTGTGGTATGGCATATGAATTCTACTTTTCTATTGCCCTCTAAACTGAAAGATGCAACCTTTTGAGAGATAATAGCGTGAAGGGTGACTGCTTATTGTTTTTAATGTATGCGAAGAGAAGAAATATAGAACATTTAGTTGTTCATTTCAAATAGTGGTATATCATATTCTGAATGGTATTACAAATTGTGGAAGTATTTACTCTGCTCTGGAGATCTGAACCCTTCTAAGCTCAAACACATTACCTTTTCCTTTTTCCTAGAAACTAAAAACTAAAAAGCCTAAGAAATTGGTTTCAAAAAAAAAAAACATGTAGCTATAGGATTTTGTAGAGTTAAAACACCAAAATGTAAAGCATCAAAATATGGGTGCTAGATGCATGCATCAGAGAAGAAATCTATCATGTTCATTAAGATAACTTAGCACAGAAGCCAACTATTGGTAGGCTTCTATTTTCCGAATAAGAGAACATGCATGAGATTACTTCTATAGAAAAGCGACTTGGGTATGAGATCAACTAATATTTTTCTACTGGATTGTTCTTCAAATGTTGGAGTTAGGATTTTATGAGGCTTCAAATTTTCTATGTTCTAATTTGAAATTTAACATAAATTATTATATCTGCTTATGTATGGTAGTGATAGGATTTTATGTTCGTTGGCATGCATTACTGGAAAATTGAGTACACATTCAGTTCTTCTGAATGTTTTAGCATGATGTTTCAAATGTTTCAGCATGTTCTTCTGAAGGTAGACCATTTATCTCTCATCAACATTATCACAGGCCTTGCTAGATTTTGCAACAAGCTAGCTGTGTTATCTCAAGAAACAAGTTTGTTATAACATCTGAAATGGTGTCTAAGAAGAAGTTAGTTACATTTGTTGATCAGATGGCAAAATAGCTCTTTTGTGGTCCTTTTTTCACTTCAATTGTAGCTTTTAGCAATTTTCATTGTACTTTCTATAGGTACTTTCTTGCTTTTTGGAGTGTATACCATGATTACTTTTTTCCATTTTATTATCATCAGTGATAATTGTATGTTTGGCTCCATTAGCAGTAGGATCTGGTGTACCAGAGGTCAAGTCTTACCTCAATGCTGTAGATGCACTAGGTACCCTTGGCTTGTGAACCCTGTTTGCAAAGTAAGTTTGGAGATAGATAAGTTGATAACTCTTAAATTAGTGTAAAGTAATTTTTCTATTTGTTTTCTTATATATTGTTGTCCTTTCAAAGTGAAAAATGGTTATCTTCACTTGCAGATAAATGCACCATTTTCATTAATTGAGGCAATTTCTTATTTAAATTTACAAAAAGTGACAAAACTTTGAGACTTTGCTGGGCTAATTATTTTCCCACCGCAAGTACCCACGCCGACAAAGCCTATTCTTTCGTTTTCTTCACGTTCTCCACTGAAAATTGCATCTTAATGTACAGATATCCTTGTCTACTGGCCCTTTATTGCTGTTTATGGCCACTTAAGGGTATTCCAATCTTGATTTTGCTCCATATTCTGCAACATGACTAATTTAGTCCAAGTGTATTTTTTCTTTTGGGGCTGAGAAAAGACACCCTTTATATTCCTTATGATGAAGGGTATCAGAGGCACCCTACATTAACAAAAGAAGAAATTCGTTCTGAGGTGTTGTGATGGGTCAACATATTGTCAGATATGCATGTGTTCTCCTCTTGAGCCTTGACTGGGTTGTAGCTTCAAATATTGGGTGTCTTAGAAGGTTTGATTTTTCTAGTCTTGGTTGTGCATCTCTCCTTGAAATCTGGTACTGAATTATTATGGTTTGTCATGCCCACTGGAAAAGATGAGAAGCAACCAAATAGCACATTCTTAATTCAAGTATTGCGTATGTCACTTGACTAAGCTTTAACAGAAGCTCTGTAATTTTATGAGTTTCCTCAATGTGGTCTATCGTGAAAAGATTTGTTAAGCTATTCATGTTGTAGAATCATTCACATAATCACTCTGCCGTGTATCCAAACAGAGGGTTTCTTTAAGACACAGGTAAGCCAATTATCTTCTCGATGGCAAGACTTGACATAGTGAAGAACATGACTGGACTAACCGAGTGGCATGGAAAGAACAGAAGGCTAAGGAACCTTGTCAAATCAAAAGATAGAGGGGAAATTAGTAAATTAAAGAAAAATTATTTCATCATTGAAAAGTACCAACTGAAAGGCCAAATCAGATGGATAGCAGCATAGAATGATCGCTACAGGAATGGTGAACTGTATCGCTGCATTGTTGATGCCAAGGGAGCATTTATTTAGGTCCGGCGACAATCGATCCACCCCACCCTTCCCTCTCTATTTATGCATGTGTGTGTTTTGTGTGAGTGTGTGTGAGTGTGTGTTGTTGTTTATAGCTCACTTAACTTGTTCTCTGTACCAGCTTGCTCTGTGTGAAGCTTTTGGCCTGACAGGGATTGAAGCAACAACTTATGGAGTGCCAACATGTCATGGACTTTCTTACCACACAGTTAAAAAGCCTGTTTATGTGTGCTGGCATAATTTTTGTGTATAATGACTCTCCCTCTTATTTTCTCTATATGCCAATTGGTTTGATTATATATTATTTTGAGATTTGTACAAGGGATCTGTACCGGTGATGTCAAAATCACCACTATAGCATTTCTTGTCGGTGTCTGCAGGGGTGATGAAAGCGGGGACCAAAGTCGCTGGTGTAGATCTATACTGGTGTCTATACCGGTGAAGTGATCACCGCTATAGGCCGTCTTTTTTTTTTTTTTTGGGTACTGTGCTCTTCTATTTGCAGACACAGAACTTGGCAGCACATTGGTCATCTAATTAAAGAAACTATTCAAAGCTTAAAGCAGCTAGTGACTGAGTATCACCCCCTTATCTTCAAGTGTTGTCATGATCTTTCAACAATTGTAATTTGTTTCTTTGCTCTTGGATAAGGCTGCACACGAGCCGAGTCGAGCTCGAGCCCGAGCTTGAGCTTGCCCAGCTTCTCGACTCAGCTCACAGAGCTCGAGCTCAAACTCGAGTCGAGCTCCCTCACACAAGCTCGAGCTCAACTCGATTATAGAGTCGAGCTCGAACTCAACTTGATTAATTCATTTATGTCTTGTTTTTTTTAAACTTGTTTATGTCAACTCGTTTAACTCATTTCCAACACCAAAACAAATTCTATGGTACAACTAAAAGGGCAAAATGCAAGCAAACAAAATCCACCATGAAAACCAATTATATGCCCAAGCACCAATTCAAGCGCAACCAGGAAGATGTCTCAAACAAAATGAAATTTAAAGAAGAGATTGATTACTGCTTTGCGAGTTTCTTGATCAATGCCATCGGCTTCCTCTTCAAACCTCTCTAGAACCTACACATTAGTCAAAAAGATGGAAACCATATAAAAGAGAGAGAGAGAGGGGAGGATGGAAAACAGAGTGCGAGAGATACGCACCGTCTTCGAGCCCGAGCATGAAAGAGTTTGATGAGCTCCTTAGTGGGCATGTCAAGGAGGGCATCCAGATCAACTCCCCTGAAACTGAACTTCTTGAACGTCCTCCTCTTCATCTGTCTACCGGTGACCTTCGTCTCGACATCCACCTGCAAAAAAAAGCCCTAAATGTATATCGGCAGAGCTTCAAAAGAATGCTAGGTTTTCAGGGAAAGGCAAGAATAGAGACTAACCAGTATATTGGCCGGACTCTGCCGGATGGATGGTGGTGATCATGGGCGGCGGTGAGTCGGTGTGAGTGGTAGAGAGGAGAGAGAGCGACGGTGAGTCGGTGAGGCTATGGGCGGTAGAAATGAGAGAGAGACAGAGGGAGAAGTCGAAACGAAAATGTTAAAAATGAAAACAGAATAAACAAAAAAGTTTAACCTAAATCAGTGAATCGGTTTTGGCGGCTCGGTGAACTGGTTCATGTAATTAAGCGAAATGATTTTTAGTAATCTAGCCGAGCCGAGCATAAACAAGTCGAGTTCTTACAACTCGAACTCAACTCGTTTAATGTTTCAAGTATAAGTTTAAACTCGAGCTCAGCTCGTTTATAAATGAGTTGAGCTCGAGTCGTCGAGTCGAGCCCGAGTTGACTTGACTCGTTGTGCAACCCTATTCTTAGATGATAACCTTGTAGTTCAAGATTTTTACAGTCATAGTTTTTTGAAAATTTCACATATGTCACCATTTACCAAATAGAATTATAAGCATATCTTCCTTGTAAATTTCCTTTTCTGATTCTTGCAATATGTTTTGCTGTTTTCTGAACCACTAGGTTGTCATTTATCACAAAATATCGGCTATGGAAGCTGCTCTAAATGCATAGGACATGCTACCAGGAAACATTGGAAGCCATGACTTGCCATTCTTTATTGAGGAAATGCTCATGAAGGTTCCTTTTTATTGACATTTATGTATTTTTTAATATATAAATGATATTTTCCAATAACACAAACTTCCTTTTTTGTGTTAATGGCCTCTCTCTCTCTCTCTCTCTCTCTCTCTCTCCACACACATGTGCGCGTACACACACACACACACAAATGTAGGAATGGTTGCTAAAAACTATTCCTACAAGTAAGAAAAGTTTAGGAACAGTCACAATATTGTTCCTATATGTGGTTTAATGTCTTTGTAGAAATTTGATTTTTTAGGAATATGAATTTTCATTTGTAGGAACACAACTGTAAAACGTTCCTAATAAATTTCTTATTACGAATAGTAAAAAAAAAAGGTTCCTAAAGGTATTTTGTCACAGTACGTGTAGGAATGGTGGAATGACCATTCCTAATGATTTTTAGAACCATTTTTGGCCATTCCTAAAAGTGATATGTTATTGTGCAACCTCCTGGTTATAATTATAAAAATAAAATATGATATATATATATATATATATATATATATATATATATATATATATATATATATATATATATATATATATATATATATATATATAAATCGGTCCGGCCCACCCAAAATTTTTTGGGCTGGCCTGAGTCCCATTTTGAGGCCAAGGCCCATGTCGGGCAGGTAGCTGGAAGCAAGTTGGATACTTGGCCCAATGCCATCCTTATACACAAGCATGCATATATTACATGTGGGTTGATGTAGCATGCTTCTTTGCTAGGCTCTGTTTCTTTATTGAAATAATGATTAAAATCTATCTTGCCTCTTGAACTAATTAGATGTTGTTATAAAAGCTATGTTGTTAAATACGATGAGGTGAAGCGAGACATTGAGTTTGTCATGAGGGAAGCATAAGCCTTAAGGCCTCAAAGCGTTTGGGTTCCATTCATGAAAGGTAAAAAGGTAATGAGCTGAAGGAATGGTTGAACTAGAAGTTGAAGCAACTTGGATATATATACATATATATATATATATAAATATATATATATATAAATATAAATATATATATATATATATATATATATATATATATATATATATATATATATATATATATATATATATATATATATATATATATATATATATATATATATATATATATATATATATATATATATATATATATATATATATATATATATATATATATATATATATATATATATATATATATATATATATAGTTTGAATTTGGAAGCATCAAGTTTCTGTATGATGTACACAAAGCAAAAGGAAAAAATGGAATTTAGAATCTACTATTTTCTTTGTCCCTTTCATAGTTTGACTTATTAAGAAGCTTCTCTCGTTGAGCAGTTGTGCTAGCACATTGATTCATCTATGAGGTCATATAGTTTCATGTTGTATCTGAGCAAGGTATTAGAATTTCATAATCAGTGGATGACTCTAATAATTGAAATTCCAATTAATAGAACAAATAGAATCGAACTGGCCACATAAGTATTTTATAGGTTGTGTGCTATTTGGAAATTTTCATGAGATAAACAGTGTTGGTTGAACGAACATGGAAGCAACACCATCATCATATACAAGTGATTCTAAGAGTCAAGGTCCCCGGTAACATATAATTAAAAAAATATTAATGTTGCTCAAACATGATACAACTCAACTGGCTTTATGGTGAGTAGACCTATCAGTTTAATACATGAGCACAAGTTCATCTTAGTCGTTCACAGGAAGAATAATTAAAGAGAAGAGTAAACATGAACAAAATCAAACCTTCATCAAGCTTTCATATCTTACTAAGTTGTTGTATTAAGTAGTATACTCATCATCAAGTTTACTTAGTAGCACAGTTCTTATCCCGACCCTCTTTCTAGGGTTGCATCTCAACCTTTCGTCAAGTTCAGTTCAAAAAGCAATCAATAAAGTACAACTATCGATGTTGCTTTGAAGTGAAAAACGACATCATTCTCAATGATCACTCCTCCAAGCATCAAACCTAAAAAAGAGCAAACAATAAGGTATATATGTTAAATCTGTTCTTAGCAATAAATTATGACATATATCCAGCAGTGCACTTATTGTTGAGCAATGGTTTTTTTTTTCATAGCATTCAAGCTTCACCCTACTAACAAGTCAATGTGAAGAAGATAGATGACAAATTTATTATGCTACACTCATACATTACAAACTAGATGTATACAATTTATTGGTACTTAAGACCTTGGTGCATGGTCCTCATCATTAAAATTTCTTGAAGATTTACTTGCAATTGTTAGTGTTTTTGGTAATATTAACTGATTCTCTTGCTAGATCACTTGGAATTTGTTTTTCCAATTATTGATCCTATTTTTTGCTGTGATAGCTCCTTTATTGATTCAACCTTGGTCATGAAGGAGTGGGCATACGACCGAGGTGGCCCTCTACCACAACTTGTGATCATCCTCGTTTATGTTTCTGATATTTCACCTAAATAATATAGATTCTCCATGTATTTAGCTAGAAGAAATTGAAAAGAAAATATAAAACTTAAGATATAAACATTGAGCTAAAACTAGTTACTCTTATAGCCATCTCAGTAGTTCTTCATCGACAGATTGCCTATTTTTCTGTGCGTTATACAATCTTAAACTTTAGTTGGTTTTTGACCCATCTACTTTTCAGCCACCTGAGATATAAAAGGCAAATTTACATGCTTATTATGAGAAAAAATAAAATTAATGAAGTGAAAATATAAGTAAGACTCATCAATCATGATATTGTCAAAACATGTGCAAGGATTTTGCTTCTCATGGTGTGATGACATTTTGTTTTGCTAAACTAGCAATTTTCGTGTACGATGTTACCTTGCAGATATATAATGTCAAAATATTATACAAAAAAATACAAATGTGCTTATTATACCTTTTCTTCATGAAAGTTAAAAAATTCTACAAAAGTAGCTCTTCGGCTTTGGATGATGACTTTACGTTACAATCTTTACGTTGTTGGTCTTCATACCCCTCATCAATATCAACAGACTTTCTTTGATGTGTATACTTCCACTCTGTTCATTGTTTGCAAGGTCACACATCCACCATTCTGAATCCACCGCTTGGCGCTTGCCTCATCTTGGGTATTGGACGGTTGGCAGGTTATTCGGGACGCCTGGGATCACGGGCTCCATAGCAACTGTGTCTGAAAAACCAAATTTTGAAAAATATTACCCCCGTATTCTGCGTGCTCCCTCTCTCGCTTCCACAGTCAGGTAGCTGCCCCATCACTGGCTTCCAGCACCGGTGCAGCGGAAGGTGCGCTGTTCCTCTCTCTCTCTCTCTTGGGTCCTTGGGTACGTTTTCTTTCACAGCTTCTTAAAGATTAGGGCTTCGTAAGACCACCTTTTCTTTTTATGGTGGTGTTGTAATGGTGCAACACTTATTTTTCGCGCAGAGTTGGAGAGTTTTAGGTTTGTTGATGGTTTCTGGATAACTTGGCTATGTTTGAGGAATTTCACCGTATTCGTTTTCTACGTTTCCTTTGCCTCTTTTCACCTAGATCTCTTGCTCGGAGTTGGAATCACCAAAACAGAAAGCTAGAAGTTTCGAAATTTAATGCTATCTTCTCACCTTTTTGTTTGGTATGTGTAGAAGTTGTCCAAGAAGCAATAGATATGTCTGGCTATTGTTTTGATGCCTAATGGAAAATTTAATTGGGGCATTGGTATTTTTAGGAATTCTAGATACCAATATGCGCCGAATTAGTTAGTTTTACAATAAAAAAAAATGAAATACGGCATTCCTCTCGAATTGCTTTTGGGTGCTAGTTTCTCTCACCTGCTGTCACGTCTCGCAATTCTCCTTCTTCCTTAGAAACCGTGTTCCTGCAGATTGGGTTTATGGCACGTTTCGGTTCTTCGTCAGGACGAGCCAGTAATGCTTTAGAATTGTCTCATTTGTCTTCTGCTTCCTTGTTTTGGAAATCAGAGAAAATGACATTTGTATTTTCCAAAAGTGAAGTCTTCTCGACGGTTTCTTCTCTTCCTTACGTTTTACCGTCTTGGTTGCCTTTCTCGTGAGACATGGTGAAAGGATGTTCTGTTATAGTCTACCTAAGCATGCCGGGAAGTTCGATAAGCTGTAGATTTGTGAACTATTATCGAGGATGTGCTTGCAAGTGCAGCGAGATGGTTAAAGCATTTGACTTTGAGACTGCACTTTTACGAAATCATCTTTTTTTTTTTATTTAATGTGACTCGCCTTTGTGCTGGGCCTTTTGACACATCTAAATTTTGCGTGAAGTTGATTACGTTTTATTCTTTTTTGTTTGGCTTTCCGATTGCTTTAATTTGGGCGATGGTGAAAAGGTGATTTTCTGAAGAAAATCATAAGTTTTGGTATCTCTGCTTTTAGAGCTTGGAATTAAGAAAAAACAAAATCTAGGTCGTATCATCTATCCAGCTTTCAACAGTTGGTGGATATTGCATGTTTACTTGAGAAGAATGAGAATTTCAAAGTTGTCCGCTCTCAGTGGCAACCGTGAGAAGGTTTTTTGATGCCGTAACAGCTTGTAGTTGTTGATAATCTAATGTGTACCCATCATTGTAATAGATATATGTGCAAACAAGAGAGTATACAATTAAAGAAATTTTATGAATCTCTATACAGCTTCAGCACATAAAAATTGATGCTTCACCCTTATGGACATTGTGTTTTATTGTTGGTCCATGCAAGAGCCACACTGCAGTATGTTTGCATTAAGACCATTCTTATTTAAACTTATGTATACTTGAGATGCGTTAGTTGAGGCTCAGGCTACAAATTCATCACAATGTAATTGCTTTCTTGTTTATTCTAGGTTCTTCTTTATCATTTGGTTTTCCTGATAATTTTGAAAAATATAGCACTCCCATGTTTTATTGTGTGGTCTCCTTGATAATGATAACTGTCACTCTAACTTCTATTGGATTATCAAATCAAACTTGCATATCTCTCTTCAAAATTCGAATATACAGATGTGGCCTTTATAGTTTTATGGAATGCAAATAAGATAAGGACTTTACCAAATGCTAAAAAGCTTGATGATTTATTGTTTCTTTTGAAATTTGGTAAGCTATGAATCTTAGTTTGAACTTTCAACTTATGCATCCGAAAAGAAAACAAAAACGCATCTTAACAGTGCTCCTGTAGATTTTGAACCATGGAGATGTCTCTTTAGAATTTATGGAAAAGGAAACAAACTTTGGTTTTCCAAGTGCAATGGCACAATTTTGTTGCAATTACATCAGTTTCAATCATCATTTATGTCAAAGAATGGTGTAGAGGGATACCTTCCAATCATAGTAGCAAAAAACACGCTTAAAATGCGAAAAATAAGTCAGTCGGAAAAAACAGCAAAAAAAATACCAAATTGAAAAAAACACATTTTTTCATGTTTCACATTTTTTGCCTTTTTTTTTTCATTTTTGGCTTTTTTTTTCATGTTTTTCGATGCCAGACTGATTGTTTTTATATATATTTTTAATTTTTTTGATGTTGTCTTATTTGTTTCTCATTTATTTGTTTTTCCCTAATTTTTATGATTTTTCTAATTTTTAATTACCATATCTTTCCCATTTTTCCAAGCTCGCCGTATCGTATCTGAGGAAAATCTTGCTGTTTACAATGTGAAACGATATTTGTTGACTATGCTTCTACTGCTCTTAATTTGCATTAGCTCAAATTCGTATTTGGTTATACTGAACTTCCCAAAAGTAGGAAGCGACCTTCCTACTAAATAGGAAGCATGCTTCCTATTCATGCAGATCTTGCTTCACAGGATCTGGACATGAGAGTCCAATTTTGTTAAAAAACACAATTTTTGCTTGTTACGTGCTTCCCGATTGATTCCTATCTGCTTCCAATTTTGGTTTGGTTCACATTTGTTTGCATCATAATTTGCTTCATTTCAATTTGCAGTCCACTTCTAGTTTATTCCCTATCTTTTGCTCCTTAAATTTTTGAAGGGTCTTGCTTCTTGCTTTTGCTTCCCATGTCGCTGCTTGCTCCCTATTCTCGAGTTGGTAACTGTGGGATTTATCGTAGTCCCTTAACATAAGGTCAGTATTCACACAAATATTATTCATGTATATTTTTTCATAAATGCAAATGAAAGAACAAATTTCCTATTTGTTTGAAACAATGCATGCACCTATTTCCTGTTTTAGTTCAATGTAAGTGTTAATAAGTTTCAGGGAGTAGATGGGGTTCCCTTTAGGATAGGTGATTGGAAGACCTGATTCGAACACCAATGAACAACTTTTGTGGAGCAATTATAGATAGATTGTAGGGGCCACAAGCTTGTATATGTACTGATCCTGATGATTAGTTGAAACATGTATGTTGCTTCATTTGTTTTACATTGAGAGTGTACAGTACTGGGTGACATGATCTAAAGACTGATAACTAAACCTGCTCCCTCTTTCAGTCTTCCCCAAAAGTTTGGCTCACTGCTAGAAAGAGAAGAAGAAGAAAAATAGCATCATGGACCATCTAGCATTCTTATATCCAACCTTTTCAATTGGACTACTGAAGCAGAGTCACCACCCCATCCTTCTATCCACCATTACTTTTGCAACTTTGTCCTTTTCACAGAAAAAGGAGTGTCATGTACAACACTCCTATGGCAGAAAATATAATCATGTTAATCTCCAGGAGAACTGCCTCTCTATCCTAAAGAATTGCCGCCTTCTCCCCCAAGTCCTCCAAGTCCATGCCCATGCGCTCCGAACTAGTCTTTTCCAGCTGCCCATAATTCAGATCAGCCTGCTTTCTATCGCTACCAGAAAAATGAAGGATATTGACATGAACTATTTAAGCTTGGTCTTCAAGCAAATTGATAAACCCACCAATTCCATGTATAATTTGATGATCAGAGGGTATGCCAACGGCAATGTTCCTGGAAAGGCCATCTTCTTCTATAGGCAGATGAGAAGGCGTGAAGTCCATCCTGATGCATTTGCATCATCTTTTGTTCTCAAGTCATGTAGCAGGATCTCAGCCTTGTTTGAAGGGCAGCAGATCCATGCTGGCATTGTGAAGGATGGCTATGAGCCAGATGGCCTTCTGATGACCACATTGATGGATTTGTATGGGAGGTGCAGGCTTGGGGATGATGCACATCAGTTGTTCGATGAAATGCCTAACAGAGATGTTGTTTCGTGGAATGTCCTAATCTCTTGTTTCTTGCAGAACAAATGCACTCGTGATGCACTAGGTCTGTTTTTAAGGATGATGAGTTTTGATGATGTGTCACAGAGACCAGATCATGTGACTTGCTTACTCACTCTATCTGCTTGTGCTAATTTAGGAGCGCTGGATGTTGGTGAGAGTGTGCGGAGATATGCTGAGGATTGTGGGTTTGATGATGCATTGAACATCAAGAATTCTTTGATAGACATGTATGCGAAATGTGGATGCCTGGACAAGGCTCTGGAGTTATTTGATAAAACAATTGGGAGAAACGTTGTCACTTGGACCACTATGATTTCAGCTCTTGCAATGCATGGACAAGGGAGGCTTGCAATTGAAGCATTTCAAGCAATGGGAAGATCAGGGATTCAGCCAGATGTTCAGACGTTCACTGCTGTGTTATCTGCCTGTAGTCATGCTGGATTGGTGGATGCAGGTCGCAAGTATTTTGATATGATGGTAGACTTTGGTATTAAGCCAACCATTCATCATTATGGATGCATGGTTGATCTTCTTGGTCGAGCAGGCTTGTTGGAAGATGCCTATGGCATGATTATGTCAATGGATGCTGAACCTGATCAAATGATTTGGAGAACCTTGCTTGGTGCTTGCAGGATCCATGGAAATGTGAGTCTAGGTCAGCAGGTTATCACCCACTTGATCAATATGAAGGCCTATCAAGCAGGGGACTATGTCCTATTATCAAATATACATGCTGCACGTGGTAATTGGGATGGTGTAGCCCAGTTGAGGAGAGTAATGAAGGATGAAGCAATCATGACGACACCAGGATGCAGCACAATTCAGTTGAATGGAAAATTTCATGACTTTGTTGTTGATGATGACTCACATATTCAGACAAAGGAGATCTTTGCTGTGTTGGATGAATTACAGATGCATTTGAAAAGTGCTGGTTATGTTGCTAGTTCAGCAGCCAAATAGATATGCTGAAGCCAGAATTGAAGGCAAACTTTAAAATGGGTACATTATTTGTGCATATGCAGAGAACAGTTGCTTCAATCTGACAAATGTGGGGGAAGTTGTTGATTGTTGGAAGGCAACACAGAAAGAGCTTTTCTTTTCAAGGGAATTATACACTCCAGTTCTGGAGTAGCAGTCACCTTTCCTATGCTTTCCCATTCCAAAGTGTCTTATTTGCAGTGGGTGAGTATAACCATTCCTCCATTTTGTGTGGTTCCTTCTCTAGTGACATAAATGTTCTAGCATTTTGTGGATGTACACATTTTCTTTCTGCATTCACCTTCATCATGAAGTGGTTTTCAAGCTTGCATATGATAGTCACTTGAGGTAGAAATTCCATAGTTCTCTACATGAATTTATTGTTCTTAAGAGGGGGACGATATTATACCATGTCACGTTGAATGGTGCAAAGTGCAGGTGTGGGTGTCGATGCAGGTGCTGGTGTGTTAATTCTCAAAAAATTAGAGTACTATTTTGGCACGCATGCATGCACTCCCCACCCCCCACACATATATATAAAAAATGTAAGCACCAGCCACCACTATCTATTTTGTGGTTATCCAACTGTTTGGTGCCGGCTCAAATGATAAGATGATCCTTTTCTGAACTAAAGCGCCTCCTTCACTTGAAGAGAGCTTTTCCTCCTTATAATTTTCCTTCTCTTCTCTAACCCAGAAACCCTCATATCCCTCTGTCTCTGTTGCCTACTCTCTCCCTGTGCATACCATCTCTGTCTGCAGAGAGTGGCACACCCTACCAATCGCCAGAGCTGCCCATCATCACTTCTAGGTCTCCTATTCCCTTTCCCCACTGCCAGAGCTGCTGATGTGCCCTGCCAGTAAGAGCATCTCTCTTCCCCCCCATCCTTCAAGCTCATCAGTGTAGCACAAAGATGGTTCAGGATTTCTTGGAGATCTGAATCTCATTTTGCAGTTCTGAGGCTTCTGCTTATGGGCTAGCCATCTTATGTCCACAGTGTGCATTTGCATGGAGCACCCTGTGATGCAAATGGCATGGGCACTTAAACAGGTGTTTTCTTTTTGCTTTCAAACTGTTAGAGTGTGTGTGTGTGTGTTCTTTTTCATGATGTATTTTTTTATTTCTTTCCTAGATGAGGAAACAGGCACATTGATGATGGGCACTTGCACAGGTGTCTTCCTTTTGCTCTTAAACTGTGAATATTTTTTTCTTTTTCTTTTTTCCCTGAAGTGATCTTTTATTTCTTTTCTAGATAAGGAAACAGGCACATTGATAAACTGATAGAAGTGGAAGCAAACAAATAGTGAGATTACTTGAAGCAGCCAAGATTTTGCAGTCATTGCAATTTCTATACTGCTGGAAAGAAGTCCAAGGTAAACACAATAATTGTATTTCTTCAGTGAAGCTCTTAAAATGGTCAATTTAGGCCAACAATGAATACTGCATCATTCTACGTCAATCCATCAGAACTGGGATGTTCTTATAATACTTTGAAAACTATATCTACTGGATATTGAATGCCTCATACAGGTTCATACTTTGAACAACAGCCTCATAGATCTCAAAGCCAGATCAAATTAGTTGATATTTTCACATTGTGTCAAGCCCAATTGTATCTCCAGTCTGCGCATGCTCAGCTTCTCCTGTTGAATTGTTCTGAAGACATTAGAAAACCTACTTAGATTGGGAGTCCTTGTCAAATTTAGCGTTTCTGATGATCTGTAGAGGTTTTTAAAGGTAGTCACCTTTGTTTTCACAAGTTCCTAATGCAAGTAGGAGCTTCTTATTTTTCTGCCTCAATAAGGATGGTATTCTGTTACTTTCTCTCTTTCCATTGCCGTTATTTGTTGATGTTTGGCTTCTGAAGCATGGGTTCAAGGCATCTTTACATTCCATGCAGAACCACTGAAAGCTGTTCAAAATTTACGAAGTAAAGAATTAATACTATGCTGTTTGTTGCTGCTAAGAATAAAGAGATGGAGATTGCAATTTTGATTAGTTACTTGGTGTATTATTCAAACAGATACCAAGCTCCTGAATTATTTCCTCCTTTCTGGATTCCAGTTGTAGGGATCCTTTTTCTAAGTATAAAGATGCTGTCACTTTTAAGTGATATAATGCTGTAATTTTTTTGTTAAAACTTTGCATTGCATTGTGCAATCTCATGGTTCTCTCATAACTTGGTACTTTACTTGATTCTTGATAACTAATGGCAGGAAGGTGTGCTGTTCTACCCCTTCCGTCCTGGTTCCAAAGCAGAGAAGGAATTGTGGTTTGGTTAATGGAAATAGCATGGTGCACATTTTCCTGAGATGTAGTTTCTAAGTTCATTTTAAAATATATTGGGAACCAAAGAAGATGCAAATGGTTGCAACCAGTCTTACATGTAACTTAACAACAGGGCCATTTCATAACTACTAATGTTTACAATACAGTACACCTCCATAACTAGATACGGACGTGTATCATGCCTGTATTATGCCATAACTTATGATACAGCCCCGTTCCTTGTGATACACCTTGTATCTTATGATACAGGGCTGGTGGGTAAAAAGGCCATCATAAACCCCATTTCCTTCTGGATTTTAGAAAACCCTCTTCACGGGAGACACTCTTAAGAGTTGAGTGTGGGGGAGACCTTGCCACTTTGGGAAAAAAAAAACATCGATTTGAAGCTAGATTTGTCCATGGAAGATGGATTGCGGTTGAAGTAGGATTTTTTGTTTTGCTCCAATTTCTTGCGGGTCAAAACACCAACAGTTTGTTATTTATGTTGAACAAGTTCATCTTGTGATGCATGACTTTAAAACGTATTTCCTGATGTGTCATGAGTTATGATTTTGTGATTATGTTATGTTAAATTGATGAATGTTCATTTCTATAAGCCTATATTTATATGTGCATGTCTTTTGTAGAGAACATATTTTTCTTATTTTTTCTATTTTTTAATTAAAAAAATACATTTATGATACAATGTACCTATTGGCTCGATAGGTACAGCTTATGATATGCACTTTCCAACATTGGTTCCGTAATAGCACAAGAACCTGCAATTAACTGAATGACCAGACCATTTGCCCATTTGTGTTCAGGGTGCACGGTCTTACGTTCACTAGCATAAAAGTTACGGTTGTATTTACTGCTTGATCAGTGACTATACAATTATTGTCAGCTTAATTAATTGCTTGTGTTCTTGTATTCTAGCTCTTTGAATTTGTTACCATCAATTGCCTGGTTTTTGCTATGTTCTTATGAGTTTATGAGCTCGACTTTATTACGTGCATGTTTATTGGCAGCCATGAAAGTACAGCCATGTTCTTGTCAAATCATGCTCCTTGATTTCACGATCTGTACATCAGTTCTCATTTAGCTGCTGGCTATTTGCATCTGTGGGCCCAACTGGATGGCCACCTCAGTGCAAATAACCAGCACTAAAATCTTCCATTTTTCGGAATTTTGCAAATGATAACAGCTTGAATATCGTCCCATCTTGGCGATACGTATTGATTCCAGTTATGAAGGCGTTTGTTTGTTTGGGCTTGGTAGTGTGTCACACTATTGATATGGTGCTAGAATGTCTTGGAATTTCTGCGCACCCTTAGGTGGCATTTGAATAGGCTAGAAAGTTCCACTCCTCAAATGTAATGTTAAAATGCCAGATTTTTGAGGCTGATGTGGGAGTAAAACCTGACATAACAGCTTGTTTAGATTGAGGGAAGCGGAAAGAAATGAATGAAAAGGACGGGCATTGAGGTATCTAGATGGAGGGAATAGGGGAGAGACAGTAAATGACTCCTACGTTTATTCGAAAGGATTATAAAAAGTCGGGTGTCTAGGTAGGAAGAAATGAAAAATGAGAGGAATAACAAGGAAATGATTCCTACGTTTATTTTCAATCCCTCCAAAAAAATAGAGAGATTGGTACGGAAAAGAGTGGATGGTGATAAAAGTAATGACTTTACCCTTTGTGGAGGATGATTGAGCCTCTGGTGGAGGGCAACTGCCTGCTCCCTGCCCCCCCTCTCCCTTCTCTCGTTCTCAATTGATGCGACTGTGCGGGCTGGTAAGTGACCACCCTACTCTTCTGTTCCCTGTTGATAGATGGATGGGCGAACCAATCCAAAGGGAAAGAGGGAGGACCTTCCCCTTCTTGCTGCCCTTCTATAAATTTGCTGCTTACCTTTTATATATAAATTACTTAATTTATAGATCACAGTATTACATCAGTTGGATCGTTGCAATATTTCTCATATAAATCATTTTTAAATTTTTAAAAATAATTTAAATCTTAAATTATTTGGGAAAGAGAGATCTAAAACTAAATTCTAGTTTAAGTTGGCCAACTAATTATGTGAGAGAGAGAGAGAGAGATGTACGATCAAAATAAAGGGCGATAGAGGTATTATTGGAAACAAACTTAAAATTTTCCCTTTGTTTTCTTTTTTAGAATAGTTTCATTCCCTCTTTTTTTCTTTCTATTATTTTCTTTTTCCTTCTTAATATTTTTTTCCTTTTCTTTTCTTGTCATCTGCATTTGGTGTCACAGTATTCACATCTCTTGATTGGATTTTTGAAGTGCTTTAAAAAATTAATTTTTTAAGGAAAAAGGGTTTCACTCATTGGTATGAGGATTAGCCATTTCCGACGCTTTTACTGGAGGTAACTAATCCAAGGGCTATATTTATTTTTGATGCATTTATTTAAACATCTTTTTTACCTTAAATGTAGTGTGGTACTTAAAAATAGTTTTTGAATATTGATATCTCAAAGGTATGTCACTATGGCGTTTTTGCAAATCTAGGTATGCGTACAGAAAATTTTTTACTACGATAATATAAATTTTTAATTAAAAAAATTTAAAAAAACAAATGATATCATCTAGAATTTGCATATTAGGGCAACATATACACAAGCTTCCAGAATTTTTGTTTTTGAAAAAAAAATATTTTTGAAAAGCATACTAGTGTGCGAGAAATTTCTATTGCCACAAATATTTGCCCATGAAGGCTTCTTCTTGGGGATAAAAGTCAAGTTTATGCCTTGAGTTTGGCTCTTTTGCACATCGAAGTCTTCATAATGGAATCAGAGGGAATTGTTCATAGCCTATATTTGGATTTTGAAATTTCGACTGACAGATAGTGGTAGTTTGCTCTTGAGCTTGTCACTTGAATTTCATTTTATGGGGTTGCCTTACTTAACATTCTAACTCTTGCAAATCGATTCTAACTCTTGCAAATCGATCCTGCCGCTGCCCAAAGCATGCTACTGCTACGTACAAAATTGAGACGAAGGGAGAAAGAAGGCGTCGGCCCATTGCCCGTCGGGTATTTTTTGGTTGGGAATATGGTTTGGATCTGGTTTCGATCCAGATCCAAATGTACGAGCGTACCGGCATACCGGTATAGGTACGCTGACACTTTTACCGTACCAAGGTGACATAGTCTCAAAGGCATTTGAATGACAAAATGCTGAAGTACTATTTGAGCGACTAAACCATTTTGATTTAAGAGACTTTAGAATCAAAAAATCTTTACAAGTAGTATTTAAAAATTTTTGAAAGCCAAATATTGATATTTTTGAAGATTTCTTTTAGAATCAATTTAGTTTTCTATTGAAATTTTAAATAGGTTTGAGATATTGATCTAATGCGGTTATTACCTAGCTAAAGTTTCATCTCATCTTACTCAAGTTATTTTAAAAAGTGCTTGTGATCATTCGTGAATTTTATAAGTGATTGTGAGTGCATAAATCCATTGACACACACACACACACACACACATATATATATATATCATTATGTATTCAATATATGAATACATATACTAGATATATATTACACACACACACATATATAATATATTTAAAGAAGTGCATATATTACATGTGGTATTATATATATATATATATATATGTGTGTGTGTGTGTGTGTGTGTTATAAAATTTATATTCATATTACATAATAACATTTATATGTATAACATATATCTATATACTTAAATATATACATATGCATATACGTTATATTTTACATATACATATATACATGTATTTTGTATTATATAACGTACATGTATATATGTATATGTACCATATAATATATATTATATATATCATATATATAACATATGTACACATATACATACAAATGTATACATAATTTGTACATATAATGTTATCATTGCTGCATTGCATCCATAGATTATAACATATTATATACATAATAATACATATGTAAAATTTACATAACATGTTGTTAACACCCCAAATTTTTCCACATTAAAATTGAAGCAATATGAAAATTTTACAAAAGAGTTGTGAAATTTTGCAATTTCAAAGCCAATTTCGAACCTAAATGTAATTTGGATTTGAATCATGAATTTAACCCATGACACGAATCCCAATGCAGGATTACGAGTCCAAACTATGTCCAAATGTCATTTAACATTCCAATTCAATTACAAATGTCATTTGTCAAATTCAATTGCAAATATTATTTGACATTCAAATTCAATTACAAATGTCATTTGAAATCCAAATCCAATTACAAATGTAATTTGAAATCCAAATCCAATTGCAAACGTCATTTGAAATCCAAATCCAATTGCAAATGTCATTTGACATTCAAATTCAATTACGAATGTCATTTGAAATCCAAATCCAATTGCAAATGTCATTTGAAATCCAAATTCAATTGCAAATGTCATTTGAAATCCAAATCCAATTGCAAATGTCATTTGACATTCAAATTCAATTACAAATGTCATTTGAAATCCAAATTCAATTGCAAATGTCATTTGAAATTCAAGTCCAATTGCAAAATTCAAATTTTGACTTAGATCCAAGAATTGGATCTAATTCAGTCTAGAATGCTACGTGGGACCCACGTGTGGGCCCCACCTAGCCCGTGTGGTCAAGAGCCCCCCAGGGTTCACACCCCTCATTTAAAAAATAATAATAAATAAATAAATAAATGTTTTCTCCCAATTAAATGAAAAAACCATTTTAAAGGAGAAATGAATGATATCATAACTAAAAACCTAGGAAAAGAGAAACATTTATGCATCTCTCTTTTCTTTAACTAGGTCCTCTTTAAAAAGTTTTTAATTTTCGAAAAGCAATAACTAGGCTGGTCAAACCCACTTAATTCAAGTAGGTTCGACCCTAATGCACCCAAGTCTTAACTAGGCTCAATCAACATGAGCTCAGCTTGGTCAAAAAGTAGGTCTGCCTCACGATCCAATTAATGGACGAAAATAGACTTTGACCAAACCAAACCCACTTTGACTAAACCCAGTTAAAGTACAATTTAGCTCAACTAAGAGCTTTCTTATATCAAATTTATCAATTTACCTCAAACAAAATCAAACTATTCGTAATTGAGCTTTGACTTTGGTCAATTGGTCGAAATAGACCAATGTAGATAATTTTGCCCATCTATGATCAAATTGAGATTACAGAGCCTAAATTGGCTTATGAAAGGCAAATAAATATTTGGATTTTTCAAATAGATAAATCAAATACCAAATTAAAATTCAATTTTTCAAACGATCCTCAATCAAATTATAGACAAAAATACCCTTTTCGAGCTAAATTTGAAAGAATTTTCAAATTTTATTCAAATTTAAATTGGATTATCATAATTCAATGGCATTTGGAGCTTAATAACTAGGTTTTAACCTAACAAGCTCGATTTCAAACAAAAAAAATAAATAAATAGCACAAAATAAGGCAAAACCCTGTGCAAGGGTATTTTCGTCTAAAATTTGGTCAATGTTAGTCAGTTAGGTCTGAACCAAGTTGACCAAACCTAACCCAGCCCACCTAGCTCGTGCAATTGGGATGAGAATGAGTAAATAAAGTCATTAAAACTCCATTTATTTCATTTTTCATTTCCCTAAGTCTTAATTAATCTTCCAAGGCAAATTTAAGGAGGTGGTTGAACCCACCTCCTCCTCTATATAAACTTCCTCTTGGCTACCAAGGGGGGGGGGGCACGACGAAATTTTGAGGTATTCCATCAAGTGCTGCAGCCAAAGAGCTAGGAGGAGAAGCCAAGGAAGAGAGGAGAGATTCGTCCAAGTATTCTTTCATCTTTTCTCTTACTTTCTTCTTCATTTTCTTTTATTCTCTTCATTGATTTTGCTAAGTTAGGGTGCTTAAGTGAACCCTTACTTACGATTTTCGTGGTGAGAAGCCTTCTTTTCTACTACAAATTCCAACAAGCAAGCTATTCTACTTCTAGCTTTGCTAAGCTCGAATCCAAGTTTGGATTCTTGCTTAGGATTGCTCGATTTAAAAAACAAGTGAAGGCGAAGATCAAGTATCAAGACCGACCGCAAGGTAGGTGATTTTAACCATTTCTCATCTATTTTGTCTTCTCATTAGTTCATTTTAATTCCAGCAATTCGTGGGAGGGTTTATTTTTATTTGTTTCATGGCTGAGAATGATGTCCAGCTAGGGGAAACCTACGATTAAATGTACATGTTAATGCATCATACATGCATACGTCGATTTTTCTTAAAGATGAACCATGTATCAAATTTTGAAAAGAGCCCCAAGGCCACGTCATTTTCAAAATAACCAGCTTAAAACCATTTTGAACTCTCCACCATGAGAGAATATCACAGTGAGAAAGTGATCTTGCTGCAATATATATATGACGAAAAAACCTATTAAGGATGGATGCATTCTCATGAATGTAATCCACCTTTGCATGGCGAAATTAAGGATGAACTAGCTTGAGCATTCATTATCCCTTTCTATTTAAAGTTATTTTGTTTCATGCTTTATTTAATTGATCAAGGGTAGTAAGGGAGATTTGGAACAAGTTTTCAATATTCCCACGTAAAAGAACCCAGCCATGAATCTTCATGATTTGTGAGTTATGTGGTCCCTTCATGAAATTTCATTTTGAAGAGTAAAGTATATATATGTATACATTGTTATATGTATACATATGTGTGTTCAATCTCTTGTTAAAAATTGTTTTCTTCTCTTAAAATCAGATTGGAACACGTTTCCAAACTGGTTTTAAGAAGATGGTTCATTTTGATTTTCATATACTAAGTTATGAAATCACTTTTATTTCATTTTAAAATTTGCTTAATTTCAGCAATCCATACGTAAGATGTATGCATGTTGTTGAAATCAGACCATGTTTTATAGGAATTGGTTTAAGAATGTAAAATTTTACATATTTGAAATGCCAACTATCCTAGAGCCATCCAAAGAAGTTGACAATTTCATGAGTACGAAATCTGAAATTTGATCAAGGACTTCTCATTTCTATCTAAGAAACAAGATCTTTATTGGAATCAATGTCCACAATTTTCAGTTATCTAAATCAACAAAAGGTCTGATTTTTTTTAGCTATCTTGAGACAAAAGTGGATGTCATTCACGTCTCCCATCTATTTCAAAAAGAAAAAAATTTTTGATTTTAACATCATTTGTATATTTTTCAACATTTTGATAGTTTTATGTCAAGTCTCAAGCTTATGGACTACATCTCTAATTCATGTGCTTAATCATATAATAAGCACATTTATAGAAAGTCCTACATTTTAATTAAAATCATATTTATGTGTAGATTGCATGACATGTAATTACAATATGGACTTTGAGAGATTATGAGAGAGTGAAGAATGTATATTTCATATGATTGAACTTTGAGAGATTATGAGAGAGTGAAGAATGTATGTTTCATATGAATGAACCTTGAGAGATTATGAAAGAGAGAATAATGAATGTTTCATATAGTTTTCCTTTTCATTGCATTTACTTTCACTCAAAATCAATAGCACCACATGCACATTCTTAAGAAGTTAAGTTATTCAAATTCGAGTTGCAAAAAGTGACCAAGTCATGTTGCAACAAGAATTTGTAAACTTCTCTTAACTTCAAAAGAAAACACAAACAATGCATTCATAAGCTTGACCAAAGTGTGTTTGAAAAACAACACACTTTCTAACAATGTTTTGAACTCTACCTAACTAAATCACACGATTTGGCAAAAGAAGAATTCAAAAATCAAGTTTCTTTACTAAGGAAACTTAGCTATTTTCCAAAAGTTGATCATGATTTCAACTCATGAACCATCTAGAGTTCACAACAAAGAACTCAATTTCAAATTTTTAAAATCCTCAAGAATTACCAATTTCAAATCAAATGACACCAAAACAAAGGTTTTTAAATCAACTTGAAAGCTCTCCAATTTTCAAATTCATTTTCGAAACAAGTTCAAATCACTTATTCAAAATGAATTTTGGTTCTTGAATCCAAAACCTCAATACATAAGCATATATGATTTGCATCAATAACTCGTATATGATCCAAATGATCCTTAATCCATGGTCCAATTACTCCTGTTAAAGGCAGGAACAGTTGGATCTCGTACCGATGTGCGGATCCCTTTCTCTTGAAAATTTTCTTCAAAACCTCAATTTTAAAAGAATTTTCGAGAAAGGGGTGGGGTGCGAACACATATGACATCTATATATATAATAAAGCATGTAATATATATGTCTTGTATATAATGTATTATATATGATAGTATATTTAAGTATATAAGTAAAACATATAATATATACATATTGTATAGCATGTATATAATATTAACATATACAGTTATTTGACATGAATATATGTGTACACAGTACATATGCATCATGTATACCTATATGGAATAATATATGTACGTACAATACATACATCTTATAATATACATAATATATACTATACAAGTTAAAACGTAGATTATAATATAATATTGTATTATGTACGTATATTATAGAACATATACATATGTATAATATGTAATATAAATATATGTTATACAATATATATATATATATATATATATATATATATATATATATATATATATATATATATATATATATATATATATATATATATATATATATATATATATATATATATATATATATATATATACATGTTTATGTTATAATATGCATAAAAGTTTGCCAAAGAGAAAGGATGTGTTAATGTCGTTCTCAGCTGATGTAGAATGAGAAATCCATTTTGGAAGTTGAAAATCTTTTATACGTGATGGGCTGGAGTTAGATTGCCTCTCCCGATATTTAGAAATTCCGGGAATAGCTGTTCCTTGGATGTCACCTGATGTGACAGCGTCATGCACTGGATACACCTTGTCTTCTTGATGCATGTGCTTCACGTCAACTATGCCTTAACATCACTTTTTTAGGATATATATATATATATATATATATATATATATATATGACATTATACGTGATATAATACAATATATTAGTATATATTATTGTCTACATATATGTAATTATATGTACATGTTTATTATGCATCTATTATGTATATATGTACATATTACAACGTACATGTATATTATAATGTATATTATATGTAGAGTATATGTACTGTATATATATATGTGTGTGTGTGTCTATGCTACATATACATACTATATTATATACATATATAACATAGTATACTCATGCAGTATATAATCTATATTATATATGTAACATATTATTATACACACATATTATATATGTATATATGATATTATATAGTATATTTGTATGTAACATTAGTATATTATAAAATATATGTACATCTACATGCATATATGATGTAATATATACCATAGAACGTATATGTGCAGTATGCTACTATACATGTGTAGTATATTATAGTATTGCATGTACACTGATGTATATTACGTCATATATAAATATGTATATGTACAATGTTACACAAAATACATATAATTATATTTCGTATATGTATATATCTGTGACATGTTCTATACATTATATATGTATAAAATGTACATATTATGTGCATACATAATATATATATATATATATATATATATATATATATATATATATATATATATATATATATATATATGTGTGTGTGTGTGTGTGTGTGTGTGTGTGTGTGTGTATGTATGTATGTATATACATGTGTATATGTATTATATATTTGTATATATATTATACATATATAATACATTTTACATGTATACAGCCATTATATATTACAATACATATATAATGCAAGATATATGTATACAATATTACATATAATTACATAATAATATTATATGTAATTACATACATCATACATATATACAAAACATGTATGATATATAAAAATATATAATACATATTATATAGCAACGTATATTATATATAATTTTATGCTACATATGATACGTAATAATATAAACATATAATATATACATGTATAATGCATATATAATACGCACAATATACATAATTATGCATATATATACATTATACCTGTACACTTATTATATTACATATAACGTATATATATGTTATTATATTATATATGTTTATACATGTAATGTATGTATTAATATATGTATGCTATATATAATATATATACGTATAATATGTTTATGTATTATGTACGTACATGTTATAACATGTTATATATATAACAACATATATTATATATATATGATATATGCATAAGTAGATATATATATATATATGTCTATAAATAAATAAATTTATATTTATTTATAGACATATATATGTATATGTACGTTTATGTATATCGTATACGTATAATATATATTGTTATATAGAGGGGTAAAAACTTGAAAAACAAAAAATTTAACTTCTAAAATATTTTAAAAGTTTAATTTGGCCCCTATAAATATTTAGAAGAATGCAGTTGGCCCTTATCAAAATTTTTAGGAAATTTATTCATTCGTGTCATCTGTTATGACTGGCCCCCAAAAAATTTATCCCCATGTCATTTTTCCGTTGAACCAAATTCAAATTCAAGCGACTTCCAAAATATGTTGGAACCTTAATATCTCAATCCAATGAAAGGGATGTTAAAGGCTCTTAAGGCTGGGTGTGGAGCTGGGTACCCGGCCCAAAAATTGGGCACCTGGCCGACCCAATAAGTTTTTGGGCCAGGCTCAGGTTTGAACTTGGGTTTCCGGTGTCCAGCCAGGCTCGGGCCACAGTCACGGGCTGTAATCTGGTCCAAGCTTGACTCCTTATCTGAGCCGAGGACCAGCCCAATGTCCAGCCTTAATGGTTCTCCTTGCACAGATACGAATACAGTTTAGAGTCATATCTAATGGGATTCAGATGTTTTATGCAATTGCACTTGCGCAGCTGAATCCACATTGTGTCCAGAATTCAAAGTGGAGTCATGTAAATAAAAGACTAAAAAATGTCGAATCAATATATCGTCAAAAGTAAGTAACGAAAGGGTGCTCCAGGAGCACCTACACTCACCGAACACAAAGAAAATTTACTTTCCTATTTATAAATGTTAAACTTTCCGTTTGCCAAACCTCAGAGACATTATCTACATATGTACACTTTTCAATGGAAAACAATCTATTTAAAATCTTTGAAACATTAAAGGTCCACAATATGCCAATTTTTAAAACTTGAAATTTCATGTTATATTTTCTTAGCAACGTGACTTCATTCTTATTGAATGAGTCATGTGAAGAGAACCCAAAAAAATAGAAAATCATATCCGGTGTTCATGGTCTAGTAGAATGAGGTCCAATAAAATCATCTTTTATCTCTAGGGTTTCAACAAAAGACTGGTGTAGATTAAATCACAGGCCACATGTGGTTGCTAATTGATCACCTAGACGCGCTCCCTAAGCCCTGCAAAGAAAAGAGGAGAGATACATCGAAGTGGCGGAAATGCTACTCCTTTTGCCTTTGCTTCAGGGTTCAAGGCTACTTCTGTATAACGTAGGTAGAAGTTGGACACCCGTCAACTAAAATGTTGTACATCCACAAGTTGCAATAAAAAAAAATTAATGTTTATGAAAATCAAACTAATCTGATAGATGGGCCCCGGCCCCAAAAAAAAAAAGTGGTTGGTTGGATTCAAGACAACAACCACCTCCACGACTGTCAAATTAAACCCATGCAAGAAAGCAATTAATTGGTCTACTAAGTAGTTCTTGTGTAGCACAAATAGATCTACAACTTTAAGATCCAGATGTTCCTCTGCTGTATCAAGTGGTCTCTATCAACACTTCTTACAAACGGACAAACAAGCATACTTAACTCCAGAGTTTGGTTTAAGGCACATAGATCGTGGCCACATTAACTCGCGTAGAACCCAATTTCTCAAATGAAGTCATTGATGATACTAGGGCTCAAAGCCGCATCTTTTGGACATGAAAACAGGTTTTGGTACATTTAAGGGTTAAAACTTGTCAGGTAGCCTCAACTAAGTGGCTGACCATGTGCATCAACCACGTTGAAAGCTAGGACCGACATTGAGTTCGTATGCCTATATATTTGATGACCGTTTTAATGTGGAAGCTCATCAATACTAAATTGAGAACAGGCGTTCGTAGCTTGGCAGGTTGGAGGTCATTTTCATGGAGAGTAGGAAGACGGATAAGAAACTTGCACCAGAAAAATGATCTCTCAAAGTGCCTGCGTGCAAACTAAATATTCAAGCCGAGAATAAGAAGACGGGTCAAATTCAGCTTGACTTAAAAAACTCAAGCTTGAACTTGAGTCGAGTTCCATAGTACAGGTTCGAGTTTGACTAGCTGAACTCATTTCTGTTAATCTGTCTCTTTTCCTTTAACAGGTCAACCTATTAACTCGTTCAACTACGATAAACCATTTTTGAATAGTCAAGCCGAACCGAGATTAAACGAGTGGAGCCTCAAAGTATAAATTTAAACTCGAACTCTAATGATCTATAAACTAGTTGAGATCCAGTAGAGTTCTTTCCAGTCGAGCCAAGACTCGTTACGCAGCCCTCCATCTGGATAAAGCCGGCAGCCGTGCCGTGTGCTATAAATTCTTCCCCTAAGTTCAATCAATGAATCTGCAAGCACAAGTGGCGTCTTCTTTGCCGTCTGTCTCAGGAAAAAGAAAAGAAGAGGAAGAGAGACATGTATTCATCTGCCTTCCTCTTGTTCGTGATAGTGATCGTCATCTCCGCCTTTGGGCTGCGCTTCCACGCCCCTTCTCGCTCGGCCGGTGGGAGGAGAACAAATGCCATGCTGAGAACGTATCCCCTGGTGGGCGACCTGCCGGGGTTCATCCGCAACCGCCACCGCTTCCTGGAGTGGTCGACGGAGGTCCTGGCAGCCAGCCCCACCCTCACGGTTGAGATGGTCCGGCCCGTAGGCTTCCGGGGGATAACGACGGCCGACCCGCGAAATGTCGAGCACATCCTCCGCAACAACTTCACTAACTACCCCAAGGGCGAAGAGTTCGCGGAAATGCTCCGCGACTTCCTTGGCGACGGCATCTTCAACGCCGATGGTGAGACGTGGAAGGGCCAGCGGAAGACGGCCAGCTTCGAGTTCAATACGCGCTCGCTCCGCAACTTCGTCATCAACACCGTCCGCGAGGAGATACGCGGTCGGCTCGCGCCGCTTCTAGCCAGGGCATGTGTAGAGGGCAGGGCCCTCGACCTGCAGGACGTCCTTGAGCGCTTCGCTTTCGACAACGTCTGCCGTGTCGCCTTCGGCGAGGACCCGGCCTGCCTCAGGCAGGTCTCGCCGGAAAACTCAGCCGAATTGCCGGCAGAAGGGAAAGTAAATGATGTGCCTTGTTCAATTTCCGAGCACGCGAGTTTGAAGAATCGAACCGACGGGATTTCGAAAGAGGACGGGCGGGAAGACGAGGACAACTCCCAGTTTTCATTGGAAAATCAGAAGCCCACAGCAACCGATGGTCACGAGGAACCAATCACCCAACAGGAGGAATTTCCGAAGCAATATTCGCGTGAAGACGGTGGAACGATGATGGAAAGCCATTCATCAGACGATCGCCTGCTGGAGTCTAGGCCTTTCGGCCAGCTTGCGCCAGAACGGAACAGAAAGGGGGGACACTCTAAAGCATCTCAATCGGAGATCCTCAGCTTCCCGACAAATATTTCGCGGGAAAACAGGGGTTCAAAAATGACATTGCTGGAGGACACGATCTCCTGCGGATCTCGACCGGAATCCGTGCCTCCAGCTACACCGGTCGCATCACTCGAAAGCAAACCAGCGCCGGAACCCACATCCTCCGGAGGTGAACAAGACCACCACCTCCTGAACAAGGTCCTTCCAGAGAACAAGTTCGCTCGAGCATTTGAGGACGCGGCGATGCTGAGCGCCGGCCGCTTCCTCCACGCCTTCTCCTTCCTGTGGAAGATAAAGCGGCACCTCAACCTTGGCTCTGAACGCCGACTCCGCGATTCGATCGCGCTCGTCCACGGCTTCGCGACGAAGATAATCCGGTCACGGAGGGTCGAGATGTCGGTCTCCTCCTGTGTTGATTCGCCTAGGGCAGACCTTCTCTCCCGCTTCGTCTCCGACGAGACCCTATCGGAGTCCTACCTTAGGGACATCGTCGTGAGCTTCATCCTCGCCGGACGCGACACCACCTCCTCCGCCCTCACGTGGTTCTTCTGGTTGCTCTCCCGCCGACCGGACATTGAGCGCAAGATCCTCGGAGAACTCGCCACCGCCCGGCATATCCGACGTCAGATCTCCGGCATCCACGACGTGGAAAACGACGAGATATTTGGGTTTGATGAGCTCCGGGACATGCACTACCTGCAGGCAGCGATCTCGGAGTCCATGCGATTGTACCCGCCCGTGCCGGTCGACACGAAGCACTGCCTCAGCGACGACGTGCTGCCAGACGGGAGCTCCGTCCGGAAGGGGTGGTTCGTAGCGTACAACTCGTACGCCATGGGTCGGATGCGGGAGATCTGGGGCGACGACTGCCTGGAGTTCCGGCCGGAGAGGTGGCTCTCTCCGGAGGGATTATTCAGGCCGGAGAACCCGTTCCGGTACCCTGTCTTCCACGCCGGGCCAAGGGTCTGCCTGGGCCGCGAGATGGCCTACATCCAGATGAAATCCGTGGCCGCCTTCCTGATCGAGCGCTACGAGGTCGAGGTTCTCCGCCGCGACGCAGGCCCTCCGCCTTATGCCCTCTCGCTGACGCTCCGCATGAACGGCGGCCTGCCCGTTCGCCTCCGTCCTAGGCCAGTCCTCTGCGCATGACCTATGGCCTAGAGAATCAATGGCCTAGAGAATCAGAGATACGTTTTCGCCTGCCTAGGCATATGGCCGCAGGTGTACGAATGAAGATAGGCACTAGGCAGCCATTGTTCCGTACCCAACTTTTCTTAAATAGTATGCATGTCAGCCCGACTGTTCTTTGCCGGAGTGGGCACATCAATGGTGCGGTCTGGGAAAAGTTTATCACCAGAAACCAAAAGAGAGAAAAAAAATAATACATGTAACCTGTTTAGAGCTCTTCCATCCTTTATTATTGCAGAAACGACCGTGTACTTAATGCGTGAGTTTGGAAGATTTATAGATATCACTAATACAGATCAAAACGAAGAGCCTCAAATTCACGTAGGCATATTTTGGCGAGTTTAGTCCTTCATATTAGAGATTTCAGCCTCAGATCGAGGCCTTAATCACCAGACTATGTTGATCGATAAACTTCTTTTTTTTTTAAAAAAAAAGAAAAGGATTTCTCTCTAAAAGAAACAACTAAAAAACCAAATACGGTAGTAATCACATTTTAAAGTCTACCCATAGACCTGTGGTCATACGTGTTTGATATCTTATGGCATTAATAATTCTGTTTGATATCAATATGAAAAAAATTCCATCAAGAGGGTCAAAGTTTCAGCGGTGCCACACATTACCGTTCCACTTTTCAACAAATTACCACCTGACTTTGCACCTAAACTCTTTAAGTGCCGCTTCTGTGGTTGCGTGGAGGATTGCTAAAAAAAAAAAAAATAACGACGTAGACATCGTGAAAAACACGACAAAAAACTTGTTCAAACAGAAAGAAAAAAAGAAGCCGAAAACATTCACAACAAAGGAAATAAAAAAGGGACGCTTATTTCCAAATTAACTGCTTTCTTGTCCGTTGAAACACATAATCATTCCCAGATATGATTTAAGACATATTTGTTGAAAACCCCATCTAACTTCCAAAAAAATAAAATAGAACTTTGTGGTGTTGAAACTGCCAAAATGGGAAGACAGAGAAATTATCAGTTTTTCAGCAAAAAAATCCAAATCTTCATGCTAGAACATGACTGTAGATACAATGCTAACAATAGTTGAAATCTGTACATTTTTCTGACCAATCCGCCTAAACCTATCCTTTAGGGCTCGTTTGATGGCAATGAAGAATTTAACGTGGTCAATTTAGCACGATAAATTTTTCTAAAAAAAAATACGGGATGAAATTTAACCTTCTTTCGATTTGATGTCCTATTTGATTGCAGGGAAGTTTACGAAGGAGAGACTTTTTAAGGGCCCATTTGATGCACAGGAAAAATCCTGTGCACCGAGTGAAATTCGTACGGCTGAGGAAAATTTAGTCCGATGAACAGTTTGTGAATCAAACGTCGAAAACTTTCACCCGAAAAATGTGTAGGGCGAGGGTAAAATTAAACCGCAAAAAAGTCCGCCTCCTGAGGTCTGACTTTTTACCGCGGAGAATTTCACCCGCAACGCTGGTCGCTCTCTCGCTGCATCTCCTCTCTCGCTGTCTTTCAACGAGGTATGTTGAAAGGAATGTTTGAGTTATCATGGGTTTTATGTAACAACTAATTCTAACGGTCAGGAAAAAAATCTTTCATATTTTTTATCATATGCATCAAACACAGTTAATTTTACCTCGCAAAAAACTTACTTGCAATCAAACATGACCTCAAATCCAAAGAGGGTTAAATTTTATTTTTTTTTTTAAAATTTTACGATGATAAATTTATCACGTTAAATTCTTCTTTACCATCAAACGCGTAAGTGACCGTTGAAATAAAAAAAAATACTTCGTCACCACGGCCAGCCAACGACAATCCAACGCCCCAAATCCACGCTGGCGTTCTCTACAACGGCCATGGCTCCCAGAGATCACGGTCTTCCCTTTCCCCTCTGCTTCTCCCTTCCTCCTCTTCTCCCTTCCCCCTCTTCTCCCCTCCGCTTCTACCTTCCCCCTCGGCTTGTCCCTTCCCCTTCTTCTCACTTCCCCCTTCCCCCTCTCCCCTCTTCTCCCTTCCCCCTCCGCTTCCCCCTTACCCCTCTTCTCCCCTCCGCTTCTCCCTTCCCCCTCTGCGTCCTCCCATTCCCCCTCTTCTCCCTTACCCGTCGTCGCTTCCCCCTTCCCCCTCTTCTTCTCCCTTACCCGTCGTCGCTTCCCCCTTCTCCCTCTTCTCCCCTCCGCTTCTCCCTTCCCCCTCTTCTCCCTTCTCCAATTTCACTCGTCGCCAAGGGCAACGACCGGTGAACTTTCACCCGAAAAAAGTCGGCCCTGGCAGGGCCGACTTTTTTTTGCGTGAAATTTCACTCGATCCTCGAGTGAAATTTTACGACGTTTGTTTCGTCGTAGGGCGTCGCCCGTCAACTCAGGATCTTTCCTGTGCATCAAATGGATGGGCCCTAAGAGGATCCCTAAGAAGATGCATGAGAAATGAAAAACCCCCAATCTATATTTCTCGAAACATAAAAAAGGAAAAAATCATGACGCCGGCAGTTATTTTGATAGTTTCCAGAAAAGTCTATTTTGCTGTGCAACGAGGGTTCAGTTCGACCGGATCCATGTCTCAATCTCTTTGGCATGGTTGGTAAACTTGGGAACCCGACTCTGATCAGCAGCCAATCGGGCCAGCCGGTCAAAGACTCGATTGGATTAAGTATTAAGATCACACTATCGACATGCAACCCAGTTACCATATTCTAGCTGTCTCTTCCTTTCTATTTCTTTTTCAAATGACTTAATTGACTACTCAATACTTAATGACATTGTAAAATCATTACTGTGTAAAAAAAACTACTCAATGCTTAATGACATTGTGAAATTATTAATGTGTAAAAAAATATGTTCTCTCCAGTGTTGGGAGGTCATTGATGGCTTGACCGACCACCTTCGGGAGAGATTAAGAGCAAGACTGGTTTTGGGTTTTGAGCTTAAGGGTCACCGAAAAGATAAAATCCTCCAACAAATGCTCCACCCTTCATCATCACAAAAAGATATATATAACCAACTGATTCAACCTCCTCCTCTTTCCTTTGGTCTTTCCATACTAATTCAAGAAGAAGAAAAAAGTGAATCAAAATCAATTTTTATCATTTAGTTTTATATAACCAAAATTCAAATTATACCTGACTTGGTCGAGTCAACTGATTCTCGACCGAGTCAACCAAGTCTTGATGTAAATCCTTTGGGTCCTAACCCATGACCAATAAGTAAACGATCCCAACCTGACTCAAGTGATTTCCAAGACCAATCGCCGAGTTTGCCAACTATGCTATCCGGTTAAGGATAGCGAGCCATTGCTGGCGACTGGAGAGAGAGGGCGACTGGAGAGAGAGAGAGAGTGGGTAACTTTAGCTTTTGAAAAAAAAATCAACGTTTTCCGTTCTACGACAGGTCTTTGGAGAGCTAAATTGGAAAGTCAAGCGGTGATTTCTTGAAAGAACAAAGCTGTTTGTGAATTGCTCAAACATCGAGCGGCTTTATGTAATTTTTTCTACAGCCGAACCCTTTGGAAGGGCCCTTAACGCAACTACTAAGGAACTGGCAAGTCGATTGTTCAAAAATCCATCGAGTCATCCTTTCCCGTCCACCTGTGAGTAATTTTATTCTCTCTCTGACTCTCTCTAACAGAACAAATAATGTACATGTATGAATTCTCCGCACATAGGAACTCAAAAAAGAAAAAGTTCCCAGCTAAAACTCGAAAAAATTGCGGCAAAACTACTATACAAAAATCACCTGCCTCCTCCCAACAACCGGAAAATCTTAGCAAAAGGGAGATAACTCTCACAACCACAACATTTATAAGATAAAAAGATGCTTCCAATCTCTGCTAGGACTTGAAGGTGAGACCAAACTCAATCCAGAAAAGCCCATAACCATTTCTACTTGCGAGCGATCAACTCAGACCGGTGCTCACTGCCTCCTGTAACAACATAACCCGCACCGACCTGGAGAGAGGGAGAGAGACCAATCATGAATGAGCCGCCAATTGAGATCTGGCAGTTAAAGAGTATATATGCATATCAGTGACGAGAACAAATTTACCTGGCAATCTTTTAAAGAAGCACGCTCTTGAAGCTGCACATTGCTGCAAACAACAGAACCTTGAACCAGACACCCATCTTCTATGGTAACATGGTCCATAACAACCGAATTGACAATCTACAGAAAGCCTTGTCTTTAGCAAATTCAGAGTTACTAACAACTCAAGGAGACAGTGCTCAGTATGAAATCATACCTTTACACCAGAACCAATCCTGCAATGGCGACCAATGACGGATCGCTTGACACTGCACTTATCGCCCAGTTTGGAACCTTCTCCAAGCATGCATTGATTTCCAATCTGACATAAAAGCATTAGAATTCACATGGAGAAACAAGCTTTTTTAAGCAAAATATATTCTCCAGGAAGAAGATCAAATATGGAGTTGCAGAACAGGGGTTGCACCGTGGTTTTTGATCCAAGCTCAGCCGAAGGATGGATTAGATTGCCATGGTCAGAAAAAGAGTATCCTAAAAGGTGGTTTACCTCCCCTATAACCTGCATTGGACAAGAAACATTGGCACCACTGAGGAAAAAGGGGGCAGAGAAAAAGAAATGTTGGGGCAAATCCAGCAAAGAAATAGATGATATAGAGGAGCAGATAACTTGTTCTTACATCTCTATTGATATCACTGAAAGCTTGAATAGAATTTAAACGGGCACAATACTTGTTCTTGCCAGCAATATAAGCACAACATTTATGTATTTTTTTTGGACTACCTCCAGAGTCATTAGAACCAGATTGTGGCCCCTCACTGATGCCAGGAGTAATGATACCTAGGTGCTCATACAGCCATGATCGGCTGTTCTGAGCAGTGAGTTTCTCATTAGAAGTTTCTTCAGTCTGGGCTCTCTGATTGGATAGTAATTCTGAATTCTGCAGAGTGTTTATAATGGTAATCTCATTATAAGTGTATGTTGGGTAAGCATGTAAACATTAACAAGCATTTAAAGGGAAAAGAAAGGGGTCAAAACCTAATCATAAATGACATACTAACCAACTGAGTTTTCACAAGGTATGGCAACACATCCTGCTTTATGCTGTGAAAAGTAGGGTTTTGATCCAAAACCTCTTGCAGAACAACTCTGGCAACAAAATAAAGCACCATATTAACGAAAAACATTAAAAAAGATTAAGGTCTGCACAACAGAAAGAATTATACCGCTTAAATGTATATAAATGAGCATCCATAAGGTCAGACCGTAACTCCAACTGTGAGAAACAGAAGCAATTAGTGAGCAGTAACTTGCAAATGTAACTTCTGCATCCAACAGATTTTGAGAACTAACTTTGATGAGCAAGACTTGACAACAAATGATTCTTCGGAAAGTAACCAGAATATCCAAGATAATTATTGTTATACAGGACTTTCATTACCTGTCCTGCAGCTCGAAGTATAGTCTTTCGAACTCGGACATCCTTCTCAACCTCAGTTCCTGCAATATCGGAACTGTTGGAAGAAAGCCATAATGGAAAAAGGCAATAAGGTACTAGTATTAAGCAGACCTGATGCTAAAAATAGCAAAAATTGTCTTGTACAGTCCAGTCCAATAACGCTGTAGGATCCTCTTTTCTTGGCCTTGTCCTTTCCCCCTGAGGAACCAGTTTCTGAAGTTCCAATAGCAGGAGGTGAACAAAGAAGTGCAGTTACTACAGCATCCTGTCTCCTATGAGCAGCAGCAACTGCTCCAGGTGGCACGTCAGAAACAAGATCACCACTCACAACCTACAGGGTTCACGGAGAAGCAAAATAAAAGCTAAAAGTAGGTAACAGAGAATACAAGGATTTAACAATGGCTGCATCTGAAGACCAGCAGCTAAAGTAATATTTCCTGACCATAATATCACTTGCAGTAAGGCGATGAGCTACAGCCCGTAGGGCACCTGCAGTTCCAACATCCTCAGCAACTGCTGCTACCTGCATAAACACATTTCAGCATTACTATTGTGTCAGCAATCACAAGCACAGTCAGAGAAGTACCTAATCATTTTTGTAGAAATCTACACATTCATAAAACTGACAAGAGCACAAACATTGAATAAATCATAGCCACAAGTATCGCAATATTTTCGAAAATATCGCACTATTAACAAAAAACAAAGAAAATGATAAAAATGGGAAAATATCACAATATATTGAATTTATCGCGATTTTTTCATTTTTTATTTCATTTTCTGCTTTTATTTTTTCAACTTTTGTTTCATTGTTTTATTTCCTCTTGTTTTAGATATTTAACCTGACTTCCTAAATGCAATACAATACTTATTAGTTTTTCATTTCTTGTATTTTTTACCTAACAATTTGAATTTTTATTTTTTAAAAAAACTCCAAGATCTTTTCAAGATTCCCCACAAAAAAAAAACAACTTTGCCGACAAATACCTGAGAAAAACCTCGCTGATAAAAACCCGAGAACAATATTTGTGGCTATGGAATAAAGGCATGATATGCAAACGTGAGCATAGAAATCACAATCATGTATGCTTCACTAGGCTACCTATTCATAGATGAATCATGAACCAACTAATCCAATTACTTTGTGTAACTATCCTTGCAGTGGTACAAAAAGTACTAAAGATACTATATTCCTAAATTTCAAATAGACCATCTACTGTGGAGGACTTGATAGAGCTGCAAATATAGAACGTGGGAGATGAGAAACAGATTTGGTGAGGGAAGACTTGAATGACCTACATGTGTGGATAACTACTTTTAGGCAAGCGATATGATCTCTTCCTTCTATGTATGGGAGCACATTTTCATTTGAAGGGCATGGTTTTCGTAAAATTGTCCATCATAGAGGGTGCTGAGCCCATTAATATTGTGTTTCTGACAGCCATGTCTGATACCTTTTGTGAAACTATGTGTGGTTACCCATCTTAGAGATAGAAACCAGAATGCACGTTCCAGTCCAAAGTTCCAAAAATGTAAACTTAGTGATTATTTGAATCTTGGGCAGCATGTTTTGAAAAACATATTTTCTTGATCAAAAGCACGAAATGCAAACGAAAAGTCACCACCAAGAACATAAAGCAGTGTTTAGAAATTATGCAGTGGGATGTGCACTATGGTTTCTCTCTTTGATGTTGGTGTGGGTGGCAGATACCCATGCATCATGTCGTCACAAGTCCATTTCTTGATGTGGTGTTGAAGACACAAGGGGCTCAATACCCTTCCTGGTATAATGCTTTATGAAAACCATGCTTCTCACATTATCAAGAAATAGACTTGAATAAACAGAAAAAAAAGCAAAACATATAAAAAATTATATTTTGGAAAAAAAATCATTTGATTTTTCATATTTTTGGGAAAAAATGTTTTTAATACATTTTAATTTTTTTAGGCTTCTTTTAACATTTCGATAACTATTTTCAGTCTTTTATCAATGCTTTTTTAAGAGAATTAGTACAAAGTTCAAAATCTTTTATAACTTCTTTTTATTTTTTATTTTTAAAACTTTTAAGATTTTCACAGAAAAAACAAACTTCCACGTTAATAAGCAAGAATGAAATTTGTCATAATGGTTTCACAATAAAGTTCGGCTTGTGGTTTCAGCATGCAACCTTGCTCTAACGGCAACTTTGATTGCCTGGATTTTGTCTACTTCAGGATGAGCAATCCAGAAAAATGAGTGAGCCCATAAGGTGAATCAAACAAAAAAGCACAAAATCCAATATTTTCTTCTACTTCTATACAAGAAAAAGGGTGAAGAAAATCAGAAAAGAAAGCTTTTTCTTGTCCAAAATCAATAGTCACCCCCTCTTCTCCATTACCGCTTCTTCTTCTTCCAGTTGGAGCTACTTTATCCCTCACAACCACTAGCTGCCCTTAGCTATTGCCATTCCCTCACATGACTTTGGTCGCCAATTTGACATTGCCTTAATTTTTGTTTCTTGATGGTCCAGATCTTCCATTTCGGTCAATAGTCAAGGCAGACTTGGCTAGGGGTTTCTAGTCACCTCCAGCACTGATGCCAACAAGATTGGCATTCTGCAAGTGAAGGGAGGCACCAGCATGCACCACTCTTTACCTTCCTAAAGAAAAGCAGTGGTGGTGGTGGCAAAGAGGGCAGAAAAGGAGTTGGATGGTGGCAGAATACCACTATTGGACCCATTGCCAGTTTCTCTACCATAGGAAGCTTTTTTTTTTTTTCCTTTTTTGGATAAGTGAATTCGATGTGTCATTTGATGCTTCCTTTGTACAAAAACACAGCACACTTGATGTACACCACTGCTTGCTCTGAGGTTTATTTCTCCAAAGTCCAGGTGGATCATGAATTATGTTTTTGCATTCACTACCCAACACATTAGAAAAATCAATTCTTCAAGAAATTTCTGGTTCTGAACCTAGTATATTGAAGCAAAATGTTCAGTATTAGTTTGATCATTCAGTTTCTGAAATGTCTTACTTTCAATATTAGCTAAAACGTTTCTTGGTTTTGTCTTTGATTAATAAGAGCATGCTGCAATTTATGACATGCTTGGAGGATACTTGGACTCATACATGTAAGATTAAGAATGTCAAATGCAGTGGACAAATTCATGGACTGACAGGCTGATTTATGTCATAACTTCCTAGGTCCCTTTTGTTTTTCTTCGAAAATAAAAGTAAGGGGTTACACAAAGATTATAAACATTAAGAAACTCTTATGCTTTTGAATTTGTTATACAAGCGCCCATTGGCCATAACATTTCAGCTTTTTCCTCTTATATTTTGGTGCATAAGGTTAGACAGTACTAATAACCAAACTCTTACTTTATCACTACCATAGCATGAAGAATACTAAGTTTATTTCCTGAACAAATTAAAATAATCAAACTACAGGGCTCGCCCAAGAGAGCAAGACCCAATTTGACCAATTATTAGATACATAGGTAAGTTTGGTGGCCAAAGCGCACGCTCCTTCAGAAAACAGACTGGACATTAATCATGAAAACTTTAAAATCTAATCCAACTTATAAACAATATATTTGCAAATAGCTACTTTCCAGCAGATAATTGTGTGAGGCTGGGGGTGTGGGATGCAGCAAGTTCCAAGTGGGCGCGGGTGCTGTGAAGGCATATATATATATATATATATATATATATATATATATATATTGTCTATTTTTTTAGTTTTTTATCAAGCTTACATTAATCTCATACAGAATTCAAAATTTTATTAAACAAAATAAATAAAGGATGAGAGGCCTGGTCGTCCTCCTTAAAGGAGGATAGTCAATTCTCCTTTAAAAGGATGACAGGCATGTAACCTTTATTAAAAAATTTTAAATGTAGACCAACAAAACTTGATGTCATTTAAAAATGACTTCAAGTTTTTTATTCTTTGAAAAGGACTCTCTCCCTTAAAAGAGAGAGAAAGAATGAAAGACGGAAAAAGGGAAGAGAGCGGGAATAAGAGGGGGAAAAAGGGGGAGGAGAGAGGGAGGAGGAAAAAAGGAACCCAAAAAAGATGGGGAAAGAAAAAAAAGGGAACAAAAAGAGAGAGAAAAGAGAAGGTGCAGTCAGCAGCACCGGCCTCTGTTTACAAGCCTAGCAGCACAAAACTCCTTGACAAATGCTTCAGTGTCCCTATCAATTTTAACATTAATATTTGCATTTTATTGGTTTCCTTGTCTTTTGGGGATGGAGGGGGTGGGAAGAGGTGCAAGGCCACCTAATGCACCAACTCCTGCCTAGCCCAATCTAGAATGAACCAAATACTTTTCAAAACATAGATAAAAGAGATGTAAACTAGTTAGCTTTTGCATCTGATTGGTTGATCCCATTTAAAATCAGGTGTCATGAAGCCTGTATCTCCAAAAAAGGAGTACATGAAAAGAAATAAGAGATGTTCATCCCGGTGTTATTTCTTTCGTACGATAGAGGCCCGCACCAAAAAAACCTATATAATACACCATCAATACACTTTTCTTAAGTGTATCCGTGGTGTATCGGCTGTATTGGATGATACAACTGCAGTATCATACGATATGGTGGACACACCCCTTATCGTACAATACGAGGCTTGGGCATTTTAGAAGAACCTAGCACCTTTTTGTTTCATTTTTTATTTTAATTCCCACAGCTCTCCCTCATTCCACATGTCTTATTGCCGTTTCATACAGCTGACTTATTTTCGCATATTTAACGTGTCTTTTTCAATTAAGAAGTGATATTTGTGACAGTGGGAAAAAAATAGCAACAGAATACATTGGCATTGCAACGTAGAGGAATTTAGTTGGAAAATAGCTATTACCTGTGCCACACCCGTGTCAACATTGCTAAACATCAGTTCAGGTGCAGGACATGGCAAAATGAATGTGTTGGTACTTTTTTTGTTCTCTTTTGGTTTTTTTTTTGTTTATTAAAAATATTTTGTGAATATATAGAATGAATATATGTGTTGGACTTGTGTAAAATCTTATTTGTTGTTCTATATATAGAAACATATGCACACACACCCATGTGACATACTCTACTGTTGACCATATTTAAAGAAGACACTTGTATCATCAGAAAAATAAGAGAACTAAAGATGGCCTCTAATTAACTCGATCCCAAAAATGAAATTCCAAACACCAATATATTGCCCATTAATGACATGAACACACCACACCCTAAATCAACTGATGCAGACAGAAAGAATCAAATAGCAAATTACTGTTCTGCAAGCTAAACCTCGACATTAAGGCGATCAGCATAGGCGCCTGATATCCATCCTCCCACCTTAAGAGCAGCATCCTTTCCCTCCACCACCTAAACAAGAATCAGGCGACGAAAAACATATAAGAGTCCCCCTATCTCCTAGTTCAACAAATTAGGAAGAACATACTCTTCAATCAAGTATGACAGCTAGACAAAGACCACTGACACAATTTAACTAAACAAAGAACTGGAAGTCAATGATCAACAAAAAAGATGAACTCAAAACTTAAAAAGGAAAAGGAAAGAAAAGGAGAAACGCCAATAAAAAACGTTCTCCACCCAACCATTTGTTTAGGAAAAGGGTCGTAAAGAACATACGGTCTGAAAATAAGACAAAGATTTAACTAACAAAACTTTTAACAATATGAATCCTCATAACTTAAACAAAATCATAACAAGAAAATCGAAAACAGATGAGACTTCAATAGAGAATCAAACAAAAGGAGACAAATGAAATCATCCGTAATACCACCAACCCTAGAGGCAAAGCAATTATACAACAACCCAATGGGATAAACAATTTTAGACGAAAAGGAGGTAAGGAAAAACCGTTCGAACCACAATGAGATCCTTCAGATTGCTTGCTTCTAATAGCTCGAGGACGAAGGAGAGAACCGGCCGATTAGCGACGGGCAGCAAAGCGTCCGGGACATCCTGAATCACCAATCGCACTGAAGATCAGATAGAAAGAGTAGAGATAGAATGAGGAATACACAAGACCCAGGCTTCATTGTCTAGGTTTAGCTACTAGTCGAACTCCGGTCGCCAAAAGGAAAAGTAAAGCAAGCGAAGAAAAAGGTCCAGCATACCTTGGAGACGAGAGGGGCGAGCTCCTTTGAGTTGCCTCCGGCGAGTACCACCACCTGGAAATCCATGGCGGCCATTTTCCACTTTCCCCTCTGCGCACTTCTCTTCGGCTTTCCACGCTCACGCCGCCTTTTCTGCACCTGGGAACCGGTTTCCCTTCGGTACGGTCCGTGTGGAGAACATAATCAGATATAGACCGGTCGGATCTTAGCCTTTTCTGGATCCTACTTAGTCCTTCGATTTCATGGACTTGGAGGGCCTGGTGACGGCCCAAAACCCAGGCTCTGATGCAAAACCTGATTTTACCTTTAAAATGCCATTTAAAGTCTATATAGATTATATCAAAATTAGGTTTTGCCAAAACGCGATTTAATGAAACTTGGTTTTCATAAAGAACCTATAAGAGGAGGCAAAAATAATTTTTGCCCTCTCCAATTTTATTGTTTTGTCACCCAAACATCCTTTAAAATCCATGTTTTTAACTACGTTTTCGTAAAACTTGACTTTCACAAAACCAATTTTTTAAGGATTTCATCCAAATGCAATTCTTTGGCTGAATCCAACTCCTATTAAAACAGTACCACATTGGATCTTTGGTTTAGTTTTGGACTCCATTCCAAATTCAAATTTGCTCAACAATTGGCTTTGTCCTGTTAACCAAAACTAGATGAATCTGAATTCAGATGGATAATTAAAGACATTTGATTCATTAACAATTATAAACCAAATTTGATCCTATCTTATTCACTTAATGCTACTAAGTAGGCTAAATGCTCAGCTCAGGAATTTAATTACGGTCACATAATCTTGAAAAGACAAATTTAGTACATTTGATGAACATGTTGTTTTTGGTTTGATTCTTGGCTTCGTGAAAGCTTTAATTTTATGTAAATGTATTGTACATGTCCATACATTCGCCATGTATCTAGACAAATGGAGATTGCATTTATGACTTAGTAGTTAAAAGCTCCAGGATTGAATGGGGTAGCTGATGCATCGCAAATCTAGGCTTGTCATGCACCAATTCTTAATCCAATGATATTGCTCATGCACCATGGCTCCAATGCTAGTGATGGCGCAATAGTAGCGAGCTCAGCTACAGATTTCATAATCAAGACAAGATGAGGCACCTTCACTTCGATCATCAAGGTGACAAATTAAGGGCCACAAATTGTAGGCTTGGTCTGACTTTGGTCCTCTTATTTAGCTGTTTATTTGTTGTATTCGTGTTTGGACCCTTATTTGTTCTAGCTTACGGCTTCTAGCAACACCTTGGAGATTTCTCGGCACTTTTTCTTTTGTTGCATGCTTTGTTTATTAGTTTCCATTGTTCCTTCACTGAAATAGGTTATTTTCATTTGTTACATATTTTAATTCCTCTTCTTCCTCTTTCATTTGATTCCATTCAACTGATTAGGATAATCAAATCCTAGTCACAACCTCATATTAATACCAAAACCTGATTTTTTCCTTTTTTCCATGATGACACAAGAATTAAAGCAAGATCATGTTAAAATAAGATGCAAAAAATAAAAACTTTGAAAAAGTAGGTAAGAATTTTGCAAGATGCAGGTTTCCTCCTTGATTTTTCTCCTTTTTAATTTGATTTCTGCAATTCACAGAGGCTGCCATAAGAATAACATGCATATAGGGCAGCACTGGTTAAGTGCAAAACCAATAAAATTTTCAATGGACTATGTTAAGAAACTTTATGCATAATTCATTCCCATTCAAAGCTCCTCGTGGTTCTTGAGCTTCTTGCACAACAATTTCTAAAAATCTCCATGATTAACACATATAGCCTCAAGCACTACATCTACTGAACTAAACAAAAGCCAAGGATCAGGCCGAATACTCAATCTAAATCAAAGACTCACTTTCATCTTATGTTTTTGCATCCAACAACACTATCAACCAACATTTGAAATTCCTGCCACAATTTCTTATCAATCTCCTCCTTGGATCTCTTCTCCTTTGCCACCACAAAAATTTTCATTGCAGAGAGCTAAAAGACAACAGGCTGACATTAAATCTCCTTTCAAAGGCCCTCTCACAAGCATGATGACATGTTCAGTAGATTCCACTTTCCTTTCACACAACGAACACTTGCTCTCCAAAGAGATGCCAAAGTGCTGCATCCTTTCTTGAGTTAACAATCTGTCTTCTAGAGCTATAAATGCACACCATTTCACATGATGAATAGCGACATGGCCTTTCTCCATTCTCCACTGGCATTCGATCTTTGATTCTATCATAAATTTTCATGCTTTTTAACATCACAACCTCACTGTCACCCCATCAAAGCTTATCTTCAGTTACACTTAACTGAGAATGGTCAATCAACTGCCTAATTCATCTGAACCAGGGGGATCAATATGGCTATGACAATAATTCATAATCATGTCATCAAGATTTCAATTTATGTAATGTTCAAGACACTTCTTCTAGCACCAGTTAAGGAAAGAGCAGTCCCTAGCCCCAACAATCTAACCAACACTTTACATCGTAGTTATTTCCAATTTTCCATTGATTAAATGGCTAGCTTTTTGCCATCCCCAAAGAACTCCCTTCCAATTCCACAATATATGGAAGTGCTTCTACAAGTCCACAAACAATCACTTAGCAAATATTTGACCTTTACAAAAGAAGCCCACAAGATATTAGATATAAATGTTTTCAGACCAAACAAATGAATGTGAGTCTTATTAAATGTCTAGGTTATTTAATTCAACTCCACCTTCATCAGTCGGTCCACATACCAAGTGCCAACTGCTTGAAACCTCTTTCCCCCTTCCAAGTCCACTAGAAAAACCTGCACATTGCCTAAGCAAAGTAACAACAATGGAATTTGGGAGTTTATAATGTCATCCAATACCTGATGACACTTTCTAACAAATGCTTTATTAAACTAGTTCTTCCAGCACATGCTAGCAGTCTACTTTTTCACAAAGCAAGTTTCTTCGAGCCTTTACCCCTAAGCAGATCATAGTACTGCACCAACAAGCAACTGAAGTAATGAAATCCTAAGTAAACAATCAGCAACTTACCATTTCCCCACCCTAAAATTTGCTCAAAATTGGCAATTACGTTAAACTCCACATGAAACACAATAATGAACGGCTTAGAGGGGTGTACTTCAAGACTTGCTCTCTTTTCAAACTCCCTAAGGACCGAATTGAAACATGACAAAGAATATCTAATAGCTGATGAATAGAGGAGAATGTCATTAGCAAAGAAAACACCTAGGGAGATCAACTCATGTCCTACCACCATTGAAATGCATATGGAACCTCTTATATTCTCAAAATCTACTCTTTTGCCAACAGTTCCATCACTAAAATGAATAAAAAGGGTGAGATTGGATCACCTTGATGGAGACTATGTTGGCTTTGGAAGTAGTCACCTTCTCCTTTTCTCTCTAAATTCTCTCTCCCTCTAAAATCTCTCTCTTTCTTCAAAACATTTTATTTCATGATTTTCAAATCTCTTTTTCTTTCTCTTTCCCCCTATACCTCTCGAATTAAAGCTTTTTTTATTTTTCATTCTTTCAAATATTTTCCTCCCAAAATCTAAAGTTTTAGTTCCTCAATTGTTAACTTTACCAAGACCAAAGCTCATGTAATGACCCAATATTAGAATCATGCTTGATAGTCTACAACTTCATTCTATTTTCAATAATTTTTCTCTTTTCATAAAATTATTTATGACAAACGTATATATGAAAATGAGAAACTTAGATATATGTGATGGTAGGAATGCTTTTAGATAAATGTTATGATAAGAATGAGTAGTTTGCTTCTAATCATGTAGGGTCAATGTATTCATATATTTACATTCACTTGTGAAAATCACAAATGATCACAAATACTTCTTTACAAGAACTTAAGCAAGATGAGATGGAGTTCTACTAGATAGTAACCAAATTAGAACAAAAATCTCAAACCTACTTACATTCTTAGGAGAACACTAAATTGACTTAAAAAAAAATGACATTCAAAGGTTTCCAAATGATATTTGTAAAGATTTTTCATATCAAAATGTTTTATATTCTGAAAAGATTCTTCAAAACTTTCTCAAAAATTTGAAACATCGAATCTTTAATATTTTCTCAAACACCACACTGCATTTAGAATGAAAAGATATTTAAGAAAAAATGAAATGCATCAAGAATAATCATAGCCCTTGGATTGATTATCCCAAGTAAAGACATCGGTAACGGTCAATCCTTGTACCAACGGTCGAGTCCCTTTCTCTCTCATTTCAAAATAAAACATCATTTTTCTAAAGCACTCTAGAAACCAAAGTATTTTTCGGGATGTGAACATGCATGTTAGTCAAAGGCACCACTTTGTTTTAGAGTAACCACTCCATTTGGTCTACAAGCTCCACTGGTCGTACCACTCCCATTTGATCCAAAATCTCAAAATGACCTACATATCCATATAGTTCAACTTTCCATTCATACCAAAAATAGAACACACCCTTTGTTGGTGGAACTTGAAGAGAGACATTGTCTCCTATTTTGAAGCTTAATTTTTTATGCCACTAACTAGTATAGCTCTTTTGTCTACTCTATGAAACTAATGTACTTTGGTGAATCATCTTTACTTTCATGAAGTAGTGTTGTAATGTTGAGGGTAGGGCTGTTCGTGAGCGAGTTCGAGCCTAGTTGATCCAGCTCAAACTCGGCTTGTTTGCCTTCAAATGAACTGGAGCTCGACTCGAGCTTGATTTAATTAGCTTGAGATCGACTCCGCTTGAGTTCTTAAAACTCGAACTTGGCTCGATTCAGCTCGAGTCGAAGATTGGCTTGAACCGAGCCAAACATTTCATTAAAAAATTTATTTTTTAAAGGAAGAGGCAACATATAGACTTGAACATGGAATCTCCCACATACTAGTCACACATATACCCATTTGAGCAATATACTTTTTTTTGATAATTTTATAAGACATATTTTATATATTTTTTTTCTCGAGCTTAACTGAGTTTAACAGAGCCGAGCCCACTTAACTCGAGCTCAACTCCTTTAGGTTGTCGAGTTCATTTCTTAACTCGAACTCGACTCGTTTAATAAATGAGTCGAGTTTGGGCCAAGTTTATCGAGCGACTCGAGTTAGCTCGACTCATTGAACAGCCCTAGTTGAGGGATAATCTATAACTTTAGATCCAACCTCATTACAACACAAAGGCCATAAACAAGGTCACCCACAAAGTGCCTTCAATAAGGCTATGTATATATCCACATGGTAGCTATTTTTATAGACAAGCTAGGTGAAACTCACATGCTTATACCATTCATTTTTCCAACTAAAGTACAAGTAAACAAAATATCTTCAAACCATTAATCTATTCATGAAAACTTTATGTACTCACAAGTATTCATCGTCTAGCTCTGCCAAGAATGTGACGACTCTTTTGAATATGTTTGTTGTGGGGGAACTTCCGCACGAGGTCCTTTATATGCCCTCATGTCCAGTGCAACTATCCCCATCTAGCCCTATCAAGCATGTGATGACTCCTTTGAACTTGTTCTTACAGCCACGTAAGAATTATTTATTAAGGAATTTCTTTCATATTTCTGTCTAGGTGGTAATCCTAACTAAGTCTAATGATTTTGGCTAATGCTTGGCTTTGTTTTTTAAGCTAAAGAGGAATAAGATTAGTACGGGCGTATTGTCTCCAGGATGTTTGATTTTAACACACTATAACAATGTTGGCCATGGCTATGATAGATGCCCATGGAACAACTTAGACAATCAAATTTAGCAGTCCATACTGGAGCATCAATTTATTGAAAGGGCCTCTTGTCAAAGAGTTGGCATGTACCTAAGGGTTCTCACACTCACGGTTGGCAGAAGCAATGCCTTTGATACCATACTACTAGCACTCCTCCGGGTGGGAGAGGGAACACACACCTTTCTGCCCTGGATCTCAACCCCTTCAGCTGGATGGAAAAGACCTACTTCTGAGTTGGTTGCCCATTTGCGGATGGTAAATCTTTCTCCGAACATGGAGTGCGAACCTTTCTCTCTTGTATTTCTCACTAGCCATCAAAACCCAATAGTGAAATCCTGCAAATAAAGAGAAAACGGCTCTCATAGAAACTACATAATGGAAAATAATATTGACATAATTGTTGGAGACTCAAATGATGGATATGCAAGTAGCTGTAGGTAAAAGCAGTATGACCAAGATACACAAATCCACAAAATTTTATATTTCACATGAGTTTTCCCTTTTCAAATAGAGGGATGGGCTTGGGAATGGGATAATGGGAGATGAGAATGGAGAGGGTTAGTAGAGAGAGATTGCAACTTTAGTGACTTTAGCATGAGTGAGGATGACCATCAATAACAATATCAACACATGGGAGACGCAGGTGATTGATTCCTCTCTCTCCCCTCCCCCAACACCCGTAAAACACACACACATATGTCCAGAGTTGGATATAAATAAATGTACACATACATGCCCAGACTTAGCACCATGTTGAGATGACAATTCCACATTCTCTTCCCCTTCTTCTTCTTCCTCTCTACTATTTTCATGTTTCTTCATTTTTCTTCCTCCATTTGACCTATGGGTGATAGGCTCGGTGTTCCCAAGCCCCCAACGGTTTATACCCCTAGCCAAGGATCTCAATTGAAGGATGAGAGAGAGAGAGAGAGAGAGGTTGTAGATGCTGATCCAAAGCAAGTAAGCAACTCCGTCTACTCTGTTTTATCCTTTACAGGTTTTCCCCGTTGAATCATTTTGTTGTTTGACATCGGTTTTAGTTTTTTGGAGGTTGCATATGTTGTCCTAAAACAAGCAAGCGATTACTTCTACTCAGTTTCATCCTTTACAGCCTTTTCCCAATGAATCGTTTTGTTGTTTGGCATTGCTTTAAGTTTTCTAGAGTTTCATTGTTTTGGCCTTTAAAATAATGTATTGCTACTGCAATGGCTATGCCTAATTTGTGTTTTCAAAGGGACTTATATCAATTAGAGACATTGTCAAGGAAGCATAAGGGAAAAACCCTGTGAATGTTAATCGCTACTACGATATAGGGGTTCACATTTTTTAGCACATATTGCCTTCTTTGTCTGCTCCTTATAATTGTATAAGGTTTTTTCTCACATGACATTTTCTTAACATAATGCATTGGTTCCCAACATCTCTTCTCCAAAATTAGGGCCTAATAAATGGAGATTTTCTGCATTTTTATTCTTATTTCTTTTTCAAATTTAGCACGATAATTTCCATTCATGTACTTAGTTTTTATTTTATTCATTTTTTTTCAAGAATTTAATGGGATTGTCACCCTCACTTTTTTCAAGGTCATGTGAGATTGTTTGTCCAGCTAATGCCATATCATTGCAAAGGCCTCCACTAATATCTAATTTCCCTACAACAACAATAATAGTGTTCGAAGCCTAAAGGGCATACCTACTTTTTGATTTCTACATTTTGAACACTAGAGTAAGTAGCACTCCATATTTCTTTGTTTATCACGTTTCATGCTATAACTAGCTTATTTCTTTTAAATGTCCGGGAAGTAGTTACAATTGAAATATTGCTAAGGCTGCAGCCGTCGCTTGCCAGTTTGTCCATAAGATAGAATTAGTGAGTTTACCAAATTTTCTACAATATGCTTCTGTCCTCTTATCCTGGAATGAGTTTATGAATTGTAAAGGTGGGTTAGCTGATTTAAATGGCTTGTTTTGTTTGTTATATTATTGTTAAACTAGTAAAATAAGCTTTCTCGCATCTCAAATGACATTTCCTGGACACAATACTATTTAACTCCTAGCATTCTTTTATGTGTATAAATTCCCTTGTATACTAGTACATGAGTGTCATAAGCTATGTGGTAGTGAACAAGCTTGATATACGTTGAACTGATCATGAAAAGTATAACTTACACTTGCTGTGTGAATCCTGCTTTGTGAACCATCTTCACACATTAAAATTGGTTGTGGCCCACAAATGTCCATTGTGAGCCTAGTTGAAAAGATTATTATCTTCACAAACTCTTTAAGGTATATCTTAATTTTCAGTGACGGAATCACTGATGCTGAGATCTAAAGAAATGTTAAAGTGTGTTTAATGGTTATACACCTAGCTACGAAAGCAACAAACAACAAGTAAAAAGCACCCTCCATTTGTTGGTTGGCTAAGCAAGATAGATAAAGCACCCTCCTATGTACAACTAGAAGAAGGAAGAAGAAGACCTCTAAAGCTCTTTAAGCCAGGAATGAGCTCTAATGGTGGCTTCTCCACGTTTTCAACAAAGCTTTCAATAGTCTTTGCAATAACAGTCCTTAATCTTTGACAAATTACAAAAGGGTCAAGAAGATTTTATAATTAAAAAAAAATAAGGTGCCACCCAATGGGATGGCATTTTAAATATTTTGCTTCACTTGATCTCTTTCTTGGATATTGAGTTTAGAGTTTATCGAGTTTAGGGTTCATAATCTGAGGTCTAAGTCCATGACTTGATATGTTCTGACTCTTGGATATGGATCGGGACCTCTAGCTGCATGAATTTCGCTACAAAAACCTGAAAACTCAATTGCAGATTCATTTCAAGTCCATTTAACATCACATTTGAAGCATGGGGGGTCTTAACATATAAAACAAGATAAATATGTTATTTAATATTTAGAATGATGATAAAGGCACGAACAATAAGCAAATCAGATGGTGTTTCATGCATCATCAATAGGCCAACCAATAAGTAAAAAAACCATGTTCATTAGCAAAATTGTAAATCTTCTCTCTCTCTCTCTCTCTCAGAGTGCCTTTCTAATGTGAATTAAGCTTTGTGTATGAGGTGCATATTATGTGACTATTATGAAGCATTTGTAAACATTCCATTTCAGTAATGTTTATAACCTCCCTGAAGGTTGCTTTAAAGTATTTTAACAATCATTGTTGCTTGCTAAAAGTAAAGGGAAACGTTCCAAGTAATTCAAAATGATGATAAATTTTCTCAATTTTAGTGCAACATGAGAATTTTTTTTTTTCTGAGGGGGATAATTTCACGTTGCTTCTAGCTTTAGATCTTAATGGTTCTTGGTTATAGCGCCTAGTCTGGACTTTTCTTTTTAAGTCTATTGATGCTCTAATCAATCCACATGGCATGCAAAGTTCAAGAAAGGCGCCAGCTGTTCATGGCCACCAAGCAGTTCTGCTAGATATAATGGGTGAGCCTTTTTCCAGGATCTAATTCAGCTGCGCATTTTTTATGCCTATTAAAATTCAAGCTCAGACTGGGTGCCCTTGCTAGATGCCTATTTCTAAAACAAGTAGTTGCAATATTTGAATTGCCCATCATGAAAATTGAATATGCAAAAATTTTCAAGAGTTATTTGCAATATGTTTAGCTAGAATCAGAATCTCCTTAGAATTACACAGATTTACTATTGTTCTTTTCGCATATAAGATCAGTCTGATTTCTTGTTGAGAATGATGAAATGAAAAAAGGGACAAGAAGTTCACACATTACTTGCATTGGTATCAATTTGGTGAGCATAATCACTTGACATTAATAAATCATTCTGCTAGGTACTTCTCAATCATGGGTATTCATGCATCCATTACTAGCACCTAGATATCCTTCATGTTTAGGTCTTAGCATTAGCTGGTTGTTCTCAAGCGTGGAAATCTAATTACTAAGCATGGGTTCTTAAAGTTTTCTATTATTGAACTTAGATTTGTTACTTAAGGTTGCACCTCTTCCTTCAAGTCGTTGCTATTCTAAATTAAATCAATCAAACTTTATATTTACGGTTGCGATTGGTATGTTGAGAAAATAAAAATAAACAAACTAATCATTAATGAACATGTTTTTACACATGGAAGGTCATCATCGACCTTGGCCACAAATTACAAGAGGAGGAGAAGAAATAGATGAGCTTTCCACAATTTTTGCAAGGGAAAATAATTAATCGCTTAACTTGGAATTTTCTTTCACTTTTTTATTTTCAAATGGATTTATCCCTCCTTATAAATGGATGCCCATTATCTTACCTTCCCACCATTCTTGTAATTGCGTCCTTGCCATGCCATGCATTATCTTATCAACGGTAGGTCTGTTCATGAGCGAGTTCGAGCCGAGTTGAGCCAAGTTCGATTTCACTAGGTCGAGCTCGACTGGAGCCCGAGTTTTTAAAACTTGAAGTCAGCTCGAGCCGAAGATTGGCTTGAGCCAAGCCAAGTATTCCATTAAAAGATTATTTTTTAAAAGAAACAGGCAGCATATAGATTTGAACATGGAACCTCCCAAATAACTAGCCACGTGCATACCCATTTGAGCAACCTACTTTTTCTGATAATTTTATATATTTTGTATTTCGAGCTTAACCGAGCCGAACCCACTTAACTCGAGCTCGACTCATTTAGGTTGTCTAGTTCGAGTCAAGTTCTTTGAGCGAGTTCGACTGGAGTGAACAGCCCTAATCAATGGAACAACATCCATCTTTATCCTTAACAGCCCCTCCCAAACTGGACGGGGATAATGGAAAGTTCAACTTTGTTGCGTATTTTTGTAAAAACCAGTTGAGCCCTCGTTTTGATAACGATCTGGAAATTAGACCAAATTTTGCTGCGTGAAGATTTTCTTCAATGGATAGAATTTAACCTTCACTTTGGTGACGAAGTTGGCAATACTTTTCGGTCATCCCAAAATGTTCATTGAGAGTACATAACAAGCCATGTTCTGATAGCGTGCTGAGAAAATAAAAAATAAACAAAACAAAATCATTGGACATGTTTTTAATTTAACTTGCACCATGGAAGGTCACCATATTGATTTGGAAATAAAGAGGGAAAGAAAATCGTAAATAGTTAAAGAGGTTATCTTCCATTGCTAAAATAGTGGGACGCTCCTCTATTTATTCTTCCCTCCTAATTGTTATTTGCAATTACGGTCGATCCTGACCTTCTAAGGTGTAAAAACCATGTTGAATCATTTGATTTTTGTTTATTTTTATTTTCTAATCAACATGGTGGACGACTAGTATTACATAGAAAAAACTTAAACGTGTCAAAACAGGCGCAGACCAATTTGCATCACATACACAAACTTGTTTTGTTGTTGGTGGATACGAACTATGACAAATCACCCACCAATTAGTCTCTCCTAGCTTTGGTCGGTGCCTTTTTACATTATAGTAGTTCTTGTAAAGCTATGTCAAAGGCAGCTTATGATGCTTGCACATTATTATAGTTGAAACATTTGCGGAGTTCAACTTGGCCTAGCTACTGGTGTTTGCAAGGTCATATGAGTTGCTTGTTTAATATACATAAAGTTTATAACCTTGCAATTGACTTGATCATCTCTCGCATGGTGTTGGCCTACCAACATTACCAGGTCTCTCGCGTAGCCACTTATCGGAAAGTGCCGTCAGTTGCCTACACCAGCCTCACAAAAAGTTCTTATTTTCATATTGGTGCTCTAAAAAACTTGCTCATTAATTTATATAATCGTCCCCTTTAAGATGCGAGGGTTTTTTAATTAGTGCAACTCAGCCCAACATTCCTAGCTCCACCATTGTTGTGAGTGATAATAACCACTTCGTGGAAACCAGTACCAGTTTCCTATTTTGACAAAGATATTTGCTTGCCTGTTACAGGCTTCAAGGAAATGCCATGCCAGTAAATTAAGCCACCACGGAACCATAAACAATCCCAAATATCAAATATGAATCGTCTTAACCTTATCGGGCAGCATGTATGAGACTATTTCAACCTATGCAATTGTGTCACATATTTCTGTACAACTATCAAGCAAAGAGGTGTCTGCTGCTGGTTGCTTTGGTCAGCTGAAAATGTTACATGGTTGTGGTTGGTGAGTTTTGAATGTGCATGTATATTCTTGGAAGGATATATAATCTTGTTATCTTCAATGTATCTCTAGTTGGTGTTTGCGTCGTCATTGATAAACTGACCCACATTAATTTAGTATCAATACTTGATAGTTAAGGTCCATAAAGTCCAATTCACTGTTCGTGCAACCATCCAATATTATTTCCCTTCTCGTTTGGAATTTAATTTGCACTTTAATCTCTGTGTTTGTTGTTCCCTCAATATGCATTCAGTGCATAGCAAATATTTTTTCCAGGAGTGAGAAACGCGAGACTGTTCAATCTGATTTTATATTGAAAATAGATTACCAAAATGCCCTCAGTAATATTTGATGTTTGTTTAGATTGTGTCGGTTTTGCATGCGTCAGGAGAGAAAACATGTTCTTTCTAAAAACTACTTTTGAAATTGGGAATATTATCAAGGCACTTAATTTTTATTTTGTACACCGGAAGAATCCGTTTTGCTTAGACCAAGAGAAGAAAAAAGAATGACTAAAAGAAAATAAATGAAAATCAATTTGTTATTCATGAAAATTTTATTCATCAAAGTCCCACTTGAAAATATGGCAAGAGTTAGACGTGGATATATTGCGCGAAGGCGTCGAAGGAAAGTTCATTTTTTTATTTTTGGCTTTGTTTCAAATAATATATATATATATATATATATATATATATATATATATATATATATATATATATGTCGGGAGAGAGAGAATGGATAGTGGCTCTAGCTATCAAAGTCACTTAACTCACTTATGAGGACTATCGAACCGTCATAACACATGGTTAAGAGAAATATATATGAATTACTTAAATTATTAAAATGTCCCATTTTTTTCTTGATTTTCTGTCAACATAATAGATTGGACAGCCCGTGGATGACTCTGATAACCAGAATTAGCATTCGATTTTCTTATATATATATATATACAGATATATTAAAAATAATTGGCTACCTTTATGGCCAAATAATTGTTTTTTTTTATTTTGTGCCACCAAAAACTATTAATAAAAATATATTTCATTTCTAAAAACTGTGGGAAAGCAAGTAGCTTCGTCAATACTTTTTGGGAGGATTTTGAGCTTACAAAAAAAAAGAAAAAAGAAAAAAAGAAAACCATTCCACCACTGAAATGATTTGACAAAAGCGTCACAAACTAATCAGACCTGAACTCGTTAATTGGATTTGTCCACATCAAGCCTTATTGTCTGAAATTAACTATAATCGTTCTTTTGCCATGGATGGGGGCGATGAGTACCTCAACATCATAGGGGATCAGATGGGAAAGCCGATCGACTAGTGTTCACACGCTTCTCCGACCCGATCTGTTTCAGACGGAAGAGTCACTTGAACAAGCGAGTGGCATCCAGTGAATGAATCCGGCCTGGGCTGCATCCACGTAAGCCACGTAGAAAAGACAAAGCCCAATTACGGGAAGGCATGATAAAGAAGCGGCCGACGTCGTCTTAATTTCGAATCACCGGCGGTTGGCGGCGAGGGGCACGAACTCGGAGAGGGGCGTCGCCACCGGCGTCGGTAAGGGGGAGGAGCGGCAAACGGGACACGTGGAGCTTTTGCGCAGCCACGCATCGATGCAGTCCACGTGGAATTGGTGGCGACAGTCGGGAATCTGCCGGAGCATGTCCCCTTGCCCGTAGTCGGCGAGGCAGATGGCGCAGGTGGCCGCGTCGTCACCGGATGAGCGACTAAAGCAGTGCTTAGGGTAAGCGGCGATGGCGGCATCGTCGAGGCCGGGGACGACGACGACGACAGTCGGAGGGAGAAGGTGGTCCGCGGGCGGTTGTGGCGGGGGCAGCGAGTCACGGCCGACGATCCGGACACAGACATAAGAGGCGAGCATCGTAGTGGAGACGAGGACAAGGATGGCGACGGCGATTGCGATTCCGTAGCCGAGACCCGTGCCAGTGTCTGCTGGAGAGGAGGAAAGGAAAGTGGAGGGAGAGGGAGAGGAGGACTGCGATGAGGGGGAGAAGTTGAAGATGGACATCTCTCTCTCTCTCTCTCTCTCTCCGTCGTTAGTGTGGCCGTCATGGGAGATGATAAGGTGGTAGATGGGAGCCATTAAGAGAGAGAATTAATGGTTTCGTGATCATCACACTATGCATGTTGTTAGGGAAATCGAGCGGTTGTATGACATCAATGCTTCCTTGATATGAGAGTGGGTAGCTTAGCTTCCACCTTCAACCCGTTATAAATGATAGTGACAAAAGAAAACGTTAATAGTTGGACTGGAAAGAGATGCTTCCTTGTGGCCCTCGCCCTTCGATGCAAGATGGGCAATGGCGACTCGAAGTGAGGGCTAAGGTGAGGTGATCGCACAGCTGTCATCATGGAGCAAGAGGCGACGTGACCAGCCTCAGCTGCCATGGCCCCAACGATGGTGACGGACCGGGTGTGACTAGGCTGCACACGAGCCGGACCAAGTTCGGGCTCGAGTCGGTTAAAATTACTCAAGCTCAAACTTGACTCGAGCTTCTTACAAGAGCTTCTTACAGCAAGCTTGAATTCGACTCGACTACACAAAATTGAGCTCGACTCACTACACAAAGTCGAGCTCAAGCTCGATTAACTCATTTAACTCGTTAACTTGTTTAACATTTACTCATTTTAACATTTACTCATTTAACTTTAACTCATTTAGCTCCTTCAGGTGCTGACTCGTTTAACTCGTTCAGTACTGACTCGTTTAGCTCAACGTTAACCCGTTTAGCTCGTTTAGGCATTTAAATCCTTTAGCCTTCTATTCTATGAGAGATAATGCTGAAGCATGCTTCATCATGATCATCTATCTGCTAAAATGCGCATATAGCTAGAAAGTATATAGACAGTGTAATAAGTAATAACAGGGTGAGATGGAACCATTCCAATCAGAATTTTTTAACCAAATCTAGCTGATAAAGGATAGGCTTGTTTAACAAAGCAAAACTTCCTTTCTTATATATAATTTATCACATTTATGATGGACTATTGTCAAACTCAAATAAATTTTAAGGTCCACCTTCAATCAAAAAGTTGGACCGTATTCAGAAGTCCACATAGTAGTAAGACCCCAATATTAAGACTAAGACTAGAAGAAGAAGGATAAAAGATCTGATTAAGTTGCCCAAGTTTCGAGGAAGCTGCCCTTCAAGCTAGTTTGCTTCAACCTTCCTGCATTTGACAGTACACAAAAGAGAAAAGGATGAGATTACGTGTAGAAGTATATGAAGATATTTTGTAATGATAAACATCAAATATTTATTTAAAATACATACAAAGTAGGGAATTCCTGCCTATGAACTAAGAAAACACTAAAAGGTACCTTGCCTATGATCTAAAACTTTTTTCACAGAAGAAATTTAACTTTCAGTTCCCAATAATAGGAATCAACAAAAAACATTTATTTTCAGTTCACAAGGCAAAACTCTGATTGATATAGTAGAGCCATGAAAAGTATATGCTAGGACATTGAAATCTAAATTCTGTGAATTATATATGGCACTCCTCCTTCAGTGCATTTGAGAGATTTACTTTCATCTCTATTGGGATATGTTCTTTTCAATCATCAATAAGTCCTGACCCTTTCTTTGTCTTTGACTGCTGCTAATATCATGTTGGATCCAACAAGTGCCACTTCCACTTAAATAGTTATTTGTTCCCACGTTTAGCAAGTAATAGGCATCACAGAGAATTATGTTTTAGTTAACTGTCATAAATAGAAAAGAAAAGTGAAGACTAGTTGAACAACATCGCTATATTTATGTTCTACTTGCTTCTGCTGACACTCATGCTATTGTTGACTTTATTAGAAAAATAGAGTTACACATTAAAGTGAAAAGATACGGAAGCAACATAATTTGTTGTAAGATACTTACAAATGGAAACACTGCCTTTGGAACATCTTCCCCAGCATATCCAGCTTTGCATGTGTAAGAACCCATATCACGGACAATGGCAGAAACCTCATCTACCCAAACGGAAAAAAGGAGAGGCATAATGCCATAAGTTACATAAAAAAAGCAGTCCCTAACGATACTCCTGCAAATCTGCTTCCGAGTCTCTAACAATAGAACCTAACAAAAAATAAAAATGTTAGCATAAAAAAATCAATATTAACTGTGTTCCAAAGAAATTCAGCCATAATGTTGCATCAAGGAAAAATCAAGCATCTAAGAACAAAACAACAACTGAACTTAGAACAATACCTAATATTTTGACAGGTAGCACAAAAGCTAGAACCAAGCATGATACAACACCATATTGAACAAACTAAACAGGTCATTAGTGGCAAAAATAGGCTTCACAAAACACGTAAAAGCAGTCTACAGTACATGCACTCATATTTTTATCATTGAAAACGTATGTTTGCACGTGGGAATGTTTAGCTTGGGACAATCATGCTCAAGACCAACTACATTGACACAAGAACGAGTGAAGCTCGAACCAGGCTGGTTTACAAGCCTATTTCTTAGTTCAGTTAGTCCATATTCCTACATGTGCTCAAAGCCTCAAAACTAGCTAGATTACCACAAAACTCTAGCCGGGCTGATCTACCAGCCTATTTCTTAGTTCAGTTAGTCCATATCCCTACTTTGTTGACTCTGGTACATTACACTGAGCCCCAAGCATCTGGAGATTCTGGACCTAGCTTGAACACCACCTCAGACAAATCTATAATTGAAAACACAACTTTTCCTGCTTTCATGCTCTTGGTCAGGGGAAGCATTATTTCACCGTGCAAACAAACATTCAGTGGTGGACAGCCATGTGCAATAATGTGAGCAAAATTGCCTCACGGTTGAAACGGAGGAGATATAAAGCCACAGCCACAGAAGAAAAAGATACAACTCATGGAACAAGAGGAAGAGATGATCGCAGGTGATCTAAACACGAGAAGGTGATAGCAGGTAATGCAAATCCAATTTCCCAAGAGACAAAATCCAGGATAGAAGGGAACACTTCTTAGTGAATTCAACCATAAATCATGATCAAGAGAAGGACATGCGCTGTTGAATGTAGCCAATTACAGGCCTACAGCTATCTAATCTACGTTTTCGCTTCTTGAATGAGACCAGCTGGTCTAAACCCTCGACATGAAAGAAACACAAAATTCCAACATTCGAGAAAACATGATACTATCATTATAACAGAAAACCAAATGGGGAGAGTTCAACAGTGTCAGTACTCCTAAGCAAAGCGAGTCAAAGCAGAACATTTCATAGACACCGTTAACAAATGAAGAACACCAGATTCCATAAAAAGACTGTCGATTAAGTCTTTACATTTTAACGGTCCTCTAGTCCAGCAAGAGCGAGAGGGACGCGTCTGAAGCTGTGAGGCAGCAGCAGCGAGAGAAGGGGAAATGCGACGGATGCGTCTGACTGAGGCAGCAGCGGCATTTGGGCAAAATCAGTTGGGAGGAGGAAGAAGAAGAAGAACAACAAGGAGAAGAAGAAAGGAAGGCTGAAGGGGTACCTGGCGTAAAGGCGGGAGCAAGAGTCCAGCAAGAGTGAGAGGGACGCGTGTGAGGCTGTGAGGCAGCAGCAGCGAGAGAAGGGGAAAGGCGACAGACGCGTCTGAGGCAGCAGCGGCAAGAGAAGGCAGCAGCAGCGGTCTGCGGAAGAGAGGGAGCCTCAGAGCAGTTTGGAAGACTCGTCGTGGTCGACGGAAGAGGGGAAGACACCAACTCAGCGAGAGTCAAGAGGGAGAGCAGACGGTTCACGGGAAGAAGGAAGAGTGAAAGACCGAAGCGGAAAGGGAAGAGAAGAAAAAAATTTATCCCAAACCGGTGAACCGGTATCGGGAACCGGTTCATCTAATTCAATTCATTAAATATAACGAATCGAGTCGAGTTTAAACGAGTCGAGTTCTTGCTACTCCAACTCGATTCGTTTATTGATTCGAGCTTAACTTTGAGCTGGAACAACACTTTTTATAAATGAGTCGAGCTCGAGCCGACCTTTTTCGAGCGAGTTCAAGTCGAGCCTGAGTTGGCTCGACTCGTTGTGTAGCCCTACCGGGTTATGTGAGGGTTGAATTAAAGTTTTTAAATTTTGATATGGGTTAAAATATTATTTTTTATAATTTTTATGTAAAATAAGTAATTTATATATAAATTTTTTTGAGGTAAGATTAAGGCCCTTAGAGATTTACTCTGACTCAGCCCTTGCCCCTAATGTGGATCACACAACAATAAGGGCGAGTTAGAATTTATTTTAGCAGTCATGAAACCACATTTGGTATGGACATCCTATTTAATTTTTGATCAATTTTTTTTAGGGTTGGTGTTGGCAGCGTCTACTCCCATGTATCTCTACGATACCACTGGTTAGCTTTTCATTTAAAAAAATTGAAAAGAGTCCTTAAAATAGAAACGGATCGGTTGGACATGTACAAATATATTAGTCCTAAATCCACGCAGCCTTGTCTAAACAACCGGCTCCCGAAAACTCCTTCTCTTCCTCCCTCTCTCTTTCCCCTCTGTTCTTAAACCCTAGAGGGAGTGAGCAGGAACTTCCTTTGATCAGATCGCGGGACTTGCATCCTCAACTATGCCGCCACCATCAACCTCCTTGTAGTTCATCCATATCCGCAACCAAAGGCGGGGGAAAGTTGAGCATCGTCAGAGGGAGCCTTGTCTTCTGGAAACATGAAGGTAGTAAAGAACATGAGAAGCTGCGTAAAAGGAGGAGAGAATGCTCAATGGGAAGACTGTTTTGTGCTGCGGGAATAAACTAGGAGGGAAAGAGTAAGGAAATCAGATTCTGATCTCTTCTAACTGTGACCATATGGTGAGTTCGCTCAGGATTTGGTGGTGAACCGCTTAGGTCGGGTGGAAGGAGAACTAACAGGTTCAAGTTCATTTCTAGTAGGTTCAGTTTCAATAGGTTCAGATTTGTTCCCTGTAGAGGTTTCATTCCCAAAATACAGAAAAGATTTAGGAGGCGGCGATGGCTCTTGCATAAAATTTGGACCTGAAATAATGAGAGGCATAGAAGAAGAAATCGGTGCATCTTTGTTTGTAGAATCAGACTTTTTAAAAAGAAACCGTCTTTCATAAAAAAAAATGATGCGCCTGGAGATGTAGGTTCTTCCTTTCATTATATCCAAACAGATGTACACATGATGGCCGTAGCGTATACAAGAATGGCACAGGGTTGGAATTCAAACTCAAGTTTGTGTTGTCTATAATCCGTTACGCAAGGAAAGCATGTAACCAAGATTTTTTAAAAAATTAAAATCTGGAACCTTTTTATATAGGACCTCTAAAGGTGATTTGTGTTTGAATGGTTCATGGGGCATGCCATTTATGAGATAAATAGTAGAACTGAAAGCATATGCCCAATAGATATGGAGCACATTGGCCTGAGCCATGAGAGAGAGACCTGTCGATACTCTCTCTCGGTACTACCATTTATTTAGGGAGTGTGTAGACAGAACACTCTATATTCAATACCATTTTCATGCAACTCGTTGATCAAGGCTTGGAATTCTCCTCCCCAATGAGAATGAAATATTTTATTTTTGCATTCAACACATTTTCAACATGACTTTTAAACATTCTAAAGGCATTCAAAACATCAGATCAATACTTAAGAAAATAAACTCATGCATATTTAGAGAAAACATCCACAAACACAACATAGAATCTAAAACTGTCCTTGCTCATTGCAGGCAAAGGACTCCACACATCTGAATAAATAATATCCAATGGTTTTTCAAACAAAATATAGTTCCATAAAAAGGAAGAAAATGACTTTTTTTCGACAAGTCTCCTAAAACAAATGTTTTGGAAAGGCAAATTCAATTTATATAAAATCTTTATAGTGACTTGAGTAGCTGGATGACCGAGTCTACTATGCCATCATTCTAGAGAGTCGAAATTTTTCGCCAAGGAGAACCATCTTTTCTCCTTCTTTATTCAATGGGATACTATAGAGACCATCCTTACTTGTTCCCCTCAGCAGAAGTGTGCTTGTAATCATATCCTTAACACAACAAAAAGTATGAGTGAAGTCAAAAATAACATTACTATCATGACAATTTTTGCACGGATAACTTCGATATTGACGGCACGTAGAATATTATTTAAAACAAATTTATCAACATAGGATGAACCAATATGAGTTATAGACAAACTTGAGCGATCCCCAACTTTTAGAGAGTCATTTCCTTGATATTCATGATGGTTGGAGAAGTTTGCAAGATCGCTGGTCACATGGTGTGTGGTGCTGGAATCGGATACCAGTTCGAGCCCCCAATATTCTCAAAAGAAGAATTATGAGATAAAGGATAAGATTCCTGCTGCTTGTTGGCTGCTTTGGTTGGCATAAGTTTGCAACTGGTAGCAGAGTGACCAATCTTTTCACATAGTTGGCATGAAACACGAGGTAGATTGGAGTTATGGTTGTTATTATACCCTTGACCTCCTCTATTGTAACCACCTCTATTTCCTCTTCCTCTAAAGTTATTGCCACAAATTGGTGACCAAGAGATTTAAATTTTCAGTGTATATTCATCAATAGAAATTGAGGCTTTCTTGATGTCTTGCACTTAAGATTTCAACTGCATAATTTTTTATCTTGAGTGGGCAGCATAGGTATCATGCAAGGATTCCCAAGCTTTATACAAACAGGCTAAACTGACCACTTGAGCATCGATGGGTTCAGATAATGACGCATGAAACCAACTGAGTAGTGATTGATGATGTTTGAGCCAAAAAATAAATTCAGGATTTATCACATCTGAATCTTCAATTCTCTTAAGAGGAGGTGGTATGTCGTCAACATACCTCTTCAGACCATATGTGAGAAGAATAGGTTGCCATTGAGGTTCCTAAAGGAGATACTTGTCCATAGTGAGTTTAATGGCCAATAGTGATGGAAATTGCCTCCAATCTGTTCAAACAAGAAGGCACTTTCCAAAGAAGATGATGGTCTTGAGCTTCCTCTAAACTGTGATGAAGGAGACGGTTGGTGCAGGTTGGCTTGGCACCATTGTAGCTCTGATGCCAACAAGAATTAGCAAAAGAGAGATGAGAGGAAGAATGCAAAAATTTTAAAGTGGTTCAATATTTGCCTACGTCCACTGCTCTCTCAAAATAATTTTCTATTCACTTACTTTTCTTGAGAGGTTTCTACTATTTATTTTCAATGTACAGGTAGGGGAGTTTCCAACGGTGGGTGATACACTTTTGGTAAGAGTATGGTGCGATAGAGGAAGAGACCCGTTGACCGCACATAGTAAGGAACTCCTTGTTTTCTTGCTTGATTTTGTTTCCATGGTGATCAGTTTTCATTCTTGAAATGTTAGACTTTCTCCAACTTCTTTATGATCTCCAAAGTCTCCCTTGATAGGAAGCAAGTGATTGTCTCCCGCTTTGCCTTCCTCTTGCTAGGGCTTCTCTCAGACCTTGTATTGTAGGCGCTGGCTCATGTCACCATCAAGCACATCGAGTACTATGAGTATGCCCCCTAATGAAGGTGAGAACTATTAACGAAATTGGTGAAGATGACAAAATTGTTAGAGGGAAAATAGGCAATCAAGAGAATTAGAAGATGGATAAAGATAAGAATGGCAAACTGGTGATTGAAGATAGCAATCAGATAAAGAAGGTAGGTAAATCTGAAGATAAGGAAAATCAAGTCTTTGTGATCAAATGAAGATATTATAGAATCAAAGCAGGAATGACATGCCTTGTGAGAAAACATAGTATTCCTTCTTTATAAAAGCACTCAACATTGATCTTGTAAGATATCTCCCACTATCAATAAAAAATTCAAATTAGAGTGCTTTCTGATCATGGACGTAGGCTTCAGCCAAACAGATCCACGTTAATTCCTACCTCTTTTCCTGTTCTATTTTACTCTTCCCTGCATTTTCTTTATGGTATCAGAGCAATGTTTCTTTATGGCATCATCCTTCCCATCTGCTTTCCCTTACCCTTACACAATCAATGTGTCGAACTTTATTTTGCTCAAGCTTTGAGCTGAAAATTTCTTTATGTAGAAGACATAGTTCTTGGCACTGGTTGAAAGTCAGGATCTTCAAGGGTTTTTGACTGGTGAAATTGCTTTTCCACCAGAACTTATTGTTGATTCATCTAATTCTTCTTCTTAGAAACTAGTGCCTAATCCCCAATTTACTGTCTGGAGGAAGACTGATCGTCTTATTAAGAGGTGGATAATGAGCATGTTATCTAAAAGTGCTCTTGGCCTACTTGTTAGCCTTGAGACATGGAAGGATATCTGGAAGATTCTTATGAATGCCTTTTGCCACAAATCACACGATAGAGAATTTCGTCTCATGCATTTTCTTACCTCACTTAAGAAGAATGATGATTCTGGGAAAGATTATATAGGCAAATTCAAAACAATATGTGATGACATTCCAGCTATTGGAAAATCTGTTGATGAGGGGGTGCAAGTTGATTGGCTGGTTCAAGGATTTGGAGAAGGATATGAAGCTTTTATTGCCTCCATGACTTGTCTACCTACATTGCCTTATGAAGAAGTCTCTCCTCCAAAGCTTTGACTCACGACTGAAGAGTCCTACTCCTCCCATCATGATGATGACTCAACAATAATCTAGACATGGCCATGCCCGTGGCCGTGGGCACGACTATAACAATTTTAATAGAGGGCATTGGAACTATCAAGGTTCTGTCATCAAAGTGAAAATTCCTCCTCCAAGGGCGATGAGAAGAAAAATAAAAATCCTTTTGTTTGTTAAATCTGTGGTAAGAAATACCACTCGGGCATCAAATGTTTTGAACGATTCAACCATGCTTATCAAGCCGAGGATGCTCAACAAGCTCTCGCCACTGTCACTATTGATTATGCAAATGACATTGAGTGGTTGGCTGACACTGGAGCATCAGCCGACATGATAGAAAACTTGAGTTTGAAGAGAATGATCATATAAGAATGATAATCTTAGAACACTACTGTTATAAATGCTGTGAAAACCCAAGGTGAGATTCTTGCCAAGAGAGTCGAGCAAAGTAGTAAGTGCCAAGTTCTAAAATCTCTCATTATCATGGACGTGTTCATGTTATTGTTGGAGATGGTAGGTCCCTTCCCATAACTCATATTGGTCAAAGTGAAATTGTTATACATGGGCCATCAATTCTTCTTTCTCAGGTTCTATGTGTTCCCAACTTAAAGAAAGACTTACTCTCTGTTAGTCAACCTAACTAGTGAGTTACCATATGTTTTTGAATTTTCCTCTTCAGTTTGTCTAATAAATGACAGGAGAACAAGAAAAATAGTGGCACAAGGTAGTAAGCGTGATGGAGTTTACACTATTGGCAAGGCAAGTCATTCTCATACTACATATTTTTCATCTAGATTTTGGCATGTTTCAGAAGAATAGTGGCATTTCAGATTAGGACATCCTCATAATGGTGTCGTAAGACATTTGCAGTAGAAAAAATTGATTGCTATTTACTCTTCAGTTTCTAAAACTTCTATTTGTCACAGCTGCCAACTTGACAAGTTATGTAGGTTGTTGTTTCTTGAAAAAGATGATAAATCAATAGATCTCTTTGAAAAAGCTCACTCGGATTTATGGGGACCAGTGCCTATTGTTTCTTATTTTGGTTATCGATATTATGTGATTTTTATTGATGAACATTCTAGATTCACTTGGCTATACCCTTTGAAGTTGAAATCAGATTTTTTTTCTTGTTTTCCACATTTCCAAAAATTTGTAGAGACACAATTTAATAAGAGGAATAAAGTTTTCTAATCAAATGAAGGAGGAGAATACACGAGTATAAAATTTAAAGAATATCTCAAATCTCTTGGAACTAAACAACAACTTTCTTGCCCATACACTAAACAACAAAACAGTATGGCCAAAAGAAAACATCGAAACATCACATAATTGGGTTTGGCCATGATGTTGCATGCCAATGTTCCTAAGCATTTCTAGTTTGAAGCTTTTAGCAGTGCTTTTTTTCTCATTAATAGGCTACCATTGTCTTCTCTTAAGATGAATTCTCCATACATAAAATTTTTTGGACAACATCATAAATATGATTTTCCTCGTGTTTTTGGATGTTGAGATTTCCCTTGCTTAAGAGATTGTGTAAGAGATAAATTAGAGCCTTGATCATTGTCATGTTTTTTCCTTGGGTATAGTGTTAGTCACAAAGGAAATCACTATTTATATCCAGCCACCGAAAAATGTTTATTTATGGACAGCCTGATTTAGTTCACGATTAGCTGGACAACTCATCTGAAAGCTTAGTTCAAGGCAAGCATGAGATACTTGACATGGTCACGATTGAAAACTTGGCCCAAGGTGAGTGTGAGATCATTATTACCCCTCCTTCCACTATGACTGGATCAATGGTAACTAGATCAATGGTAGAAACCTTTAAACCAAACTCCAGGTATGCCAACTAACATATTTTGTACCAAGATATTTCTAACGAACCTTCAAGTGTTAATGATGCTCTTGGGTAACCAGGCTGGATGAAGAAATGAACGCTTTAGATGAAAATAAAACATGGAGACTTGTTCTCTATGTCCAAAGATGAATTTAGTAGGATCAAGGTGGGTGTTTGAAACCAAACTCAAGTAAGATGGGATTTTAGAAAAACTAAAAGCCAAACTTGTTGCCTGATGTTTCAATCAAAAAGAGAGAATAGATTTCCGTGAAACTTTTTCTCCAGTGGTTCAACGTACAACTGTTAGGATGGTTCTCTCCATTGCCACTATTAGGTGGTGGGAAACAAGGCAGCTAGATATTAAGAATGCCTTCTTATATGGCGCCATTCATGAGGATGTATGCATGAGACAGCCTCTCGGGTGTGAAGATAAAATGAAACATGGATATGTTTGTATATTGCAGCGAGCTATTTATGGCTTGAAACAGGCGTCGCAAGTTTGGTATGCTACATTGAGTAGTTTTCTTGTTGATTATGAATTTTCTACATGCATGGCTGTTCCTTTTATGTTCACATTGCATAAAAAATCAAAATCTCTTGTACTCCTTGTATATATGGATGATATGATCTTAACAAAAAATTGTTATATATTTTTGCAAAGTTTTGTTGATGCTTTTTGCAAGGAGTTTCCTATTGAAGACCTTGGCAGGTTGAGTTATTTTCTACGAGTTGAAGTGACATGGACAACAAAAAGAATTCTCTTATGTCAAACTAAGTATTCTAAAGATATTCTTGAAAGGGCAAAGATGGAGGACTGCAAGCCAAGTAACACACCCATGAGTTCAAAGATTCCTTAGTATAAAGATGATGAACCAAAATTTGACAATCTTACTTTTTATAGGCAGATCGTTGGTTCCTTGCAATACTTGACTCTAACGTGACCAGATATCTCTTTTGTTGTCAATTACATTAGCTAATTTATGCATGAGCCACTTCATATTCATTATCAAATGGTCAAAAGACTTCTAGGGTATATTAAAAGATCTATACATATGGGACTAAAAATATTGATGCAAAGCACTCTTCATCTATATGCTTTTTTATATTCTGATTGGGTAGGATGCTTCCAAACCCGGTGATTGAGCACAGGATTTTGTGTTTTTTTTTTTGTGCTAATTGTGTCTCCTAGAGTGCCAAGAAGCAAAATAGTATAGCTAGATCTAGTGTCGAGGCCGAATATAGAGCAATGGCGTCAACGGTAGCAGAACTTACATGGATGCAATTATTAATGAAGGATATTGGAATTCAGATTATCAAGTTCTGATTTTACATTGTGATAATAAGAGCTCCCCTTGTATGAGGGCAAATCTAGTAGTTCATAACCGAAGCAAGCACATTCAAATTGATTTTCATTATGTACTAGAGAGAGTAGCTCAAACGCAACTTGAGACTAAATACATTTCAACCAACAATCAAGTTGTTGATCTCTTTGCCAAAAGCTTATCAAAGTGAATTTTTAATTTCTCAAAGAAGAAACTCGGCCTTCAGCAGTGGGTCGGCTTGAGGGGGAGTGTTTATGAAATTAGTGAAGATGACAAAACTGTTAGAGAGAAAATTGGTGATCAATAAAATTAAAATATGGATAAGATAAGAATGGCAAGCTGGTGATTGAAAATAGCAATCAGATAAAAAAAAAGGCAGGTAAATCTGAAGACAAGGAAAGCCAACGTCTTTGTGATCAAATAAAGATATTATAGAATCAAGGTGTAATCACCCCAAATTTTTCTAAAGGACTATGATGTTTTATCCAAGTGCGAAATTCAAATTTAGACACGAGATTTTCAAAATACAACTTTCAGATCCAAATTAAATCCAAAATACTACTCTCAGATCCAAATTAAATCCAAAATAGAACTTTCAGATCCAAATTAAATCCAAAATACTAATTTTAGATCCAAAACCCAAGTTTAGATCCAAATCAATCATTTAAGACTAATTTGCCTTTTCTTTTGACCAAAAACCTCCTTTTAGAGGGTGATTTTAGTCTTTTTTAAACAAGACCGATTTGCCCCTCCTTTTGATCAAAAAACCTCCTTTTAGAGGGTGATTTTAGTCTTTTTTAAACAAGACCGATTTGCCTTCCTTTTGATCAAAAAACCTCCTTTTAGAGGGTGATTTTAGTCTTTTTCAAACAAGAACGATTTGCCCCTCCTTTTGACCAAAAAACCTCCTTTTAGAGGGTGATTTTAGTCTTTTTGGTAAACAAGACCAATTTACCCCTCCTTTTGACCAAAAAACATCCTTTTAAAGGGTAATTTTAGTCTTTTTGGGTGGACAAGACCGATTTGCCCTTCCTTTTGGCCAAAAAAATCTCCTTTTAGAGGGTGATTTTAGTCTTTTTAGGTCAAAAAATTCAAATTTTGGGTTTTGGCTCCAAAATCCTCTATAAATACCCCCCCTATATCCTCCCTCTTGGGCAAGATTGGTCCTTGGGAGAAACTCTAGTGTATTCTCACTTGAAGACTTAGAGTTTCTCTTGAGCTCTCTCTCTCTCCCTCTCCCTCTTTTCATTTCCTTCTCCAACTTAGAGCAAGCACTCTTGGAGCTTCATTCAAAAGGGGATCTTCAAGTGAAGGTGTTCATCTTTCTTAGGTCATTTCCCATTAGAGGTATGTAATCTTCATCCCTCTCATTTCTCTCTTCTTTTTTTTCATTAATATTCTTATTATTATGTTATTTCTTTTTCTTAAATATAGTCTTGTTGTTGTTTTCATTTTCTCTTCACATCTTCATCTCCCCATGGCCAAAAGAGATAGCACTCAACCTCTTTTTAGAGACAAGAGGCTATGCTCAAATGCACCGGGAGAGCATGAAAAGATGAGATGATATTTTATTTTATGATTAAATCATGCTCTTTCAAGTATTCTTGTTGTTCTGTTCTTTCTCTTTATCAATATCTTCTTGCTCTTTTTTCTCTTCAATATATATTCTTGTTGTTGTTATTCTTTTCCTTAATGAATATATTTTTGTTGTTATTGTTATTTCATTTCTTCAATATAGTCTTATTCTTGTTATTTCATTTCTTCGTTATTGTTTCTCTTTCTACATTTTCTCCTCATCTTCATCTCCCCACGGCTAAAGAAGGTAGCTCTCAATCTCTTTTTAGAGACAAGAGGCTATAATCAAAGTGCACCGGGAGCATGGAAAGATGAGATGATCTTTCATTTTAATCATGTTCTTTCTTTTCATGAATACATTCTTATTGTTCTTTTGTTTCCTCTTATTTTCCTCTCTTCCTCATTTCTCCATGGCCAAAAGAGATAGCTCTCAATCTCTATTTTAGAGTCAAGAGGCTATACTCAAGTGCGCCGGGAACATGAGAAGATGAGGTGGTATATCAATTCATAGTTACATCATGTCTTCCCTCCTAATTGAACTTTGCTTTTTTTCATTATCCTCTTTCTTTCTTTCCTTCCTTGAAAGTTATCTATATATTATGCATGCATAGTTGCTTGGTTCTTTACTTACATGTGAATGCATGTCGGGAATGAGAGTGTGGTTTGGGGACTCTTTATTTTCATATTAATCTTTGAGGTTGGGACTTGTCCAACCCGGGATAAACCCTCACGAAAATGTACATGTTAATATGCATTTTCATATCATTTTGCGCTAGTTTCCTTCTTAATCATCACATTAGGAACCCTAACGAGTGCCTCGTTATGTTGCTTGTTTTCTTCCATACCCAACGGTGGAAGAAATATATCTCTTACAACAAACCAAATAATAACATTCTATGCTTATATAAATCATATTTTCTAAAACATTTTCAAAAAGAACCTTCTAACATGGCCTTAAGGACTTAGCTTAGACTCTTGCATGAGTCCAAACTCCCCTCCGGCCCACATTAAATTTGAAGTTGGTAATTTTAAGTTGTTCCTTGATTTTTCTAATCTTGTGAAGGTATGGATGTATACACATGTTATATACATTTATGCCAACATGATGACCCCCATATTTCTCTCTTTATGCTTTCACTTTCTATTTTATAAATTTTCATATGTGCATGAATACGTATGTACATGTGCTCCATCTCCTCTCTTTCAAATATTTATTCCTCTTTTCAAGATAAATATCTTCTCTTATAACATTTCTCATACCCATATATGCGTATGATATTTTTCTTTTCCTCTAAATTTTATATTTCTCTTCGAATCAATACATCTTTTTCTCTTAAACTTTCATATATGTGTATATGTGATGGTATGTACACATGTATGCATGTCTTTATTTATATCTCTCTTTCCTTTCATAAGAGTGTTTTATCTCTTGTATTCTTTTTAACATTCTCACCTCATGAACTTTCTATTTACCAACTTCAATAAGACCACAAACCAAGTAATGACCCAATATTGGAATCATGCTTGATGGTCTACAATCTCTATCCCTTTTCAAAAACTTTTCCTTCTTATATACAATAATTATAATAACGAAATCTTAGATGTATGTTGTGGTAGGAATGACATTAGATGAATGTTGTGGTAGAAATATTTTACATTTTTTTCAATCATATAGGGTTAATGCATCCATGCATTCTCACCCACTTTATTTCATTTATGATCACAAGCACCTCTCCAAAGGAACTTAAGCAAGAAGGGATGGAGCTCTAGCTAGGTGGTAACCGAATTAGAGCAAAATCTCAAACCTACTTAAAGTCTTAAGAGAACACTAAAGTGATTTCAAAATGTTTTCACAAGTTTTTCAAATGATATTTATTAGTTTCACTTTTTCCTCAAAACATTTCACATTTTCAAGCAATTCTTCAAGAACCCTTTCAAAAGTTTGAAACTCCAAACTTTCAATATTTTCTACACCGCATATAGAATCAAAAAGATGTTTAAGTTAAAACGAAATGCATCAATGATAAACATAGTCCTTGGGTTGATTACCCCCGGTAAAGGCGCCGGGAACGGTCGATCCTCGTACCGACGGGCGAGTCCATTTCTTTCCTCTTTCAAAACAAAAACCTTATTTTTCTGGAGCACTCCAAAACCAATGAAAATTTTGGGATGCAAACAGATGGCGACCGTGATGGGACCCGTCATCGTTTGGCTATGATTATTGATGCATTTTCACTAATTTGAACATCTCATGTATTGCCAATGATAAAGCATGTCCCCTATTTTGGCCTCGACCCCATTGGCATTTCATTGCATTGTTTGATGATTGTGAATGTTTTCTTGCACATAGGACTAATTGAGAAGGATCAATCATGTTCACACATATTTATGATCACATACCACCCTTCTCAATTTAGGAGTTGTTTGAAAGTCATGTTTGATCTTCTATTTTAATCTTCAAACTTAGGCAACATTGCGTTAGAGACAACTCAATTTATATGATTTCTCATATTTCAAAATTCCTCATACCTATTTGTCCCGGTCATCATGTTGCCGGGCTTGGTCTTTGGCGGTAGCACAAGACTAAGCCTTAAAACTAGACCACACCTTGGGCGGGAACGCCCCCTCGTTAGTACCATGAGTGGTAATTTATGGTATATCGACGAGTGATCAAGAAGAAGTTGATGAACTCTACCCTTAGTTGCCTAAGGAAGAATCTATGCTCGTACTAAGCCATTTGGTTAAGGTATATAAGCATGACTTGATATCGGATTATCGTGACACAAAATTATCTCAATTAGGTTCCTATACCCAATTTTCTAAAAAAAAAAAAAAAGAAAATTATTTCATGATAGATGTTGATGTGCGTGAAACCTTATGTGATGATTTACAACCTCATTCCACACATCTACCTCATATTGTCTTTGTCAACCTAGTCAATGTTTTCCACTAATTCAATTTTTATCTTTTAGAGTCATCATTCAATATGTATTCTTTCCAACGTGGTGTCACATTCCCTTATGATCACATCCTCTTTGGGGAAGGTTCCGAACGGTCCACCTACATTTCTCTTGAGTCTCAACCTTTGGCTCCCGAATGGTATCAGACTTGGCATCCCACCTTCTCTCGGATGTTTCCTTCTTACTTTGAAGAATGTGGGTTAGAGACAGTGGCAGTTGGAGGAATGCAGTCAGTTAATGGAAATTTGGTACATGCAATCGCCGAGCGTTGGAACCCAAGGACCTCCTCTTTTTGGTTTCCATGGGGAGAAATGACAATATTACTAGATGAATTTGCCGAAATACTAGACCTCCCTACCCCAACTTGTGACCCAAATGATCTATTGGAAAAACAATTCCTTATGAACCCAACCAAGGTCAATGCAAATGACCTCATTGCTCACTTTACTGGACGGAAAACTTGGCCTTTAGTAGAAAACCATGAAAATCAAAGCATCAACATGAAAAATTTGTATGAAGAATTTGGAACCTATGTTGAACCTTCTACCCTACCTCGAAAAGCCATAGGGAGAATTAAACATTGTATGATGCTCTGCACAGTAGGAGTGACCCTTTTTACCAATGGAAGTGACCTTTTAGATGTCCGTATTGCCCAACTTTTTCGAGTATGGGGGCATAGAGGGACTCGACACTTGTCAGTAGCAATGACAGCCTTAGCCTTCCTTTACCGAGGACTCACCCGCTTTACCATTGAAGATATCGACTTCATAGAAGGATGCACATATGCTTTACAATTGTGGTTCCTCAAGCATGCGGGACCCCAAGCCAGTCTATTCAGAAACACTGATGGATCATTGACAACCTTGGAGCAATACCGTCGTTTGATCGAGCAATTGAATGAAGGAGAGATCATTTGGGATTATTGTGATCGTCGGCAGAGCCTACCCCGATACACTCACCATCATCATGGGCGTACCACACTCTTGGGCCCTTACTTCATAGTTGATTATTGTGCTGATAGATGTATGAGACAGTTCTCTCAAAGGCAGAAGATGGTCTCTGTGCATGCACCAATTGGAGCTATTCCCGAATTTGACCTTAGTTCTCCTCAATGGACAGCATTGTTTGCAGTAGCTCGACAAGAATGGAAGACACAAATATCATACACTTGGTTCATAGGCCCAGTGGTGAAGAAGGAATATGCTGAGTGGTGGGATGCCAACCGACCACCATCCATCCTTCCCTAAAAAGTTTGATGTTGTCAACTTTGTATTCCTTCTGTCGTTGTCATCTTTATTAGTATCTTTGGATGTAACTTTTAAAAACTTGTAATGCAATATGAACCTTCATTTTGTCATCATTTCCGTCCAATAACTCTATTTTCTTATGTCATAAGGTGAATACTTGAAAGCCAACAAGATGGTTGAAACTAGATCGCAAGCTAAGGAGACTCCTCAAAACGAGGCTTCATCCTCTGAACTCCGTCCAGAAACACTTGGCCTCCCAGCAATCGAGCCAGAAGCTTACTATATGTTTCGTTTGTTCATGGAGCGATTCATGAAAGAGCAAGAAGAGCAAAAGGCCTTGATGGTTACTCTAGAGCCGGACAATGAAAAGACTGCCAAGCAAAAAAGAAAGAAGAAAAACAAGTCTTTTGTTGAAAATCAGGATGAAGACCATTTGGGTTCAGATTCGACAACTAGTAAGGAAGAAAGACCCGAACTGTTTTCTCTCAAAAAGAAAAAGACAACAAAGAAAAATAAAAAGGGAAAAGATGTTATGATAGAAAACAGCTCACCCAGTCCTATCACCACTGAAAGTTCGGAAGAGAAGCCCAAAAGAAAGAGAAAACCTACCAAGAA